>NC_137820.1:12145664-12815664 GCF_963921795.1 Nannobrachium achirus | reverse complement strand
CACACACACACACACACACACACACACACACACACACACACACACACACACACACACACACACACACACACACACACACACACACACACACACACACACACACACACACACACACGTTCATGAGGGGTTAACTTGGCACAGACGCGCGAAGAAGCCCTCCGCACTGACGTCTGGGTAAATGAACACTCCCTGACCCCACAGGGGAGAGGGGGTTATCTAAACGTGGTGGTGTGGTGTGTGTTTGGAGAAGAGTTAAAGACATGCATGCATGCATCAGAGAGAGAGAGAGAGAGAGAGAGAGAGAGAGAGAGAGAGAGAGAGAGAGAGAGAGAGAGAGAGAGAGAGAGAGAGAGAGAGAGAGGAAGAGTAAACAAGTGTGGCCTGGCCTCCCCTATCCAATCTTGAGCTATTGAAAGTGCTAGTTAAAGTTACTATGTGCAGTTTGTGAATGAAGCTGCTCATATGGTAATGAATTATTCAGTGACGAAGCCTGTATGCATAGTTGTAACCGGTCTGGAGCGGAAAACCACAACACGTCATGTTGTAGTACTCAAAGGACTACAATTTGCTGGAAAGATCAAACCGGATTCAGTTTTAACCCAAAATATTCGCCTGCGCTCAAGGACATACTTTTAGGGCCTACCTAATAAACTCCTTGATGCGGAGTAATTTTGCTTTTGAAAAATTCGTTTGGTAAATGCATCTTTTAGTCCAACTGTTAGTGACTGGCAAGACCACACTAGGCTACTCGAGCATTTTAATAGGGATTGAGGAAAAAGCGACACCGCTTCTTCTAGTGGTTTCCGCGCTTATAGGCGGAAACCAAACGGCCTGTAGTGAACGAACACCAGGCTTTCCCCCAGAAAGCCTGGTAGGCGAGGTTTCTGTATGCACAATACAGGCCTGCTGCTTGCGTGCAAGTATGATCATGTCAGCAACACCACGATTGGCCAAATGAAAATAGTGATTGTCTGATAGTGTACTATCTATCCTGTGTAGCAACTAGCAAGCCCCACCTATGCAGCGCTCAAACAAATGCAAGAAATTACTTGCCGCAGTCCTCCGAACAGTCTAGCGGCCAGCTGTTCAAAGAGCCGTAACTACCCATCCACAGAGTCATACGTACTGAGCAAACATTGGACTGGGTGCCGCTCAAACATCCCAGTGGGCCCTGACCAAACATCTCACTGGATCTCTACCAAACATCACACAGGGTGTCCTAACCAAACAGCCTTTCCAAACAAACACCATGAAGTTGAAGGCTTAAACACTCTAGTAAAGAAGACCCGCAAAGTGTCTCAAATGCATCAAACCCGTCACATCTTTCACCCGCTTATCATTTCATAGAATGACAGTAGTTTCCATGGCTCCGAAGGTAACTGCATCCAAATCCCACATCTCTACCGTTCTGTCAATAGTTGGTCAGCACCCGAGGGCAGGTCCATCCCATTTAGTCTCCCTCAGCTCAGCTTTAATTAAATATTGGTTCAGCGTGACACGTAGAATCGTAGTACAACTCACGACAACAAATAGACTAATGGTGTATAAGTCTATGACCTCTATCTCTGACTTCCTCTCATTAGCGATCCATCGATCAGTCTCTCGCAGTATATACTGTAACTATTCCCCCCCAAATTGTCCATTGTTTATCGTAAAAGGTTTGTGATAATATTTTTTAGGGCTTGGGTTATGACAAGGATTAAACACAGTGAAGAGAAAACCACACAACTAAATCGAACGGTCTACCAAGGTGGATAGTTGGTGGAAAATAAAATATAACTATGTTTCTTTGGTGGTCACAGCAGAGGTCAAGAACTCTGTGAAGTGGAGTTCCCTCGGCCAAGTCCACTATTTTCCTATATCAGGGACATTGCACATTATCGCACTTTGATCATTACTGCTTACCAAAGGAAAATAAATAGGCTGTATTTAAGATCTGTGTTGGGCAACTATTTAAAAAGACAAATAAACATACATTCTGTTTAGACGCAAGTGGCTGGAAGAAAATGTGATACAACGGTTATTTTAATAGTAGTCGTTTCAAAATACCTACTATAATAGTAGGTCAGATTGAAAGACAAGGCGACACACAAACAAGCACAAATAGTCAGACTGGGTTTGCCATGATGAGATTCCTGACATTCTTTCCTTGTCTCTCTCTCTCTCTTCATCGTTCTGTATCTCTCTTTCCTTTCTTCCTGTCAGCGTGCTAATGGTCAGAATGAGCCCTGGGGCAGCAGCTGGCCTGGCCCCTTCACATCCTGATGACTAGCTAATGATACATAGAGAGAGAGAAACAGGGACCAGAAACAGGGCCAGAGAGAAGCACCTCTCCTTTCATCACAATAGCCCCAGTCTCCATGTGCCTGTATTAAGCCCTTTGCACAAAGGCGCATTTATCCGCACGGATAAAACGGACAATTTCATGTTCTTAAAAGAAAACAATGAAAAACAATGATTCTCTACGACCTCATGCACACCGGATCCGAATTAGCTGTGCGATGAGTGGCTGCGGCCGTGCGTTTTTTTCTCGATCGAACCCAGTTCGATTTGTGCGTCTTGTCGCATGCTGTAAAAAACTCATCACTCCTTTTATGACTTCTTTTGGGATCCGCAGCGCCGATTCCGCACAGCCTTGCACACCAAATCCAATGCGTTTTATTCATGCAGCAAACGAAAAACACGCAACTGTCCTGTGTGCAAAGGGTTTTATATTGTGTGAGCTTGACTGATTGCCTGCAGAGCTTCTCTACTGTCTGATGCATGCTCGCCACACACACACACACACACACACACACACACACACACACACACACACACACACACACACACACACACACACACACACACACACACACACACACACACACACACACACACACACACACACACACACACACACACACACACACACACACACACACACACACACACACACTAATAGATATGTAGGCCTTGAACCAGACAAGTAAGATTACACATCCAAGTTACACACAGAATGAAGAGAGATTTGCAGAATGTGCTGGAGAGACAGTCAGAGACGTGTGCGTTCGCTGTGATGGTTAGAAAGATAAGCTCCATTGTTCAGGATGGAGAGGATGGCTGCCACAGGGGGCAAAGGTCACAGTGATAAAGATCTGCAATTCTCCCTCCCCGTCTCTCTCTCACACACGTTTGTATTACTATACTATACTTATGGGTAGTTCCAAAGCAATTTGTCTGGGAGGTCCAAAAGCAATTTGTCTTCACAAATGCCATTTTTACATCGCCATTACCTTCTTGCCTATTCCTACCCTACCCTAACCTTAAACATATTAGCCAGAACAAACACCTAAATCCTTAACCCTAAATTTAATCCAAACCCTAAACCCAAAATGACCAGTCCTAACCTAAACATTTAGTAATTATAATGCCAATTCAAAAAACCTTTATCCATAAAAATCCCCCTTTCGCTCATGAGTTGGAACCAGAATATTTTTTCCCCATAAGGACTACTGTTGCTTTCGACTGGTGTTACTATTCTTGAGGAATGGATCTTTGGTACATATACATAAACTACACAAATCCTCTCCTTCCATCACATTTAAGGCAACTCCCTGCTTCACAAACCATGCAAGATGTGTAAGAATCCAAAATAGATTAAAGTCAGTAATCAGTTCACGTGACAGACTGTCTCACATTCATTGTCCAGATGGAAAAGCTACAGGAGCCTTGAAATAGCCTTGGTCTTAGATGGAAGCAGCCCAGTTTATAGCCTTGGTCTTAGATGGAAGCAGCCCAGTTTATAGCCTTGGTCTTAGATGGAAGCAGCCCAGTTTATAGCCTTGGTCTTAGATGGAAGCAGCCCAGTTTATAGCCTTGGTCTTAGATGGAAGCAGCCCAGTTTATAGCCTTGGTCTTAGATGGAAGCAGCCCAGTTTATAGCCTTGGTCTTAGATGGAAGCAGCCCAGTTTATAGCCTTGGTCTTAGATGGAAGCAGCCCAGTTTATAGCCTTGGTCTTAGATGGAAGCAGCCCAGTTTATAGCCTTGGTCTTAGGGCCCACGCAGACGAAATGCGATATTGCATCAGATCAGATCTCGTGCCCGGGGGTTTATCGGTGTTCATTTCAAACGACAGCGATCCTCTGCCTTGAATTCGGGCCCGGTATATCCCGCTGTGCCAGTGAAATATCTGATACCTTTTCAATTGAGCCAGATATCCTGGATGACCACCCCTAGCGATCTCGGGCCAGAGTTGAGTGGGGAAAAAGTTTAATTTTATTTTTTCTGGCAGTTGATTGAATAAAGAAACAAGGCTCCAGACTCCACGGAAAAACAAAGTGGCAGCGGTTCTCAAACTATGTGTCCCGACCCAACTTGGGGTCGCAGAAGGTGCCATGGGCTCGCACATTGCCGACCATACTACTGTGTATAACGTGTATTTGCCCTTCAACTATAACATATAGCCTATATTGTTTTTTATGAGACAAGCATTGTAATTAGGCTATGCTCCCAAATCCATTTTATTACCTTCTGTTCGCATATTCAATGAGTCCCGCAGTGCAACACCAAACAAAACAAGAAAAAAGAAACTGCGTTTGAAATTGCCTACTTTCCAGTATGATTTCAGTTACTTTACATTCCGTCCGTCTTTCAGGAGATTCTCTAGTCTCTCCATCCCCGCACTCTTCTGGAATGGTGCAGATTGTGGGCAACTCCAATATTTGTATTTACATTATAATAAATATTGGCGTTGTGGATTCTGTGTTTCTCGAACATTTCAAGGTCTCCCCCTTCAACTCTTTACAGTGTAGGCCTACAAAATACTATTGCAATGTGCATCAAATGACAGCTCCGTCGCGCGCTGGTCATCAACTGCTTTTTTTTCCCTTTTCTTTTTTTGCGCAGCCTCTCTACAAGGCACGCATGGTGCTTTCATCAGTGCTGCCAATTAAATATTATAAAACAGCGAAATTAAACAAATATATTCGCTATAAGAGTCTCTCTCTCTCTCTCTCTCTCTCTCTCTCTCTCTCTCTCTCTCTCTCCCTCTCTCTCTCTCTGTCTGTGACATATTTGTAGCTATAATGCAGTAGGCCTATTGATACTTTTACTTAAGTAAAGAATGGGAGTACTTTTTCCATCACTGCTCAAATTAACTGTTCATCAGCGTGAATGCTTTCAGGTGTGTATCTGATCAATAGGAAATTGCCCATTACATTCTGAATGACATCAAAGCGACATGTTGTGATGTGAGCGTCTTGTGAGCATTGAACTTGAACGATGTAGTGCGCTACAAACTAGGTCAGATCAATAATTAGCGCATCAGTTCCAGCTGGTGGTCGCTGCAACAGCTGACTGGAGTAAAACAAATTTTCAAAAAGTTTGTCTGCATGACTAGGTAGCCTATTAAGTCAGATATTGCATCTGAAAGGGGCAGTGGTTCTCAAACTATATGGTTCCCGAGCCAACGTGGGATCGCGGAAGGTCCCATGGGCTTTGCCGACCAATATAAATAAATAATGAATATATTGTTGTAACCAAAATGGGTCATTCCAGAATTGGAGGACATTTTACCTCTCCATTAAAAATGTGAACTACCTCTCCATAATAGTGTATAAAGAAGGTAGCTAGTACAGGTAGTGACAACATACTGTACTGTAGACAAGTGCAGTGGTTCTCAACCTGTGGATCGGGAGCTTAATGATGGAGATGGTAACCAAATGGACCCTATATTAATCTTCTTGAGGGCAGGAAATGGGTTGTGATTTTATAATATTAAAATGACGAAATTAAACAAATATATTCGCTATCTAACGTCAGTTTAATTGCCATTTGTTTAATGTTTTGACAATGAGGGTGTCCCAGGTGATTCCCAGCTTTAATGATGGAGATGGTAACCAAATGGACCCTATTAATCTTCTTGAGGGCGTAAAATGAAACCGCCGTATGGCTACATTTGGTTTCATAATTCATAATCATGCGTGTTGAAATATTAGCGCTCACGACATTTTGATCTTGTGTTGTATGTCTTCCATTTCCGACAAGCAAGCAAGCGAGACATCTGGCTCTGCATGACTCCTAGATATTAAGTTAACTATAAAAATAAGAACAGATATTGCATCTGTGATAAAAGTTTAAAGTGGAAAGGATCCCAGCGCGCGTCTCGCTCCTCTGGTAGCCGGTGTAAATTGTATAGCCTACCTTTTACGCATAGTTAAGAAGGGCATAATAATGCAGTCGTCCAGTATGATTTCATTCACTATACATATTTTAAAAGATTACAGTCTCCATCACTGCCACTCTTCTGGAATGTTGCGGTTTGTACGCAAACTTTCGCAGTGTGCAATGAGAGTGTCGCATCTCCAATATCATTGATTTAATAAAATCCATTGCCTCATCCAAGCCTTCAATCAACTGTCCAAAAAGGAACATTTACCTGTAGGGTTCACTTGGTTCCATACACTGTCAAGTTGCAGAGAACAGATCTGTTATTTTGGGAACATTAACCATGCTGCGCATTTTGATGACCAAATAATCCTGTGTGCACTGTAATATTACGTGGGAATGATATTTGAACAATAGCCTAAATTGCGTGGTGTTAATGAGTTGTACAACACCAAACAGAACAAGAAAAAAGACCACACGTAGTAAAAAAGAAGAAAAAAAATCCCAAGGAATGTATGTCTCTCTGACTTTGAGTATGATGACATTATATGAATAATAATGTGGCATATAGCATCAACCAGCATTTTAACGGCAACCAGCCAGACATTAAACAGACATGAGCTTAATCAGCTAATAGCAATTATGAATGTCCAAACCTCGCCGTTGTGTGCGTGCAGTCGCAGAAAAAAAAAAGTTTAACCCTCTCGCTTTTTTTTTACTGTCCCACCACCTCATCCAAGCATATAGAATAGGGACAGGCCTAGGTTCCTCAATATCATTTAGCTGGGGACCCCCTGGAACTCCCCAAGGACTGGCGGTCCTCTTTGAGGACCAATGAACAAACTGACAGCACGAGAGACGCAATGACGTGCCCGCAGCCCGCGCGTAAAAGTAAAAAAATAAATAAAGGAATGCAATGGAATGTCTCTTGAGTATTACATTATATGAATAATGTGGCATAGTAGCATCAACCACCATTTTAACCAGCAACCAGCCAGACATTACACAGACATGAGCATAGGCTATGTTTATATAGCAAGATAGAGCAGAAGAGAACTTCAACTCCGCCAAATGACTGCGCAGAAGAAAAAAAAGGAAAAAAAAGAACGCTATAGGCTATAACGTTTTTGAACAAGTGATTACAACATTTTAGGGAGAAAGTAGGCTAAAGTAAAAAGTAAGTAGGTAATAATAATAATAAAAGTGTAGGCTATTCTATTGTGAGGTGTTCACTCTGCGCAGCCTAAAAAAAAGGGAAGAGCTGGCTTCATATAATCTGAAGCAATCCCGTGGGCTCATTCAGACGACATTAATTGTAAAGGATTCCTACCCGATGACCCGACAATATCAAGCTTTTTTGATATTATCGTGAGCGCTCCCGACGAGTCCCGATGTCATAAAAAACGAATTAACATAATCCGTTCGTGTCGGGGTACCGTTCAGAGTGAAGACCGATTCCGGGGCCGACCGAACGATTTTCCCGGGGATCATCCCGACAATCGGCCCCGGGGGAATCGGCCCCGGGATCGGCCCAGTGTGCACGGGGCTTTAGATGGAAGCAGCCCAGTTTATAGCCTTGGTCTTAGATGGAAGCAGCCCAGTTTCCTAAGGTTTTATTAGGAAACAAGAGAGAGGATTCCACTGTGAATAACTAAGGCTAAAACCTATACTGACAGATATGGCACGTGACAAATGATCATGCACCACAACAACAACAACTCTCCAGAGACAAGAGGAACAGAAACAGAGCCCATGGGAGAATATGAAAAAGAGTGCGGCTGCAACAGTTAATCAAACTAATCGCTTGAATCAATCGCTAATCAATAATTTAATAAAATCAATAATATTATATATAATAATATCAATTAATAACCAATCCCTAGTTTGGGGATGTCATTGCAGGAAAAAATAAATACCCGTAATTGCTGGACTATAAGCCGCACCTGAATATAAGCCGCACCAGCTAAATTTGAACGAAAAACAAATGTTTACATATACAAGCCGCACCTGACTATAAGCCGCAGTTGTCCTTCCTGCTTCCGGCTAGAGCGCCCCTGGTGGCCATTAGATGTAAAAATCTATATACTGGTATAAATCCTTGTTAAAGACCATTGTAAAACGAACTAACTGGCCGTTAGAAACTTGGGAAAAAAGCCGCGGCTTATAGTCCGGCAATTACTGTGAATAAAAAGAAATACTGACCTACAAGCTCGCAATGCGTTGTTCACCATTTATGCCCAACACCATTGTGCGACAAAGTGTGGAATAACGCTTAATACTTTGATTTTTTTCTTTACTAAATAAAACAAGCTTCACAATCACCCGATTGAGAAATCGATAGAATAATCGGCAAGAAAATAATTGATAGTTACAGCCCTAAAAAGGACAGAGTGAAGAGAGATCAACATATTCAACTCCAGTGATTAGACTGGGCATGTAGGAACATGCATGAGCACATACTATTTATTACACACAGACACACACACACACACAGACACACACACACACACGTTCTGAGCTCAGAGGTGATGAGCAGCATTGTAAACTAGGTTTGTAAACAGGCTCCTTTGCTTTAATGACAAGGCCTGTCCTGCACTGTGAGTAATAATTACCGGTATACCTTTTTTCTTTTGTCACTGTACATTTGCACAAACGTCAAGTTTGTCCTCTCTGTATTTACCCATCTTAACTATTAGAAGCAACGGGTGCTATTAGCAACGGGTGCTATTAAAACCTGGGGAGCAGTTTGGGGTTAAGAGTTTTGCTCGGTACAGGAGACTAGTTGGACTGTAGGCGAACCGGGGACCTTCTGATTACCAGATTTACCCATTACACATCTGACAGCATGTCATCAATAACTGATTGTTCTTATGATCTGTTCATAAATTATGTTTATTATTACCATTAAAGGTAATCTTTTACAAAGAGTCAGAGCACACATTTCCCCAGTACCAAATACATTTTTTACATTTTGTTAACACTAATAAACACATTTTATCAGAACTTTAGATTTAAACGATTCGAAATGTTAATACAGCCTACTAGAACAGGGTAGAACAGCCACCCTTGGTACAAAGAGGGCCTTGCTTAACGGGAATGTTCTTTATCACTCTACCGCACTTACATCTATTTTAGATGGTACGTGGATAATACAAGCATTGGGAGCATAGTCAGGTCAAGAACAGGAGGTAGTAAAAATCACATTTAAACTAGAAGCAGTGCTCTTCCGAGCACAGGTCTCCACCAGGCCAGGCGTCCTGGTGGTGCTATAATAGGCCAATGTAAAAAGGGTGGCATGTGTTCTTCACCAATCTTAGACCTTTCATGGCGCCACTATGAGGCTGATGTGAGCATTTTGTAGTGTAATTTCTTCCTTGGCCTTTTGCGAATGTGCGTGCACAATTTCATTACATTTGCACACTGTGTTTGATTTTGTTCGAAACAGATCAATGCTGCAAAGTTTGGAGGCCAATCTTAGCCAATCAGGATGGAATATTTGATATGGGACAGATCACATGACTGTAGAGATACTGTCTAGTTTCTACCGATTTGCATGATTTTTGGACAAAATCTGTAGGAGTAGTGTACAGAAATGTGTTTGCAAACATCGGCCTCATAGTGGCGCTAGAACAGGGCCATTTGAAAAATGTGGGGCAGAGGTTCTGAATTGGCATCCAGGGAGTGTGTGTGCTCATTTTGGCAGCGACCGGGCCAACGGCGCCGGAGATTAGCTGTTAACAAACTCGGAGGACGGACGGACGGACGGACGGACGGACGCACGCACGCACGCACGCACGCATGGACGGACAGGGGTGAAAACATACTCTCCCCCTGCCTTCGGCTGGTGGAGACAACTATTACTGTCTGGTTGAGATGTCCTGATAGCGTGGATAGTTAGCTGGCTGAAAACATTCTGTGAACCAAAAGTCACTGCTTATCATGCTGTGTTTTGGAGCCTTTTTGTGGAGATCAGTTTTGGAAGTAACTAAGTACTGTACTTAAGTACGAATGATTTAATTTGTACTTTATTTGAGTATTTCCAATTTCCAATACTTTTACTTCAACTCCACTACATCTCGGATCCAAATTATTGTACTTTTACCCAACTACATTTATGTGATAACTTTAATTAGAAAAAGTACAAAGCTATGGCACCACCTCTTTAACAACTTTAGCCCTTGGCCTACTGTATATAGCCTACATTTTGGCCATTAGAAAATAGACGATCTACAAGCTCAAAATGCGTCATGATGCGACACATTGTGAGCTTGTAGATCTGCAATTTTCAAAAGATTTGAATACATTTGAAAACTTAAAATGAGACAGATAATGACTACTTTTACTTTTGGTACTTAAAGTAAATGTTGATGCCAATACTTTTGCACTTTTACTCAAGTATATTTGAATTCCGGAATTTTACTTTTACGTAAGTACAAAATATGAGCACTTTTCCCACCACTGGTGGAGATAAGCCCTAGCATCCCATAAGCTGTGAATTGACCACGGCCATCCATAGCAACCAGCTTTGGCATCATGGCAGGTTCCTTTTAACAACAGGTCTCTCTCTCTTATTGACAGACAGTTAAGCGCACTGCAACACTTTAGCTTGGTCAGCTGCCAATATTGATTTTTATTGTGCGTTGATTGAGTGCGTTGATTGAACAGCTACCGTATCAGCCATATAGACAGCTGAGCAGTGCCCCAACAAGGGCAAAAATGCTGGGTATGTAATAGACTTGATTGAAGATTTGATTGATTGATTGATTGATTGATTGCTTGATTGATTGATTGATTGAAAAATCTATTAGAAGTTTGCATAGTAACAAGTACAGTTTATGACACTGGTACAAGGTCAACTAAAAGGAGATCCTAGTAAGCTTTTCGGCTTATTTACACGGGAATCACTTAAAGTATCTCATATAACATTGAAAGACAGACGGATAAAACACAGTACTATGCATAGGATAACATCAATTACTAAAGCAGGGAAAAGAAATAGAACTAGAAGCAGTGCTCTTCCGAGCACAGGTCTCCACCAGACCGTGCGTCCTTGTGAACTGATTGGTGGAGTTATAGGTAAAACCACAAATCAGCCTGTTATAGCGCCACCATGAGGCTGATTTAAAAAAGAATACGTGGCATTTCTTCCTCGGCCTAGTGGGAACGTGTGTGCGCGATTTCATGATAATTGCACTTTGCGTTTGTGATTTGAGGCATTTTGTTCCAAACGGCTCAATCCTACAAACTTTGGAAGCCAATCTTAGCCAATCAGGATGGAATATGCCAAATCGGAAAGATCCGTGTCGATCACATGACTGTCGAGATACTGCCTACCGATTTGTAGGATTTTTGGACAAAATCTGTAAGAATAGTGCACAGAAATGTGTTTTGCAAACATCGGCCACTAGGTGGCGCTAGAAAAGGCCCATTTTAAAAATGTAGGGCAGAGGTTCTAGTTTGGCATCCAGGGAATGTGTGTGCTCACTTTGGCAGCGACCGGGCCAACGGCGACTGAGATTAGCTGCTCACAAACTGCGAGGACGCACGCAATCCTACAAACTTTGGAAGCCAATCTTAGCCAATCAGGATGGAATATGCAAAATCGGACAGATCCGTGTCGATCACATGACTGTCGAGATACTGCCTACCGATTTGTAGGATTTTTGGACAAAATCTGTAAGAATAGTGCACAGAAATGTGTTTTGCAAACATCGGCCACTAGGTGGCGCTAGAAAAGGCCCATTTGAAAAATTTAGGGCAGAGGTTCTAGATTGGCATCCAGGGAATGTGTGTGCTCACTTTGGCAGCAACCGGGCCAACAGCGACTGAGATTAGCTGCTCACAAACTGCGAGGACGCACGGACGCGAAACATCGGCCACTAGGTGGCGCTAGAAAAGGCCCATTTGAAAAATTTAGGGCAGAGGTTCTAGATTGGCATCCAGGGAGTGTGTGTGTTCACTTTGGCAGCGTCCGGGCCAACGGCGACTGAGATTAGGTGCTCACAAACTGCGAGGACTCACGGACGCACGGACGCACGGACGCACGGACGGACGGACGGACGGACGCACGGACGGACGGACGGAGGGGAAAACATACTCTCCCCTCAGCCTTCGGCTGGTGGAGACAATAAACAGTGTTAACATCAATCCAGTGACGTTTCTTCAACAACTAAAGTCCACTTAAGATGTCCTGGTTATTCAACTAAACAAACCAGTATGCAAGCAATGCATTTCCCAACTACAGTTCAGTCTGTGGAAGCAAAGCTATTCCCTACAGTTCAGTTCATATAACAAACATGATCTACTTCGGGCTTTCTTCCATTTTATCTTTTGTAGGAAAAGCTAAATCAACCCAGGATACTTACTCTGCCTATTGAAGAGTGAAGACCCAATAAAACGGGTCTACGATCACCCAATGTTTGGTGTTCGTAAAGAATCTTAAAATGGATTCTAAACCATATGACAGCCAGTGGACAGAGGCCAGGATAGGGGTAATATGGTCCCCTCTTCCATGTAACTGGAAGCATACAGGGAGTTGCACTAATGTAGATATTATAAGGGTGTGGAAGGTTTTGGAAAGAATGATTTTGGCAATGTTACGCAGCTGGAAAAAATTACATTTACTGCATTTACCTGCTTGTCAAACTTAAAGCCAGAATGAAATAGCTCACCTAGATTTGTGACATAGGTTTTGACGGGGTGCAAAGGCTGCCAAAATCATTTTTAAAATCACTTTGATGGAGTCAAAGGGATTCGTTAAAATTGTGATGATCTGCCAAATCTTCAATAAGAGCTTTTTTTTTAATGCTTCAATATGTCAAAAGTGCAATTCATTGCAATATACATCATCTGGGGAGTGACTAGAGTGTGTGTGCGTTCACAAAATTCTCAGGCCAACAAATAACATTAACATAAAAGTGTAAAGACAGTCATAATTGAGGGAGAAAACATACATTTCCAGGAGAAACAATATTATCGCGATAATCAAAATATCCCCAACTGGGCCAAACACCATTATGCTGGGGCGGAATATTTGCCAAAAAAATTGCAGATCTACAAGCTCACAACGCATTGCGACGCGTTGTGATCTTGTAGATCGGCTATTTTCTGGCAAAGAGATTTGGTAGAGAGTAAAAGAAAAACGACTATCAATATAGGGTTTCAAATGGTACTGGATATGCAGCTCGGCAAATAAAAGTTGAATTAAATCTCCACGATACGATTACTGTGTGTTTTATATCACGATAAACGATAATATCGCTTCTCGTCCCATCCCTAGTTAATAGTACAAAAGTGAAAGTAGCTAGTATCAAGATTGCTAGCCTAGATGCGTAGTAGCAAGTAAGCTAGTCAGTCTGAGTGGAAGGAAGACGAAGAGGGTGTGTGGGGGTGTGTGTGTATCTAGTTAAGCCAACAGATTACGCAGACCAAAGCTTTCCTTCACTTCCCCCTCCATGATGCAAGGTCAGTAGGCAAGACAGTCATTCCTAAGCCTGTCAGACAGTTTTATCAGGACAGACACACACACACACAGCTGACAAAACACAACTACATGAAAACAAACACAGAGCTCACACAAATACAAACCAACCCCAACAGGACAGACAGAGAGGATAGGTTGAGTTTAAGGATCAGCAAGTACGGGATATGAGTGGCTAGTTAGTAGATTGTCTTGCAAACCCATGCTGCTCCTCCCAGTCAGAACATACAGAAATAGTAAGATAAACTATGGTCTTTCTAAAAGACAGATGACCAGCGAGGCGGCGACCGGAGTTCAACCATGCTGCAATCCCAGGGATTGGCATTGATGTTTTCACACTTTTGTTTATTTTTTTGTGTTAGGGATGGGACGATATGAAAATCTCATATCACGATTATTGTGACAAAAGAAATTGCGATTTACGATATTATTGCGATAATCAAAATCTGTTATCCTGGGGCGGAACATTTGCCAAAAAATAGCAGCTCTACAAGCTCACAACGCGTCGTGAGCTTGTAGATCGGCTATTTTTTGGCAAAGACATTTGATAGAGAGTGAAAAAAAGACTGTATCAAGTATGTATATTATAAGTACCTTGTACCAAAAGAGAGAGTGGAGGGGGAATAAAGACTGTCAAGAACGTTATTTACAGGTCCGTTTTACCAATAATAGAGGGTTTAAGTGGTACCGGATATGCAGCTCGGCAAATAAAAGGTGAATTGATCCCAGCGCAAGACGGAGGACGATATCACGAAACATTAAATCTCCACAATATGATTATCGTGAGTGTTTCTTTATCACGATAAACGATAATATCGTTTTCGTCCCATCCCTAGTTTGTGTATTTTCAACCCAGGACAGACAGCCTTTAGAATTGCTTAAGTATGAATACTGGATGGACAATTACCGGTACTTTACTAACCATGTTCTGCTAACATTCCAGCTGTTGAAGCAGTCAACCCAGGGTGACTGCAGAGTGCAGACGTGTCATTTTTTACATTCTTAGCCCTGGAGCACACGCTTTCACCCCACGTTAAAACTGTTGGACCCACCCTGGTCCCAAGCAGGGCTGACTTCAACCCAGGTTGAAAATGTAATGTATCCCAGGGGGCTGAAAGTGCCTTCGGTTTCAATAACCTTTTTAACTCACATAATCTTCACCTTCACACTTGAAGCCGAGGATTATGGGTATGACCGTTTACCAATGGCCGTAGATCATGGTTCAAAATCACTGGGAGTGGTGGCGTTTCTGTGGCATTCGAAATTGCAACTGCTTGCAAGCTAGCCTTCTGCAGGGTGTGCCTCATGTTCGGTTCTATAAGGCCGCTACTGTCTCTTAGCATCCTAAGACACATTTGGAAAAGCAGGGTCGTTGAGCACTGGCCTGGTGGGTCAGTGTAAAACGTGCATGTAGGGCTGTCACGATTATGACATTTTACATGACGATTAATTTTCTCTCAAATAATTGCGTTTAACGATTTAATTGTGTTTTTGTCGTTGACAATTACATTTCTGTTTGGCTTTTAGGCTTTGAAGTTACACATGGTAGATATGACACATAAGCTAAATATACAAAGAAATTACTTGACATATTTGACAACTTTATACTTAAAAAAAGAACATTGATAGTGGAAATAGCTGATCTACGAGCTTGTAGATCTGCTATTTCCACTATTTTTGACATGGAAACGATTATGACGATTATGAAAAATAATCACGATTATGTTAAATAATCACGATTAGACGATTATGTAATAATTGTGACAGCCCTACGTGCATGAGTTCCCCCTCTCATCTTGTCTCACTTCATTTACACTCTTGACTCTGTGCTGCACTGTTCTGCAGTGCACACTGGCGTCGGCATCCCTCAAATCTTTCCAGGGGTTTCTATACGAGCTGCCAGCTGGACAAAGCAGGACAGGAAGCAGCTTTTCCCCTCGCAAAAGAGAAGAACTGCGAGAGAGAGGGGGAGAGAGTGAAGAGAAGCGAGGGCAAAAAGGATTCTGGGAACAGACTCTCGTGGTGTTCCTCTGCGTTCCATTTCAGGGAGTGACAGACAGCGGGAAACAGCTCAACTGCTTTCCCTGTGAATCGGGAGCTTCCAACAACGTGTGATCGGGGAGGACTGGTTTTCACACTATTCCACCCCAAAACTCACAGGCACATACTTAAAAACCCACACAAACGCACACACAGACACACTCTTGTGCATGCGACACACACCCGTCACCCGCCCGCACTCACACCCACACCTACGTTTATGTCTAAACTTGGGTCCAGCTGCCAGCCATTACAAACTGTCAATCTGAAAAGACAAGCAGAGACACACTAGGGCTCATATTACTCATAGCCACTCAGACTGCTTTTCCCCCTTTTTAAATGCACAGGTGTTCATAACGCTTCACCTGTTATCCTCATCCCAGCTTCACCATTTCACCCCAACGTTTTACTAATTTCATTCAATGGCAAGTTAGGCACAACAATATATTTTGTGTTGCCATCTAGGGCTGTCACGATATGACATTTTACATGACGATTAATTGTCACTCAAATAATTGGCGATTAACGATTTAATTGTGTATTTGTCGTTGATAATTACATTTCTGTTTGGCTTTTAGGCTTTGAAGTTGCATATGGTAGATATGACACATAACCTAAATATACAAATACATTACTGACATATTTGACAACTTACTACTTAAAAAATAACATTGATAGTGGAAATAGCCGATCTACAAGCTCACAACGTGTTGCGATGCAACGCGTTGTGAGCTTGTAGATCTGCTATTTCCACTATTTCTGACATTTTTCAACATTCACGATTATGACGATTATGTAATAATTGTGACAGCCCTATTGCCATCAACACAGTCTAAATTGAATTAGTAGTATATGAAATGCATTTTTGGCCAGAAAACTACAACACATTTGCTACCAAATAGCAAATGTGGAAGACCTCGCTGCTTCCTGTCATGCATTCTAGTCTAGTTGTATTATTCTCAAAATAACAAAATACGGTAACAATTTACAAATGGCAGGTGAGAAAGGATACCCATTGCCCATATAGGGCTTGTACAGGGTTCTTGCACCATTTTCAAAGTAAAATGTAAGACTTTTTAAGGATCCGCAGGAATCCTGTTATACAAGGTTCTCTCACCTAAAATAAAAAACCAAGTATAGTTAGTTGAACATAGTAATCACACAAAACAGTCTTCTTGCTTTAAACATACTGCTGGTTCCTTGCTCATTGCACTGCATAGTCAGCTTGAGGTTTTCACACTTCACTACTATGCAGTCGTAGTACAGTACTCTTGAAGCCAGTCTTCACATTCACACAGTGCAGCCAACAATTCCAGCTGACTCTCATTCTTGTCTCACTTTGTCTGCATTGCACTCCTCTCTCTCCCCTCGCTCTCTGAATTAAATCACTGGCTCCTCCAACCTGCTGCTGTGTGCTCACTGCATTAGGGTTGGAACTATTGATTATTTTCTTAGCACTTTTTACAAATTAAATAGTGCCACACACAAAATAAATAAATAGGCAATAGGTGTGGGGGGGGGGGGGGGGGGGGGGGGGGGGCAATAGGCGGCAATAGGCGGGGGGGGGGGGGGGGGGAGAGACAATCATCTGAATATGGCATATTGTTCTGCACTGGCCCAATGCACTACACATCATTCATGAATCACCTTTCTTATACCACATGTCCATTAGGTTATGTGACCATTTGCAGTATTGTTAGTGTTACCAAGCCAAAAGGCCTCCTTCTTGCTGCATCTATGTACAGTATATAAAGTAATAAGAAAGCCAAATAAAGACTTGTGCTTATTGACCCTTTCACCAAGATAATACATTTACAGTAAATGTTCTCTGAAGTGAAGCACAGGTACATTATTGATGCAAATCTCTCGCTTATACTTAGGGACATAAAGACCCAATTTATATCCTAGTGCACTGCAGACCAGTTGTGTAAGATCAGTATTATTTTTTATAAGTAACCACCTTCAAAAGCATTTTTTAAAGACTGATGAATGCATCGAGGCTTTCGTGATTCATTGATAAGTGTCTGAAACTATGTGTGTGTTGGAAAACGCTCGCCAAAAAAACAATCCCATCTGTTGAACAGTCCTCTCATCTTTGTCCTTAAATTTCTGCTGTGATGAGTTATGAACAGTCCTACTCCTCATATTCGCTATGTGTGAAGTTTGGCTCAGTTGGGGTATGCGGGGCTGGGTGCCAAGACAGAAAGAAAGAAAGAAAGGAAGGAAGAGAGAGAGTAAGTGGGGGCCCACATGTGAAAAGCGCTGAAACAGGTTCTAGTTGACAGCGAAGACTGTCAGACTTTCTCTCTGTCTAACCCCTATGTTGTTCTATCTTCCTCTCCCTCCCTCTGGCATATGCCACTCTTTCAGTGTCTGTTTACCAAACAGGAAACTAAAACTAGGCAGAGATAGTATAGGTTGCCGTGTGTGTGTGTGTGTGTGTGTGTGTGTGTGTGTGTGTGTGTGTGTGTGTGTGTGTGTGTGTGTGTGTGTGTGTAAAGGTGTGCATTACGGCCAAAACTGAATAGATGGCAGACTACATTATCTAGTAGCCAAATAACTGGTTTTGTTTCTGAGGCTTTTAGTGGCATGCAGCATTAATGTTAAGACTCATAAGCCTTTCCACTATTAACATTGGTAGGTGTGTGTGTGTGTGTGTGTGTGTGTGTGTGTGTGTGTGTGTGTGTGTGTGTGTGTGTGTGTGTGTGTGCAGAGAGTGCCAGAGAGAGAGAGAGCGAGAGAGAGAGAGAGAGTATAAGTATTCATATGCTAAACCACAGGACTAAATAGCTGGCACACCTGAAATATATTAGACAGAACAGAACCATGTTTATCTAATTGCAATTCAGTGGAAAATATAATGGTGGTTTTAGATGTACAGCCAATATCCATCTATCCATCTCTGATGTCCAACACATTAATTTGGGGAGCTATTACAGAGTGCATCAATGAGCCAGTCAAGTGCAATGCTCTTGACCTTTCTTCTGCATGCGTGTGTGTGTGTGCATGCGTGTGTGTGTGTGTGTGTGTGTGTGTGTGTGTGTGTGTGTGTGTGTGTGTGTGTGTGTGTGTGTGTGTGTGTGTGTGTGTAGCCAGTCAAAACAATCCTGCCTCCATTCCCGTGTTGAGTTCTTTCCCTCCATAATCCTGTTAGCCACATTTACAACCAAGTTCATTCATACTGTATTCTAACAGCTTATATCCTGTGCTTCACTGACGCACTCAGTTCACAAATTAAATTATCTACATCCAACAGACATGTCGTTGTGCATTACAAACTACAAAGCAGATTTCCCTGAGAAACTCGGTTAAACAACTTAAATACTTTTGGGGCTTGTATGTCCTTCTCCTCCTACACAGAGAGGTCGTAATCAGTGATTACGACACTCGGTTAAACAACTTAAATACTTAGAAACTCGGTTAAACAACTTAAATACTTTTGGGGCTTGTATGTCCTTCTCCTCCTACACAGAAAGGTCGTAATCAGTGATCGTACTACTTGGCAACGGAGAGCTCTGGATGCCATGCATGCTTAACCTTCATTCAACCCGTCTTAATGACCCATCAAAAACAAACCGCCTGACAAGTGGGCACAAGCATATCGTCGTTGTCGGGTGGAAACCATGTATGTCCAAAACCGTTCGTTTTGCATTTATCATTTCAAAAACGGTTTAAACTAGTGAAAACAGCCGATCTGCTTGTAGATCTGCTGTTTTCACTACTTTTGTGCAACGGCCTTGTATGATGAAGCAGGGCTTTACTTTGCGAAAGAACGCACAAATTTGAAACTTGGAGATACAAGGTTTCCACCCGACAACGACGATATGGACAGGTGTACATACTAGGGCTGCAACTATCAATTATCTTCTTAGCCATTTTTTTCCACACATTATTATTTTCTATTTAAACTGTTACATTTCTTTTCTATAGTCTACATATATTAAATCACTTCGAATAACCGTTGCACCCCAAGTACATGTGTACATTTGTTGATATGAAAAATACAAATATAGTAATATTCAGGGGTCTGTTTGACAGATTGCAATTCAAACATCCTTTCAATATTTGGATGTTTAATTTTCAATATTTTAATCATTGCACAGCCACGTCACATGAGTATGAGGAGCTGTCAAGGAGCATCCGCTTTCAATATGCTCCCATGTCCCAAATTTGAGACAGCAAGGCAATTTGATATGATGTTCCCAATTCACTGATTCAATGTCCACAATGTGTCCCAGAATGTGACATGTCAAAAACACGTCAAAAACACATACAGATTCACGACAGACAGAAGTAGATGTATTGCAACTCACCAACAACCATGAGTGTGAACTCAAATCCTCGCTTGACAGACTTCCTGTAGACTTGGTTGGGGAGGTTGGCAAAGCCCACATAGCCCTCCAGGTTTCTCTGCTAGGAAAAGACACATGGAGAGAAAGACATACACACGCTCAGTTAATGGAAAGGAGACATCACCTCAGCAGCAGCGGAGCAGTTGTAAACACAGATACACACAAAAAACCAAATGCTTGGTTACCCTGGAATCTTGTATCATGTTGTGAACACTGTGTGGTGCGTGGGATAGATATACAAATGTCTTAAACAGTGCGGTGAAATTTTGAGCTGTTATTAACACTCATGCACGTACACTCATAGCAATATACATATAGCAGCAGTTGGGCAAAGTGCGAGCGCACGCACGCACACACGCACGTGCACACACACACACACACACACACACACACACACACACACACGTCTCTACATCAGATCCATTATCTCCACTCAAGAGAAAGGCCTAGACATGCATATCAGCATATCATACAGACACACAAACACATGACAGCTCAGACATTCAAAGCAACGGGGGCCGCTCTCCATTCCGACATGCTGCCATTCTGACATTGACTTCTAATTGTCTCAGTGGCGGCACTTCCATAGAGATTAGGGTTATTGTGGGAATGGGGGGATGTCGGAATGGCAGCATGTCGGAATGGGAGGGATGCACCCCAAAGCAACACCACATTTTGCATGTGTGTGCAGTGTCTGCAGTGCACACAAACTCTCTCTCTCACTCACTCACTCGCACACACACACACACAAACCCCTACAGGCCAAAACCTTGCTTTTTGTGAACCTGCAATTAGCATTGCTCTGTCCTGCAGTGACAGATCCCCTTTGATGTGAAGAGCAGCTGGGATAAATACAAGAGTAAAATGTGCTCTTAGGGGAAGAGAGGTGAGAGGAGAGGAATCTTTCAATAGACCACCACTCTAGGCTGTCCAAACACACCAAAAGTCAAATCAAGGGAGGAAGCGGTGGAATCGACAACTTCGGAATCCTGGGTAAAGTCCAATAAACAAGAAGGCCTGAAGCATAACATAAAGAAAGCCTAGAAACAAGGATAGCAGCAGTAAAACAAGGAGGTTTCACTTAGCTAAAATCTTCCCCAGCGTACTCCATCTCACAACTGCTACAGTAGGGCTGCAATTATCCATCATATTGTTTGTGATTATTCTATCGATTACTTTACTGCACACAGCTCACACCATTCTTGCTACTGTTCTTGTCACTACATTTTAGATGTCACCACCAGATGTATTGGTAAGCTGAGAAGGCTGAGAACTTTAATCGTCTGGCTATGTTAGACTAGCCTTATACTAGTACCAGTCAGCCGTGTGGCTGCACATGTGGTTTAAAAATGCACCAAAACAGGATCTGAGTCTTCATCACGCTGATATCATCAGGAGAAAATAGCGGACATCCTCAATTATTCAAAGATTATTTAAAAAAGTGTGGGTGAAATATTTTTAAAGGGCCAAGGTTTTGGCAGTTTCAAAATAGTCATAATAAATAGACAAAGAAAGATGGGATTTATTTTTTCGCATACTACTACAGTACAGTTACAAGCAGTGAAATGTTGGTGGGACTGGGACAGGTTCCACACAGCCTACAGTAAGATACCAACAAGATATAAAGTAAAAAGAAAAAGGAATAAATAAAAAGGTAAGAAATTAGAACGAGAAAGTAAAGACAATTCTGAGCAAATTTCAGGCATTAAAAGTAAATGCAGACACAGGAAGGCCATCAAACCACAACCACAATTTCCTTCTTGATTCTTTTTGCTCTGAGTGCTGATGCAGAAACGCATTAAAGAATGAATAACTGAGCCTGAGTCTTGCATTCTCTTAATTTTAGAGTGCCGCCACTTCCACCTTTGGTTTGACTAACTGCTCCTGAAAGTGTCTGGAGGAGGTTCACCTGCCTTTGTTCCAGGGAGGGTCAAGTGTGTGTAAACAGCTAAAATTGTATTGACACCTAGATTGTTTATGTAGCTTTAAAATTGTGGAGTTATTACGTATTGATTTTGGACAAGTTATTTAATTTAACCGAAAAGTCTCAAAAATAGCCCAGGCTTTAACTGGCAATGTTGCGGCTGGCAGCCTAATTTAAGCGCAATAAAGGATATGGATGTGCAATCACTAAATGTCACTACTTTTTTTTAATTGAACAGGACGGCGACATCTGTGACTATGATTTGGTCACGCTTTCTTGCAGAGCTTTGCCACACTCTTTTCAACGTGAAAGTCCATATTGATGTTAGCTTGTACTGTAGTCAGGCTTGAGCTGGTATCATCACCGCTGCTACATCACTGTCGAGTTTTAATTCTAAATGACTTTGCAACACTCAAGTCAGTGCTATTGGGAGTAAACCCAACTCACTATCACAGGAACATACACCCATGCTATCACATGACACATTACCTTTTTTTCTCCATTTAAACAGCTATACATTTCTCTAACGTTTTTTTTTTGTTAACATTTAGCTTTAAATGTATAGACTTCAACCCCCTAATATAGGTTACTTTTAGATGCGGGGCCAGACGTAGATTAGGTGCTGTGCATCTAATGTTACACTCTCAGTGAATACAGCAGAGCAGGGGTCTTATACCATCAGATAATGTGTGGATCCAATTTCTAACTTAAGTTGTTTCCACTAATGATGAGCCATATCCTTACTGATTAAATGACCATACTGGTGCGTGGTTTGGCCTGTTTAGCCCATTGAAAGAACTCATTATATACTTGACATTACTGACAACCATTTTCCAAAGCATGATTAGTTTGATTTCGCGGAAGCCATTGGATTCTGTTCATTTCATTAAGGTTACAATATGAAAACCAAGTGGCTTGAAACATGCCTGATATAATCAACATCATAGTAGCCTTTTTAACATACATTTATTTTAGATTGTAAGATTGATTAGCCTATGAAGAAAAGATTGATTTACAAATTAAATTCAAATGTAAACTACTTTAGCCAGCATTTACTCAATTATTCAGGTGGCCTAAGTTTGATATTTTTAATATCAAAAAGCAACTAAGGGGCAAATGATCAGTGAATAGCTGTGAATGACATACAACATTGATGCAGGTCAATATGCTCAAAAGGGTAGGATTGTTAGTTACACACAAACATAAGCGATGGATATGACATGCACAAGCATTAGCCGAACAGAAAGATAGAGAAAGAAGGGGATGATCAATGAAACCAATATAGAGCCTGACTGTTGATTACAGCATCAGGCATAGCAGCGCTGATCTAAAAAAGCCTGAAGCACTTTCCATCATTTCTCTATTGGAATCCTGTGACTTGTGTGCATGGGTGTGTGTGTGTTACATGAAGCCCCAGCTCTGGAATCACTACTACTGCCAGCAGGTCACCTAGGGCAGCACATGCAGCAGATACAGAGTTAGTCCAACATCACATTACCGCAGGATTATGATTAGACAAGGAGTCAATCATGTACCTGGAATGAAAGAGTGAAGGAAAATGTGTATTGAAAGCACCGTCTCAGAGTGAATCATTGAGGCGATGAGAGTGTGTCTCAAATATGCACATGAGGGAGTGGGAGTGTCTGTGAGAGGATGTGAATTAAAACTATTGGTATATGTTTTATGTCACATAGAAAGAGAAGACAAAGGAGGTTAATGCTTGATTCATTTTACTCTGTCATATGACAATGTTGCACACCGAAAATAGCAGATCTACAAGCTGACGACGCTTTGTAGATCTGCTATTTTCAGAACACAGCACCGCTACTAGGAATGGGTATCGTTCACCTTTGAATCGATACGATACCTTTTTCGATCTTTTCGATACCATTTTCGATACTTTTTATTTAAGTTTAACTGCTCTACCGCAGAAGCGGTAGAGCAGAGGTGATGATGATGATCACACAGTGTGGCGGAGCGGAGAGTATAGACGTTGGATAATCATCATAATAATAAACATTATAGGCTATTGTCGGCTATTTTCCACAGTAACGAGTGTAGCCTACTAAAGCAGTCAATAAACTTTCAGTAGCCCAACTGTTACAGATGCGACCGGCCAGGGGTGCGTTCCAGAGTATCGAAACAAGGTATCGTTCGTTTTTACGTGAACCGATACGACGTCCTGCAATCGATACCATTAAAAGTATCGCAGACGATACCCATCCCTAACCGCTACACAATGAAGTCAGGGTTTAAACACAGATCAGACCTGAAAAACACGCAGAGTGAAAAACACACACGGGGGGAGGGTAAGAGAAATGGAGATTGTTTAGATTGATGCAAGAGAGAGAGAGAGAGAGAGAGAGAGAGAGAAGAGAGAGAGAGAGAGAGAGAGAGAGAGAAAGAGAAGGAAAGAAAGAGGCTAATCAGTCCATAGCATTCATGTGGAACCCTTCCCCCCAGCCCATCCAGTCCAGTGGACTCACTGACTGACATCATCTGCATTCCCCATCCCTCTGCCACTCTCCTTCACTGACAGTGTCACTACACCATTAACTGTCCTCGTTTTTTAATCCAATCTCTCTCACGCACGTCAGGTAGTGTGTAGTGTAAAAGATGTCAGTTGTGTGTGTGTGTGTGTGTGTGTGTGTGTGTGTGTGTGTGTGTGTGTGTGTGTGCGTGCGTGTGTGTAAGGGGTCAATGAGGATCACAGTCAAATAAACTGGTAGTACAGGATTGCACTTCTGTTACATTTGGCACTTATGGGAGTCGCCCATCCCATCCCATTCCCATAACTGTCCTTGTTTTTTAATCCAATCTCTCTCACGCACGTCAGGTATTGTAGTGTAAAAGATGTCAGTTTTCATGTGTGTGTGTGTGTGTGTGTGTGTGTGTGTGTGTGTGTGTGTGTGTGTGTGTGTGTGTGTGTGTAAGGGGTCAATGAGGATCACAGTCAAATAAACTGGTAGTACAGGATGGCACTGCTGTTACATTTGGCACTTATAGGAGTCGCCCATCCCATCCCATTCAGTCAGTCTCTCTCTACTCTCTATCTTGGCAGATCAAGTGAATTAGCAAGCGGCGATCAATGGCCGTTCAGAACGGAACCAGTCAGCTGGAGATTGAATCTGAGCCCGGTCCGGACAGAGACAGAAAGTAGTGGACATGCATAATAATGTGGCCCAAGGAGAGAAAGAGAGGGGGGGCGGCCAGGGGAAGATTGTGTGACTCAGCTGGCGAAAGACTGCTGAGCTCTAGACTAATTTCCTGAACAGAATTTATGAAATGTAAACCTGAATAGTGTGTGTGACAGGTATATGGCTGTATATGGTAGGCCTACATGCAACACACAAGCCCTGAACATCCAACAGAAGGATGCTCAGTATCAGTGTGGAGAGTGACTTGAATTAGTCTTGATTGAATAAGACAACCAACTGTATAAGACAACCATTTATTTGTCTTAATGACACCAGCTATATATATAATATAAAAGCTAAGCAGGACTTGTATATAAACACCACCACACCCAGCTATATTGTCTTTTTGCAGTAAAAATGACCAAATTACCATGATGCTGTATACCTGAGACCTGAGGTGCGTTCAACAAGGCAATTCGCATTGTGTTGTGGAATGTGGAGAGAGGAAATACCGTAATGCAACACTTGAAACGAGTCATTATCAAGTCAAACGTAAATGTAATAACAGGTAGAGTTTACAATCCACGGTCAGCAATGGATGACAGCTCATATCTGTGAAAAGAGTGTATATTGCTAAACATTTTTGTTTCTTGAACGCACCTCTTGGCTTGCTGGTTTAATAGACCAGTGGTTCCCAAACTTTTTTAGCTCGAGACCCAAAAGAGAAATTAGACATTTTCCTGGTACCCAATCAATCACCCAAACTAGTGAAAACAGCAGATCTACAAGCTCACAAAGCTGCAATCGGCTATTTTAACATTTGTTTTCTGATTCATGGAAATTCTTAATTTTTCTTTGAAACTACATAGAAACATATTTTTTTCATGAAAATCTTAGCTTTCTGAAAATGTTTTGAAATAATTAAAAACAAACTACCAGGAAACAAAAAAAAATTAAGGGGCCCATAAAAAAAATTGTCCGCGACCCACAAATGGGTCCCGAACCCAGTGTTTGTTTGGGACCCACTGGGTTAGTTAGACGAATGAGTCATGATGATTGATTAGCCCGACAATGTAAATACAGTATACACAACGACGAACGATGAGACAAGACGGTGAACTTACAGCGATGCTCGGAACCGTGGTCTCTGGTCGCTCGATCATTGTACCGTCCTGTGTGTATGGTCACCACCCACCCTGGTCCTGCTGTCTGTGGGATAAAAACGATCCGTCCAGCCGCTGTGGAAACCAACCGTCGCCTTTCTTCTCCTCCCCCAAAAGACGGCGGTATGTATCTAAACGTGCGGTGGGTAAAGTAAAATAGACCTAAAAACGAAATGGGCTTTTTGGGGCTTAAGCGGGTGGCTAATTACACGTGTTTATCGAAGCATAGTACGAGAAGAAATGCTCCAGCAGTCCAGTCACTCCAGCACAGCAGCGAGCCTAGCATTCATTTCATTCTTCCAAAAAAAAGAGGCGATTCCCAATGTCTTCCTCTCTCTTTCAAGCAAGCCGCGTTCCTATTGGACGAAACCGTGACGTCGAGCCTGGGTCGAAAAATAGCCGCTCTACAAGCTCACGACGCGTTGCTTTCCGTGACATGTTTGAGCTTGTAGATCGACTTTTTTAACCACTACTCTTCGAACGGCGCCCCGTGGCTCCAGGCACAGTAGTGGCCTATTTCTTTATTATTATTATATTTCCCCCCCGTATTTTCTGTGAGGGTTTTGGTGAACTACTACGTCTGTTTTTACTCGCCTTTTACTCGTTGAACAACCAACTTTGAACCAGATAATTATGCAAAGGCATTCATTTCCGCGAATTTTGTTTAGCTACTACACTACTACTACCTTATCCTACCTCTTTAGCTCAGAAGCTGACAAGACTTAAAATGGTCTAGTTGCGCCCTCTGGTGTCGATAGAGCAGTGGTGTGAGGAATATACTCAAGCTAGTTGATAAAACTTGCAGTCTTGCACATCTCTCTCTCTCTCTCTCTCTCTCTCTCTCTCTCTCTCTCTCTCTCTCTCTCTCTCTCTCTCTCTCTCTCTCTCTCTCTCTTTAGTGAATCAAACCAATCAACATATTTTTTGTATATGCTTTATTGTCATAGCTGAGGCATTAATGTACATTTTGTGTAATTTAGTAACTTATAAGCACAATTGGTTAGTTATGAAACAGTGTACATGCAAACATTATTTACCATTCAAATATCCATCCTTCATTTATCAAAATTTGTGTGGGTCTCATTTATGAAATTACAGTTCACCCATATAAGAAAACAAAGAATTCACAGTGATACAGTCTAGCTTAGTCAACTGATGCTGCCATCTTCTTTTGACTCTAGAATCAAATTCTGCTCATCATGAGATGAAACTATAGGCTATACACAGTATAATGAAAAATACAAAATATATCCATTGCCGTCAGTGGTATTCATGTTAGCTCCAACTATGATCCTTTCCTTAATCATATTTTCCAAATTGTTAGAATGTTAGTAGATTTATTTAACACATAAGACATGTTAACGTAGCAAAACTATGGAGGTTATTGGTAAATATCTCTTAGTTCTCTTATAACTCTGGTAAATGTGCAGCAGCATGTCACACAAAGCTGTCCTCATGGCCTCGCGCGCTGATGTCAGTCCAACTGATTAGAAGTTGGTCTGTGATGTCAGACCAACATGATTAGCTCAGGTTGGTCTGTTCTCCAATTTTGACCTTGGCGTCCAGGTAGGTGATGACATCCTTCACCCAGCTGTCTGAAGGTCTGGCACACATCTGACGATTCTTCACCGTGGTCAACCTGAGGTCAAGGGCCCAAAGAAGCAGAGAAATCAGCACAATGTTGATGATGTATGTATGTAATGATCAGGGACGTGCTGACAATTGGGAAAAGCGGGACAACTCCCGAACGGCCGGTTCATTCCCGGCCGGTCCAGGCCGGCCATTAGGGGGGAAAAAAATTTAAAAAAATGTCGGCCTTCGTTCCATTTTGGGGGCTGTGCGGCCAACAAAGTAAATCGTCACTGTCGGGCAGAAACCTCGTATCTCCAAGTTTCAAATGTATACATTTTTTCGCAAAGCAAAGTCCTGCTTCATCATACAAGGCCGTTGCACAAAAGTAGTGAAAACAGCAGATCTACAAGCACACAACGCCTCGCGGTGCGAGGCGTTGTGTGCTTGTAGATCGGCTGTTTTCACTAGTTTAAATCATTTTTAAAATGATAAATACAAAACAAACGGTTTTGGACATAATAAGGTTTCCACCCGACAACGACGCAATATAACAAACAAAAAAATGAGGGCCTCTCCAACTCTTTTTCCCAGGCTGAATCAGGGGCCCAGCACGTCCCTGGTAATGATGCTGACCAAATGGACACACACATACACACGCACACATGCACATGCACACACACACACACGTGTGCACGCACACACAGATACCGACAGTATACTTACAGCACGCCAGGGTTGTTACACTGCTGGCTGGTCCGGGCATAGCTGATAACTCTCGCTTTAGGCAGCTCGCGCTTCGTGAAATCAAAGCAGCACTTCTTAGGTCCAGGACCACGGATACCTATAACCAAACAAACACCCAGTGGTTACCATCTCAACATAATACAGCAGTGCCAGAAGCTCAATTCATGCTCCATTGTACGATAACATTTGGGCAAAGGCTTTACAATTCACACTCACATTCAAACTAAAGAACATTCAAGCACACACACACACGCACGCACGCACGCACGCACACACACACACACACACACACACACACACACAGATCCATCGGTCGAGTCTCCCTCCACAACTCAACACATCATATACATAATTAATTCTGTAAGAAGAAAAACACCCTTTCTTACCTTCAGTCAGTGTTGTGACAGCCAGCATCAGTACAAATACGGACAGAGCGAGACGCAAATATGCAGCCATCCTGAAGTATGTGTTCAATAGTCTTTACAGTGTGTGTGACTGGTTAGCTGTCAAATCTGTATGAAGTTCTATGAACCCTTAGTGTTGCTTTTATACACCCCTCATGGGGAAGACCCACGACTTCCCCCATGACCATGTTTAGAGTTTCTCTCACCTTTAACTCTCTCGGGGGCTTACCACAATTTGTACTGGGTACTTTTAACTTCCCTAAACAATGGACATTAATACACTGACATTGTTCATCATGGCACCAAGAATGAGGAAGTGATTCCACTTGATGGAATGGAACTTTCCCCAAGAATTGTTTTTGTGTGTGCATGTGTGTGACGTTGGCAGAAATACATATTGATGAATTAATCAATACATAGTGTGACATTTGATAATTTTCATAAACATGTGATTCAGACCAGTAATGAACTCCAATGCTCCATTATTGAAAGACGTGATGTGAATATAAAACCACAACAATCAAATATTGATTGTGTGTGTGTGTGTGTGTGTGTGTGTGTGTGTGTGTGTGTGTGTGTGTGTGTGTGTGTGTGTGTGTGTGTGTGTGTGTGTGTGTGTTCCTTCAAATGTACTGTCTCTCTTTGAATCCTTCTTAAACCACAGGATATTGGAGAGTATCATTTTATTATTTTATCCCCATTGCACCAAGTCCCATTCTGCTTTGCTTGACAAAATAAAATATGGGACTACATGACAAGAAAGAAACACCGGTGTCTACTGTCTACTGTCTACATCAGGGGTGGGCAACTTTGATGATGGCGAAGGCCACTATATTTTCACCTTCACTCCAGAGGACCACATTGCATATTGCTATGTCCTACTTTGTCATTCTAAGTATCTCATACTTTTGAATTGGAATCCGGAATAATCTTTTGTTCTTTTTTAATTGGAATCCTGAAATGTAAAATTTTAATTTAATTTCAAACGCATTTAGTTATACTCATGTTAACTTTATGAACCTAAATACAAATACATTGGACATTTTAATACTGCTATACTAGTCTAGTCATTAAGCTACTAATATTGAATGACGGAATTAAAGCAGGTCATGGTTGTAATTGTAACAGCTGAAATCAATAATATATCAGTATTCTGGTATTAACCTGAGGGCCACATTAAGTGAAGGTGGCCCCCGGGCCGCCAGTTGCCCATGTATGGTCTACATATTGACAAGAAAGAGACAGAGGAGAAAGTAGTACAGACAGCTGGCGCATTAAGGCCACTGTGGCCTCAGGTCATGGCATTGGTTTGAGGGGCACAAGGCCAAACTGAGGGGCAACGGCGGCCATGGCCTTCATGGCCTCCATGAAATTCCTGCCCTGGTGGGAAGGCCTATAGCTTTACCTACCGGTATATGTGAGAGGTGCACAGTGGCCTCGTTCATGTGGTGTTACAAGCTGTAATGCTACAAACACATTATTTGTTTATGTGATTGTCAACCTGTGATGCTACAAGCACATTCGTGCTCCAATGAGGATTAAACTTTCCTTATGTGCCACCGTCAATTTCTGAAAAATGTAATGTAAATTGTATTTATTTAGCACATTTAAAAACAACAGCAGTAATGATACAGGCATATAGCATTGTAACAAACAAAACAAAACCAATACAAACTAAACAACAACAACACAACACCAAACAAACAACCTCATACTATATTAAACACAGAGATAAAAAAATGGGTCTTCAATTTAGATTTTAAAACCTCAATGGTGGGGCTATCCTTTACGTCGAAATTGTTCCAGAGAGTTGGTGCGATGATTGAAAAGGCCAGATCACCTTTGGTTACAAGGTTTGAATGGGAAACTGAGAGGAGTTTCTGGGTGGATGACCTGAGTAACCTGAGGAGGATAGTTTATGAGGCCGGAGATATACTGTAAGAGGGGGCTAGTCCATTGCATTGAGGGCTTTAAAACAAAGAGCAAAGCTTTAAAATCAATTGTGAATTGTACTAAACTTATAATGGTATCAACTGACACTCCAAATTCCAAAAGAGGAGGAGTTGTGAATTTCCTGTTCATAGCTCATGGGACAGTCCACTCTGTAATAACTGCCTGCCAGGCAGGAACTACGGTAAATATTTTCTCCCCCCTTGTTCATCAGAAGTGTATTGACTTTTGATTTGTTGTTTACTTGATTGTCTGTTCTCTGTCTTCCAGTACAGGCAAATTGAGGCAAGATTTTATTTATACTTACTTTGCACATCTTCAATGCCGTACTCATTAAGTGCATTTAACAGTAAGAAAGAAAGAAAGAAAGAAAGAAAGAAAGAAAGAACCCCTTTTCTGAACACCCCACAGCATTAAAGACACATAAAATCCTGGAAAATGTATTTTCCCTTCTCAAATCCATATTTTATATTTTTGTTCATTATTGTATTATTGTTAGTCTTCAACCCCATTATGGACAGTACTATGTCAGATGTCAGAATATTATTATAAATCTATCAGTAATGAAATCAACACTTTACTGTTAATCAATCACATTAGTCCAGTGATTGCAAATTAAAAAAATAAAAAAATACATAAAATGAAACCTTTTCTCTCAGCGACCTATTAATCTTTTATCACAAAGATGTGGTTTAACTTCAGAATCTGAACTATAATTTGGCTAGTACCATCAGAAAGTTCAACTAACATGAATTACTTTTTTGCTAAGCCTAAATAATAATGAATACAAGTGTAGAGTATGTGACCAGGATAACAGGGCTGAAGATGGTGTTGGGGTTGAAGAGATATTTACAGTTAACATAATTATAAATTGTTGTTGATTATGTAGTTGTTCATGTTTGTATTCTGTGTATTCATATGGGCATGTTAATGCATGTTATATGCAGGAGAGCCTTTGTTTTTGTTACATTGTCCATGTTTATGTATGCATGGATGTACGTATTTGTTGTTTTATTGACATTTTATTGAGTTTTCACATAAAGGTGTGACAAAAATGTATTCAGATATTCAAACAGACTGCAATAAAACAAAATGAAGACATACCAAAAAGAAACAAGAACAAAAACCAGACAAAAACTAAAATATGGGTGAACAGCACAATACAATGTTCATGAAACCAGTAAGACTCCCTAATCGGGAGATAAGCGACCGTAGGTCACTTATCTCCACAAATAGGGCAAAAATGTGTTTTGCCAAAATCTTCCTGATCCATGTTGATGACATGAGTGTAGACATACTGTGTAGTGATTTTCGTGATTTTAGGGCAAAATCTGTAGGAGCAGTGTCCAAAAATGTGTTTTTAAAAATCGGCCTGGAGGTGGCGCTATATGGGAGAGATTCATGTTGATGGGATGAGTGTAGACATACTGTGTACCGATTTGCGTGATTTTAGGGCAAAAAATTGTAGGAGCAGTGTCCAAAAATGTGTTTTGCAAGAATCGGCCTCATGGTGGTGCTAGAAGAGGGCCATGTGAGAAATGAGGGGTGGGGTCTCTGCGCCGGCAAGGCGGACGAATAGGTACCGGCCCCGGCTGTCCCGGTCGCTCCTAGCCGGAGTTACGGCATTTTATGTGAGCTGCAGTGTAGGGGGTCCTCCACTGGGGGCGCCACCACTTTTGCATCCGTTCTGGAGCACCAGGAGTGGGTGGTCCCCGGGAATTCCCCGTGAGCAGCCCCGTTGGGGTGGTCATTTGGTCAGTTTAGCACATTTGGTCATTTTTTACATCTGGGGGTCCCCCAGGGACCTGGGGGTCCCTGGAGCTCCGGGGGTCCTTGGAGGTTGTAGTTTGGCAGGTAAGGAACGTGTGTGCAAAATTTGGCATGGATCGGGGCAACGGTTGCGGAGATATGAGCAGGGCAAGAGTGTGACGTGTGAGGTGTGACAGACAGACTGACTGACTGACTGACTGACGGACTTACACTTTGTGCAGGGTTTGATAGTAAATGCGACCTACGGTCGCAATTATCCATACTTATCCATACACATAGTCAATCATTCAGAGTGGTAACATCTCCACACATAAGGGCACATTAAAAGGTGAATTGTAAGAGTACAGCTGGGGCTTTCCAATCCAGGGCATCACTTCCATTATAAATCAGTGTAGCTAGATCCTTAAATAATCTGTCAGCGGCTGCCAAATATTTAGAAAATCGTATTCCTTCTCTTAATTTGGCACAGTCTGAGTCTTTCCATTGGCAGCACTCTGTATATTTCTTTCACTGATGAAGGTTTCTCCTGTATCCAATTGAATAGAATGCATTTTCTGGCCACACAAAGCAGCTTGTTAAGTAACTTAGCTCTTTTAGGGTCTAAAACCCCAGATTTCGATGGCAGCCCTAATTCGTTGTATATTTGTCATAACTAAGGACCCCCTTGAAAACAGATGATACATCTCAAGGGGTGATCCTTTCAATAAAGGTATCATATCAGGATCTGTTCATTATTCTTATGTTGTAGCGGGGTTGAGGTGTTACTGAGGTATGGTACAAAATAAAGCAATTTTAATGAATAATAATCCAGTATTTTCTTTTTGAGAAAACAATACAAGGGTCTAATAACGGCGTGGCTTCCCTGTGGATTCACACACACTAATAAATCACATCAATCACAATATGTGAAAAATATTCGGTACAGGGATTGACTTCATTGCCCTACTGGCAGTGTGCACATTTAGTTTGGCACTGACACAAAGGTTTCATGTACGCACGCACGCACGCACACACACGCACGCACGCACGCACGCATGCACGCACGCACACACGCACGCACGCACGCACGCACGCACGCACGCACGCATGCACGCACACACTTCTAGACAGCTTACCCATAGTAGCCATACTGTAAAAAGATTAAAGCAGATAACTATATGTCAATGGCAAAATGTATGGACTTCTTTCAAATTTGATTAGTTATACCTCAAGTAGCCTACATCTTCATCAAAGGCTACGACTCAAGGGACAAGACAAAATAGATGGTGTCTACTGAAAAAAGAAAAAGAGGATCGTTTCTGATATAAAGATACAAATTATGTATTGTTTCTAAACTTCAATAAAGGAGACATTTCAATGAATATAAAATACATTTAAAACAGATTTTGGTGACCCAATAGATCAAATACACCTTAATTGGTAAAGTGTTACCCTTTAGTTAAAGGTCAGAGGGACTCAAATGATGACGTTTCGTCGAATGACTCATACAGCTCAAATGACTTGGACTCACACACATCCACCCACCCACCCACACACACACACACACACACACACACACACACACACACACACACACACACACACACACACACACACACACACACACACACACACACACACACACACACACACACACACTCACACACACACACACACACACACACACACACACACACAAAGAGTTTGAGGGCATTCTTTGTGGTGACAGCTATTAGAGCCACTGGTCAGTGGTAATGTTTGGTGGTTTTAGCAGAAGAAGTTGTTGATTTCCCCTTCCTTCCCTGCGAAACTACACGAAACTATCATTTAAAGAAACAACCCATCCACCCCCACCCCCACACCACCCGACCATGACCAAACAAAAGAGCGAAAAAAGAAAAAAAAACAAAAAAAAAACAAAGACAGACTTTATTAACAGGGAAAGGTTTTAGAAAATAAAAAGAAGAAAGAATAACTTAATGAGGCATCAGTTGTGCTGAGATGAGACTCATTGAAGGATTGTTACAGCTTTACACAAACCCACGGGAAGTAGGGGAATTCATATACCCGTATTCTCCGGACTATAAGGCGCACTTAAAAGCCTTTAATTTTCTCAAAAAACTACAGTGCGCCTTATAGTCCAGTGCGCCTTATATATGGATCATTCATTGACATTGACATTCCCTTTAGCACAGCTCCATCTGTTGGATGCATAACGCAACGGTAGCGTCTATTATGTGCGCCTTACAGTCAGGTGCGCCTTATATATGAAAACAGTTTGAAAATAGACCATTCATTGACAGTGCGCCTTATAGTCAGGTGCGCCTTATAGTCCAGAAAATACTGTAATTAAAAAATGGGACAGGTTTGTGGAATAAAAGAAAATAGGCCTATTTTAGAAATAAATATTTTTTATTAACTACTTGTGACTTTTGTTTTTGTTATCATCACGAATCAGCGTTTGCCGGCAGCCGACCTGTCCGCAGTTTCCTTACACTTGAAGCTGTCAGCTATCAGGTTGTTTGGTTTACATCATGGCTCGGAAACGAATATCCGATTTCTTTGGTGGGACAAAAAAAATCAAAAAAGGGTTGTAATGACTGTCGAGTTACTGTCATCGGAGGATGAGGAAGAGGACGACGCAGAGTTTCCACGGCCTCTGGGAGATGATGACGCCAGCACAAGCACTGTTCACCCGGGGGCCCAGTCTGCCTGAACCTGCAGCGAGGGCGAGTACCGTGTCCGTTTGTTCATAACTTGCGTGTGGAGAGGGAAAGGGAAGTGTCATTCTTTATTTTGATCATGTTACATTTGGGAAGAAAATAACAGAAACCCTCCAATGACCCTGGATAAACGGACAAAATCCGATAGCAGAACCCAAAGCTCATAACTGTGACTGTGAGCGTGTACATCAGCTGTTCTCAGCGCGCAATGCCTTTGCGGTGTGTGGAGGCCGAGCGTTTCTTCACAGTCATTAGCCAACACAGAGGAGGTTGACTGAACTGAAAAGCGCTCCCCAAAATAACAGGTTTGGAGTCGATCTGTTGGGAACCGAATGATTATAGATAGATAGATAGATAGATAGAAAACTTTATTATAGTGTCACTCCTCAGACCATACAATTTAAAAACGAGCAGCATATTTCATATAATAGTTTGAGGACCACTCACTTGGAGTTGTGAGACACCTTTCCGTTAACATAAGTTAAAAAACGTACATTTAAAGTACCAACATGTAAAAAAAAACAGTTACATATTTAAAAAACAAAAGAATCAGACAATACAAAAAATAGAAATAAAATACAAATACACAAAAAGAAAAAGCATAATAAAACAGTGGGGCAGTTTATGAACCGGTACTGAGAAAAGCTAATCTTCTTTTTAAGATGAGATGGCAGGCTTTGGCGCATTCGGTTACACAGTGTTTACCAGCTAAAATTATATTCAGTTTATTTTCATCATCCTGCTCATTAAAAAGTTCAACCTCTTGTGATAATGGACGAAAAAGTTCGGAACGAATGTCCTTATAAAGGTCACAGTGTAATAGGACATGGGCCTCCGATTCAATTGAACCACTACTGCATAGTGTACAAAAACGGCTATCTGCTGGGGTGTTTGTATATCTGCCTGTTTCCAAGGCTAAAGGAGCCACTCCACATCTGAACTTAGCAAAAGCGCTCCTGTGCTGCCTGGACATAATACTTTGTAAATACGATTCAGTTTCAAATTTGTTCTTAAAGCCACAGTAGGTACGCAGTTTATTTCCTTCTGGCTTATTTATTAGCTGAAGCCACTTCTCCTCATCTGCCACTGTAACAGCCTGATCAAGGCACTTTATATCACTTCTTGTGAGTACAGTGTCTATGTTGGCAAGATGAGCTAAGTGCAGCGAGCCAATGAACGTTCTAACAGTATGAGCATAGTTCTTCACATTTCTAGTCTGGTCCACCCACACAAATACACGTTTACAGAGTCTAGTGTCCGGCATACTACACAGCCGCTGCCAGTTTTTAAAGATGCAGGACCACTGGTTTTGCCATGGCGTTTTCCAGCCCATATCACCCTGTATAGCGGCATTAGGAGTATATTTACCCACACCTAGATAGAAACGACATGCCCTATTAAAGACAGCATTGATACATGAGTAGCTCTTATAACCCCATACTGCAGCTGCGTACGTCAGGATGGGCCGAACCATGGATTCAAAAAGTTTAGTAAAGCATTTATAAGGGAACCCACCCAGAACTTTACATTTGGCTATAATTGCACCTAGTGCTCTATTTGCGTGCAGGGCTAAAAGCTTAACTGTTACATTAAAGTCCAAGCACTCAGTCAAGACTAAGCCCAGGTATTTATACTCTTTGGTGACCTCTAGTGGAAGAGGGCCACAGAAAAATGTAAAGCTAGTGATGGGCACTGCTGGGTTTCTGAAGTGCACTACTTTAGTTTTATCTACATTTATGTTTAGTTTCCACTGCTGACACCAACTATGGACCAGATTTAGCATCTCCTGTAACTCTTCTTCTGTATCTGATATGAGGACAATGTCGTCAGCATATAGAAGTATGGATATCTTCTCATTTGCAATTGAGACACCTTTGCCAAGGGCCTTAATAGCCAGAGTAAGGTCATTTATATACATAGCGAACAAAATAGGAGATAAAATGCAGCCTTGTTTTAGGCCGATGTCAACAGGGAACCAGTCTGTAAGGCTACCGTTTACACGGACACAGCATTTCACATTTTCATACAGAGCAATGAGACAATTAAGTATATTTCCCTGTAGGCCCAGAGCGGCCAGCTTCTCCCATAACATGCTCCTATTTATATGGTCAAACGCTTTGGAAAAATCTATAAATGAACAGAAAGTGGATTTCTTTAACTTTTTCCTTGTGTCTATGATGTTAGTTAGAGTGGCAATATGGTCTAAGCAACTCCTCTTCTTTCTAAAACCGTTTTGCTCATCTGCTATAATACCATTTGACTCTGCCCACTCTGAGACCCTATTTTGTAACACACAACAGAACAATTTATATATAGCAGAGGTCAGAGTAATTCCCCGATAGTTTAGGGGTATTCTTTTGTCCTTTCCGCCCCCTTTGTAAATAGGGTTGATGATACCATATTTCCATAACTCTGGGATTACACCATAAAGGAAGCATTGATTAAAGAGTGTGTGCAGTAGACTGAGTGCATTACCATTTTTCAGAACATCAGCAGGTATCCCATCATGTCCATAAGCTTTACGAGTCTTAGCTGCTTGCAGGGCTTTCACAATCTCAGCCTCGCTAATGGGCTGGTTCAGGGGGTTGTCCGGGCTGGTGTGCGGGTGCTCTATGATTCTGGTGGGAGTGGGGGCAAGTTGGTCAGATTGAAACAAGCTGGAAAACTCACTCCTCCAGGTCTCTAGAACAGCCTGCTTGTCAGTACTGGGGGACCCATCTGGCCCCAGGATCTCCCAAGGGATATTAGGCTGTCGTATTATATGAAACAGGCACGTGCAGTCTTATGCCTCATTCACACTACAGATATATAGTTGAACGTTTAGCTTGGTAATTCAATGTAATCTCAATGGAAACCAGCTTTAAAGATACAGGACACACACCAAACGAAGCTTTGGAAGCTTTAAAGCTGGTTTCCATTGAGATTACATTGAACTAGAAAGACTGTTCCTTCGAAACAGTGTGGGCTCGCTTCCAACCCAAAACAATAATAGTAAAAGTGTCAAGTTCCCAGGCAATGCTCTCTTTCATTTTACTGACGTAAAATGGTAATGCAAATACAATGTAGACAAGCAGTGTTATTACATGAACTTAAAGGACCAGGTCACCTTTGGGACAACCAGATCTTATTTTATTGTTGTGTGGGGACACGATCAACACAATGTTGAGTTATTTTTTGTGTTCAATCTGTGTTTTTAGATATTTTAGTATTTCAGTATGCTACAACTGGTCATATGATGCATTTTGCATCATATGATGTATGAGATGATGCAATATCATGCTACAAAGCATCATATGACCAGTTGTAGCGTGCTGAAATACTAAAATATCTAAAAACACAGATTGAACACAAGAAATTACAGGATTGTGTTGATCGTGTCCCACACAACAATAAAATAAGATCTGGTTGTTGTCCCAGAGGTGACCTGGTCCTTTAACGGTATGGGGGGGGGGGGTACGTTTTAGCATGAAAATATCCACCTGTTTCCGCAAGAATTTACTGTAGCATTATGTGTGGGACACATCCGGAGAACAGCAGACATGCAACCTCACACCACCTGCACAATGCACGATGGGACGTTGGAAACGTGTGGATACTACCATGTTAAGTGCCAAGCAGGAGGCACATGCTCAGCAAGGTTTACTTAACTTACCGAATAAAATGTATTCTCATTTTCTGAAAATAGCACATCTACAAGCTCATAACGTGTCACATTGTATGTCAGATGCACAGTGTGTGGTTACTGTATGTTTTGTATTAATAAAATCTGCAGGAGATACTACTATGATAGATAAATAAAGAAATAATTAAGATAACAATAAAAACAATGTGGACGGGTAAACAAACAAGTTCGAGACCAGTAGCATGTTGAGAACTGAAGTTATGGCTCTTTAAAGCCCGGCCATTTGGGAATTCGCAATGCTCCCCCTGGAAACAGCTCAGGGACCCACCAGAGGTCCCCGAACCACACTTTGGCAACCAGCAATGGACCCTCAAGGACCTCCAGGTTTCCCTATGTTTTGTATTAATTCTAAAATCTGCAAAGTAACAAGTAACTGAAGCAGTCAAATACTGTAATTGTAGTGGAGTATATGTAAGGGTGGCCCAACTCACATTAACCGCCAGTGTTTAAACTGGTACCTTTGTCATTACCTTGTTACTGAATTTGCCAATAAATAATTGTAAATACACCTTTTTGGTTTGTTGTATATTATTAAGTATTATCATTAGCAGATTGTATAATTATAAGTTTCCGACAACGCCACCTCGTTTAAAGAGGAAAATAAGTGCACAAAAGGCACAACCTTTAGGGACACACAAGTTCGTTTACGGAACACCAGAGCAATATAAATCATGAGGAGAGAATGACCAGGACGACAGTTTAGAAAAGTATAACAATCTTTATTACTAGGTTACAGCGGCCTCTATCACGCCAAAAACACAATAATAAAAATAAAAGGGAACCCTAAAATCCTACGGCGCCAACTAACTAAAACTAAAAATAAGAGCACTGTCAACAATAAAACATTGATTCAAACCCCCCTTCTTTCTCTTATCGTAACGTTCTTGGTGACAATTAAAGTGCACTTAGTTTAGGGTACCGGCTCGTTAAGGCCTCAAATCGTAATAGTATAATAATTACGATAATTATTTATAATGCAAGGATCGCAGATTTAAGGACGAATAAATGTTATATAACTAAGCAGATATGAAATAATAGGCAGAGTATCGTTTCAGCAGGTGGGAATAGTGACTTCTACAGCAGGTGGGATGGCACACACAGCGGCACACAGCTCATCTTTGGTCATCTACGTCTTTAGTCCACCGTTCTGTGAATACAAAGAATACGCCAGTATCCTTGTCGTGACGACTATACAGCTCAACTCTAGGCCAGTGACTTTAGTGACAGTGGTGTACAGGATTGGATACTCACACGCAGGCAGGCTTGTGACCTGCCGCTGCGAATAGTTCACACGACACCACAGTAGTCACAACGACCCCTCTCGTTAGCCGGGTAGCCGGTTCGGCTCGTCAGGACCCTCTCGCTCGTCTCTGGATGGCCGGACCCTGCCTGGTACCGCTGACACCCGGATCACCGTCTGGAATCCGCTGGGTTTGTAAGGTAAAGCGCTACTCGGTCCTAGCACTTTAGTTCAATAAGGTTCAGTTCAGTTACTGCCTGGCTCGGCCTGTGCCTGTCTCTCTGCTCATCACAGCCGGCCACCTGAGTCACTTCCCTCAGCCTGCTCCACACACACGTCTGCGCCCCTTGCTTGTCAACCTAGACTGAGCCTGGCGTTTCCTCTTAAAGGGCCGCCTCCCACTCTGCCAGCCGCCCATTGGCTGGTCATGACGTCAGTCCCCCATACATTGGGCAGCACCGGCGTCTAGTTATCCTATCAGTTCGCAGTCAGACTCACACATGGAAAGAGAGGAGGTTGTTAGAGGGAGACAGCAATATAGCATTATCACAACGAAACATATTAGAGAAATTATACAAAACATGCTCAAACAAAAGGAAATAATTGTAAAACAAACAATTATTAAAGAAAATAAAAAAGAAAAAGGATAACGCTACTTCCACCCCCTCACACTCCCCCCTACTAAATCATTAGCAGTCCCTGCGACCAACTCAACCAGGGCTGTAGCGTACGGGCGGCTGCCCAAAATTAGCCCGCCCTGAACGTCGTTGAGCTACGGGGAAAAAACCATAACACTGCTGCCACACCGGCCCCACGACTGGCTGCTGGGGTGTCGGTTCGGGACACTGGGGCACCTCTGGAGGCGCTACACAGACTTTCAAGGCATTACGGTGCACCGTTCGATCTCGCCCACCCTTTTCTGGTCGAATCCTATAAACTAGCCCAGCTTCGCCCACTGTTTCTAGTACAACAAAGGGTTCTGGGTCCCACCAAGAAGCCAACTTCCCGTGCCCCTGTCTGTTCCGATTTCTCACCCACACTCGCTCTCCGGATACCAACGGTGGGATACCCGCCCTCTTGTCATACATGCGCTTGCGCTGTTCTGCCATCCTTCCCATCCTTTGCCCTGCGGTGCGATACGCATCATTCAACCGCCGTTGGTGATGCTGAACCCAGTCCCCCACCCCAAATCTGTCCTGCCTAGGCTGTACTCCCAGTTCCACGTCTACAGGGCGCCGCAGATGGCGGCCAAACATTAGAAACGCCGGGGCATAGCCAGTGGCGCTGTGAGGAGTGTTATTATACGCATGAATCAACTCAGGCAGATGCTCAGGCCATCGGCCATGCTTATCAGTGTCCAACGAGCGTAGTAAATTAAGTACCGTTTGATTACAGCGTTCCACGCCACCATTTCCGGCTGGATAATACGGCGTAGTACGGCTCTTAGTAATACCATAATTATTACATAACTGTTGCATGAGCGCAGACTCGAAGTTAGCGCCTCTGTCCGAATGAAAACGGGCGGGGCAACCGTACGGCTGTATAATATGGGTCCATAACACCCGAACAGTGGTCTGAGCAGTTTGATCACGTGTGGGTATGGCCCAGCTATATTTAGTAAATAGATCTGTGGCTACAAGGATATTTTGACAGGTGTCGGCAGGTCGACCCAGGGTAAGGAAATCAATAGCCACCACTTCTAAGGGGTACGAGACTTCGAAAGGTTGTAAAGGGGCTCTAGGCTCGACCCTAGTTTTTTGTAAGCTACAGTTTACACAGCCCTCATGGAAACGACGTACCTCCCCCTCCATGCCTTGCCAGTAGAAACGCCGCCGGAGCTGCACCAGCGTCCGGTCCACCCCCGCATGTGCCGCAGCCACATGCATCTCTCTCCACACCTCCTTCCTCCTGGAACCTGGACAGACAACTTGTAAATATTCTTCCTGGGTGTAAGGGTCAGTCACATTACGGTACAATATCCCCCCCTCCACCCGCAGTTTCGTCCATTGGCGCAACAGCTGGGCCACCTCTTTCGTCCAGCTCCTCTTCTCTGTCAACGTAGGGTGGATGCCCCTCTCCACACACCGCGTCACCACCTGGATAGCCTCATCATCCTTCTGTGCTCGCAGCCACTCAGCACCAGCCCAGCCAGCATTTCCTGCTGCGGGCGTTAGTTCCACCATCGCGACCGCCCCGGTGTCTACAGGAAATCTAGATAGGGCGTCAGCATTAGCATTGTTCTTGCCTGGCCGGTACTTAATCTCAAACGTAAAAGAAGCCAATTGGGCCGCCCAGCGTTGTTCGATAGCGCCCAAGCGAGCTGTCTGGAGGTGCGCCACCGGGTTATTATCGGTAAATACAGTGAACCGCGCCCCAGCCAAATAATCTTTAAATTTCTCGGTTACAGCCCATTTAAGGGCCAATAACTCTAATTTAAAGGAACTATAATTAGCATCATTTTGTTCTGTTGGGTGCAAACTACGACTCGCATACGCGATAACTCGTTCCTTCCCATCTTGGATTTGGGCTAGCACTGCACCCAACCCCCGGTTGCTCGCATCCGTATATACCACAAAAGGTTCCTCATAGTCAGCATAGGCCAACACCGGAGCTTGGGTGAGGGCACCTTTTAGCGCATCGAAAGCAGCTTGACATTCTGCCGTCCATATAATCGGTTTCTGTGAGGACTTGTTATCAACGGGGACCCCAATTAAGAGATTATTCAGTGGACGGGCTATAGCAGCGAATGATTCTACAAAACGGCGGTAATAGCCTGCAAGACCCAGAAATGCACGAACCTCCCGCACCGTGGTTGGAATTGGCCACCCTCGCACCGCCACTAACTTGTCTGGGTCGGGGCGCACTCCCTCCCGGTCCACCACATGCCCCAAGAACTGCACTTCACGTTGTAACAGTTTACATTTATCAAGGCGCAGTTTCAGTCCGTGCTTCCATAGTCGCTGGAACACCCGATCCAGCTGCTGTAGATGAGAACAGAAGTCAGGGGAGTAGATAATAATATCGTCCAAATAAACTAATAAAGACTCAGCTACTTGTCCACTTAAACAGTGCTGCATGAGTCTCTGGAACGTAGCAGGCGCATTACACAGCCCGAAGGGCATTCGTTTGAATTCAAACAGACCCAGTGGGGTCGTAAAGGCAGTCTTTTCTTGATCACGTGGATCCATGCCTACTTGCCAATACCCACTGGCCAAATCAAGAGTCGAGAACCACTGTGCTTTAGTCAAACTGGTCAATGTTTCTTCAATACGAGGTAAAGGGAACGCGTCTTTATGGGTAACTGCATTCAACTTACGGTAGTCCACGCAGAACCTCCAGCTGCCGTCCTTCTTCTTAACCAGCACAATCGGTGCGGCCCACGGACTACAGCTCTCCGCGATGACTCCTTTCGCCAACATGTCACCTAACAAGGCCTTCATTTCTTTGTACATGGAGGGCGGCAGTGGCCTGTGTCGCTCACGAATGGGTGCGGCGCCCGCTGTGTGGATTTGGTGTTGCACGGCGTCCGTCCGCCCGAAATCTTCATCGTGTACAGCAAACACCTTTTCCCATCTCAGCAACATGGACTGCAGTCCCTCTTTCTCTCCCTCGGGCAGGTCAGTGCGATCAGCCAGCCCACCGAGTTCTTGGGATAGGGTGCGCACGGGTCCGTCTTCCGCAGCGCTCACCAGGGCAACATCCACCAGGCCATCAGCGGACATGGACAGGCTCAGATCTTGACTTCCCCGAACATCAGCATCATGCACAGGGTACAGTTTCCCCAACTTCTGATAGCGCCTCACCGTCAGGCTATAAGGAAAGGGGTTACAGAGACGAATAGGGACCCGCCCGCCCCGTACCGTAACCAAGGCGCGCGCCAACCCCAATTCCTTCATGTCTGGTAGCGCCTCGACCAGAGCCTCAAAGTCAGTTCCTCCCGGTCCCCGACGTGTGCGTCCCCATACAACCATTTCACTGCGGGCGGGGACCCGAATCCTTTGGCGACTGACGGGCCACACATAACCCAAAGACCCGTCATCATTAGTCACAGCCTCAACTCTTTTACAGGCAGCGAATGCGTCTCGCCACAACGCGTTCGCTTGACGCGGGGGAAACGCAACCCTCCCAGGCCATTTAAACAGTGTACGCCAGCATGCACTCACTACGTTCATGCCAATAATCAAGGGCTGCGTACAGTGTTCATCTTTAACAATTACGACCCCTCGCCCTGGGACTTGCACTCCCTCTAGCTCCAAATCAAATACCGCATAACTAGTGTACGGTATGTCAAGGCCATTTGCTGCTCTTAATTTAAACACAAGTGGCCCTGCACCTAAATCAGTTTGAGAGAAGTGTTCTTCAAATAAGCTCTGTTGCATTAAAGTGACTTGGGACCCCGTATCAAGCAACCCTTTTAAGTGAACGCCTCCCATCTTTACTTTAATCATGGGGCATTGCCCGATAAATGCATCATTGGCCCGAGTATGTGTCACAGATAAGGGGACTCCTGTTGCCTGGACCTCGGCAACAGGACGATTTAGTTTAACGACGGCTGATTAGTAGTGCACCATCTAGCTATATGTCCTGACCGTTTGCATTGACGGCATATGGGCCTCCCCTCCCCATCCCATTCATATCTCTGAGGTGGCGCGTACCGGCGCGCAGGTGGCACATAGGACGCCTCAGACGGCGGTGGTTGGGGACGCACAGCAGGAGCGGCAGCCTGGATGAGCGGTCGGAGTTCACTCATCAACTCTTTCGTCATACCGTGCAACTGCGTCTTGACATCCTCCATTATTTCTCGCTTCAGCTCATCTCTCCACGCAGAGGTCTGTGGTGGCACAGGGACAGTTACGGGGTTAATAGCATGACAAGCGATTTCAGTAGCTGGCGTACCTCCATGTTCCGTGTCCAACGTCAAGGCCTCCTGTCGCAGCGCGGCGAAGTCTTCGTCAGGGTGGCGTCGAGCATATATTCTCAGTGCTTGACCAAGTGGGCCCTCAGTTAACCCCATAAGAAACTGGTCTTTCAAGACGGCCTCGGAGGGGGCTGTAGTCGCATCATAACGCCGCAACCCACAAAATAATTCTCTAAGTCTCAGAATAAAGGCACTGACACTCTCTCCAGGGCGCTGTGCGCAACTATAAAATTGTGAGCGTACCTTTGCAACAGGGATTGTTTCCTTGTACACGTTATCTAGATGAGCAAAGATTTTGGCCACAGTATCTCGATCCCCCTCATCCAACACATTAACTTGCCGTCTAGCTTCATCAGTCAAGGTTTGTAATAGAATGGCAACCTTTTTAGCCTCATTAACATCTTGCGTCCCCAATAGCCCTTTAATCTGTACTTTCCATTCCCTGTACTTAAGTTCACCCTCTGTACCTCCAAACGTGGGCAGCCACGGGGCGCCCGGATACACCGGCATCATCATCATATTAACAAGTTCACAATTACACACTTATTCACTCTCTCCTCTATATTGCTCTGTGTCCGATCCTGCCGCTACAAACGCCAATTTATGTAAGGGTGGCCCAACTCACATTAACCGCCAGTGTTTAAACTGGTACCTTTGTCATTACCTTGTTACTGAATTTGCCAATAAATAATTGTAAATACACCTTTTTGGTTTGTTGTATATTATTAAGTATTATCATTAGCAGATTGTATAATTATAAGTTTCCGACAACGCCACCTCGTTTAAAGAGGAAAATAAGTGCACAAAAGGCACAACCTTTAGGGACACACAAGTTCGTTTACGGAACACCAGAGCAATATAAATCATGAGGAGAGAATGACCAGGACGACAGTTTAGAAAAGTATAACAATCTTTATTACTAGGTTACAGCGGCCTCTATCACGCCAAAAACACAATAATAAAAATAAAAGGGAACCCTAAAATCCTACGGCGCCAACTAACTAAAACTAAAAATAAGAGCACTGTCAACAATAAAACATTGATTCAAACCCCCCTTCTTTCTCTTATCGTAACGTTCTTGGTGACAATTAAAGTGCACTTAGTTTAGGGTACCGGCTCGTTAAGGCCTCAAATCGTAATAGTATAATAATTACGATAATTATTTATAATGCAAGGATCGCAGATTTAAGGACGAATAAATGTTATATAACTAAGCAGATATGAAATAATAGGCAGAGTATCGTTTCAGCAGGTGGGAATAGTGACTTCTACAGCAGGTGGGATGGCACACACAGCGGCACACAGCTCATCTTTGGTCATCTACGTCTTTAGTCCACCGTTCTGTGAATACAAAGAATACGCCAGTATCCTTGTCGTGACGACTATACAGCTCAACTCTAGGCCAGTGACTTTAGTGACAGTGGTGTACAGGATTGGATACTCACACGCAGGCAGGCTTGTGACCTGCCGCTGCGAATAGTTCACACGACACCACAGTAGTCACAACGACCCCTCTCGTTAGCCGGGTAGCCGGTTCGGCTCGTCAGGACCCTCTCGCTCGTCTCTGGATGGCCGGACCCTGCCTGGTACCGCTGACACCCGGATCACCGTCTGGAATCCGCTGGGTTTGTAAGGTAAAGCGCTACTCGGTCCTAGCACTTTAGTTCAATAAGGTTCAGTTCAGTTACTGCCTGGCTCGGCCTGTGCCTGTCTCTCTGCTCATCACAGCCGGCCACCTGAGTCACTTCCCTCAGCCTGCTCCACACACACGTCTGCGCCCCTTGCTTGTCAACCTAGACTGAGCCTGGCGTTTCCTCTTAAAGGGCCGCCTCCCACTCTGCCAGCCGCCCATTGGCTGGTCATGACGTCAGTCCCCCATACATTGGGCAGCACCGGCGTCTAGTTATCCTATCAGTTCGCAGTCAGACTCACACATGGAAAGAGAGGAGGTTGTTAGAGGGAGACAGCAATATAGCATTATCACAACGAAACATATTAGAGAAATTATACAAAACATGCTCAAACAAAAGGAAATAATTGTAAAACAAACAATTATTAAAGAAAATAAAAAAGAAAAAGGATAACGCTACTTCCACCCCCTCACATATAAGTAACAAAAATGGAAAGTAAGATATGATGAAAACATAATAAAAATGGTGTCATTCTTTAGTGCTGAATTGTGCCGTAAATTTTATAATTTGTGCTGCTATCATTATTGAGATATTCTACACGACACCACTGTTCTGCTGCTATCTTCTACAATGAAATACTGCTGCACCGGCAATCAGTATACTGCTGCTAAATCTGCTAATTCATAACCATATAAATATTTATATATATAAATATATATAAAAGCACAATTGATGATTTCAACTGCACAAATTAGAGCACATCCAGCACAAAAAATGTAGACCATTTTTCCCGATTTGTAGCCAAACAATTGGGGTGCAAGCCTAAGCAAAACTATAACTTAGAATAATCCCTTATTCTTTTTAAGTAAAATTTCTAAAACACTACAAAACATGTCTCAAAGACAAATACAAGCAAACGTCTCCACAGTAACAGTTGTGTGTGTGTGTGTGTGTGTGTGTGTGTGTGTGTGGTGTGTGTGTGTGTGTGTGTGTGTGTGTGTGTGTGTGCGTGTGTGCGTGCATGCGTGCGTGCATGCGTGTGCGTGCACATTGTAGATCAACTTCATAGCAGTATTAAGTGGTCCATCTATGTTTTTTTATTAATAATAAAATCTGCAAAATAACAAGTAACTGAAGCTGTCAAATGCTGTATTTATAGTAGAGTATATGTAACAAAAATGGAAAGTAGAGTAAAAGTACCTCAAAATTGTACTGTAGGTACAAGTACTTGTATATACTTGAGTAAATGTACTTGGTTACTTTGCAGCACCACTAGCCTTACATTAAGACGTAAGGCTACATCACCACAGAACAGCCAATGACAGCCAAGCCTTTAATCACAGCTGTGTCAATCAGTAGAGTGGTGAGGGACATTTATTTATAGTTTTAACTATAACTATAGTTTTATACATCACACAGCTTAGACATTTGGATCAAATCAGACAGCAGGCCTGTGTGAACACATTGATATAAATAGCATATCTGAAGTGTGAATATTGCAGCCACAGCGACTTAATATAAACATGGGTCCCTTTCCCCTGTCTCACTCTCTACCCACTCACTAAACCCATTGGAAATGCATTGGGGGCTTAAAGTTAAACATTTTTATTTTTTTATAATTAAACTACAAAACATTTCAAAACCAAAAGTACAAGCACACGTGTCCTCAGTAAGCTGAACACATAAAAATTTGAATGGTGTTTAAAGGTGTAAGCGTTTAGGAGATGAATCGCGCCAAAGTTTTGAGGAGATACTGACTGACTATAAATAATGAAGATAACATACGTGTGCTCGCCTTCCAGGCGAGCCCACAATTACCAAGCTAAACGTTCAACTATATATCTGTAGTGTGAATGCAGCTTTAGTGTTGGTAACTAAACATGAAATCCATCTAGGCTATATCATGCTGGCTGGGGTCAGTGGCATGGCCACTGTGTGTTAGCCTCGTAAACCAGACTCTTCCTGCCTTCGAACAGAAGATGGGAGGAGTCAGTTAGGGCTGTTAATTGTGGGCTCGCCTGGAAGGCGAGCACACGTATGTTATCTTCATTATTTATTTCTATACTATACTAGTCAGTATCCTCAAAACTTTGGCGCGCTTCATCTCTTAAACGCTTACACCTTTCAACACCATTCAAATTTTTATGTGTTCAGCTTACTGAGGACAAGTGTGCGTGTATTTTTCTTTTTGAAATGTTTTGTAGTATAATTATAAAAAAATAAAAATGTTTAACTTTAAGCACCCAATGCATTTCCAATGGGTTTAGTGAGGAAAGGGACCCATGTTTATATTAAGGCGCTGTGGCTGCAATATTCACACTTCAGATATGCTATTTATATCAATGCGTTCACACAGGTCTGCTCTCTGATTTGATCCAAATATCTAAGCTGTGTGATGTATAAAACTATAGTTATAGTTAAAACTATAAATAAATGTCCCTCTCCACTCTACTGATTACACAGCTGTGATCAAGAATCAAGTCCGGGCGATGGGATGTAAATCCCATAGCCATATATCCTAGAGCCCGCAGGGACAGTCAGCCATATTAGTGGTTGCTGTTGGTTGTCAGGGCGATATCAAAAATTTCCAAGTCAGATCCACAAACACAATAAAAGCCATGCTCCACTCCTCAGTCTGGAGTGGCCACATAGAAGAACGCCTTGGTTATAGACATAGTGGAGGACAGATGTGATCTGGGATTGTTAGCCTACAGTATATGCACTCAATATACTCCACTACAGTTGGAGTCCATTTGACAGTTGCTGGTTCCCAAACACAGAATCAAAAATGTAGATCTAGAACACATAGAATATGTACAGTACAGTAAGGTTCAGTAGAGTACAGTAAAAGTACAGTAAGGTTCAGTAGAGTACAGTAAAGTACAGTAAGGTACAGAAAGGTACAGTACAGAAAGGTACAGTAGAGTACAGTACAGTAAGGTACAGTAAAGTACAATACAGTACAGTAAGGTACAGTAGAGTACAGTAAAGTACAGTAGAGTACAGTAAGGTACAGTAGAGTACAGTAAAGTACAGTATAGTAAGGTACAGTAGAGTACAGCACAGTAAGGTACAGTACGGCACAGTAGAGTACAGTACAGTATAGTACAGTAAGGTACAGTAGAGTACAGTAAAGTACAGTACAGTAAGGTACAGTACAGTAAGGTACAGTAGAGTACAGTAAAGTACAGTAAGGTACAGTACAGTAGAGTAGAGTAAAGTACAGTACAGTAAGGTACAGTAAGTTACAGTAGAGTACAGTAAAGTACAGTAAGGTACAGCAGAGTACAGTAAAGTACAGTACTGTAAGGTACAGTACAGTACAGTAGTGTACAGTAAAGTACAGTTAAGTACAGTAACGTACAGCACAGTAAGGTACAGCAAGATACAGTAGTGTACAGTAAAGTACAGTACAGTAAAGTACAATACAGTACAGTAAGGTACAGTAGAGTACAGTAAAGTACAGTAGAGTACAGTAAGGTACAGTAGAGTACAGTAAAGTACAGTATAGTAAGGTACAGTAGAGTACAGTACAGTAAGTTACAGTACGGCATAGTAGAGTACAGTACAGTATAGTACAGTAAGGTACAGTAGAGTACAGTTAAGTACAGTACAGTAAGGTACAGTACAGTAAGGTACAGTACAGTACAGTAAAGTACAGTAAGTTACAGTACAGTACAGTACAGTACAGTACAGTACAGTACAGTAAGGTGCAGTACAGTATAGTAAGGTACAGTACAATACTGTAAGGTACTGTACCTTACAGTACCTTAAAGTATCCTATTTGTTGGGTTGGAATCGAGCCCACACTGTTTCGAAGGAACAGTATTTCTAGTTATTTACATAATCGTCTAATCGCAATTATTTGACATAATCGTGATTATTTTTCATGATCGTTATAATCGTTTCCATGTTGAAAAATGTTCATATATTTAAAAGAAAGTCAAAAATAGAGGAAATAGCAGATCTACAAGCTTACTGCGACGCGTTGTGAGCTTGTAGATCGGCCATTTCCACTACCAATGTTCTTTTTTAAGTGTAAAGTTGTCAAATATGACAGTCATTTCTTTGTATATTTAGGTTGTGTGTCATCTACCATGTGCAACTTCAAATCCTAAAAGCCAAACAGAAATGTAATTGTCCACGACAAAAACACAATTAAATCATTAATCGCAATTATTTGAGTGACAATTAATCGGCATGTAAAATTTCCTAATCGTGACAGCCCTATAGAGTCAGTTTACTAGGCTAACTGTGTGTGCCATTTAGGCTTTTTGATTTGTCTCCACACTGTCCACAGCGCATGGAGAGGCAAACGGAAAGTGTAGTGTGCAGTTCCTGATTGTGTTACATAATACATTTAACTAAAAATAAACTGTGGAAACCTGAATAAAACTAACAAACCTGAATAAAACCTGTGGCTATGATTTTACAGAATTTTGCATGCACCTACAACAGCTGAAGCTAAATTTAGACACCAATGAAATCACACAATGGTGCCGCTTGCCAAAAAGAACAGCTCTTCAATCTGAAGTTGATCTCGAAGATCTTTTGTCGCATTCCTAAGGGGGTAAAATCTACCCTACCCCCATTGATTCCGGATGGAGTCACAAATTCATTGTCTCCACCAGCCGAAGGCTGAGGGAGAGTATGTTTTCCCCTCCGTCCGTCCGTGCGTCCGTGCGTGCGTCCTCGCAGTTTGTGAGCACCTAATCTCAGTCGCCGTTGGCCCGGACGCTGCCAAAGTGAGCACACACTCCCTGGATGTCAATCTAGAACCTCTGCCCTAAGTTTTTCAAATGAGCCTTTTCTAGCGCCACCTAGTGGCCGATGTTCGCAAAACACATTTCTGTGCACTACTCTTACAGATTTTGTCCAAAAATCCTATAAATCGGTAGACAGTATCTCGACAGTCATGTGATCGACACGGATCTGTCCGATTTTGCATATTCCATCCTGATTGGCTAAGATTGGCTTCCAAAGTTTGTAGGATTGAGCCGTTTTGAACAAAATGCCTCAAATCACAAACGCAAAGTGCAATTATTATGAAATCGCGCACAAACGTTCCCACTAGGCCGAGGAAGAAATGCCACTTATTTTTTTTTAAATCAGCCTCATGGTATAACAGGCCGATTTGTGGTTTTACCTATAACTCCACCGATCAGTTTCAAACTTTGTAAGCGCACTCCCTAGAGGCTAAGGATAAACCTTTGCCCTGCATTTTTCACATCAGCCTTTTATAGCGCCACCTTTGGGCCGACTTATGTAAAATACATTTTTGGATATTACTCCTTGAGATTTTATCCAAAAATCATGCAAATCGGTACACAGTATCTCTATAGTCATGTGATCAAGTCCGATCCGTCTGATATTTCATATTCCATCCTGATTGGCTAATATTAGCTTCCAAATTTTGCAGGATTGCTCAGTTTTTGAACAAAATGCCTCAAATCATCAACGCAGCTTGCGATTACCGTGACATTTGCCACACATATTCCCACTAGGTCAAGGAACAAATGCCACCTTTTTAACATTGGCCTGTTATAGCGCCACCAGCAGGTAGACTTTAGCAAAACACATTTTTGGAACACAATGCTTCAAATCATGCATGCAGCGTCCGATTGCCATGAAAGATCTAAGGTGAAGAACATATGCCACTCTTTTTACATTGGCCTATTATACAGTAGCACCACCAGGACGCACGGCCTGGTGGAGACCTGTGCTCGGAAGAGCACTGCTTCTAGTTTGTGTCTCCATTCGGTATCAATGGGGGTACATTTACTACAATCAAATTATTTTCTTACGAATGAGACAAAAACTATTATTGAACTCAAGTCTCCATGGGGTGAGTAATCGATAGAAAGAAAGTCATTTTGGGGGTGAACTATCCCTTTAAGGTTAACGTATTATATCCACGGGTTTCCAACGCCCCATAGTGCATTGCGCCGACGCTGTACCGAGCTTCCGGCGCCGCAGCCGAGTGTGATTTACAAGCTCACAACGGGCTGCATCTGCGACGCGACGTGAGCTTGTACCGGTATGTCTGCTGTTAAACTGGAAGTGTGGTCCAAATAATCTCCAGTAAACTCCTGCGGAAACAGGTGGATATAATAACTAATAATAACTTTATCTATGACCTTTATCATGACTGCTTACCCCTTGAATCCTTGAAAGTACGGTATTTCTTGACTTATTGCTGTCGCCAAGGCGTCGCGTGGTAATGCATTGGGAGTATGTAGATCTGCCATAGGGTTTGCGTGTGACATCATCATCATACCCGGAAGTTATGCGGGAACGCCTACTGAGTGGCAAAAAATGACTTTCTGTCCTTGACAGCCCATACATCCAAACAGAGAAGTCTGATCTGATTGCATTAAACAACGTTAAATGAAGTTAAACTCACTTTGCCACTCAATTTGCCATTCACTTTATGTATGCGCATACCCTCTATTCTTTGCTATTTTTGAAGAAAAGAATATAATTTATATAAATATTATTTGCCTATAATGACACGGCCTGAATAGCTTTGCCAGGTTGAAAGTGGTTTAAAGAATAGTTTTTCACGACTCTGCAACTGCAGCTATGCCCCTTGACTATTGTCTGTGGGTAATTCCATCATCATAATGTTGTAGAAGTCTGACTCATTTGTTTCTCGCTTACTATTCTGAAAGATTAAATAGATGCAGGGCAGAGAAGGGACTTCTTCACGGTCCACCAGGCAAAACATGAACTCATCGTTTGGACCATTTCCCCTTAATTAAAGAGGTGGTGCCATAGTTTTGTACTTTTTCTGTTTTGTGTCTATGGAGTTAACATTACTCCATATATTGGAGTAATGTCTATTACATTAACTAGCCCTTACCCGTTCAAAGATATGAGCTCCAAAATGATGTGCAGTGTGTGGGTTATGGGATGTGCACTGTGCACACAGTATATGAATGAGGGATGGAAAGTAACTTTAACTGGTGCTTGCATGATGTAGGAGCATCAATGTAAGAAACCCGTTTTGTTTAATGGCTACAGAGATACTGTCCCCCCCCCCCCCAGCCCGCCCGCCCACCCGCCTGCACACACACCCGCCTGCCTGCACACACACACACACCCACACACACACACACACACACACACACACACACACACACACACACACACACACACAGAGCTGGTTAAACATGTTGCCTCATGCTAGATGCAGAATAGATGTGCCTCATGCTAGATGCAGAATAGATAGTAGCTACACCATAAAAATGCTAATATACAGCATACGATTTGTGAAAGTGACAAACGGGCTTCACAGTTATGTCAGGTGTGTTCATATGCTAATGGTGATGCGATTTCAGATCAATTGCTTCAGCCACTGAGGAGAAACGCCGTTTCAGACAGACAGACACTCACTCACTCACTCACTCACTCACTCAGACATTCGCAAAATTATAGTATAGATAGACGGAAGACCCCCGAGTGTGGTTATTATAATATGCAAATATGTCTTCCCTGTGTATTTTTGGCTTCTTCCTAAAAGCTGAAAGCCTCAAAAGGCCCAGTCGAAATACACCGCTTTAGCGACACACTAAAATCCCCCCCCTTTTTATCAAACGACAACGGCTGTGGGCGTGTCTAACTTCAGGTGGGTGGTGCTAAACCCAGGTATACTTAATGAACAGGTGGGCGCGGCCACATAAAAAACATAATTTTAACACTTTCTGTACACATTTTTGAACAAAAATCGTCTTCCTAGTTTAATCATAACTAGCCCTTACCCGTTCAAAGATATGAGCTCCGAAATGATGTGCAGTGTGTGGGTTATGGGATGTGCACTGTGCACACAGTATATGAGGGATGGAAAGTAACTTTAACTGGTGCTTGCATGATAATATGTAGGAGCATCAATGTAAGAAATACCCGTTTTGTTTAATGGCTACAGAGATACTGTGTTCCCGCCCGCCCGCCCGCCCACCCGCCTGCACACACACCCGCCTGCCCACACACACACACACACACACACACACACACACACACACACACACACACACACACACACACACACACACACACACACACACACACACACACACACACAGCTGGTTAAACATGTTGCCTCATGCTAGATGCAGAATAGATATGCCTCATGCTAGATGCAGAATAGATAGTAGATACACCAGAAAAATGCTAATATACAGCATACGATTTGTGAAAGTGTCAAACGGGCTTCACAGTTATGTCAGGTGTGTTCATATGCTAATGGTGATGCGATTTCAGATCAATTGCTCCAGCCACTGAGGAGAAACACTGTTACAGACGGACACTCAGACAGACGGACGGACAGACATTCGGAAAATTATATGTTTGATACCTGATGATCATGTTGGGGGGGAGGAATCACGGCACACTGATGTCCTCAGAGATACTATGGCATGTTGTTTCTGTTCAAGCACGTACTAATAGTTCAATAGTTCCTTGTTTTCAGTTCTCTGTTCATATTCATCCTTTATTCAACATAGGCCTAAAGTGTATATACAAGACTGTTCACTAAGAAGCTCACAGGAAACAAATCGATCTGACTGTATTCCAAGTCCACTCTCATTAGCAAAGGGATCTGAGACTCAGTCTGCATCCTAAAGCATCATTTGTCATTGTCAACATTTCTTTTGCCAAGCAACACTGTTGCATGACAAATGATAATAAGGAAACAAATACCAAGGTGAACCTTGAAGTAAAAAAAAAGAAAAAAAGAAAGAAAAGAAAATACGTTGCAGAATGATCAATAATGATAGTAAATCATACAGAGAAAAGAGTGTAAAAGCAGCCAAGTGGAGCTTACAGCCAAGTGGCCATACATGTGTACACACGGCACATATCCATGCATATCGTTGTTGTTCGGGTGGAAACCTTGTATGTCCAAAACCGTTAGTTGAGGAAGGCTCAAAGAGCCGAAACGCGTGGGTGATCCCATTTTTAACCTTTTTTTCAAAAGGCTTTTTTTCTAAAGGCTTTTTAATATTTAGAAGAGTGCCTTGGTTTTCCTTTTTTCATTTGATCCTTCAGTTCCCCACCAAAGAGCACCTTCACCAGTAATCACCACACTTTTCTTTATTCTTCCGAGCACCCAGTTTTTTTTCTTTCCGACTGTTAGTTTTGTATTTATCATTTTAAAAAATGATTTAAAATAGTGAAAATAGCCGATCTACAAGCACACAATGTCTCGCACTGCGAGGCGTTGTGTGCTTGTAGATCTGACATTTCCACTAGTTTTGTGCGACAGTCTTGTACGATGAAGCAGGGCTTTATTTTACGAAAAAAAAAACATACAAATTTAAAAATTACGAGATACAAGGTTTCTGCCCGACAGTGACGACATGTGTACGTAGTAGCACATATTCATACATACAGTATGAGTACATAGCAGCACATATTTTCCACATACAGCTGCATACATACTGTAACACAGGTGCATGTGCTCACCCACCCACACACACACAGACAGACATATACCGGTACAGACAGCAGTGAGATGCACACGCTTAAAAAGCCTTTATTTTCAACAATTGTAAGTACACATCCTCTCACATTTCCTTTCAACATACACTGTATGTAAGACACTCTTTAGCAAATGTTATTAACATATTATGGTGACGTCCTAAAATGCTGTTGAACGAGTTGAAAACAACGTCTCCTTTTTAAGAGTGTGGAAGTTCAAAGCGAGGCATTCCTCTCCTTGCACTCCAGAAATCAGGCCAACAGCTGCAGTGTAAACATTGTTGTCTAGACCAGGGCTCTTCAATAGGGGTGTCTGGGGGGGTCCTCAGAGTTACTATAGGGGGTTTTGTGATACGAATAGTGATACGAAAATACATATTATTACTTAGCAAATATCTGTAAACAAGCGAAAGACATTTAATTTAAATGATAGTGCTGTCGAACTCATAGGCAGTTAAAAGAAAAACCTACGCAGTACTTCCAAGTTAGTCTCAAATCTCTCATTCAGCTGCATATGGTGAGCTGTAATAGATTTGAAAGACTCTTATCAAGTTACATGGAAGGCTTTCTAAAAAAAACACACACAACAACAACACAATTTTATACAATATATGTAGTGGGGGTCTCTGCTTCATCTCTCTCTCAGTTAAGAGGTCCTTGGCCTGGAAAATCTTGAAGACCCCTGGTCTAGACTAAAGCAATCAAACAATAAACCCTTGGGAATAAGCTATGAGCAAAATTGTGTTCATTTGGCACCCTATATTCAGATTGACGGATGGTGCAAAGTCAAACATCAAATTATTTCCAACTCTTTAATCATCTTTAATTTAATTATGTCATCTCTTTACACAAGATCAACCAAAACTCCAATAGGGTATGTCCAAATATCTAGCTAGTGTGTTTGACCTTGGTCTCTGACTGTGGCTGCATTCAAATAGGAAGTTGAATATATAAATATACCATGCTGTAGAGGAGCAGATCAGAGAAGATGCCCTACATGTACTTACATGTGTTGTGCACACGTCATTATTGTCCTGTGAAGCTGACAGCAGGAGCAGTGTACTTCAATGGACAGGCTTGTGAGGATAACAGTGAGTGTGAATATACTTTTTAGTGTGTGCATGTATTGTTCTTTCTGTACCTTTGTGTGCATAGTACATGATCTGATCTGATCTGATGTAATGTGTGTGCGTGCGCATGTGTGTGTGTGAGAGAGCACGTGCGCACACGCTCACTGCTCACTGCTCACGTGCACCCTGCCCCTGTATGTTTGTGTATCGTATTCTATGCAACGTGTCTATGCGGTTGCTTTATAATGTATGTTGGATGTGTGGAGTTAACCGCAGGGTCGGGGCGGCATCTCATCTCACATGCAGAAATGTTGCATTGATGTTAGTTCATCTGGGGGGGGGGCATACATGTTAGTCCCTGGGCATTCAGATTCAAACAAGCAGAGACCATCCCCCTATTTCAGCTGTAATTAAGTAGCCTCGGGAGCCAATGGTTTCTGAGCCGTGTGGCCCAATCGGGCAGGAGCCTAACTCCTGTTTCTGTAGCGTGAGGCAGCTTGATGTACATGTACATCTCCCAGCCATTGGACATGCCTGGAGGGACGTGCTGGGCCCCTGATTCAGCCCGGGAAAAAGAGTTGGAGAGGCCCTCATTTATTTTATTTTTTTATTTATTTTTTTCTTTCGTCGTTGTCGGGTTTGTTTTGTATTTATCATTTAAAAAATGATTTAAACTAGCGAAAACAGCCGATCTACAAGCACACAACGCCTCGCACCGCGAGGCGTTGTGTGCTTGTAGATCAGCTGTTTTCACTACTTTTGTGCAACGGCCTTGTATGATGAAGCAGGGCTTTGCTTTGTGAAAAAATGTATACATTTGAAACTTGGAGATACGAGGTTTCTGCCCGACAGTGACGATTTACTTTGTTGGAGCGAAAGTAAGTAAATGGAACGAAGGCCGACATTTTATTTAATTTTTTGTCCTAATGGCCGGCCTGGACCGGCCGGGAATGAACCAGCCGTTCGGGAGTTGTCTCGCTTTTCCCAATGGCCAGCACGTCCCTGCCTGGACATGACGCTAGTATGTCGCAGGGACTTCAGCTATGTATACTGTACTGTAAACTGGTACCCTTTTCCATCACACACATTTACTTTGCCACCCCAATGACAACACAGCCTAGGCTGCTCCAGTCGAGTCAAATCCGTTCCATTTCCTCATTTTTAACCAATAAACACACAATGTCAGAAAGACAGTAAGCATACTACATCTAAAAATATCATTTTCTCCAGTCGAGTCATTTTTTTTTTTTTTAGTTTTTCTTCCTCATACCTCTGTTTATTAATGTACCATAAAGTATTAAACAGGCATTTTAAACTCCCTAGAAAAATGGTGCAGTGACCATAAAAATCGTATTATTATATATATTTTTTAAATATATTTTAGAAAGACTTTTAGAAAAAAAGACACTTCAGTTTCGCTTCGGGAGTGACTGACAGTTGAACTGACGCAATGGCCTTTTTAGACAGGAACACTAGTATAGAAGGACACGGAGAGCGCAGTGAGAGTATCGTGAGGCTGTATGCCTCACTCAATGGTCATTGGTCAATGTATAATATTCTCTCTCTCTCTCTCTCTCTCTACTCCTAGTGTTAAAGAGCAAGGATCCAACCATCCCTGAAGGTAAAAACATAAAAGATCAAATGTACAGTAAAACAGATCCAGTCAAAAGAAGCGTGTGTAAATAAGCTACATGACATAATTCACTGGAAAGAGTACAACTGAACAAAAGTCCCGTGGATTCCGTTCAACTGAGAGCATTGTGTTCACGGGGAGAGGAGCAAGAGATGAGAGTCGCCGCGTGTTCCTCAGAGCGAGAGATTTAGTGTCGCGTGTGTGTTTTGTGTTTTGTGTTTTGTGTGTGTGTGTGTGTGTGCGTGTGTGTGTGCGCGCGCGTGTGTGTGTGTGTGTAGGTGTTTGTCCACCAGTCTCTCTCTGTCTCCCAGGGCTATGCATGTCTCTGTCCAGGTCATAGCATGCAAACAGGGACCGCCTGGTTATCTCTCCTCTCCTCTCCTCTCCAGAATCTCTATCGATTGCATCAGACCCAGCCGTTTCTCTGCCGTTCCGTTTGTCCGTTCGTTCGCCCGTCCGCCTGCCTGCCTGTCCGTCCATTCATCATTCAGCTGTCTGTCTGTCTATCCATCCGTCCGTCCGTCCGTCCGTCCGTCCGTCCGTCCGTCCGTCCGTCCGTCCGTCCATCCATCCATCCATCCATCCATCCATCCATCCCTTCCCACTTCTCCTTGGTCTTTCTAGTTCAAACTGAATTCTTCCTATTTTCCATTCATCCTTTATTTATCATCTCTTTTTTCTCTCCCTTCCTGTTTTTTTTACTTGGTCCTCCATGGCAGTTTGAAGGTGGTGATGTGGGTCCCCTCTACTACTCGTCCTCCCCTGTGGAAACGGCCAGTCGCGCGGCAACAGACAGGTGATCGGTGAGGCCGGCCAGTTGGGTCACAAAGCTGTACTCCTCGATATCCTGCAGGTGGAGAGAGGGTTGTCAATCATTCCGATGATGACAGCCGTTCACTTGACTGACAAGACATGAGCACATTAAACTAAAGGCAACGTGCCATGATGCAATGTGTTGTGAGCTTTTAGTTCTTCTATTTGTGGAATGAAAAAAATAAAAAATAGAATGTTGGGGGGAAAAATACATTTTGAACATTTCTGACTATAATGACACACCCAAAGTGGTTGTGAGAAAATCTCTAGGCTAGAGATTGTTATGTCAATATGTCAATGATTTTATCGCACTAGACACATTTAAGCACCATTCTACAGTATCTGACTGGATATTTTCACCATGTATTTTGCTATTGCAAGGCAGTGAGAAATCACCATGCAGTAACAACATGCTGCCATAAGGTGGCAGTTTAATGCTATTATTTTCAGAAAAAGAGAGGACGAAAGAGATGAGGAACTGGTCTGGAGGAAAGAGAGTGAGTGAGTCAGAGAGAGAGGGGGGGGGGGGGGGTGAGGTAGAGGGGGAGGGAGAAATTGTCCATGTAAATCAAGTGATTTGGTTTTTAAATCCCTTTAAATCCCTCCCAATGTCAGAGGGAAATATTTTGGTAGACTCATACACAATCTGCTGTGTCCTTAAAATCTCCCATGACTGGTGTAATGTCAAATCCAGTGTAACGTTGTGGTACACAGTAGCAATGTTGTAGGGGATGTACAATCGTTTCTAAAGTTGTCATCGTGTGCGCATGCTGTTGTGGCAAACTGCAAAGCCTCAGTGTCCTTTCAACTGTTCAAAACCTCAGCCCAGAAGTGCATACCTACTGTATAAGCACATTCTCAGCCAAACACTAAACACACATTTCTACATTAGACACATTAATCTAACATGAAGTCACTTCTTTGTCATTTCAAAGCGCTGCCTTTCAAAAATACCACCTCTGTGAACCAATAGATCAAAACACTGCTGTCAGGTGTACAGTACAGACACTTGTGGTGCATAATTGTAAACACACCAATCAGGCTTAGGCGATATAAAAAGGCAACAGCTGAGTGTACTCCACAGCCATACTAACTTAGAGAAGGGCCATAGAGTAGACTCCACAACACATCACACCAAATGGATGCTGGGAAAATGAGATACGACATCATTATTTGTGAAAATCTATCATTCCATCAATCTGCTCTGGTCCAAAACTGGTTTAATCAGCATCCACAATGTTCACTCCAATACCTCCCACTATACCAGGGTTCCCCAATAGGCGGCCCGTGGGCCATTTGCGGCCCGTGGGGGGCTACTGTCTGGCCCACACCAACCCAGTAATAATGGTGGTAAAAGAGCAGCAACAACACTAGTATATCGTCGTTGTCGGGTGGAAATCTCGTATCTCCAAATGTATACGTTCTTTCGCAAATCATACAAGGCCGTCGCACAAAAGTAGTGAAAACAGCCGATCTACAAGCACACAACGCCTCGCGGTGCGAGGCGTTGTGTGCTTGTAGATCCTTAAATCCTTTTTAAAATGATAAATGCAAAACGTACTGTTTTGGACATACAAGAATTTCACCTGACAACAACGATATCTGAACTTTCGCTGGTGTAGCGGGAGCGCCACAGTCGCCCCCTGCAATGTTGTGGCCCTCGTCTTGGTACCCTAGACATAATTCGGCCCTTGGGGAAAACGAATTGGGGAACCCTGCACCATACCCTCCCTTCCATAACTCCGTACTGCTATGTACTGTAAATAGTTGACTAGATTCCTAAGGGATATACTGTTTTTACTCAATACAACATTTCTTTTCAATGCTTTGTGAGCTTGTAGATCTGCTATTTTCGTACATATTTTTGGATGACACTGACTGTACAACTCTGATTATTCAAGGCTACTAAATCATTACACTTGAAAGTGTGCTTCCGTTGCATTGATGTGAAACTTTCTGTTCTGCAAATGACCCTATTCCTGTTCTTGCACTGTGTGTACACCCTATACCCCAAACCGAATGACTTCTGTATAACTTAGAGGGGGCGACTTCTTCAAATCTGCAACCTTTAAACCATCAGGGGTTATGAAAGTCAAGCTGTAAGCAGGTATTGTTAATCTAACAGGCAGAGGATACCTGCAGTTGGTACTTGCTTATTCTATCCCATAATAACACCCACCAGCAGCAACCAAGGGGTACAAGAGCACCTGCATCCTGTTTCAGAACACAAATACCTTTTTCTTCTTCTGCCCTGTTCACAAACAGACTTTCTCTTTAATAAACTTGCCTTTGAAACGGTCTAAGTATTTCTCTTGGCAGAGTTCGGGTTATTTGCTTTTATTTCTGCACTGTAAAATGCCTACAAAGTTTGTTTGTAACTTTGTTGGATTACCTATCAGATTTCTTCAAGTCGACATTCAAAACTGGATTACTTGCAGTAATTACAGTATGGGCTTTTACTTGTATTTTTTGAAATAGCAAAATGCAATTCCATGTACTAAAACAAATGTAGTGTATAATGAATGGCCTGTAATGTTTATGTAGAAACTGTGTTTAATTTGAGCACAGGCTAAATGGTTTTGACGCAGTTGCTTGAATTTGACAGCAGAGAACAGTCAAGGGTTTTGCAAATGAAGTTTGAAGATTTGGTTTTGTGTTTACCGTAGCAATTTTGAATCACAATTATTTTCTTCCAAGTCAGTGAGACAAGAGGGGCCAAGTGTCAGGAAGGAGGTGTAACTAACTTTCAATCTGGCGTACTTATTTTGGACGCACGCTCGCATAGATAGACACCAGTAAATTAGCTTGTGAACTAAACAGAATTTTAAGTTCTGTTCAGATTCACTTCATCTTGGTTCTGTTCGCGGGTCATTTTGATCCGGGGGATATTTGGTACACTAATATTTTAACTTAACAAATCATCATCATACATTGACTTTGTCTCAATTCCAAACAATGGGTAGTGCAACAATATCTGTTGATGTGATTAACTTCTGTTGATGTTAATCACAGAAGAATCTTTAAAGGCCCACTTCACCTCTGGGACAACCCTATCTTATTTTATTGTTGTTTGGGACACGATCAACACAATCCTGAGTTATTTTTTGTGTTCAATCTGTGTTTTTAGATATTTTGGATCAGCATGTACTAGTGATGCATTTTGCATCATCAGTGATGCGTTTTGCATCATATGATGCAAAATGCATCACTAGTACATGCTGAAATACTAAAATATCTAAAAAAAACAGATTGAACACAAAAAATAACTCAGGATTGTGTTGATCGTGTCCCAAACAACAATAAAATAAGATCGGGTTGTCCCAGAGGTGAACTGGCCCTTTAAGGCCAGTTTCAGGTGGAACATTTTTAAAGTTCTACCTTTTTCTTTCAAATGAAAATAGGTCAAAACGATCTGAACAGAACTTAAGGGCTAAGCCTTGCATTTATTTTACTGGTGATTATAAAATGATGACATTCGAGGCCTGATGCCTTTTGAGCCAAATATACTTCTTTGACTAGACTGTTTGTGGACACGTCTGCTATTAATCAGTACCAGTTTCCAGTCTGGCTGCAGGCCCTCGTCGCTGTAGAGGATGTAGTCGATGCGGCGTCCGTTGCCCTTCAGGGGGATTTTCCTTCCCTTCTGGACACTGCCGTGACACTGACCCTTACTGGGAGGAAACACCAGGTACTCCTTCCTCCCCTCTTCATTCTCCATCACTCTGAGAAAGACAGAGAGAGAGGGAGAGGGATTAACAGTAGGCTGTGGTTGTATACAGGGGCGTCACACCAAATTCTGGGCCCTGGGTACAAGGATTCACTGCGGGCCCCCCATGAATGTTAACTATTGAAAAACAGCAGATATACAAGCTCACAGCGCGGCACCGAGTGCCGCGCTGCGAGCTTGTAGATCTGCTATTTTTGAAAAATCGTGAAAATGAGCGCCAAGAAACCTATGTTTCCATGTCAGTGATGCTCAAACTTTTTCATGTGAAGGACCCCCCCCATCTCAAAATATTTAGTTCCAGGGACCCCCCAGAAGCAACATTTGAGTTACAAATGTTCACTTAAAAAATACATATATTCAAAGATTTGCGCACATTTTCAAGACTTTTCATAAATAGCAGATCTACAAGCTCGCAGCCGCGCTGTGAGCTTGTATATCTGCTATTTTTCAAAAGCTAAAGTTACTAGGGCCCCTCCACCTTGGGCCCTAGTAACTCAGTCCCACTTTCCTACCCCTTGTGACGCCCCTGGTTGTATAGGGAGAAAGACATGGACTAATAAAACCAGTAAGACTCCCTAAATCGGGAGATAAGCGATCGTCAGGACGCATACACAAACTTTAGAAGGCAATGGTAGCCAATCAGGAAGGAATATGGGAAATGGGACAGTTCCATATTGATGACATGACTGTAGAGATAGTGTTTACCGCTTTGCATGATTTTGGGGCAAAATTTGTAGGAGCAGTGTCCAAAAATGTGACTTGCAAGAATCGGCCTCACGGTGGCGCTAGAAGAGGGCCATGTGAGAAATGAGGGGTGGAGGTTGTGGTTTGGCTGTGTGTGCAAAGTTTGGCATGGATATGAGTAGGGCAAAAGTGTGACGTGACGGACAGACTGACGGACGGACGGACGGACGGACGGACGGACTGACAGACAGACAGCCGGTGGAGGTTTTGATAGTAAAACCACAACCACACAACAGACAGCTGATGAAGCCAAACAAAAGTGTGCGTGTGTGCGCTCGCCTGTGCGTTCGTCTGTACCCATACATTCTACTTACTTTTGTAAACTTTCAGGTGAGTTGACCTCGTCATCATAAAGGCCACTGGGATCCAGTAGCGTGCCTGTTGAGTAATGTCACAATCACTTAAACGTGTACAATAACACAGTTTTTCTATTTAAAAGCAATATTCCTCATTGTAAACTCACAAACATATGGGTTCATTGTCATTCTTCCAAATATAACAAGCCTCTCTAATGACAGATTGACTGCCTTCTGTGTGTTATAACACAGCAAAATCCTGAGTCTTAATTTATCTCTGAAAATGCACCAGTAAGGGTAAAACTTTATGCTCACAGATACTACAGTACCTAAGCGTAACCACCCACATGCACCTACGGCCTCCGCTGCATTCCGAGACAAGTGCGATGTGACAGCGATGTGAAGTAGCACTCAAAGATAAGGATGTGAGGTAGCAGGCCCGCTAATAGCTCTCTCCCCACTGTCTGTGTGGTCTGTCATTCAGTTTGAATTGGTTTGGCTGGCAGTCTGGATGTCTGGAGTGTGTGTGCGTGCGTGCGTGCGTGCGTGCGTGCGTGCGTGCGTGCGTGCGTGCGTGCGTGTGTGTGTGTGTGCGTGCGTGTGCGCGTGCGTGCGTGCACGCTCGTGCCCGCACGCCGTTCTGGCCATCTGTTTCTCTTACTGTCTCCCAGTCCCATCCAATCCGACGTGTGCCTGTCTGTGTGCCTGACTATTTGCCTGTCCATTAGAGCATCCGTATGTGTGTCTGTCTATCTGTCAGTCAGGCTAAAGGAAGAGGACACAGGACACTCTGACACAGAGATGATTACTGGGGATTTCAGAGTGCACTTCAAAAACCTCTTTCATTGTGAGCCGCCACGTTTCACAAAGGGAGCATCGATATGTTTAATTTATTATTACATTTCTTTCTTTCTTACTTTCTCGTTTTGTCTGTTTTTTCTTGGTTTCTTGGTTTCTTGGTTTCTCACTTCCTATACCCTCTTTTCAACCTTACTTCCTTTCTTCCTTTGTATCTCACATCTTAACTAGAGCCCAACCGATATATCGGTCAAACCGATATATTGGTAGTTTTTGGACCCCGATGTCGGTATCGGACATCGGTCATTATCTCTCCGATGTATCGGTCGTTTTTATAAGTAACATTAGACCAGCATTTGATGACATTTAGCCACTCAGACCCAAATGTCAAATATATTGTCGTTGCCCGTAAGGATCCATTGGGTTTCATTTTACACTCACGAGTTAAAGATCTTATAAAGGGTCCATTTGGTTACCAAATCTACATCATTTTGCTGGGGACCACCTAGAAATCCCTCAAGGACCACTGGTGGTCCCCGGACCATTGGTAAAAAAAAAGGAAAAAAAGGTTTTCAAGGTAAGACGTTTTAGAAATTTAGGCTATTTATTAGCATTTTATATTATTACAAAACATCGGCTAAACATCGGCAATCGGTGGTCTAGCACTCACCATCGGCAAACATCGACATCGGTCAAAAAATATGGCATCGGTCGAACTCTAATCTTAACTCATTCCATCCTCCTATCCTTACTTGACCCCTGCAAAACAAACCTGTTCCACTGGCTCACCTTCTACGCAAACAACCCCTGTCCTGAGCAAGCCCTTTCACTGAACAAGCCCTTTCACTCTGGCCTGCCCACACCGGCCCCAAAATACCATTGGCCTAAATAATGTTTCACATCCACACCAAAACCCCACAGTTTGTACGTCACTAATGCTTAAAATACACACAGCACTGTGCGTATTTCGGTGGACACAGAAACACCCAGCTTAAAGCGTCCTCTGTTCTGCAACTGCATGGCAGCAGTCTTGACCTGCTTTGGTGGTTGTGTGCAGCTGCATAAATGTAAAGTGGTATGTGGCTGTGCGTACGGTATGGCAGTGGTTCTCAACCTGTGGGTTGGGACCCCCAGGGGGGTCCCAAAATATTTTTTCAGGGGGGTCCCTAGATGATTAGCTTAATGTGAAACATTGTTTTCTCACTCAAGAGTAAACAAACCAACATAACGTTTAAGTGTATAGAAGGTATCTGCACATTTCAAAAGTGACAATTTGAGGACCTTTTAGTACCTCTAAAATGACAAATTAAACATTGGCCAAATTATCAAAAAAAATTCGAGGCGTTGTGAGCATGTAGATCTGCTATTTTCACAATAGAACTGTGTTATACAAAATGTAATACCTCAACTCTTAGTGCTTGTCAGGGTGGGGGTCCCCAGTTAAAATATGATTATTTTGGGGGTCACAGCCTGAAAAGGTTGAGAACCACTGCAGTATGGGAGAGCTGCGCAGGACACTGCTTAAAGGACATCGTGTCGTTATAAATTGTCTGTGGCAATGAAGGATGTTGCCACGGTCTAGTCATTTGTATGTTGCCTAGAGGAATACAGGACTGTGTGTAGGTGAGCATATGTGTTTGTCTTAATGTCAGTAAGTGTGTATGTTTCAATGTGTGTGTCCTGTCGCTCACCCAGAGCCCATGGTTTGTCCTCTCCAGGCCCCAAGCGGCATGGGTCCTTGTACTGCGTGAAGAGGGCGTGCTGCTGCTCTAACTTGTCCTCTGAAAGACACACACACACGCACGCACGCACGCACGCACGCACGCACGCACGCACGCACGCACGCACGCACGCACGCACGCACACACACACACACACACACACACACACACACACACACACACACACACACACACACACACACACACACACACGACCGTTACAATGGAAGCACTCCAGTATGCAGCAAAAAAACACACAGGGGAAGTCCACCTGCATTGTGCCTGGTTTATTTATTCGACAGGGACTGTGTGTAATGAATGTATTGCACCAGATTTAGGAAAAGAAAGTTCGGTTGCTGCATTAAAAAGCCATTGAAAATACAGAGATAAAACACGGTCAATAACACACAGTGAAATACTAAAGTTGCAATACTTATGTTTGAGTATGATTATTTCATGCTTTAACTATTACAAAATATGAGATATACAAGCTCACAGTGTGGCACCTGCGAGCTTGTAGATCTGCTATTTTTGATAAATCGTGAACATTTGCGCAAGCCTTTGAATAATGTTGACCCAATTCTATAAATGTCTTCTAAATCCTTCTTCTAAATCAGTGGTTCTCAAACTTTTTTATTTGAAGGACCCCCAAAATTTGTACGCCGACCCCCATCTTAAAATATATTGTTCCAGGGTTCCCCCAGGAGCAAATATTTGAGTTACAAATGTTCGCTTTTAAAAAGCAAAGTCTTGCAAAAAATATCTACAAGCTCGCAGTGCGGCACTCGGTGCCGCTCTGTGAGCTGCTATTTTTCAATAGTTAAAGCATCAAATAATTCTAGGCCTAAATGGGTTAAACAAAAACAAAAAAAGCAGTGGTCCAAGCAAGCCAGCCTTTTTACCTGAAGAACAGTTATCAAAGTTGAGGTCTCCTAGGAGGACGTCGAAGGCCACCAGGTCCTCCAGCACCTTCTCTCCCTCCGGGGACCGGCAGGACGACTGGCGAAACTCTGCCCCCCACTGGAGGATCAGGTCCAGCTGCTCACAGCGCACCGCTGAATCCCCTGATGGAAGGTTTGGAGTGGGACAGGTTGAGAGACAGAGAACATAAGCTGTTGTACCAGTTTAAGACAAGACCCTTCCCCTACCAAATGTTTGTGTGGGACACACAGTACAGTTGTTACTAAGGCTGGGCAATATATTGAAAATATATCGAGGTATCAACATGCAAGGTATACATATCGACAAAGAAGGCTTGAAATGAGGTATTGGTGTATGTGTCTAATAAATGAACAGACACACTATGCATGAACCATAGCACATGCAAAAAAGCAGTCCATCTGTAACCAGGTGTGGTTATTTCAATAAAACCATTGTTGGAAAATGGAAATAAGGCATTTCTTTTATTTATTATATGTGTGCAGTGTGCATGCATGGATATTCTATTCATTATCTGGGTTAGGCAGGCAGTGGACCTAAAGCAGAAAAAACATTTAAAAAAAAAATATATAATATAGTTTTTACTAGTAATATTGATATCGAGGTATTCAACAACGTTATCGATTATCGGCGGTTTTCCTAATATCGCCCAGCCTTAGTTCTTACTATGTGTTTCAGAAGAATGGATTGTTAAAACGTGTGTGTGTGTGTGTGTGTGTGTGTGTGTGTGTGTGTGTGCGCGCGTGTGCGTGCGAGCGTGCGTGCGTGTGTGTGTGAGTGCGTGCATTGGACACTGCTATGCGCACAGGCCCATTTCATCTTGGATGTTCGCACATGCACAAGTGTCAGGGAAGATGATGAAGTGTTCTGGGGCTGTACATGACCTGGATGACGTTCCCTCAGCCTTGTTCAGTCAACAACAATCACATTCAAACACTACGGTAGCTATAAATAGCATCCGGAGGAGCGCAGGCAGCCCAAACCCCTCTCCCACCAGCGTAGGCCGACGCATGCAAAATCAAACTGACCATTATACGCAACTTAACGCAAGCAAGCATGCATGGATAGGCGGGTGGATGAACATAGAATGAGATGTAGAATATGGCTGGAATGGCATATTATGAATGTGCTTGTGCATATGTACAGTATGCACAAGGGATGGGAGTTGGGACGATATGAAAATGTCATATCGCGATTATTGTGACAAAAGAAATTGTGATTTACGATATTATCGCGATAATCAAAATCCATTATCCTGAGGCGGAACATTTACCAAAAATAGCCAATCTACAAGCTCACAACTCATCGCAAAATATTGTGAAAAAAAGACTGTATCAAGTACATATACGGTATTAAGTATCTTTTACCAATTATAGAGGGTTTAAGTGGTACCGGATATGCAGCTCGGCAAATAAAAGGTGAATTGATCCCAAAAGGTGAATTGATCCCAGTGCATGACAGAGGACGATATCTCGATAAATTAAATCTCCACGATACGATTATCTTGAGTGTTTTTTTTATCACGATAAACGATAATATCGCTTATCGTCCCATCCCCAGTATAAACGCACGCACGCACGCAAGCAAGCAAGCAGAGCACACCTCTGCACCCAAGTAAAGTAAATTCTCGGAAAGCAACTCATCACCCAGAAAATAATTAGGTCTCTCTCTCTCTCTGTGTTTTTCCCTCTCTCCCTCTTCCCTTTAACCCCCCCCCCCCCCCCCCCTCCATACCTTTGATGTATCTTCAGAAATAGCCCCAGCGTGGCTATATTTAGCCCAGCCTACAGACTCTGTGGAGCGTGGGAGGACCCAGGAATAGAGACGTTGTCGTTGGTAAAAAATGGGAGAGCATCGACGAGAGGCTTTAAATAGACCTGTGACGCCTCACGCTGCTTGAGCCCCTGCAGCATCAATATTCTGGGGGGTAACATTAGCCAATCATAGCAGATTTACAAGCTCACAACACGTTGCTAGATTTGTAGATTTGATTGATGTATTGATATTGATGTATTGATTGATGTAGGCCTATTACCTTGTAATTGCCGTATTTATTACCTTGCTCATTGTAAGTCGCTCTTGATTAAAGGAGTAGTTCAGCCCAAGAATTACTTCTTTTCTATTGATTACTCACACCATGGAGACTTGAGTTCAATAATATGTTTTTGTATTTGTATTTGCTGTATTCCTAAGACGAAAAAAAAAAGAAAAAGATTATAGTAAATTTACCCCCATTGATTCCGAACCCAAATGCATTTGGGTCCCCATCCGGAATCAATGGGGGTACATTTATTGTAATACATTTTTTGTCTTAGGAATGCAACAAAAAACTAAAAATATTATTGAACTCAAGTCTCCATGGTGTGAGTAATCAATAGAAAATAAGTCATTTTGGGGGTGAACTACTCCTTTAACCCTTGGATGCATGACCAACCAATACCTACACTCTTCCATGAGTGGGGTCAAAAATGACCCCAATTAAAATCAATGCGTTTTGCAATAAACTACTTTGCTCTCACACATAACTCTGCCATACTTTTGCCTAGCAAAGTGATTTCAACTTTAAAACACTCACACGACTTGGGCCTTTTTTCTGCCTATAGGGATGAGCTGTAAATGTTGAAGCCCCGCCCCCTCTGTCTACTAAACGCGTGCAGCAGCTGTCACACTTTGCTGTCACACATTGCTGTCACATGTAACTCTGGCCTACTTTTGCGTAGCAACGTGATTTCAACTTTAAAATGCTCACGCCACTTGGCACTTTTTCCGGCCAATAGGGACAAGCTGTAATTGTTGAAGCCCCGCCCCCCCTGTCTTCCTATTGGCTGGGCTTTAAACATCCATAACTCCAGTTCGCAGCATGGTACCGTCACGAAATTTGGTGTCTGGACTTAGACCACCATAGGGATGAGCTGCAATTGTTGAAGCCACGCCCCCCCTTTCCTCCTATTGGCTGGGCTTTAAACATCCATAACTCCATTTTGCAGCATGGTACCGTCTCAAAACTTGCTGTCAATATGGACGAGCTGTAATTGTTGAAGCCCCGCCCTCTATTACAAGTATGTTGTCTCCACCCGCCCTGACGGTCGCTTCTCGCCCTTAGGGCGTCTTACTGGTAATAGTAGTAGTAATATAGTAGTAATAGTAGTAGTAATAGTAGTAGTAGTAGTAGTAGTAATTGCGACCGTCAGGTCGCAGTTTAGTATCAAAACCTCCACCGGCCGTCCGTCCGTCCGTCCGTCCGTCCGTCCGTCACACGTCACACGTCACACCTTTGCCCTGCTCATATCTCCGCATCAGTATGACATCACACTGCTTGGTGTGTGCCGTCAGGGTCATTTGTGTACGGTGTGACGTCATACTGATGTCAGCAGTGTGATGTCATACTGATGTCAGCAGCTATGTCTCTATATATGGAGTTATATGTTGTTTGTGTCCAAATATGGGGCTTGTGAGGTCAGACTTAGTGAGATTCGTCGGTTATCTCCATATATGGAGGGAGAACCAGCTTATGAGCCGATGTGTTGTGTCAGAGTCGAGATCCTGCTTGCATCTAATCTGTCGGTAGATAATGCCGGTCTTATATAAGGGTCATTTGTGTACGGTGTGATGTCATACTGATGTCAGCAGTGTGATGTCATACTGATGTCAGCAGCTATGTCTCTATATATGGAGTTATATGTTGTTCGTGTCCAAATATGGGGCTTGTGAGGTCAGACTTAGTGAGATTCGTCAGTTATCTCCATATATGGAGTGATGTGTTGGTTATCTCCATATCTGGAGATTCAACCTTCAACGATTTTGACATCTTGTTACTAATCTGTCGGTAGATAATGCCGGTCTTATATAAGGGTCATTTGTGTACGGTGTGATGTCATACTGATGTCAGCAGTGTGACAGGAGATAAGCGACCAACGGTCGCTTATCTCCCGATTAGGGAGTCTTACTGGTATTAGTAATAATAGTTGCGACCGTAGGTCGCAAGTTTAGTATGTGAACGGTCACAGCTTGTCCGTATCTATGATTGTATCTCTGTCACGCCTGACGCTGTGGTTCTATGGGTTTATTGCTCTGACATCATGCTCTGATGTCACTGTGATGTTTTTATGCCCATACATGGAGATCCCTGTCTGTAGAACCAGCTACACAGATATGGGATGTCTTGGCCTTCTGTCTTGGCCATATATGGATTCTGTTAGTGTGGTATGTGGCTGATGTTGTCTCCATACATGGGTATTCCCATATGACGTCCTGTTAGATATGGGCTTAATAGTAATGACATCAGGGAACTCCATGTTTGGGCATAAAAGGGATTCTGTTGGTGTGACATCATAGTGAAGCCAGAGTGTGAAGCCAGAGTGGCAAACCCATTCTGTTAGTGGTTCCCCTGACATCACAGTGACATCAGAGCATGATGTCAGAGCGACAAACCCATAGACCCACAGTGTCAGGCGTGACAGAGATACATACATACATACAGACAAGCTGTGACCGTTCACATACTAAACTTGCGATCTACGGTCGCAACTATTTTACTACTATTACTACTACTATTACACTATTACTACTACTATTACTACTATTACTTACTACAATTACCAGTAAGACGCCCTAAGGGCGAGAATCGACCGTCAAGGCGAGTGGAAACAACAGACTTGTAAGAGGGTGCAGGGCTTCAACAATTACAGCTCGTCCATATTGGCCGTCTAAGTCCAGACACCAAGTTCCGAGACTGTACAATGCTGCAAACTGGAGTTATGGCTGTTTAAAGCCCAGCCAATAGGAGGGAAGAGGGGGCGTGCCTTCAACAATTGCAGCTCATCCCTATGGTGGTCTAAGTCCAGACACCAAATTTCGAGACGGTACCATGCTGCGAACTGGAGTTATGGCTGTTTAAAGCCCAGCCAATAGGAAGACAGGGGGCGGGGCTTCAACAATTACAGCTCGTCCCTATTGGTCGGAAAAAGTGCCAAGTCGTGTGAGCGTTTTAAAGTTGAAATCACGTTGCTACGCAAAAGTATGCCAGAGTTACGTGTGACAGCAAAGTGTGACAGCAAAGTGTGACAGACAGCTGCTGCACGCGTTTAGAAGACAGAGGGGGCGTGGCTTCAACAATTACAGCTCGTCCCTGTTGGCTAAAAGGCCCAAGTCATGTGAGTGTTTTAAAGTTGAAATCACTTTGCTAGGCAAAAGTATGGCAGAGTTATGTGTGAGAGAAAAGTAGTTTATTGCAAAACGCATTGATTTTAATTGGGGTCATTTTTGACCCCACTCATGGAAGAGTGGGGTAGTGATACAAAAACTGCAATTTCTTAAAATGAATGAAAGGAATGATAAAAATGCAAATGGCCTCATGTCACAAACATGTTTTATGAGGAATACCTGGAATATGAAAATATTTAAACTTTTAATTTTAAAGATATTGAAGAATAACAACCCCTGGGGTCGTTTTTGACCCCACTCATGCATCCTAGGGTTAAGAGCTTCTGCTAAATGCATAAACTGTAAATTGTAGATTGGTGAAGATTTTGGTGAAGAGATTTGAGTGTAAAAAGAAAAGTGGTCCTAGTATTATAGTTGTAACTCAAGTGCGTTTCAATAAGCCTAAAGAGGGTTTAAGGGGTTAACGAGCTTGAGCCAGTCACCATGGGAACGGCAGGAGTTACGGCACAGGCTTTGATGCGGCCATTTATCTATAACAATCTGGCACTTTTGGGAGGAAGCGAGCGAAAGGGAGAGGGTGATGGAGGATCGTAAAGAAAGCTTTGTGTGTGCACGGGCGCGCGCGTGTGTGTGTGTGTGTGTGTTCATGCGTGCGCGAGCACATGAGTGGCCACGTGCATGCATAAATGCTTGGGTTTATATATACATACTTGCAGTGTTAATTATTTCGGCAAATTTTGATTCAGACCATGGCTACACGGAGCTGGATATTTGTGAATCTAGACATTTTTTGGTGCTGTTGAGGCTTGTAGCCACACGAAGCTGGATATTTTGGCAGTGAATCTGGATATATATCTGGATATCCAGATAAATAAGTGGAGACACTGAAAAATATCCGCTTCACTGGATCCGTGTAGTCATGATACCCGGATATCTCTGAAGACTTCACTGTGTGTGTGCTTGTTAGACCTAGATATCTTTGTCGTGTGGACCTAGATATTTTTCTATGTGGATATCTGAAAAACCGGGATATATGAAATATCCAGCTCCGTGTGGACCTAGATATTTTTCTATGTGGATATCTGAAAAACCTGGATATATCAAAAATCCAGCTCCGTGTAGCCTAGGCCTTAGTCAAGGCCATGGCTACACGGAGCTGGATATTTCATATATCCCGGTTTTTCAGATATCCACATAGAAAAATATCTAGGTCCACACGGAGCTGGATATTTCACACATCCCGGTTTTTCAGATATCCACATAGAAAAATATCTAGGTCCACACGACAAAGATATCTAGGTCTAACAAGCACACACACAGTAAAGTCTTCAGAGGTATCCGGGTTCCCTGTCTACACGGATCCAGTGAATCGGATATTTTTCAATCTCTCCGCTTATTTATCCTGTTTAAAAAATATCCAGCTTCGCGGCCGAAATATCCAGCTTCATGTGGCTGCAAGCCCCAACAGCACAAAAAAATGTCTAGCTTCAGAAATATCCAGCTCTGTGTAGCCATGGCCTCAGTCTTAGTCTTTTGAATAACACACCATTTAGTCTTAGGCCATGGCTACACAGAGCTGGATATTTCTGAATCTAGACATTTTTTTGTGCTGTTGGGGCTTGCAGCCACATGAAGCTGGATATTTCGGCCGCAAAGCTGGATATTTTTTAAACCGGATAAATGGAGTGGAGAGATTGAAAAATATCCGATTCACTGGATCCGTGTAGACAGGGAACCCGGATATCTCTGAAGACTTTACTGTGTGTGTGCTTGTTAGACCTATATATCTTTGTCGTGTGGACCTAGATATTTTTGTGGATATCTGAAAAACCGGGATATATGAAATATCCAGCTCCGTGTGGACCTAGATATTTTTCTATGTGGATATCTGAAAAACCAGGATATATGAAATATCCAGCTCCATGTAGCCATGGCCTCAGTCCTGTCTTAAGCTGGCCATACACTACACGATAATCGGGCCCGACTGAATCGGGTAGAATTAAACACTACAGGATCATTTTTTCAGATTATCTGGCCAGAGAATCTAAACGGGCTCACACTAGCCGTTTTGAACAGTCGGGCGCACTGCACGCTACAGGATTCTATTCCGATTGAGTCGGGCCCAAACACAGCAATAATAAATAAATAATTTATATAATGAATACAAAACGTCACTGTTCCGAGAGCTTCGCCTTGCAACACGCGCGCAGACGCACATACAAACAAACACATTATGCTATCCACTCACAAACACACCATTGCCTCACGCAACGAAAACAAAAAAAGCTTCAAATGATACTATGACTATGAGTTCACTTTGACGCGTTTCATGTTCATCCATGGATCAACTCTGATCGACTTTCCCCCTCTCTCTCCACTGCTAAAGTCAAGTGCTGCGCGCTGTCTGCTGGTGCTTCTCATGGTGTCTGATTTATGATTAGTCGTATGACTGTGTTGCGCAGAGAACATATCAGATCTCCAAGATCAAACTGCGTCCCTCCGCGCCACATTGTAGGGTTTGTAGATCAGGCAGTGGGCGTGTAGGCCTACTTGCACTCGTGCGCTGTTCCCACTCCAGTCTGTGACTGACTGGTAGTGACTATTTCTGCTGATATAAAACAAACTCGCGACCATTGAGTTTTAATTCCCATCGCAAGCAATCATGATACAACCTGGGAGGATGGATGTGGATCATTATTTGAAATAATAAGCAGTGCATTTATGTGTATTGCTTTTTTTTGGGGGGGGGGACTAGTTTTCAGTCCCAAATATACTGTAATGCTTTAAAAAGGACAGGCCTATTAGGCCTATGTCCATTATGTTTCTTTCATGTCCGCTCCAGGTTTATCATTGTCAGTTTTGATAAAGTCATTTTATTTTATAATAGTTAAGGTAACGTGCGCGCATATTTTCTAAACCTGCTGTCTGTTAAAATACGAAACGCCTGGCTATGCGGGGCGCGCTGTGCCCGGAGTAGCCAGGAGTTGTTAACCCAGCTGGTAGATAGTTGTACCTATGGCCAATTGGAACTTGAAAGGAGTAGAGATTACATAACTGCACTGTGCACGGACCATCAGAGAAAGTGACTGACGTGGGGTGAGCTGCTGTTGTAGGCTGCTTCCACCACGGACGGTTCAAGTTCAAGACAGGCACGTGTCTGCTTTTACTTTAGTGGCCATGGCCTATAGGCTTTCAATCATGATTTCCCCTGTCTTTTAACAAATTATCGCGGTGTGGGCGGATGGATCAATCAAATATAGACTAATCATTAAAAAAAGATCCGAGGGCACGGAGATCCAAATCCAATGTCCCAGAGAGAGAGAGAGAGAGAGAGAGAGAGAGAGAGAGAGAGAGAGAGAGAGAGAGAGAGAGAGAGGACGGTTCTGTCTGGTCCATTTGAAGAACTGTAATCCAGCATTTTGAGGTGGAAACATGGAGAATGCACAGGTTTATCATACATTTGAGAGTGAGAATCATAAGTTTAATGTAACTTAATTGGAGTTGGAGGAGGAGAGCAGAGCTGGAAAGTTATTAGCGAGTCCAGACTTGCACTAATTGGTTTGGCCTAGTTTTACGTCTTTGTTGATTGATTGATTGATTTCGTGTGTGTGTGTGTGTGTGTGTGTGTGTGTGTGTGTGTGTGTGTGTGTGTGTGTGTGTGTGTGTGTGTGTGTGTGTGTGTGTGTGTGTAGAGAGAGAAAAAGAGATAGCTCTGTCACTCAGATGCTCAGAGACTTGCGTCTATCAGCGGCTGCTGTAGCCTACCTATTTTCAATCAGTCCCCTGCTGCTATTCCAGACCAGTACTGATCCAGGAAAATATCAAACATGTTTGAAAAGAGTCGGGCTACCCCCGATCGTCCTCCGAGCCACTCGGCTGGGCTCCGAGTGGATCTGTGAGACCTCACGCTAGACGACGTTCATGCCCGATTGTCGGGCCCGTTTCAGTCGGTGGCAGCCCGATTGTCGGGAGGGTAATTAAATAGCCCGATTATCGTGTAGTGTATGGCCAGCTTTAGTCTTCTGAAATCGTTTTAGTCTAGTCTAGTCTTAGTCGACTGAATATGAAAATATTTCTTAGTCTTAGACTTTTTGGATTAGTCTTAGGCTTTTAGTCTTCGTCTTTTAGGCTAAGTCTTTTGGGCTAAATATAACCACATAACTCTGAAAAAGTCATTGTCTTCTACTGCCTGTTACTTGGTCAAACTAAACCATACATAAAATATGTATTTGGCTTTAATTTCATTGCAGTTACTGTACATACCAGTGTTATTGGTTACTATAACACTGAGACTAAGACTACTGCCATTAGTCTTAGACTTTGATTTAGTCGTAGTCTTTTGAATAACACAAATAATAGTCTTATTCTTAGTCTTCTGAGATAGTTTTAGTCTAGTCTAGTCTTATCGACAAAATATCAAAATCTTGAAGTATTTTAGTCTTAGTCGACAATTCTTTTTTTCTTTTCTTTTTTTAGATTTGTTTTTGGGCTTTTTATGCCTTTATTTTGATAGGATAGTTAGTAGACCGACAGGAAATGGGGAGAGAGAGATGGGGAATGACATGTGGCAAAGGTCGTCCGGATCGGGAATCGAACAGGCGAAGCCAGCAGGCATCATAGCCTAGTAGGTGGTATGCGCCTTGACCACTAGGCCAACGGGCGCCCTTAGTCGACAAAATTAACACTGCATACTTGTGCGTATGTGTGTCATGCTGCTGGTCAAGCTGAGATGTGTCAGAGAGTGAGAGACAGACAGAGAGAGAATGAGAGAGAGAAAGAGAGAAAAGAGAGAGAGAGAGAGAGAGAGAGAGAGAGAGAGAGAGAGAGAGAGAAGAGAGAGAGAGAGAGAGAGAGAGAGAGAGAGAGAGAGAGAGAGAGAGGTTGGGTGGGTGGGCATGCAGGCAGATACAGGTCAGTATGGTCTTTACCTTCAATGGCATGGAGGTGGGTACTTGTGATGAAACCCACTACCCTTTGGTCCTGATGGGAGGTGCCCACATGCACCTGCAACGAGCAGAGATGATTAGATGAAGCATGTTATTACTTTCTGCTGCATTCAGACCATTCACAGTAAGCTACATGTGCCATAATGCAGACTTACAACAAACTAGATCGAATAGTGTATTCTATGCTTCCATGATATTTCCCATTTTGAACATCATAAAAAAATCGCACACAGAAGTGAAGTGAGCGGCGGTATTCATGAGTTATTTTCATTAAGCGTCCCGCAAAGCTTGGCCAATGTGGGATGGGGCAGGACAACAGACAGGACATACCGGTACGTACAAACAGACAAAGCCAGATGTGAGCGGTTAGCACCGCTCAAAAAGGAATAATTAATTTCAAGGAATCATAAACCCAACATTATTGGTTCCGTAGACATTAATCTTTATGCAGCCGGTGAAAAATAGCATGCAAGCCACACTATCTTAGTAAACATTAGTTATCATACATGTATTAGTTGTTCCTCATAACTGTACATACTTGTGTGTATCACTGATGATGTGTTGCACCAAAAGTGTTTATTAGAATTATCTAAGACTTCGATTCTGAACAGAATGCAATCTTCCACATATACTGTAGTATTTTGAGTGGAAACTGGATATCTGCGTGACTGTTGCTCCTTTGTCCTGTAAAATGAAATACTGCAACACCAATACTGTTGCTACAATAGCTGAATCATTAGCGTGTTAATTGCTTTTCTCAAGGATAAGAGTTTACCTGAGTTATTGTTAACAGGGTATTGCTTTTTACATGTGGTGTTATGATTATGATTAAACACTGTCAACCTTCTTTGGGCAATTTAAACCCTAATAATGTTTCTGGAATAGCTTGGACTTTATAACTTTATTTACTGCTGATGAGGGAAGCTGCCTAAGAAATAAGTTACAATGACTGACTGTGTAGTAAAGCTTGTCAACATGGGACAATTAGAGTAGCTCATAAAAGATTAATGATCCTCGAGAAATGTCTCTCTTGGGTTGCATGTAGTACACACGCAACATGTGAAATGCAATTTGTAACAAATGTATTTTAAGAAGGAATTAAAATGTACTACTTAGTACTTAATGTAGTAACAGAAGTGTCCTACAGACCTTGTATGTAAAAACATTTACGGAACAATTGCTTGATATCCCCACTGACAACTGTGCAATCTTGACATTTTGCGATACAGTACAGTTGGGAGGCCTTGGCTCCAGTCCAGGTTCATAAAACAATTTGCGCTTTGATTAACCTAACAGCGAAACTGGAGGTTTGTGCGTTTGTGCAGGATACATCATCTCCCTGTATTTATCCATCTTTAACATTGTACGCGTCTTCCCTGCCTTCCACAAGCACAGCGGTAAAGATAAAAAACATCCATGGTTTGAGGTGGAATTATTGTGCGTGTCTATCAGGTCCATCAGAGGGGGAGGGCTACAAAACAAAACTATGGGCAGAGAGTGTAAAAATACTGCCTGCCTGGGGTGTTCAAATATAAGAGCACTGCGGTAGTTCAGGCCAGGGACGTGCTGGCCATTGGGAAAAGCGGGACAACTCCCGAACGGCCGGTCCATTCCCGGCCGGTCCAGGCCGGCCATTAGGAAAAGAAATGTCGGTCAGAAACCTCGTATCTCCAAGTTTCAAATTTGTACATTTTTTTCGCAAAGCAAAGCCCTGCTTCATCATACAAGGCGGTCGCACAAAAGTAGTGAAAACAGCAGATCTACATGCACACAACGCCTCGCGGTGCGAGGCGTTGTGTGCTTGTAGATCGGCTGTTTTCACTAGTTTAAATCATTTTTAAAATGATAAATACAAAACAAACGGTTTTGGACATACAAGGTTTCCACCCGACAACGACGAAATATAACTCATGTAATTGGCCCACTGGCTTGTCACTCATCATGATCTGAAATGGCAAATCTTTGAGTAGCAGCAGCGCTATAGAGAGAGATCTCTCTCTCTCTATAGCGCGCAATGAGGGCCTCTCCAACTCTTTTTCCCAGGCTGAATCAGGGGCCCAGCACGTCCCTGGTTCAGGCAGACACAGAAGTCACACCGGTCCAGCTCCCGCGTTCATTCAGTCACGAATCATATAATGGCCATGATCATTTATCTAGGTCAGTGGTTCTCAACCTTTTCAGGCTGCGACCCCCTAAAATAATCATATTTGAACTGGGGACCCCCCACCCTGACACGACACGTACTTGGAATTGTAGGAGTTGAGGCATTACGTTTAGTCTCCTCGTGTTTGTATGCAAGAACTTCTGGGAACTCAGATTACATTTAGTCTGACTCGGTTCCCACAGATAAATACTGTGCCTCGCAGCGTGAGGCGTAGTGAGCATGTAGATCGGCTATTTTCCAAAATTGTGCTTCTTTCTTATATTATTCGACAATGTGGCCAATGTTTGTTGATTACTTTGGATGCAGTAATGTCTTAAAACGGATATTTCACTTTCAAATCATTTTATCGTCTAATCAGGCTTTTATGAAGACTCTGGACAGATTTTAATTTGCTTCATTCAGTTTTAACTTTTTAGATATTTGATGTAAATGTTATCTGGTCCTCCCTGTCCAGGGCCCCTCCCCATACACACCCACTGTAACTTCAAACTCCATTTTAACCATGATAGATTCATCAAAAACACCCATTATTTTTTTCTGGTGACCGATACCCTCCTAATACGTGTTCTTTCGATAACCCTTTTAATTTATTTTAATAATTTGTATTAATTTTTTAGCATTTTCCCAAAGAAATAAGTGAAAAATCCCTTTAAAAGTCCCTAAATTGTCACTTTACTGTAATCTGAGGACCCCCCAAAAAATCATGTGGGGACCCCCCTGGGGGTCCCGACCCACAGGTTGAGAAGAATCACTGATCTAGGTGGTCTATTTAAGAAGAGGAGCAGACAGACACCCTCAATATTACACGCTCTGCAGCATATCTCACCTCTAACACTAACTATATTGCAGCTTGTCAGTGATCAAACTCCCTCCATCTCCTCAGCCTCCTCCTGTCATAGAATTTAGGTCTTCTTTATGTCAGCATTTCATTCATGTGGGTTTGCACGTCATGTTTCTTATTATTTCAGTATCTTTTGTTCAGCATTATGAAGAGTTCATATCATCATTTAATAACTGTGTATCTTTAGACACTGCTTGAGGGGAGTTTGTGATATCAGAGTCTGGTCGTGCTTGCACAGATTCTTCTAATCTAGAGCATAACGGGAGCAGAGCAACACCACGGCATGCAATGAAATATCATCGCAATACATGGTTTTATCTCCAGAGCAAATGTCCTGATTGAATTCCGAGTTAAACTACAAAATATTAAATGAACGTTATTACTTCTACATAGACGTTCTACATTTCTATATAGTATGCAAGTACCCACTGCGTATATATGCCAGTATGTGAGTAGAGTAACAGTAAATTCAGAAAGCATCAACATAATCACTTCAGACGTCCTTCAGACAAATGGAGTACTACCGTGCAGTACAGAGAAACAGATAGAGTGAAATGGGAAAGACAAGAGATAAGTTAGGTAGATAGATAGATAGATCAAGATAGGACTTGTGGACAGTCTTTGATGTCAGTCATCTATCGACTGACTCTAATCTATGCTGATGTACGACTCTGAATTTGGGCCAAGTTTCAATCCTATCACACTAGGCCTAGGGGACATACGAAGTGCAGAGCTGAGTGTGCTCTACTGTTAGTTGATGAAGAGAAGGTTGACGGGTGCAGAGTGCAGACTCTCGGTGACACTCTATAGCACTGGTTCCCAAGCAGTGGGTCGGGGCCTATTTGTTGGTCGCAGACCCAAAATAGCTGATCTACAAACTCACAACGCGGCACGAAGCGATGCGCTGTGAGCTTGTAGATCTGATATTTTCCCTAGTTTGGGTCCCTGGCAAATATCTAATCTCTTTTGGTTTTGGGTCACGGGCTAAAACGTTTGGGAACCACTGTTCTATAGAAAAGGTACTGCACTTACAAGGTGAATTTTCTTTGAATTTCTTAATTTACAGCAGCAAACGGACGTGTTTCGGCTACTCGGGTCTTCGTCATCGTAGACATGCTTACAAATATAAAGGAAAGACGTTTTTTTTAAGGAGAAATCAAGCCAGGCCTGGACTGGCTTAGTATCCTCGCAGAGCTCCTTTGACATTCATTCAACATTCAAGCTAAATACTTAAAAAAGTAAAAAAAAACACACAAACGAAAAATAATTGGCAGTGTGCCCAAGAAATTTGGCAATATCTCTCTCTCTTTCTCTCTGATGGCTAGCATCCATGCCATAAAAATTAGGCATGGAGGTACTTGGTTGGCCTACTGGCAGGGTGCACATGACATTTGACGCTGGCCATTCCGGTGGGAATCCCAGACCGTCAGACAAACAAAAACACACAGGCGGATTCTAGACGGCTCGCCATAAAAAGAAACAGAGAGAGACAAATTGCTGCTCAGGTTGGACACGGAGGTGGCAGAGTATAGGGTGGTAGAGTATAGGGTTGCAGAGAAAGAGAGATAGCGATTGTCAGGAGGTTTACAGTAGTTGGAAGTGGAAAACAAACCACATTAAGGACTGAAGTAGAAGGCAGAAGTAGGGCAGGGACAGTACTGGTCCTAACAAACTCTATGCTCATAATTACAGTAGGGACTGGGCCAGTGGCGTCAGTTCAGAAAAAGGTAAGGTCGCGCGCGTGCAAGACACCAGTCATGTTGCCATACCTTAGCAACAGGCATGATACATTTATTTTAAGAAGTACATTCTATTTTTTTCCCCCAAAATGTCTATGGTTTCTTGGGCTGGATATGGCAGCCTGGGCTGGAACAGTTGTTCAAGTGCAGCTAAACTTGACATAATATAGTAAACGTGCCACAATTAACAATAATGAATTGCACCTGTGCAGCTGACCTGCGGATACTGGGAATATATTCTGTCAAGATGGGGAGAATAAAAGTGTGGATAATATAATTATAATACCTTGTTAAATTTTGCATTTGTAGTTATTTTAATGTAATTTAACAACATAACCAGCACAGATAGACAATGAGACATTTGTGGATTTATATTTTAAAGTAACTTGTATTCTCCCCTGCCACCCCTGCCATACCCAATTGACGCCCCTGGACTGGGCAGCAGTGTTGAGGGAGAAATAAGCAACCAGGTCTACAAAAACAAGCCCAAAAGAAGCAACTATAGGCCACATGAGCACTTTAAAACTATATGCGTCGGCTATTTGAACTGCAACTACCAATATTCACAAGTGACTTTACAAAGTCACTTCTAATAAGCAGACACTGCTGGGCAGCTACACTATGCTATATCCCTCTTGTATTTCTGATTCTTCTTCTATCTAGGCAGGAACTCTGCCTTCCCACGCTGCGCATGAAGAAGAAACAAACTTGGCACAAAACGTGCTCCTCCCACATCTTTTTGCACATTTGACTCTCATTATGTCTGTTGATGGGTTTAATGAAGATTTTGACAGACAGTTCTGTCTTTCCCATTTGCTAGTTTTCCCCATGCACTTCCAATTGGCCTGCTACCATTGCTGTGCAGCCAGCTATAATTAAAGAGTTCATTTTATATTTTAGAAGCACACCACTACCTGACACCACTTAGAAGCCTAACCCCATTAAAGGAGTAGTTCACCCCCAAAATGACTTTTTTTTCTATTGATTAGTCATGCCATGGAGAGTAGAGTTCAATAATATTTTTTGTTTTTTGTCGCATTCCTAAGACAAAAATGTGATAACAATAAATTTACCCCCATTCGTTCCGGATGGGGACCTGTTTCGAAACGGGTCCCCATCCGGAATCAATGAGGGTAAATTTACTCAAATCAAATTTTTGTCTTAGGAATGTGACAAAAACAAAAAATATTATTGAACTCTACTCTCCATGGCATGAATAATCAATAGAAAAAAAGTCATTTTGGGGGTGAACTACTCCTTTAATGCTTTAGTTGCGACCGTCAGGTCACAGTTACTATCAAAACCTCCAACGGCTGTCAGTCCGTCTGTCCGTCACGTCACGTCACGTCACGTCACGTCACACTTTTGCCCTACTCATATCTCCGCCACCGTTGCCAAACCACAACCTCCTCATTTCTCACATGCCCCTCGTCTAGCGCCATCATGAGGCAGATTCTTGCTAAACACATTTTTGGACACTGCTCCTACAAATCTTGCCCTAAAATCACGCAAAGCGGTACACAGATGTGTATACATGCGACCTGGCGGACTCCCGATTAGGGAGTCTTACTGGTAATATTTTGTCACACACCAGTGCTGAAGATAGACACACACAACGCAGTGTGAGCATGTAGATCAGTTATTAGACCGGCGGCACGTGATCAAGTTTAAGGGTACGGTCGGTCACACACACACACATAAACGTGTCAGAAGCATCCATTCTATAGGAGAAAAGGGGTGGAGCTTCCCGTTTAGGTGTGTCAACACCTCTGAACTTGGGTGACCCGATAGCATGTGGTCAGAGAGCAAAAAACATGCGGTCTAAAGCCTGACAGCGAGTTGCCAGTTTGATTTGCTGCATCATGATGTCACTCCCCTATTCTATCTCTCCGTGTTTCCAGCTGTCTGTCTCTACAACAGGGGTCTTCAACGTTTTCAGGCCAAGGACCCCTTAGCAGAGAGAGAGATGAAGCAGGGACCCCCTCTACATATTGAATAAATGTGTGATGGTGATTCTCATCGATTTCATAGATAAATTCATAGACTTGTTTGACACTTGACCACTTAAAAATCGTCGATACTTAGTAAACTTGACCTTTCAGTCTGTACTTGGTCTGCTCTTATTTACCTCTACACCAAACCTATTTGCCAAAAATAGCCGATCTACAAGCTCTCAACGCCTCGCAGCGCGAGGCGTTGAAAATGGCGGAACTTTGGCATCCAATAGGAAATTAGGAATAGGAAAGTACGTGGTTGACCCCTTCGACACATTGATATACCTCAATAGCCGCTGCTGTTATTGAACCAAACAAAGTCCTTAGAAAACAAAACTATTTTATACTCGCTATGACCCCGACCTGCCCACTCATTATTCGGCAGCCTTGCGACACTGCGGCTTGTATGAGCCATCACAATAGCTCTGGCCACCGAAGCGTTATGTACAGTACAACACAGGAACTAGGGTTTTACCGCCTGCCGCCTGGAGCTCCACTCATTCTCTTGCGCTTTGGCAAATATGTCACAGAGATTTTGCCATTTCTTGTGACAGGTTGTGTTTATAGTCATTCCGAGAGGTATAACAGAGGTGTTTGTACCTCCGATCCCTTCTCGGCCAACCTCTCTTCAGAACTATCGCTGCAGTCGCTGCTGGCCGAGTCAAGCTTTGGGCAGAATGTGGAAACAAAACAAAATGTATCTTGCGCACCTTAAACTACTGACCAATCACACACAATAATGTTCGGCTAGTGGTGGTGTTTGTCTAGTTTTATTTTATTGTCTTCGCCAGGCTGAAGGCATGGCGAGATGTTTTGCACCCTGTCCCTTCGCCAGGCTGAAGGCATGGCGAGATGTTTTGCACCCTGTCCCTCCGTCCGTCCGTCCGTCCGTCCATCCGTGTTCATATATGTGTTCTGAACAATTGCGACCTTTGTAAAATAGCCTACTTGGCCCAGGAAAATAAAAGAAGGTTCCAAAGTATCGCGAGACTGTAAGTCATTGATAACTTGACCAAAACTTGAGATACTGCCGAGCCAGAAACGATACATGACGCTGTAAAATTATAAAGTGTACACAATACACATTGAAAAACAAATGATTAGAAACCAACATGTGATATATCTTCTTTTATATTCCTGTACTGATTAACTGACAAAGGACGCAATAGGTCAGAAGCTGGTCCAGCCGGATGTAATTGACACCAATGTATTTTTAAAAATGTCTTTTGCCTACCATGCGTGTCAATGGCGCCTGACTGGCCCATGGACCTTCTTCTAGCCTTGAGTGTTACCAGTGCTTAATTTGTCAATGAATAAGATCTAATCAAATAGGTGCCGGATCCACCGGATCCAATCAAAGAGGTGAGGGAACATGTTCCCCCTTGTTCCCCCTCAAATTAAGCACTGCGTGTTACCAATGATACTAATTAAGGCTCTGTTCCATTTAGTGTAGCAGAGCCTTTCCAGTGAGTCAACAATAACAATAGCAGCACCCTGACTCTCTATGACCTGAATGGAACACAACCTTAATTAGTATCACTGGTGACACCTGTGAAGGAAGTAACACAACTATAATGTCAATCTGGCTGCTGTGAAAAAGGTCAATAGCACACACTGCCCAAAGGTTGATGCCCAGTACGTCCTGACTCCTTAACAAAGTAAAATAAGAAAATATAGGCAGAGGGAAGATTCTCTGTGCAGATACAGACAGTGCCACACACTTCTATTAGATCATAAGTGATGATTGAGAGGGATTCATTTCGAGTCTATGCATTATTCTTTTTAGGAAAATCCTAGTTATTTTACTTTCAATATAAATTATGGTTAATTTAAACTAAAAAGGAAAAAAAAGCATAAAAACTTTCAGTTTCAGTTTCGTTTTTCCACAAAACCTAAACAAATGTGCCTGTGCTTAATATCTTTAGGGTAAAGTTGATACTTCACAATATAACTGCACTGCACTGCACTGTAGCAAGGGGTTTCACATAGCCAAATGGAAACTGAGAGCTAATAATGGGATGTCTGTTTTGGCTTGGTATCTGCACAGACCTCTTAATGAAAAATGCTGGAAAGACACAATAAAGCATTAGCCCAATTAGCTTGACTTAAATACCTAACACAAAGGTGATATTTTACATTAGAATTCAGCAAATCCTCTCCACCCAAAGGCTACAAGTTATTCCTCTGAGATTTGAAGCATTAATTTAATTATTGTGCAGTAACCAACAGAACAGAAATGAACAGAAAAGTACAGACTATATTGTGGAAATGTTTTACATTGTTTTAGAATGAATACTCAAAATAGTATTGTTAATAATATCACTTTTTTTCTCTCTCTATGGCCACTCTGGGCCTCTGTAGAACAGCAGGTTAAATAACTAATTATTCTCAGCTTAAAGCAGATCCAGAACAGAACTAGTCTAGACCAGTACCAGACAGGTCAGATGACAATTGGACCAAAACCAAACTCTGTAGCTACCATTGACTTTCTAAGACTTTCTTGTCAGTTTCTCAAACTCTATCCCTTCAACTTCCTCCAGCATTTCATCCCTCTGTCTGTCTCTGTCTCTGTCTCTCTCTCTCTCTCTCTCTCTCTCTCTCTCTCTCTCTCTCTCTCTCTCTCCTCTCTCTCTCTCTGCTTTAATTTCTTTCTCTACAAATCTGTGACCCCATTCCTTCTCCCCACGTCTCTTCTCCCTCTCCCTCCCGTTTTCTCCTTCTCCCCATCTCTGTATGCAGTCCTGTATTAATATTTCAGGGGCTTATCTATGCTTCAATAGTTTCAGCATGTGTCTGGCTGCTTTGCGCAAATACGTTTAAACGGTCAAAAAGCTAATTGGAATTCTGTAGAAAACTGTCTGTTTGTGTGGAAATCATATTTAACCTGTATTACAGTAATAAAGCTTGATGATACATGGGTTATCAGATCAAAAAAAGAAAAGGAAAAAAGAGATGTTCAGCCAACAGGGTACATAGAACCAGTAAGACGCCCTAAGGGGCGAGGTCGTGCTGAAACAACAGAGACTGACACAATTATGTCCATATAATGGGCATTCCCAGATGTGGGCTTAATATTGATGACATCAGGGATCTCCAATTCTCCATACAGTATATGGGCATAAAAGGACAGAATTAATTAGTGTGGTTGCCGTGACAGCTTTAGTATTGATAGGAATGAAAGAATGTTGTATTCCACACATTGGGTCAATGACTGAAATTCTGAATAGGCTTTTGTATCGACAAAGACACAGGCTAAAGTCACTTTGTTCCTTTATATGGAAGCAGTTTGTGTCAGTCAATATATTGAGTTGACCTCAATTGTGGGTAGAGGTCCCCTTGGTGATGTAAAGGTAATAGCTTTGGGGACTGCCACTCTCCCATTGCTTCCATTCTATCCTAATATAATGGACTCAAACTTTTAGCACACAGATACATACGAACACATGCATTCATGCGCACGCACACAATTGCACTTCTTCCACAACGTATTAAAAAGTTTCTAATAATTATAAGAGGGTATACGGTACATGTTGGGACTGGATAGTTTAATTACTGAGCAGGTACTGGCACATCCTTCAGGGAAACATTTTTAATTAATGCTCTCTCTCTCTCTCTCTCTCTCTCTCTCTCTCTCTCTCTCTCTCTCTCTCTCTCTCTCTCTCAGGGGCGTTATAACGTCTTGGAGAGTGGGGGGGATGACATAACCGCGCCTTCATCGCGTGCACGTGCGCGCGCGCGTGAAAATTGGCGGTTTTTCGCGGTTTGATCGCGTTTTATTCAGATTTCCGCGGTTTATTTTGTTGCTAAACAATCGGGAACGGCACACTACACTTTCCCTTTGCCTCTCTCCACATGCACCAGCCAGCAAGATAGTCTATAGTTATATAGTAGATGGAATTCTTGGTACCAACACTCCAACAGACAGACAACACCAGTATCATATCATCATTCAGTTCCAAAAGCTTTTCAGTTAATCTACTTAATTTTACACCACTGTCACTACAGCAAGCATGATGGTACCCAAACGTTTTAGCCCGTGAACCAAGAGAAACTAAACCCAAACAAGTAGAAGTGAAAATAGCCGATCTACAAGCTCACAACGAGTCGCTTCGCGCTGCGTTGTGAACTTCTAGATCGGCTATTTTCAAGACCCATACAATGTGTCCACAACGCTAGCCAAAACAGTGTTAGCTAGCAGCATAGCATCCATCATTACTCCAACTCTAATATAGCCACGACTCACGATGAGACGATGAGACGAGCAGGACGATGTTTAATGCCTTTATAGCCTACATGGTCTTGTCTTGGTGTTCTGTTTATAATCCTTTAAGTCCATCAGGGCGCAAGATACGCACTGACGACAGAGTGGACGACCGTTAAAGGCTCGTCCTATGAAAGCCATTTCCTCTCTGCACAGAAGCGCATTTCAAAACAAGAGTCTTTATTTTATTTTTTTCATCTATACAATCGATCATTCAACATGTTTATTTTGAAATTGTCCTGGAAAATAGTAGCCAAATAGCCCCTACATGCCACTGAGAGGTTACGTTTGTGTTGATGAGAGCCAGTTTGCAGCGCAGTGGGAAAAAAAAAAAAAAACACCCCGGCCGGCAAAAAAGGTGGGGGGGATGAGATTACGTTTTTATGAAAGTGGGGGTGTCCCGTCGTACTCACAATGAATGGTGGTGACGCGCCTGTCTGTCTCTCTCTCTCTCTCTCTCTTCTCCTGAACTCAGTCTTTATGTTTTCATCCCGTCCACCTACAGTACCTTGCCCCAATCAATATACTCTTCAATTCTTCATGAGGGACATTTCTAGTTACTGACCATTTTTCAGAAAGATGCTCTAGGCCAGGGAGCTAGACCATACTGTATAATGTATGCCCACCCAGGCTTAGATAAAATAAATAAATAAATACATGAAAGAATTGTAACTTGAGGCACGTGGTGGTCCGGGCACCCTAGGCAGCAATACTAGCCTGACAGCGTGTCGCAGGTTCAAATCCTGATCCCGGCAACCCTTGATTCAATTTGACTGGTGAGTGAATGATGTCCTCAGCCCTGCTGACATGCATTCATGGATGCATACTGTACCGTAGTACTGCACAGTACCAATCCCACTGCCCTGAATGTGTTTGACGATATCTTGTATGACTGGCATCTCCAGGCAGGCATGCATAATGTAAAGTCACATCACTTTAAGAGGCACACAGCGAGAACTAAATATCAGAGTCACTTTAGCTTATTGGAATAGTCATGTGTAGGCTAGCACTAGCGTTCCTGGGCAACCCAACAGGGACGTGCTGGCCATTGGGAAAAGCGGGACAACTCCCGAACGGCCTGTTCATTCCCGGCTGGTCCAGGCCGACCATTAGGACAAAAATAAAAATAAAATGTCGGCCTTCGTTCCATTTTGGGGGCTGGGCGGCCAACAAAGTAAATCGTCACTGTCGGGCAGAAACCTCGTTTCTCTAAGTTTCAAATTTGTACATTTTTTCGCAATGCAAAGCCCTGCTTCACCATACAAGGCTGTCGCACAACGCCTCGCGGTGCGAGGCATTGTGTGCTTGTAGATCTGCTGTTTTCACTAGTTTAGTACATTTTATAGATAATAAATACAAAACGAATGGTTTTGGACATACAAGGCTTCCACCCGACAACGACGATATGCTATAAATATAAGGTGCTGGGAGTGAAAATTATAATGTAGGGGTGCCTCGGATTAAAATAAATATTTATGGGGGGCGCCCTGCGACAAAAAAGTTTGGGAACCCCTGACATAGATGAATCTATTTATTTTCTTTTTACTCTGCATCATGTGTTTGATATACAGTTGTGCTCGAAATTATTCAACCACCCTCTGTAATTAGGTTCATTAGTGTAGACACTGTTCCTTTGACTTGTGAACTATGCTCAAAACTGCCTTTGCAATTGCTTTATATCCTTTTCCTTTTTTAACAGGGTTGAAATGACAGTTGAATAGCCACATTACCTTCGATCACAAATTATTGTTAGTATGACACATGCATGCTCAAGACCACATAATTATTCTTTTAATGACTTTTAATAACATGAATATTATTTGAATAACTTTTAATGTTACACATAAGGATGGTTGGTAGGCAATCAAGCAATGCATGTTCCTAAAAGTACAGTTTTGAGCATAGTTCACAAGGTTTATGTCAAAGGAACAGTGGCTACACTAATGAAGCTAATTTTCAGAGGGGGCTGAATAATTTCAAGCACAACCTTAGGCTAGTGGTTTTCTATTTAAATACAGCCTGCATCATGGCTACGAGTGCGCTGCCTTTTTCTTTACCTTTTGATATAGTACTGTAACTGATGCATCCAGTCAGCTGGAAGGCAGTCAGACTGCCTTGTAGTAATGAGCAAGAGAATGACCAAAGGTCCATTGAGGGAAAGCAACTGCTCACAACTACAGTAGAGCGCAGTCGTGGAATGCTGCCAAAACGTCTATAGAGGAAGGGAATCCAGAGCAGCACGTACATCAATGACAATGACAAAGGCGGGCATTGAGACGTAACACTAAATGATGTAACATCAAAGGGAGGTTGAGACTATAAAGCCTAATTCCTGCTTTTGAGCCAACATGTCACACGACAAAAATGACGTATTCCCATCCGAATCAGTCTGAAGCATAAATTAGGCTAAAAGCTTCAGTTGCAACACATCCCAGCCATCTGGCACGCTGCCATAAAGTTAAGGCGGCGCAACCCAATATCGCAATATGGAATTATATTACATCGAAAGGGATCAGTGCTTCGCAGCGAGACACATCCCCTGCCCGTTGGCAGGTTGCCACGTTGTCGCTGGAGCGACCTGGAATGACCCTGGACTGCGGGCAGCAACATCAGGATGTGAGGGCAGCTTGTAAAGTGGAGTGACAGCCTGTGCGGGAGCGCATAGCTAACAGTCAGGAGGCCTTTAAATGACAGCTCTGCAGACAGAGATGAAATGTATCAAATGGCTCTCTAGGGCTACTACATCCATCACATCAGTCACCCTGCTGGGACAGCCCAGATGTATAAGGGGATATAGTTCTGTGCTCTGATGCATGCACACACAATTATTGACACTACAGCTCGGAGCTACATTACAATGCACGTACGCACGCACGCACAGCCAGGCTCACCAGGTGGGTGATTAATGAACTCAGTGACTGTCAAAATTCCTAATGTCGGAGCACACACAAGCACACACAAGCACGCACACACACACACCCAGGCACGCATGCACGCACGCACGTGTGCGCGCGCACACACACACACACGCATGCACGCACGCGCGCGCGCACGCACACACACACACACACACACACACACACACACACACACACACACACACACACACACACACACACACACACACACACACACACACACACACACACACACACACACACACACAAATACACACACATTATCAGTATTACAGCTTACATTCCCATCACATCTCTTTTCTTCCTAAAGGAGGTGGGTCGAATGGCTCGTGTTTTTATAGACAAAGAGCAAGCTTGCGATTGCAGAACCAACTTCTGCATCAATCAATCCTGTTCCTGTACAAGTTAAATGACACATTGTAACCATTGTGGAAATTAGTTTAAAGGGAAATTAATTCATGCTGCATATTTCATGCACTAGTAGGCCTATTGTACAAGTAAAAGTCCGGAATTCTAAATTTACTTGAGTAAAAGTACACGGGTATTGGCATTAATATGTACCAAAAGTAGAAAGTACTCATGAAGCAGAATGTCCCGTTTCACAAGTTTTCAAATGTATAAAAGTGTTTTGAAAATAGCTGATCTACAAGCTCACAATGCGTTGCGATCCGACACATTGTGAACTTGTAGATCGGCTATTTTCAAATGGTCGAAATGTATAGGACTAGGGTTGAAGTTAGTGATAATAAGCCTAAAGAACACCTCAAAATTGTACAATACTTGCGAAAATGTACTTACACCACTGATGGCGTCTATCATTTCTTGGTACCGTGTACAGCCGCATTTACAGTGTTAATGCTGCATATCATTAACCACTGCAACACTCTGAGTACAGTAAAACAGACTTGAGTTGGCTCATGGACAATGGTTGATACTCAAACACTTATGGAGCATTGAGCCAACACCAGTCACATGCACCAAACCACTGCAAATTCCTCACCATGTATTAGTGCCATCCATCTATCCATCTGTTATCATTTCAGCTGAAAATGCAACATTTTGTTGAGTGACTCCAATTGAAAGTGCTATATAAATTAGCCATATGGTGTACTGGCTAAATACCATTCAAACATGAATGCCAATTCATGTTTGAAGCTGGGCATTCAACATGAACTCTATGGTTTTCTATGATTTCCAGTCCTGCGAGTAACAAGAGAATCTTGTGAAACAAATGTCACCACCCAATCATCAAGGACGATGATACACAAAAGAAGAAGTCCTGCCATTACAATGGTCCATTGATCTACAGCACAGTACAGTTGTTTTACAATACCAACAGAGGGACAGCACACCACAGGGCACAGCTAGTTTGACATAATGTTTGACAGACTGGCTTGTTTCTGTGCCTCCCTGAAATGTAATATCCTGTTCGAGTGTCGAAATCTTGACTGGCTGATGACGAATACGATTCTGGGTATTTTCGATCAGGTTCAAATCATTTAATTAAGGGGGACTGCTGATGTGTCTTTAACTCATTACAGCACTATCTCTGTCTCTCACAAATACAGAATAAGTGCATTTCATATAGCAAAAATAGATTCAAGATTCAATTACTGCTTTGCTGAATGGTGTGGGCAGATAGAAGGTTAGCCGGCCCCAAGCTGAAACTAGCTGTGGTCATAGAAATGACACATTAAAAAATCTGAAAGACCTGCACGTTTAGCTCCAGTTCAGTCAGGTATGTGTAAACATACCTGCCAATAAACATGATTCAGATTCAGAATATTATTATTATTATTTCAGTGTGCAAATGTTATCCCCAAGAAGGAGGCTTCTCTACCACCAAAAACATGTAATAAGGGTGGCAGAAGTGTAATGTGCCACATCTCACCTTGGCAAACAGGGCTCCCTTGGCAGCCAGCGCGTCCTCCGCTCTCCCGTTGGGGTAGCACTCGTACCGCGCGTCCAGGATCGGATACCGACTGGCCAACAGCAGGCCACTGTTGAGGAACTTAAACCTGGAGCAGCAGCCTTTCCATCCGTACCGACCCACGTCACTCAGCACGTACGGGAAGTAGCGGTGCAGCTGCCGCCGTAAGCGCGACGTCGACGAGTGGTCGAACACCTCCTGCAACGCCAGGAAGTCCAGGTTGGCAGGAAAGAAGGCAGAGATCTCATGGTCGAACCCGTCGTCGCCGTGGCGGCGCTTGCGTCCCGGACGCTTAAAGACGGACGTGCGCGGCACGTGGGACAGAGTGTTGTTGGAGTACATTCCACCTCCCACGTCCCTCGCTCCGTCCCCTCGGGTGAGGGACTCGCGAGAAGCCGCCATGTCCCGGTGGTTCCCTGCCTCGGCCTCGTCCTCCTCGGGCTCCGGTTCTGGAGCACTTATGCTGATCTGAACTCCCGAAGCATGAAGGGGGCAGTCATGGGAGGGATTGGCATGGGCGTCTTCCTCGTGCATGGGGCATGGGGCATAGTGGCCTGGGCTGCTCTGTGCCCCTGTGTGATGCATGGCGCATGGGGCATGGTGGCCTGGGCTGCTCTGCGCCCCTGTTTGATGCATGGCGCATGGGGCATGGTGGCCGGGGCTGGTCTCTGACTGATGCATGGGGCAAGGATCATGGTGGCCGGGGCTGGTCTCTGACTGATGCATGGGGCATGGGTCATGGTGGCCTGGGCTACTCTGTGCCCCTGTTTGATGCATGGCGCATGGGGCATGGTGGCCTGGGCTACTCTGTGCCCCTGACTGATGCATGGGGCAAGGATCATGGTGGCCTGGGCTGCTCTGTGCCTCTGTTTGATGCATGGGGCAAGGATCATGGTGGCCTGGGCTACTCTGTGTCTCTGACCGATGCATGGGGCAGTCTGGGAGCTCTCCTGTGATATGAACAGGGCAGTCTGAGACTTCGTGATCCACTTCAGAGTGAAGGGGGCAGTCCACCGCGTTGTCGGCTCCGTCTGGGTGAATGGCGCATTCTGCGGATCCCTGGTCCCCCGCGGTGTTGTGTAGAGGGCAGTCGGGGGCGCCGGCAGGGTGGATCGGGCACTCGGTGAGGGGCTCGGTCTCGGTTGTGTTCGTGTGGTCGGGACGCTGACCCAGAGAGGAGGTACGCCGGAAACCTGTGGCAAGACTGCTGAAGGATGCCGCACTGATGAATGGGATGGGAAGGAGAGAAAGAAAGAAAGAAAGAAAGAAAGAAAGAAAGAAAGAAAGAAAGAAAGAAACACAAGTAAAAAAAAGAAGGAAGAAGGAATGTAATAAAAAAATCAAGGAAGAAAGAAAGAAAGAAAGAAAGAAAGAAAGAAAGAAAGAAAGAAAGACACAACAAAGAAAAACATACTCTATTGCTGACATAGTAATGAATTACCTTTCAATGATCTATCAGGCAAAGAAGAATAGACATGCTACAAGTGTCATACAATCAAGAAACTGCACCTCTAATCAATGCTAAAAAATAACAGAGTGATGTCTCCTACCTTATAGATGTGTTGGTAGGCGAGTCAATATAGATCTTAATTTGTGGGCGGCTGGCACCGTTCCGGATTCTCTTCCCCACCTCCCGGGCTCTCCTCTGGGTGTCTGAGAGGTTATTGAACCTTGCCAAGGAGTCAGGCAACAGGCACACATTGGCAGTGCAAAAGCAGAAGCTCCTTCCCTGGGGTTTCCACTCCCCAACCCCTGACCCTCCAAGCCCTGTCCCGCCCTGCTCTGCCAGCTGCTTGTCCGGTCTGTGGGAAGTGAGGTCACAACAAAATAAGAAACACATTTTGATGTATGAAACTGGTTACTAAGACCACTGGTTCTCAACCTTTTCAGGCCGTGACCCCAAAATAATAATCTTTAAAGTGGGGACCCCCCACCCTTGTTTGTTTGTTTGTTACCTTTATTTAAACTCGGAAATGCAATAGACCTTTTGTCAGCCTTCTGATTGGTCCCTGAGACTCCCTGACTGGCCAACCAGAAAAAACATTCACTTTTTGCTATCGGGGGTGGAGTTTGTGCAGTGGAGAATGTTGCTTCAGCCTTTCAAAAACTGTCCGCAGTGCGGAGCACGGCAATCGCCTGGTACGGCCGCGGCAGTAGGGGGCGATCTCGCTCATCATAATGAATAAGCTTCAACAAACTAGTTCACATGGACCTTATCAATGGTCTAACTAGTTACGATTGGGTACATATATTTTAAATGGGCAGAATTACGTGTATGTGAGGAGAACAGATTATAGTTCTCCTCTTCCTACCCAAGATTCAATGCGCTTTCTATTGCTATTTCTATTCTCTCTCTGATCCAGAGGATTAAACTAATTAAAACATATATTTTCGGGGGGAAACTACTGTTTTGCTATGTAATTACTGTACCCTTTTCTTCCCTTTTTATTAATATCACGTAGATGTGTTTTTTTTGGTACTTTATATAGCTGTAATGAGGCTATGAACAAAAAAAAAATCCCATCCACTTCCACTATAAAAGAATCTGCAATAGTGATTCTGTCCCACTGGGATTAAACACATTAAAACATATATTTTCGGGGAAACCCCCTGTTTTGCAATGTAACTACTGTACCTTTGTCTTCCCTTTTTATTAATATCACCTAGATGTTTTTCCTTTGGTACTTTATATAGCTGTAATGAGGCTATGAAAACATAAAAAAATCCCATTCACTGCCACTATAAAAACAATCTGCCCAGGGAAAATGTCCCATCATAGTAACAGGGCAGAATGGGGCGGGATTTGCAAACTAGTCTATTGAGAGCAAGCACTCATTTACAACGCAACCGAGATACAACAATGAACAACAACATACCGGTATATACATATATACATTTACAGACATCATTTGAAATAATCAAAAAGAGAATACTTGAAAAATGTAGAAAGTTCAAGAAACTAAAAGCTAAATTAATTAAAACATATACAGTTTAGAACAAAGGTGTTAGAAACCATAATCCTAAATTGGCCTAAGGCCAGCAGATATTTTATTTGTAATGATTTTTGGAGCTTGTTCCATGCAAGTGGAGCACTGATAGTAAATGCTGCCTTGCCAAGCTCTGTATGAGCAAATGGAACCTCGAGCGTCAAAATGTCGCTTGAGCGCGTCTGATAGGGACTAGGGTCCAGATTCAGCATTGAACAAATATAAGGGGGGAGCAATCCTGAGAGAGCTTTAAAAATAAAAAGATACCAGTGTTTATCACGCCTCTCAAATAAGGAGGATAAACCTGAGTTCCCATATAGTGTACAATGGTGGGTTCCATAGCCCTGACGAGCACTAATAAGAGTTGAGGAATTACATGTTGTATAACACGGTTCTATTGTGAAAATTGCCAATCTACATGCGATCTACTCGCAACGCGAGGCGTTGTGAGCATATAGATCTGCTATTCTCACAATTTACCGGTATGTCTCTAATGTTTGACAATTTGGCCAATGTTCAATTTGTCATTTTAGACGTATTAAAATGTCTTTAAATTGTTACTTTAGAAATGTGCAGATACCCTCTATACACTTAAACCTTATGTTGGTGTGTTTACTGTTGAGTGAGAAAACAATGTTGCACATTAAGTTAATCATCTGAGGACCCCCCAAAATAATTTGGGGACTCCCCTGGTGGTCCCGACCCACAGGTTGAAAACCACTGACTAAGACGACTTCACCTTCTTAGAGTATTTGAATACTAGTAGGATTAGGCGGGATTCCTATAGGGATATAGGAAGAGTGGGCAGACTGGGCACCTAAACATTGTGGGGCACCTCAATGTTAAATTGGCATTTTTTACCCAAAATGTAAAGAAAGAATTGACCATGTCACGCTGACTCAGACATAACCATAAACAAACCCCATATGCCCATACGTTGGCATATATGGAGATCCGGTTGTCCAGAGCCACATATCCGACCGCTATATGCACATATACGGTCATGTGCATATATGGGACCGACCAACTTGCATCGGTGAGGACTCGAGGGAGTGCAGAGGGAGCGCAGTGCCAGAACCACCGATCCAACCAATATGCCCGGTATGGGCATATAACCTTAATGACATCCGTTTGTACCTCTAGTTTGGGAAAATAGTCTGAAGTAATAAGAGTTAAGATCTGTTTATTTGACAGGGACCGTGCTCATTAATGGACATGTCAGTTTTCACTTCAATGTAAATGAGCCAGAGTTAGCCCGCCGTGGGCTAATTTTCATCTGTAGTCCCTGGACCCCCATTGGTGGTGATCAATAGAAGGTTGATGTCGGTGGAAACCAAGTCCAAAACCGTTCGTTTTGTATTTATCATTTTAAAAATGATTTAAACTAGACTGCACTCTGTCGAGGTGCCAACTTGCTTCCTCTGCACTCATGGCCATGTATGGCGTACTTGTGCGCCAGCAGAGCGTGCCTTGTTATTTATATCAGGTTGCACTTGTTGATGCTGGTCCCTCATTGGCTGTTGATGGTGACTTCACCAGGAATGCTGGTCCCTGATTGGCTACAGGCGTAAACACAAAAAGAGGACGCAACAGAAACACCTAACACAGTACTTGCACACTCTGCTGGCGCAAGTATGCGAGGCGTTGTGTGCTTGTAGATCTGCTATTTTCACTAGCATTGTGCGACAGTCTTGTCCGATGAAGCAGGGCTTTACTTTACAAAAGAATTTGAAACTTAGAGATACAAGGTTTCTGTCCAACAGTGACGATGATTTGAACATGCATGGTATATCATTATCAGACCTAAATTCACCCTTCAACTTATTTTTTATGCCCATATGACTGGTTATCCACAGTGACAGGTTTTGTAGTAATATGTAGAAATTGTAGAAATATTAGGCCTCAAATATCAAATGTTCAAGCACGTACAAATCATTAATAATTTACATTACCATTTGGCTTTCTTTTTTCTTTTTTCTTTTTACATTTTGGAAATAGGCGATTTAACGTTGAGGTGCCAATATGGTCCTATAGTACAGTATGTAACAGTGGTTCCTAACCTGTGAGCCAGGGCCCACTAGTGGGCTGTGAGGATATTGCAGGGACGGGGCCCCAATAATGTCAATACAACATTAATATAAAAAAAAGTAATGTAAAATATATACATATATACCGGTATTTGTTCTTTAAAACTTTTAAAAACGAATATTCATTGTGCTACCAATAAATGGGAACTTAAAGTATACTAATCGAACATAATTGATTGATGGACCTTTAAAATAAACATGTTCTGAAAATGATGCCGTGTTAAGTGGGTGGTGGCAAACACTTTCATGATTTTCATGTGGGTCCTGATCCAGAAAAGGTTGGGAATCACTGGCTGGGCAGTAACTGCCCATCCTGATAAGGAAAGACAGCCTGGCTAGCTACTACTAACATTTGCTGCTAAGCAACTTGCAAAGCAAAAGCAACTACGCCTATATATCTCAATTGCAATACTATTGAGTACTAACTACAATGTTGATACCTTTGTTTTTGATACTTTCTTTTCCCCATTGCTCCCACAGTCCCTCCCCCTCTTCTTTTTTTCTTTCTCTTTCTGGAAACAACAAGAAACGATGGAGCTTGTTGCACAAAAACAAATTTCAAACTAAAGTGTGGAGGACTCCTATAAACCCACTGTTTCACATATGTAAACCAGTGAGATGTTTCTGATTCATTTTCACAGAAAAGGGGACTGATGCTCTACTAACCTCTTAAACAAAAAAAAACAACACATTCACCGCCATTGACAAATATATTCGTCATTTCGTTACTGGACGCTAGATGGCGCTGTTCGCTAGCCTATGGGTCAACAATTATTTTCTGACGATTCCACTGGACGTCACCTGACACGTTGAGGACGTCACCGGAAAACAAAAAAGTGTTACCATTTTTTTAAGGAAAAAAAGTGTACGACTAAAGTTACAAAAAAGAAAAAAAATCACACCCAATGTGAAGTGAGCGGTGGTCGTGCTTGCATAACGTCTTCAGACTAGGATTTGAGTCTAGGATGTACAGGCTATGCTACGCACACACGTTTTGCTATGGCAAAACGCTGAGGAGAAAGGCTACAGACATACGACATATGACATCACTAGACAAACATGATGCTATGTACACACATTTTACTATGGCAAAACGCTGAGGAAAAAGGCTACAGACACACGCACAGCCACTCTTAGGAGCGGTTTACCACCGCTCAAAAATACATCAGCGTGAGACAGACAGACAGACAGACAGACAGACAGACAGACAGACACCGTGTAAGAGCTCACCTATGGTAAGTGTAGACGTAGGGCTGTCGGATGGCTTGGATGGGAGCCCAGAGGAGAAAGCCCAGCAGGGCGAAGGGGAGGGCGAGCAGGAAGGCGAGCAGGTAGAGGGGAGCAGAGACCAGCACGTACAGCGCCACGAAGGAGCAGGGCTCCTGCGAACGCCGGCGCTTCTCCAGCGAGGTGGGCACGCAGGAGCCCAGCATTCGGTCCAGCAGCCAGTAGCAGGGAAACACCAGGATCCATGACAACCCATCCAGGAAGTGCAGACAGGCACTGGGGTAGGGGGAAGTGTGGAGGACCATATCGCTTTTCTTTCTTTCTTTCTTTCTTTCTTTCTTTCTTTCTTTCTTTCTTTCTTTCTTTCTTTAGCACTTTATCCTTACCACACACTCACGCCTACTATACGTGCTCATAAACATACACTGACTGTCTGACTGTCTCTTTCTCTGTAAAATATTCGGACAGGCCCGCATCAAGATGGTAGAAACAGACAAATAAATGAACTAAACTAAAACTCAAATCTAGACCCTCCCCCCGACTCTGAGAAAGGTATACTACATGATTTAGGTGTTCTTTCCCTTTGCTGCCAAATCCTCTTCCCTTCTCTTCCTTCTCTCCCTCCCCTTAGCAGCTTTGTGGCCTAGAGGAGAGGTGGAGTACTACAGTCTCATGGTAGGGGGTTTCCATCGTGTGGGTTTCTTCTTGAAGATGGCAGAACTGTCACCTGGACACAGCTACTGACATCAACACAGGAGGGCCATGAAACATCGTACCCCGAATCTGGAACGAGATAAACATGAAGAAACGAAGGGGGTAAGACAAAAGAGAAGACCACTTGTGTGACAGTGAAGCGAGAGTGTAGCTAGCGAAATGTCAATTTCCTAATGTCTCCAAATGCTTGCAGATATTAAGTACTTCCCACAATTGTGTGCACTCACTGACACAGATTACTACAGTCTGTTGTCCTGATAGGATTTCCTGATGGGCAGAGTACTGCATTAGTGGACTGATAAGTGTCCAGATACATACCGGTAGTATCAGAGACATTAAGTATATAAAAAGGTAACTTGTGCATTCTTTACAGTATATAGTGCCTTCCTCCAAAGCACTTACAATGTGCGTTCCATTCACAATACAACAGCAGAGGAAAACATACAAGGCACTTACTGTGTGCATTAATGATCATCAATTGCACTGCTAAAATACTTTACTGCCCTCAAAGGATGCCTAAGAAAGCTTTCTTAATTCGATTCGAATTAGCAGCCTCTCCTGCCCATTCCCTAAAGTCACCTGGACATTTTGGCCAAAGGGAGGTGCTAGAGGTAAGGTCATGATATTGCTCAAATGGTTAGGAGTCATCCTTAATGGAACACAAATACACTCAGCAGGTTCCACAGCAATCCAGCCAGTAATGTTGTTTGTGACCAAAATGGTGGATCGCCATCAGAGTCAGACCAACGCGCTAGTGGGGCTTTAATGATATGATATAAACCAGGCAGTCGCCCCACAACTAGGGGGCCCCCCGACAGCCAACAAACCCCTGTGGTAAACGCACAGTGACTCACAGCAACACCCCTTGGCAATGACATCTCCGTAGGAAACCTCCCTAAAGGGGCCCCCATGGACCATGGTCCTAGCGTAAACCAACCAAACAGCGCTTATTCCTTTGTGTGTTGAGGCTGGCTGGTGCGGGGTAATTAATCACACTTGTCAATTAGTGTGTCCCATATGTATACATTAATTGAAGGAAGTTTTAAACTTTCCACATGTTCAGCGCTGCAGACAATGCCGCCTGGTTGTGTACAGAGAATGCTGTATGTGTGAATCTCAAGGGAAAAGTGGAGATATTTGACTAGATACATATTTTATGCCACAACTTTCAAATGGATATGAAACTAGATGACGAGAGCTGACCCCAATTCGCAGCAGTTAATTACTGGGTGAGTACACAGGGAGCGCTACAAGTTTGAACGCCGCCGCAACGACTCGGGAGGGCATGAGAGTGGGCTGTGTATGCATAATAAATAATAAATGTAATATCACAGCCATTCTAGGACTAGGCTAATGTTTCTGGTGTGAAATGTGTATAATATAATATCTGAAAAGGCTCCCAGAGTCCCCTCAAATAAAAACAATGACCAAAAAGGCCCCAAACTATCTGTCATAGAGAGCTAGAAGCTTGAATACGTGGCCTACCTGAACTGCATGTGCACACATTAGATTGGGGGCCCCACAGACTCTAGGCTATACAGTAGCCCCTGAAAATTTCCCGGATTGATTATTGCATTGCATGCAGTGTGAGGATGCAGTGAGTGAGTAGCAGCGGGCTCTCATTTAAAAGACTGCATTGTTTGTGAGAATGCCAGTTATTGGATGGTGCCTCGATCTGTCATAGAGAGCTATAGGAGCTTGACCACGTAGCCTACTGTACCTGAACTGTTAACTCCAATACGAGAAGAACTTAGCGACAACTCACTGGATTGCAGAGGGCATCACAGCATCAATGTCATTAAGAGAGTATGGTTAATTTGCCACTGCTCTATGCATTCAAGAATTTGATGTTAGCCTGAAGTTAGTCTTTAAATACAATTAAACTAGTAAGAAGCCTCAGGTCGACAATCTGGCCAGTGATGTATATCGGACCAGTTACCCATATATGGAGACCCCTGGTAACCATATATGGAGATCCATGTACTGTATATGGTACATCCCTTTTATGCCCATACATGGAGATCTCTGTCTGAACCAGCCACACAGATATGGGCTGTCTGCGATGGCCAAAGCGCAAAACCTCCTATCTGCAAAAATCACTTTGTTGGGTAAATTAAAAAGAAAATGTGTGTTTAACATTAAAACCTATCAACTATTTCTAGTCACATGACATTTAAAGAAAATGTGTGTTTAACATTAAAACCTATCAACTATTTCTAGTCACATGACATTTTTGGCAAAATGAGGGACAGAACGATCGTGCAGACTGACCATGTGCAGCATAGCCTATAGTACTCATTTCAAGTGAAATCCAAAAATCATAAAATTTGCAGATAGGAGGTTTTGCGCTTTGGCCCTCATATGGGCATTCCCATATGAAGTAATCAGGAATTCCATATATGGGCATAAAAGGGATTCTGTTAGAGTGGTCCCATGACATCACAACATACAATCCCTTTTATGCCCATATATGGAGATCCTATCTGAACCAGCCACACAGATATGGGCCATGTCTTGGCCATCTGGCCAGTGATGTATATCGATGACATCAGGGATATTCATATATGGGCATAAAAGGGAGTCTGGGGAATACCCCTATATGGATTTTTACATACAGTAGGTGATGTCACCTGTGATATCACCTATGTAAAAGTGATGTCAGAGTGATGTGTCAGGGGAACCACAGTGTCAGGCGTGACCTACAGACAGAGATAGGTCGCAATAAACATGTATGTTTAGATGTTATTATTATTTTATGTTACCAAATCAGTCTTTAAAATGAACAAGTTACATAAACGTTAAAATGTTCACCTATTAACATGCCCAAAATAGGGACATGACGGTAAGGTTGAAATTGTTAACAACTTTGGTGTGTGAATTGTGTCGACTCACTACATGTAATATTAAAGATTTCTGAAATGTAGCCTAATTATGTTTTTGAAAAAAAACATAAAATATAAATAAAAAATAAAGTAGGGCTTAAGTGGTAAGTTTGTTCTCTTTTAAAAGGTGTGTATCTGTGTGATATAAGTGTTGGCTGAGCTAAAAGGCTGTTGTTCTGTCATGTAACTTTCACAAGTAAAGCAGCTTCAGCTTTTCCCATAATCTTCCCATTTCATTCATCATAATGTGTCCCTGGAGAGGTGAATATGGTTGGTTGATTTCTCTGCAGTTCTGTTTAAACGCTTGTCTTGTCTCACTCGCTCCTCATTGGTTTCACTTTGTTTGAAAGCTCCTGTGAGGTTCTGAATACTGCTAAGGGACTAAAGGCTTATACTGTATTTATCAATCAATCTATACATTCCAGAAATCTTGTCTGTCTGTATAGATGAGAGAGAGATGAAGCATGGACCTCCGCTACATTCTAACTACTGTACCAGTAAGACGCCTACGGGCGAAAAGCAACCAGCGAGGTTGCACCATCTGTCTTGGCCATCCCTTTTATGCCCATATATGGAGATCCCTTTTATGCCCATATATGGAGATCCCTGCTCTGTGTATCTGACATCACTGTGACTGTGATGCCACCTGTGATGTCACAGTGATGTGTCAGCCTTTTATGCCCATATATGGAGATCCCTGCTCTGAGTATATGACATCACTGTGATGTCACAAGTGATGTGTCAGGGGAACCACAGTGTCAGGCGTTACAGTCAGACAGACAGACAGAGATACGGTCAAGCTGTGACGGTTCACATACTAAACTGCGACCTACGGTCGTAATAAATTAGGCAAAACTATGTCAGTTTGTCTGTCTGTCTGTCTGTCTGTCTGTCTGCTCGGGTTTACGTCATCCAATGGGAAAACCCTTAAAAAAACACGGCGACGTCATCCAAAAACATGTCATGTCACCAGTAAGACTCCTAAGGGCAAAAAGCGACCTAAAGGGCGAGGTTGCGCCATCTGTCTTGGCCATCTGTCTTGGCCATATATGGATTCTGTCGTCTGACATCATACATACAATCCCTTTTATGCCCATATATGGAGATCCCTGCTCTGAGTATCTGACAATACTGTGATGTCGCCTGTGATGTCACAGTGATGTGTCAGCCATTTATGACCATATAAGGAGATCCCTGCTCTGAGGATGTCACATGTGATGTCACAGTGATGTGTCAGGGGAACCACAGTGTCAGGCGTTACAGACAGACAGACAGACAGACAGACAGACAGAGTTATGGTCAAGCTGTGACCGTTCACATACTAAACTGCGACCTACGGGCCATACATAAATTAGTCAAAATCTATGTACAGTATGTCTGTGTGTGTGTGTCTGTTTATGCCCGTAGCTAATCATGGGCTACGGGCCATGGACCTGTAGCTTATCAGAGAGAGGAAAAGGTGACTGTCTATGCCCGGAGCCTATAAAGAGAGACCGTGGATTGGTGAGCTTCACATGACATTTCAGCCAACCAGACTATAAATGGGCCAATCTCCATGATTGGTCAAGTTTCATGTGACATCATATCTTACTATAAAACTGGAAAGCAGGTGCAAACCTGATGAAGCAGGGACCACCACTATATATTGTATAGATCGAGAGAGAGATGAAGCAGGGACATTGACTACATAGTGTATAAATGAGAGAGAGAGAGAGAGAGATGAAGCAACTACAAATTGTGTTGCAGATTAAACATGCAGATGTCATAGATAGCTTTGTAGACTTGTTCGGGTTAATTCGGGGACCACCAGGGGTCCCCGGACCTTAAGTTGAGTGCTGTACATTACAGGGTCAATAGATGTCATCAACATGACGCCCCAAGATCCAGGTGGTAGCCACACCCTCATTAGACTCCACCGTCTTTAGTGAGCTATGCTACGTATGTATTATGTAGCTGTTGGTTAGTCATGGCTCCCAGTTCCCACCTGATGTCACGCGGGAGATCCGACCATTCCAGACCATCATGAATAACAGCTAGCTTGCATAATGTCTGTAGACTAGGGCATAAGTCTAAGATGTACAGGTTGTCAACAAATTCTGTTTGAACCGGAATGACAGTTGTGTACCTGTATCCTCCAAAGAAGATTGCACGATTGCCAACCATGCAACAACACATACTCATTATCCCACACGGGTGTTTCTCCCCGTTGGGCTTCACCTTCTTCCAGGAGGTGGTTTCTGGATCGAAGCTCCACAGATCATTGTGGATCCTGTCAAAGTTGTAACCACCAAATATGTACAGCTCTCCCTTGTAGGCAAAGGCTGAATGGCAGCCGCGTACTTCTGGAACAAGCTGTGCCTTAGAAGTTGTGCTCAGCCAGTAGTTGGTCTCTGTGTCAAACACTCTGATGCTATCGTAGTAGTTCTCATTCTGGTTCCCGTTCCCTCGGCCCCCAATAACAAACATCTTTGTCCCGTCGATGGTGGCAGAGTGATGGAATGAAGGCGGAGGACCAGACCATTGTGGTGGTGTCCAACTTGTAGATGTCATTAGTGGGTCCAGTCCGATTGTATCCTCCATGGATATACATGAACGTAGATGTCATTAGTGGGTCCAGTCCGATTGTATCCTCCATGGATATACATGAACGTACCCAAGACACAGGCTGAGTGGCCAAACCTCCCCTCTGGAAAGATCCCAGAAACCTTGGGCTTGAAAGTGCGGTGGGTGTTGACATCAAATGCATAAAGCACGTTCCCGTAGTACCCTGCAGAGATTTCAACCCATTTTCCATCCGTCTCGCTCTCAAAATTCAACTGTCCTCCCCAGATGTAGGCGATATCTTCTATCAGCACAGCTGTGTGACCCAAGCACGTGGGAGGGGGGACCTCAAAGTCACTTTCCTCTCTTCCATTTATAAATGGGGGCAACTTCATCCATTTCAAAGACACCGTGTTGAAGATGTCCACATCAATCTGATGGTTTCCGTACCCTCCAACTTTGTGCCCACTGCTACAGCAGCAAGACTGGCTCTCTGTGGCCCTGCTTCCGGCTGTACCGTCCAGAACAACATGTCATCCAGAACTACTTAACTGCTTGAGTGAGAACTGGCCTGCTGCCCATAGGCTTGCAAAATCTGCACTTAAAGGTTCACCTGGAGGTGGTGATGAGTCAGTAATGTCCTCGCAACTCTTGGGCGTCAGGTTTTATGTTGAGCTAAACATGACATCATCACTCTGATGTCACTTTGTCTGCCATGCCCAAATATGGAGTTCCATTTCAACCCGCCCAGTGGTGGTGCCCCGATATGGTGGTGTCATATAAGGTGACATCACGTGACCATAGCAACATGATATCAACAAATATGGACGTACCTGAGTCCCTTTTATGCCCATATATGGAGGTATCTGTCAACACTTGTCCTTTTATGCCCATATATGGAGATTCCTGATGTCATCAGTATATGCCCGTATATTGGATTGCCCATATATGGGCATATTGGTTGGTTTGGCGGTTCTGGACAACTGGATATCCGAACTACTCGCCGGCAGGCACCACACTCCCTCGAGTAGGCTACTTGCCGCTGCAAGTTTGAAGTCGGTCAGTCCCTTACATGCACAAGGCCATATTTGGGCATAGCGGCTCTGGACAACCGGGTCTCTGTATATGTCAGTCCTTACCCCTTTTATGCCCATATATGGAGAACGCTGATGTCATCAGTATATGCCCATACATGGGCATGCCCCTTTTTGTGCCCATGTATGGAGCTGACTGAACATACTCCATATTTAGGGCGGAAAACACTGATCAAGAAAATATACCCGCAATACCTGAATTCACCAGTTGGATTGGCTGAATTGATGAGTTTATGAATGCATGTTTGGGTGATGTCAGTCTTTAGACTGACAGGCTGCCTGGTTGATTGACTGACTTGTTGACATCCTGACGTACATGTCTGATCTATCTGACATCCTGATGGCAGGCATGACAGATTGTTTGCTTCAGGCCTGGAATCAGGATAATAACTAGTGTTCATATTTAATATGCTTAATATGTCTGGATGTGATGGTAATGGGTTAAACAACTGTTGCTACAGGATATTCATTGGGCATCCATTTAGGAAATTAGAAAGTGAGTTAGAGCCAGACAGAGACAGTTCACATCAACAAGTAGACAATAGACAGACGAATGAGTGAATGAGAGCACTACCCTCCCTCCATCTCCCCCCCTCTCTTTCTCTCTCTCTCTCTCTCTCTCTGTCAATCTCTCTCTCACATTTATTTAGTTATGTATACTTTCTTTTACATATAACTGAGTATAGAACACTTGACTATGCTGGAAAGGTTCTGTGCATAGTTAACAGCCAAACACACTAGCTTAGAGAGAGAGATGAGAGAGAAATTCACTGTGACACCAAAAGAACCCAGAGAATGTCATGCATGCACACATCACAGTGATAACCCACAAACGTCACTGCAAGACCTACAGTCTGTATGAACTTGTATGTGCACACAAGATACAGGCGCAGAAAACACATGCATGCATGCATGCACGCATGCACACACACATGCACGCACACATCTACGCACACATGTACAGGCACCGGCGCACAGACAGACACATGCGCTCTACTGTCAGAAGCTATCTTGTCTGCAGAGATGTGTTTTCTCTCCCGCTGAGGACCTCATGCAGGGAGGGGAAATGGTCACAGAAGTCGGTGCTATTGAACCCGTGTCACAAATTATCTGGACCCTCTGCTGGCTCTGCCAATATGTGCAACCATTCTGCTGAACACACTACTGGTGTTACTGATAAAGCAAAAAAAACGAGAGAGAGAGAGAGAGAGAGAGAGAGAGAGAGAGAGAGAGAGAGAGAGAGATGTCCAATTGGCTGGCAGTAAACACTGCCCTACACTCAGCCTAATCATTCAAATTGTGCCATTATTTCTTCTACAGCTAAGAATAATGACACTACTACTCAATCTGTTATCACCATTTAGCAAGAGCTGCAAAAAAACACAAATGGACGCAATCACTAGAAAAACTGACACTGTATTTTGATTGCCTTAAAGGGATATTCCACTTTCAAAAACACTTTTTGTCATTGTATGGTCTAATCAGGCTTGTATGAACACCCTGAACAGTTTTTAATTTTCTTCATTCAGTATTTAGATATTTGATGTAAAAGTTACCAGGCCCGACACGCCCATGCCTCTCCCCACACACACTCATTGTAACTTCAAACTCCATTTTAACCATGATAGATTCATTAAAAATACCCATTATTTTTTCTGGTGACTCATAATACCCTCCTAGTACGTGAGCAGGCCGTGTTTTTTCCATAACGTTTTTCATGTATTTTTTATATATTTTTATTGTATTTAATTTTTTCCATTTTCACAAAGAATTATTAAAAATACATGAAAAACATTATGGAAAAAACACGGCCTGCTCACGTATTAGGAGGGTAGTTTGAGTCACCAGAAAAAATAATGGGTATTTTTAATGAATCTATCATGGTTAAAATGGAGTTTGAAGTTACAATGAGTGTGTGTGGGGAGAGGCCCTGGGCCTGGAGGGCCAGATAACTTTTACATCAAATATCTAAATACTGAATGAAGAAAACTAAAAACTGTTCAGGGTGTTCATACAAGCCTGATTAGACCATACAATGACAAAAAGTTTTTTGAAAGTGTAATATCCCTTTAAGTACCAGCTCTTATGCCTTAACTTAAAGGCCTGTCCATACATACTCTGACCACCGGACTTTTCGTCAGAGCGTTCCGACTTTCCGACGAGCAGCTTTCCGAACTCTAATTCGGGGTAATGCTTTTCAGAAGATGCGAGTGACGTCATGTTGTAGTTGAACCGGACCTTTCCTACGAAAGGTTTGGTGGTCGGCGACAGTATTGACAGGCCTTTAATTTAAGGCATAAGAGCTGGTACTTAAGACTATCAAAATAGAGCCTATGTTCACCTGTCTGAGACAACATGACATCTCCTGTTGAGGAAGACTTTTTTTGTTGCAAACTTGCACATTCACATTTTTGAGGCTTCCTCATTCATTTCTTTTTGAGCGGTGCATGCAGCTCCAACATTTGACTGTGCGTGTATGTCTGTCTGTCTGCCCATTATGTCTATATGAATGTCCGTATGAGTACGGCAGCCGCAGCTGCAGCCACTGAGCGGTGCTTTTCAGTAGATTTATTTTTTCCTTTTTTGTTTGTTTTTCCCAAAGATTCTGTCTCCGTATTAATTACATTATACAGAGAACAGTTGTGGCTGTTCTCCTCTCTTCCTTCAACCAGTGGTGTGATATGGATTTTAGAAGTGGTTCCCCTCTAAATTCGGCACATGCACGTCATGCACGTCATGCACGTCACGTGCGCACACACGTGCACACGCATGTGTGCACACATGCCTTCCGCTCGTGCTAATACTGTATAACACAACATTTTTAATCCATTACATTGTAATGTTACATTGTTAATTTGTTGTTTTTATTTTAGTTTCAATTAATGTATTTTCCTTTAGGTTTTATATAAAATAACTTTACATAGACTTTATAGACTCACCCACACACAGTAAAGTCTGCTAGCTCCTTTCGGAACCTCTCCCGAGTCCCTCCGCTATGCAGCTCTGACAAAATGAGTGATTTAAACTCATGATATGAAGAGTGAGGAGCTGCATAGCGGAGGGAGAGGTTCCGAAAGGAGCTAAAAGTCTGCAAAGAATGCTAGGCGAGCGTAGGCTATATGCTGGCCGCATATACAAGTGTAAATGAGCCTGCCTACCAGATTATTGTTATACAAAGCAGACAGGTAGGGGATTGAAGTGTTGACCGAGCCGTCACACAACTTGACGACGTGCGTGCACGCGCGTGTGCGTGCGTGCATGTCGGGCGCGCGTGCGTACATTACAGCTTGATAAGTGTGGGCTCGCCGAGCCCAACCGAGCCCACGGCATCTCACCCCTGCCTTCAACCAACCCTACCCACTCAGAATTGCATTGTATATTCAGTCCACTTATCCTACACTCTTCAAGTTCAAGGGCGTATATATAATTGCACCGTTTTTGATTGATTTTGTACAAAAGTGCCCTTTCAATGGGTTGATGGTCTGCTCGCTGCCTGCTTTTAATTACACCCAAGGGAATATTCTATTTTACGCTATAATGAGATATCCCAGTGTATCAATGAAACATTACAAATGGTGCTCCGATAACAAAGTGTGTGGGCACTGTTAATTAAATATAACAAATTATAAATTGTCATTTTAAATTTAAATTGTCAAATTAACTGGTTGCTAATGAAACAATGACTTTCTGGCTTTGTGTCTAGCAATGTTTTTGTTTTTTTGTTTGGTCACAAACCATATATACAGTATTTTCTGGACTATAAGGCGCACCTGACTATAAGGCGCACTGTCAATGAATGGTCTATTTTCAAACTGTTTTCATATATAAGGCGCACCTGACTATAAGGCGCACATAATAGACGCTACCGTTGCGTTATGCATCCAACAGATGGAGCTGTGCTAAAGGGAATGTCAATGTCAATGAATGATCCATATATAAGGCGCACTGGACTATAAGGCGCACTGTAGTTTTTTGAGAAAATTAAAGGCTTTTAAGTGCGCCTTATAGTCCGGAAAATACGGTAGATCATGTCAACCAGTATTCAGTTAAATGTTTGTCTAAAATACATTTTAACATACTGTCAAGCATAATCATCGTGTCAGAAACCTTGTGTCTCATTCTCTTTCATCTTTCATGTTTTTTCATAAATTAATTCCCTATTTTATAGTTCTACATATATTATGTCAGTTTTATGCAAAAGTAGCCAAAATAGCCAATTTATGCAGTGTAGCTTGTGGAAATGTTATTTCACTTACTGTATGCCCAAAATAGAGGCACCGGCAAGTGGTTAAGTCTGTAAGTATTATTAATTTACTAATAACTACACTAGATTCATTTGAACAGGCTATTCTTGCCATCAGGCTATTCTTCCCATTTCCTAAAAAGTAGCGGTTTTGTACAAACTGTACAAGGTTTTCGTCCTGCACCGGAGATTTCCACTAAGAGACACACCCAATTCCATGAATTCACCCTTTGTCAAGTCCCGCCCGTTGTCCCGCCCCTCTTCGCACCCATTGGTTGCTGTGTCTTGGTGGGACAAAAGTCCTTTCTCTCCATCCACTACCATTGAAATTCAGTTGCTTCTTATTGTTGTCTCCACCAGCCGAAAAGCATGGGAGAGACTATGTTTTCGCCTCCGTCCGTGCGTGTGTGTGTCCTTCCGTCTGTTACCAGCTAATCTCCGGTCGCTGCCAAACTGTGCACACACACTCCCTGGATACCAATTCCGAACCTCTGCCCCACATTTTTCTCATGGACCTGTTCTAGCGCCACCAGGAGGCCGATTTTAGTAAAACTTACTTTTGCCAGTACTCCTACAGATTTTGTCCAAAAATCTCACAAATCGGTAGACAGTATCTCTACAGTCATGTGATCGACATGGATCTGTCTGATTTTCCATATTCCATCCTGATTGGCTAAAACTGGCTTCCAAAGTTTGCAGGATTGGTCCGTTTTGAATAAAATGCCTGAAATCATGAACGCAGTGTGCGATTTTGGTGAAATTGTGCATGCACATTCCCAATAGGCAGAGGAATAAATGCCAATTAAAAAAAATCAAATCAGCCTCATGGTGGCGCTATAACAGGCCGATTCGTGTTTTTACCTATAACTCCACTGATCAGCGTACAACTTTGTATGTGCACTCACTCCCTAGAGAACAAGGAAAAACCTTTTCCCTGCATTTTTCATATCTGCCTTTTATAGCGCCACCAGGAGGTCGACTTATGTAAAACAAATTTTTCCTATTATTCCTTGAGATTTTATCCAAAAATTATGCGAATCAGTACACAGTATCTCTATAGTCATGTGATCAAGACGGATCTGTCAGATATTTCATATTCCATCCTAATTGGCAAACATTGGCTTCCAAAGTTTGCAGTATTGGTTTGAACAAAATGATTAAATCATGAACGCAGCTTGTGATCACAGAGAAACTTTGCATGCACATTCCCACTAGGTCAAGGAACAAATGCCACCCTTTTCATAGCGCCACCAGCAGGTTGACTTTTGCCAAACAAATTTTTGGAACAAAATGCCTCAAATCATGCATGCAGTGTCACATTGACGTTAAAGTCCAAAGAAGACAGGGCACCCTTTTCACATTTAGCGTCACCAGAACCTATTACTGGTGGAGACCTGTGCTCGGAAGAGCACTGCTTCTAGTTAGTTTGTGTATTCAATTCTCATTTTAAACTTGGTTTCAGTAAAAAGGAACATCTCAGGTGCAGTATATAGTGACTGGGCCTGTTTTTAAATGATCATCAAAAATGATTTTTAGCTAATTCAACATAAAAAAGGACGGAACCAGGGCGGGACAAGGCAGAAAGAGCCTTCTGGTTGGTCAGTCAGGGAGGGACCAATCAGAAGGCTGACAAAGGGTGAACTGGGGGAAACTCGTTAGGAAATACAAAATAATCCATAATGAAGTTAGTGATGGATGACTGTTCCACCCCTGCTTATACAATCAATGCTGTCCGGTGGACTAAACAGTGAAAAACGTCCATGGTGGGCCCCAGGTGCACCAGAGAATGTGTTTACATTGTGAGTATGTTTATGCAGGCACGTGCACACATAGACATCAAAGCTAGGGGGCTTGAGCCCCTGCCCTTTTATCCGTCTGTAAAAAGTGCCCTCTCCAGACCATGAATGCAGTTTTCACTATACGGTGAAAGAAATGCACATGCCTCCTTTCCATGCCGTTCCTGAAGGCAGTATTCATGAGAATTGCCTTGTCCAAACTCTCCTGAGCTTGAATGCAGTGTCTTATGTTGAAAGAATTGCCCTCTCTGTGTAGAAATCCATGCCGTACGCCAAATCTCCAATATTGACTTGTTTATGCTTAGTTCAGTTCAAGCACCGAAAATAGCCGACGTCCAAGCTCACAAAGCTATTTTCGATATTTTCACCAAAACACCCTTTTAGAGATTTCAGCCCCTGCCTCACTAACATTCTCTGCACGTCCCTGAGTTTATGTGTAGATATCAGTCACAAACACTGGTGTTTGTTTGCGGCATTGTGTGTGTCTGTGAGTGTAAGACATGAGGCACACACACACAAACACACACACGCGCGCGCGAGCGTGCACACACAAAACACGGGCTGTGACATCACTGTTCTCTCAGTATGCCCGAGGGATTTTTGTTGTCATGGTGACCTAGCCACATGCAATTCGGAACTGTACTGTGGCTGCCTGACAGCATCTGCCACGCATGCAACCCCCCCCCCCCCCCCCCCCCCACACACACACACACACACGCACGCACACACACACACACACACACACACACACGCACATGGTACAATAAGACTGAGGAGACAAATACCCTATTGCCCTATTGCCTGCCCTACAACACATGCTGAGCATGCAAAACACTGTATAATGCTTTTAACAAAGAGCAATACAGTACACATGCCACACACACCACACGCACACACACACACACACACACACACACACACACACACACACACACACACACACACACACACACACACACACACACACACACACACCTGCTGTGGTACGTTAAGTGTGAGCATGGGAACAAACAAGCTAACAGCCGTTCTCAGGTCACAGGTGTGAAACACTCAGCTGTTCACCCGTACACCTGTGGCTGAACGCTCATAAAAACATACAGCGACAGAACCCACACGCTCGCTGTGACATATTAGACACTTTTAACCTGGTGTCACAATTTTTGTCATTATACAGTACAGCTGTGAAACTCTGGGCTAGTTTCATTATTCTTCTTACCACAACTTATACAGACATTGACATTTCAATGGTTAGTCTTGGTCTTGTTCTAAAGAAAGGTGACTTGACTTTAATTGGATTCTTGAAAATCAGATAATCACAGTTGCCAGGCAGTGAACATTGAATGCAAACACTCATGGAGAATATGCATTCCATATGCAAGAACAATCACTCTTATATGAGGCAAGAATGCTTTTTACTGTACAAATCACTACTTCAAATGGTTGTTTTGATTCATAGGACACTGCATATGATATGAGAGAGAGTGTGTGTGAGAGAGAAAGAGAGAGAGAGAGAGAGAGAGAGAGAGAGAGAGAGAAGAGATGGTATGATATGCCTAATCAGCGGCAGTTGAACCAATGTTCTAATGTGGTTCTGCTGTATATCATGTATCTTGTCACTATTATTGTCTCCGCCAGGGCGAAAGGCATGGTGAGATGGCCCCTGTCTGTCCCTCCGCGTGCGTGCGTGCGTGCGTGCGTGTCCTTCTGCGTGCGTGCGTGTCTTTCCATCTGTGGACAGCTAATCTCCAGCACCGTTGGCACGATGGCAGCGAAACCGTGCACGCACACTTCCTGGGTGCCAGAGCAGAACCTCTGCCCCTAATTTTTCGCATGGACCTGTTATAGCGCCACCAGGAGGCGGATTTGAGGCGGACAGTACTTCAAAGAGGTTTTGTCCAAAACAGGTCTTTCAGATTTTTCATATTCCATCCTGATTGGCTAAGATTGGCTTCCAAAGTTTGCAAGAGTGCTCCCTTTTAAACAACATGCCTCAAATCATGAACACAGAGTGCGATTTCCGTGAAATTGAGCACGCACATTCCCACTAAGTCGAGGAACAAATGCCATCCTTTTCAAATTGGCCTGTTATAGCGCCACCAGCAGGTTGACTTTTGCAACACATATTTTTGGAACAAAATGCCTCAAATCATGAATGCACGTCAGATTACAGTGAAAGGCCGAAGAAGACATGGCACCCATTTCATATTGGACTATCAAAGTCACCACCAGGAGGCCGCAATAACATACCTGACCTGGCGGAGACCTGTGCTTGTTAAGCTTAATTTGTACTCGCACAAATCGATGGCATCGATTGCCGAAAAGGAAACATTGTCAAGATGACTGAAAATGAGTTCATTCCGACAAGCAACACGTTCGTACTACAGGGTATCAATTGGGCTTGATTTAAAATCACTAGTTTTGTGCGACAGTCTTGTATGATGAAGCAGAAAAGTACAAACAAGTTTGAAACTTCGAGATACAAGGTTTCTGCCCGACAGTGACGCTATGAATCAATCAAGAACTGTTATTCTGTCATTTTGCCGTCTATGCTGGGATCAGGGTTGTTGTGAGAGCAGCACACGACAACAAACTCCCATGAGCACCATGGCATCTCAACTGGACTGGGTAAACACTCACATTATCTGGAATCATCCAGATGAGTGACTTCAGCTAAATACCCATAATAGCAAAACAAAAAAGAGAAAAAAGGCTATTAGCTAACTTGGCAGTCTGTGAGTGCATGCGCGTGTGCTTGCGTGTGCGCGTGCTTGTGTGTGTGAGTGTGTGTGTGTCTGTGTGTGCTTGTGCGCGCACATGTGTGTGAGTCAGAGCTGGTTGTTCCCAGCCCTTTGGCCAGTACTGCTGCTGAACCACACAGAACCAGACAGAACAGCACTCCTGACTCTCTTCCACCATCTGTGCAGCTGAACATGTCTCCAACGGACGGCAGTTTTCATTGAATAAATCCATTTAGTTTAGCCTACTGAACTCATACTGTAAACCCTGTAATACAAGTCTCATGTATTCATATCTCAAAGCCTCTCTCTGTTCATCTCTGTCACCCAGTCCCTCTCAGGCGCTTTCTCTCTCTGTCTCTGTCTCTCTCATTTTCTCTCTCTGTCTGTCTCTCTGTCTGTCTGTCTGTCTGTCCCCCTCCCCCCCCTCTACTCCAGTGTAATTGTGGTTGTATAATGTGGTTAGAGGAATCATATAATGCCATCAGTATGATACACAATGTAATCAGTGCAGTAAACGGATCAGAGCCTGCCACCACCTGCTCTTGAACAAGGTACAAACATCCCTCACACTGAGAAATGTGTTGGACAAGGCTGACGTAAACGACAGCTGTTAGCCCAAAGAGGACATCAACCTATGCTTAAATGTTCCGCTATTATTACAGCATACGGTGCTAGAAGTTTCCTCACTCTAAAGTTAGTAAGTTACGAGCAGTAATTCTGTGGGAGTTTACAAACTACAGTACGGGGACGGACTGGGGAAGCTGTAGGGCATGGCCATATGGGTGGATGGATTGATCGAACGGTTCATTGGTTCATTCATTCATTGTTGCCTGTGACATTGGTTCATTCATTCATTGTTGCCTGTGGCTATATGCCAGAGTGGAAGAGGTTGTCTGACGGGTTAGAGAGAGGTTAAACAAGTGACAGAGTTTGTTGCTGACCACAATCTATGAATATGACAATTGACAAGTATTAACAAATGGCATTAAATATCATTAAAACAATCATTCTTTAGTGTGCAATAAGTGTTAAATTGCTTTATATTATGGATAGTACTGTAATAACGTCTTGATTGTTTAAATATGACATCATGGACCGCTATGCTCGATAACAAGCTTGATAAGCCCAAAGCTTATTGATACCGCGTACTCAATACATTTATCAGGTTATCGAGCCACCCTTGTTTATAGGGCTATATGGTCTCGGGATGGTGTTTTCTGCTGGTGTTTCAGTCCGAGTGTATCAAAGGGTGCGTTCGGAAATGCGCACCGGATGTGTGTGCTCAGTGTAGTGAGTGCCTAAACCTAGCCATAATCCTAAACCTAACCTCAGTAAAACTATGCCTAAACCTAACCCTAACCCTAACCTTAACCTCAGTAAAACTATGCCTAAACCTAACCATAACCCCTAACCCTAATCACAAACGGGGCGCATTTACGAACGCACCCTTTGATACACTTGGACTGAATCACCAGCAGAAAACACTCTCCCATATGGTCTCTCTTTACGTTCTTCCCTTTCCTCTTCAAAGAACATGACATAGTGTCACTGTTGGGCCTTATATCTCAAAGTTTCAGATTTGTACGTTTTTTCGTAAAGTAAAGCGCTGCTTCATCATACAAGACTGTCGAACAAAACTAGTCAAGATAGCAGATCAACTCACAAGCACACAACGCCTCGCAATGTGCTTGTAGATTGACTATTTTCATTATCTTAATATCATTTTTAAAATGATAAAATACAAAACGAACGGTTTTGGACATACAAGGTTTCCACCCGATAACGACGATACAGCTCACAGCTTAGCCCGTCTGAAATGTTCTCTTCTCAACTTCTGCATGAAGCAAACGCTATTCTTCAGGATCATCCCCACATGCAATGCCATCCTCATACGAGTGAATCTCACATTCTTCCCTCTGGTCGACAGTTTTAAAATACCAATGTGTGGGACTGAAGGATTTAAGAAGTACTCCATCCCTGCAGCTGTTGCCGTACTCAATAAATATATAAGGTAGCGTAAATCTTATCTTTTAGTGGCTTCCCTCAGTCACTCTAAGCATAATAGGGTGATGATGCAGAAATAGGTCTAGCTGTAGCTGCACTGCTGTAGGGTTTGATTTGTTAAAGATCTGAGGGTTGGCCTGAGGGGACATTTTCTATAACCCCCTATACCTCGTAGTACGACAAATAGCTAAAATAGACAATTCTGAAAGCCATACAAGACCAATCCCCCGATAGAATAATCTCTATAAGACACTTGATAGTAGCAGCACTACTCTCCAGAGTGTGATGGGTAAATTAACTCCATAGAGGCGGCGTGCTACTGAGCTCCTGTCCAGACAAGGTCTTAAATGCCTTTAATAAGGGAACAAAGCCCCCTTTCCTCCTTGTTTAAAGGACAACTTAGTTTTTTTTTTACAACAAGGGTTCATATTTTAGATTTTAAAACTCTTTACAGTAACACTACTAGTCACATCTGCCCATTGTGGTGCATATTAGGAATGCATGGGCTTATTGTGTCTAAAAAGACATATTTAGCCGCTTGTACGCATGCCCCAGGCCACCCACTGAAATTAAAATTGCTAAAACTTAAAGGAGCATGAAACACAAAATCACTTTTTCTATAAATATATATTATATCAATGAGTCACTTGTGATAGGGAGCAGTGATATGGTTCAGTTTGCCTATAGCCTTGTGGATTCAGAGCTTTCTGCTGGTCTCTGCAGCTATTTCTGAATACTTCCAGTTTCTAGAAGAAAAGAAAACTTTGGCGCCACTCATTAAATATTAGCTATCATTGTTCTAGAGTGCAATGTGACGTAGGCATATCTAATTAATATTAACGTTTGTTTAATACAGAGTTGTATCAAGGGTGGCGTGGTTTCATTCTGCCCTCGTTGTGGCGTCTCGTGTCGTGTTGTTCAGAGCATAGACTGTAGGGCTCAGGGCTGTCGCAGACAGTGGGGCACTTGTTGATTAGATTCGGCAACTCCATGTTCTATAACCAGTTAAAATGGGCAAGTATTTTACAAACAAGCTGTCTGAGCTTTTATACATGGACACACTTTCTCCAGCTTTGGACTGTTTACCACGGAACAGAAGAAGAAGGGACGCTAAGCTATCGCCGATAGCTATTTTCTGTGTGTGTGTGTGTGTGTGTGTGTGTGTGCGTCGTGACAACGCCCACACACGAAAAATAGCAGATCTACAAGCTCACAATGCGTCGCTTTCGAGACGTGTTGTGAGCTTGTAGATCGGCTATGTAGCCGTAGCAGCAGCTTCTCGTAAACACGTTGGTTTCGGCTATTTTGTGACTGTAGTGTGTGTGTGTGTGTGTGTGTGTGTGTGTGCGTGCGTGTGTGTGTGCGTGCACTGTCACCACACACAAACACGTGTCACACGCACACACACACTACACTGTCACAAAATAGCCGAAACAAACGTGTTTACATGAGAAGCTGCTGCTACTACGGCTATTAGCTGATTTAGCTCGTCTACATAGCCGATCTACAAGCTCACAACGCGTCTCGAAAGCGACGCGTTGTGAGCTTGTAGATCTGCTATTTTTCGTGTGGACGTTGTGTGTGCGCGCGCACTGTCACGATACACACACACACACACACACACACACACATACAGAAAATAGCTATCAGCGTTAGCCTAGCGTCCGTCCCTCTCCGGTTCCGTGTAAAACAGTCCAGAGCTGGAGAAAGTTATGTCCATGGATAAAAGCTCAGACGGCTTGTTTGTAAAATACTTGCACATTATAATTGGTTATATAACATGGAGTTGCCGAATCTTTATACTTTTTACACCTCCAATGGCTGGTTTTAAAAAATGTTTCCGAAATGGAAACAGCAACTGCCCAGTGCCCACTGCTGACAGCTTCGGTCTGTCTCTCTGATAGAACACGCATTGCTCCGCCCCCTCCCCCCACAACGGCAGATAACCACGCCTACATTTTAGAAATCTTTTCATCTTCTGAAATCCCATAAAACAAATTAGAGGCGGGGTTTCTTATCCCTTTAAAGGGATATTCCACTTTCAAAAAAACTTTTTGTCATTGTATGGTCTAATCAGGCTTGTATGAACACCCTGAACAGTTTTTAATTTTCTTCATTCAGTATTTAGATATTTGATGTAAATGTTACCAGGCCCTCCAGGCCAAGGGCCTCTCCCCACACACACTCATTGTAACTTCAAACTCCATTTTAACCATGATAGATTCATTAAAAACACCCATTATTATACTACCCTCCTAATACGTGAGGAAAAAACACGGCCTGCTCACGTATTAGGAGGGTAGTATGAGTCAGCAGAAAAAATAATGGGTGTTTTTAATGAATCTATCATGGTTTAAATGGAGTTTGAAGTTACAATGAGTGTGTGTGGGGAGAGGCCCTGGGGCCTGGGCCTGCCGGAGGGCCTAGTAACATTTACATCAAATATCTAAATACTGAATGAAGAAAATTAAAAACTGTTCAGGATGTTCATACAAGCCTGATTAGACCATACAATGACAAAAAGTTTTTTTGAAAGTGGAATATCCCTTTAAATGAAAACATTTTAACACTCGTCTTTTCTTTTCTCTAATTACAATCTAAAATATGAACCCTTGTTGTAAAAAAAAAGAAAAAAGAAAAAGTTGTCCATTAAAGAGATTGGGTTCCCACAGCTCACCCCTCTGAGGGCTGACCACAGAGCACAGTCTCGAGAAAATCGAACCCTGCAGAGCTGGGTGATCTTACAGTATGCGTGGACTGCAGCAGCAGATTTGTATAACCTGATATGTGCTTACAACATTAGGAATGATCTTTGCTGTACAAAAAAGTCACATCATGAGTGAGCCGGTAGGCTAGGGGTTCTCAAACCTTTTTAGGCCGTGACCCCCAAAATAAACATATTTGAAGTGAGGACCCCCAACCTGACAAGCACATGGAATTGTAGGTATTAAATTAGTAGGTATTGTAGGTATTCAATTCAATTTAATTGAATTTAAATTTAAATTAAAATGTGACTCGGTTCCACAGATAAATATTGTGAAAATAGCATATTATGTAGGAACTCGACTCAAAGTAAAGGCAGGAAACCAAGGTGGACCATTAATGACAAATATACTTAACCAACAGTAAACACAATCACACACAGATGACAGAAAGCATACACAACAATTCAACACACACTGAACACTGTGAGAAACAAACAACAATGCATTGACCCAGCAGCCAGCATAGAGAGCAGTCACAGACAGTCTTAAATAGTCTCTGGGGCTTCGTTAGCCAACTAGGCACGGCTGACGTCCGCAGGTGAGTCCACTCTAGTCAATCAGAGTCCAAAGATGAGACGGGAGGGGCTGGGAATGTCAAGGGGAAAAACAAAGTGGTATGAAAACCATGATGACAAGCCCAAAATAAGCCAGGTTGAAAGTGGTTAAGTCTGTCTGGGGGTTTTATAAATATTCAACCAATGAAAAGTATTAACTTCTGACCAAATAATAACTACATTATCAACTGGAGTCTAGAGCGCAGGTTCTAATTTCCTGAAATTTTGGACATACTTGGGGTCACCTCTAACCAAAGTACATAAAGTGGATAACGTGGCCTATGCCACTCTTTTGGCCTGACACTTTATTTTACTCAATTGGAAATTGGACTCTGCCCCTGATTAGGCCTAACAAAATAATATGTTGGTTTCCGGTTGGCGACCGACCCTATTAACGCTTCCAGTGCCAGCCCCTAGAGGGCACCAAAGAATGCCAGACTTTCTCCTATAGGGGACTGCATTAGCATCCGGGGGCTCACGTTGCAGTGACGCGCGTGCTCACGTTCGTGCACGTCATGGAAAGGTCCCGGATGATAATGCTAACAGAATAGCTATTCCCATTTTGTCATTTTAAAGATCATTTTTCGGCGATTTCGCCGTAAATAAACCTCGCGCCACATCCCTAAAAACACAATCCAGAGATATGGGCCTCCAAAGATGTGGTTTTTCATTGGATTCGGCGGCGATTCGCGGCTACGTTCGCGGCTAACGGCCGGCATGGCTTCCCCAGGATTTGGACCACTGGATTTTAAATTTAGGCTCAGGCTTCAGAAGGCCTCGGATCATTTTATTCATTTCATTAAAAAAGCCGAACATGTTCGGGATAGGCACACTGGACTACGTTCCGGAAGCGGCGCTGAACATTTGGTGAACATTGTGGGGCTCAAAAATGTATGTTAAACCATTTTTAATGGAATATATCGTCGGACCATGTAAAATGGCTAGCTGGCTAGCGTAGGACGAGCCAGGACCACCCACGACTCTACAAGCAGCTCAGGGTAAGTCAATTAATAAAAAAAAAAATGTATTGGATTGAAATAAAGCCGAACATGTTCGGGATAGGCACAGAATGAGTTAAATACGTGCGACCCAGATGATTTTATTAGCATTTGAAGTGAAAAAATAAAAAAATAAAAAATAAAGTCAAAATCCGACCGAGTCGATCAAAAACGTCTTACAAAAAATATATTTGGTGCGACCACATTCGCGAAGTCAGGACCTGTCCCCGGTTCCCGAGGCTAAACTAATGTGAGTTACGTTACAACTTGTATTCCTCCAAACACACACAGACACACAAGCACACACACAATCGGGGGACAAATTGCGTTGCCACTCAGTCACTGACTGGCAGCGGTAGCCATGCTAGCAACGTTAGCAGCCCAGCCACCAGTACAGCTGAGAACTGTATAGCCACCACAGAGAGACATGAGTTGGAGACGAAACATTTATGACAGCGTGGGATTCATCTGAAAGACTGTACGGCAACAGCGCTTGAGTGAATGCAGACTCCCGTGCGAAACTGCATGTCTGCAAGTACGACTGCGTCTCTCTCTCTCTCGCTCGCTCGTCGAGTTGTGTTCTTTTGTCAAATCTAAGCTGGAAAATCTAACACTTCCTGTAGCCGATCTCTTCAGAATAAGATATGTTGCGCTAGCAGCAATAAGACTTCCAGATTTCTTATTACAATAAGACTTCCAGACGGTGGTCGACTTCTTAATCTCTTCAGAATAAGAGTATCCTAAAAGAAATTGAAATATGATTTCATTTGCATGATTCATTAAAACTGTAAATTAAACATTACAATTAAATTTAAAAAATATGTTTTAAATGATTCATTAAAACTGTAAAACTGTAAAATTAAAAACTACCTACCCATCCTTCCCATGAGGAAATAAAATAAAATTCCTTGCTACCCATCATGCCCACAAAAAAATAAAAATAAAAAATAAAATAAAATAAATTCCCTAACTACTCATCTCTAAAATTACAGCCAACCGGAACCCAATGTTTTATTTTGCTAGGCCTTATAGGCACTGGGTTGGTGACTTACTGGGCTGCCTGGAGAAACAAAAATGTACCACACGTGGGGAACCATTTTTTAAACGTTTTATGAGAATTGGTCCTTATTTTTTTATCGTCCCTTTATTTCTATGGCCATACTGTATATTGTTTGTTCCTTTTTTTCAAAGCTTTGTACCTTATATTGTTGATGTTGTGTCAGTAATGTAAAGTGAATATGTATACTATTTAAACAATGCATAATTATCTTATTATTATTACTATTATTATTTTGAAGGGTGTTTTTTCCTGTAATTTTTGTTATTGTTGTTTTGTTTTATGTTGTTTCGTCTTGTATTTTTATGTATTGTCCGAGTGGTTATAACCTATGTTATGTTAAAACCAAATAAAATAACCAAATAAAATAAATTGTTTCGATCTCACAGGATCTTTATCAGGTCAGTATCTGATGAAGCGTTATTGCAAATTAAATAAATCCTTTACCTGGAAAATGGTGTCTCTCTCCACATCAGTTTCATTGGCCGAGCACCCACCGTCGATGTGCGTGTAAATAAATATTCTTTGAAGCAACAATATATATAACATTAATATAGCATGACCACGTTGGGATTAACAGCCTATATTTAGCCTACTGAAGCATAACCTACAGTATGAGTACAATAGACCGTTTGTCAGCCTTCTGATTGGTCCCTGAGACTCCCTGACTGGCCAACCAGAAAAAATCATTCACTTTTTGCTATCGGGGGTGGAGTTTGTGCAGTGGAGAATGTTGCTTCAGGCTTTCAAAAACTGTCCGCACTGCGCGACACGGAGATCGGCCGGTACGGTGATAGCGACGGCAAGCGTCAAGCGATCTCGCTCATCATAACGAATAAGCTTCAACAAACTAGTTCACATGTACCTTATCAATGGTCTAAGAGTCACGATTGGGTACATATAATTTAAATGGGCAGAATTACGAAAAGCCAGCCTATTATGTGAGGAGAAACATTCTCTCTGTCCTCTTCCTAGTACCCAAGATGCAATGCGCTTCTCTTTCTATCTCTGATCCAGAGGATTAAACTAATTAAAACATTTATTTTTCGGGGGAAAACTACTGTTTTGCTATGTAATTACTGTACCTTTTTCTTCCCTTTTTATTAATATCACGTAGATGTGTTTTTTGTGGTACTTTATATAGCTGTAATGAGGCTATGAAGGGAAAAAAAATCGCATCCACTACCACTATAAAAGAATCTGCAAAGAGGATTCTGTCCCACTGGGATTAAACAAATTAAAACATATATTTTCGGGTAAATCCCCTGTTTTGCAATGTAACTACTGTACCTTTGTCTTCCCTTTTTATTAATATCACCTAGGTGTTTTTCCTTTGGTACTTTATATAGCTGTAATGAGGCTATGAAGGGAAAAAAAATCCCATCCACTTCCACTATAAAAACAATCTGCCCAGGGTTAATGTCCCATCATAGTAACAGGGCAGAATGGGGCGGGATTTGCAAAAGGGTTTATTGTAGGTCAAGTTATGAATTGTTAATTGATCCCCGGTCTAGGATGAAGCTTGAAGCGATGGGCTGTATTGTAGAACTGTAAATTAGAATGATGTCATGACCCTTAAGCAGCTCTTGCAGAAGAGAAACCTGAGACTAATACACTTCACCAGTCGGCTTTGAGTTTATGCATCATTCTATAGATCAAGAGTCTACAACAGGGGGTCCGGGCCCCCTAGGGGGTCCTCAGAGTTACTACAGGGGGTCCTCCAAATCTTTGAGTGACTTTTTTATATTAACCACTTGAACCCTAGCGTCCATATTCTGAGAACTTTAGCCAAAAATTGTAGATCGGCTATTTTCGGCAAAGAGGTTTGGTGTAAAGGGGAAAAAGAGCACACCAAAGTACAGAGTGAAAGGTTTATTAAGTATTGATGGTTCAAGTGGTTAAATATCTGAAAACACAAATTGACATGAATCCAAAATACACTGATGACTGTACTGTCAAACGATGAAACTATATGGAATCTATGAAAAGGTTGTGGGGGTCCCTGCTTCATCTCTCTCTCAACTAAGGGGTCCTCGGCCTGAAAACGTTGAAGTCCCCTGCTATAGATAAATATTAGACATCTGCAATAACCCTCATTGTGTTATCTAAATAATTTACTATTTAATAGTAATCTACTATTACTATTTCAAGTGTGAATTAATATGTCTCTTCATAAACAACAATGTTATTCTGAGAGGCTGCCTAGCAACAACTACTCCATTGATTTGAAATGTTGTGTATGATGACCCAAATACCTGTATAAATAACAGCAAAAATTAAAATGTTCTTGTATTATTTTTAGTAAGTATAAAATGTCTTAGAATGCTTAAATGTTAACTGGCCTACAGTTGTAATCAGCCTACCTACTGTATATTGTAGCAGTGCCTTTTTACTTCTTACATTACCTACTGTGCCACACTATCATGATATGCGGTGATGATATGCAGCCAATAAACACAACATGATCATTTATATGATAAATGTATTCCATAAATCATTTGACAACTCAAAATAGCTGTGGGATAACTATGATACAGTACAGTGTTCAGACCTGCCAAAGACAGGTCTTAAGCCCACTTGCCAGCTTCAGATTCAACGGATTATGTTGATGACTCAAAACTACCCATCAGCCCCCTTGGACAGCTACCCATATAGGCCATAGAGGTGCACGTGCACGCGCACGCGTGTGTGTGTGTGTGTGTGCAGGGGCATCACAAGGGGGAGGGGGGAAGTGGGACTGAGTTAATAGGGCCCTAATTATTTTATACTTTAGCTATTGAAAAATAGCAGATATACAAGCTCACAGCACGGAACCAAGTGCTGTGCTGCGAGCTTGTAGATCTGCTATTTTTGAAAAGTCGTGTGGAAATATTTGAATATATGTATTTTTAAGCAAACATTTGTAACTCTGAAATTTTGCCTGTGGGGGGTCCCTGGAACTCAATATTTTGAGCTGGGGTTCCGTGGCCAAATACATATCATTTTGGGGGTCCTTCATATGAAAAAGTTTGAGCACGACAGAAACATTTTAAAGACAACAAAATAAAGATTTTGCTGCGCTGTGAGCTTATATATCTGCTATTTTTCAATAGTTAAAGCACAAAATAATGCGTAATAATGCGTTCCCAGTCTGAATGGGTCAAACATTCATGGGGGGCCCGCAGTGAATCCTTGTACCCAGGGCCCAGAATTTGGTGTGACACCCCTGTGTGTGTGTGTTCGAGTTCATATACAAAGCCCTTATTCCCATGCCTGTGTCTATATTTGTGTGTGCAATTTACATGCTCTTTAATCTAAAGCGTCCAGCTTGTGCAGATCAATACAGCCGAGCACATGTGTGTCAGTGTGCTCTGCTCACTATCATATGCAACACCCCTCCCCCTGATGTACTCCGGGATTTATATAGTGAGAGGGCACTCAGACATAAGCCTGATTTCTATTTCTGTGATGCGTTGTGAGCTTGTAGATCTGCTATTTTCAAGTATAGGCTAAATATTAAGCCATAAGGTACAGGATAGGAAATATGTTGAAAGTGTACCGACATTCCACAGTGAAAATGAAACAGCAGATGGATACAAACAAAATAAACACACATAAAACACGCATTGTTTTAAAAAATGAATCAGAGTTGAAAGCATTTGATATGAAAGACAAAAACAAAAATGCATAATCTCTCCTCCTAACATTGTGAACATATTGCAGCAGCCACCGTCTGTTGACCTCTCAATGAACTGCCTATCAAAGCATTTTCAGACTCTTACCATGCACACGCTCACTTTTAACCACTTTAACCCTAGTAGAGTGGTTTTCAACGGGGGAGCGCTCTCCATTCCGACATGTCGCCACTCCGACATTGACTTCTTATTGTCGGAGTGGCAACACTTCCATAGAGCATCGCAGCGGAAGTCGATGCCTGGGGTCACTTTCACTTTCACCATTCATTTTCGCCATAGACTTTTACAAAAATATTTAACAATTATGTTAAGCCTCGAACCAAGCCATCCAGGATGGAGGTGAATCATGACCATATAACCTTTGATCCTATGTGAAAACATATTTTAATATTACATTATTTGATATACTACATTTAATAACTACCCTTTGTTTAGCGATTTTCAAAATGTTCTTTTCATAGAAAAAAAGGTTATATGATCATGATTCACCTCCATCCTGGATGGCTTGGTTCGAGGCTTAACATAATTGTTATAAATGTTTTTGTAAAAGTCTATGGCGAAAATGAATGGTGAAAGTGAAAGTGACCCCAGGCATCCACTTCCGCTGCGATGCTCTATAGAGGTTAGGTACAGTATAGGGATGCATCGTAATGGAGACATGTCATAATGGAGACATGTCGGAATGGAGAGATGCAACCGTTTTCAACCAGTGGTCCAGGGACCACCAGTGGTCCTTGAGGGGGTTCCAGGTGGTCCCCAGCTAAATGATGGAGAATTGGTAACCAAATGGACCCTTATTGTTCCCTTTATGGGTCCATTTGGAGTTAAATTATTGTTAAACATCTGCATTACTTAATTTACAATAAGTCTACACATTTAGAGAGTGTAGAAGAATTGTTATTTAGATCAACGTGTGCCTGTTATCTCTACCACATCAATACAGCATGGAATTGTGGACAAAATCTTATCCAATGAAAAAAAATATATAGTAATTAAGTTTGGGGTCTGAGAGGCTAAATCTCATCAAATTGTGATCCGTGGCTCAAAAATGCCGAACAAATAATTGACCTTGATATGAAAAATAATGAATTGCATTTTACCTTTAAAAAGGTTGAAAACCACTGATGCACACATTCACTTTTAACCACTTAAGCCCTATACAGTATATAGGCCTACTTTGTTGACAGGTGCGACAGGTGCGCCAGTTTGTAAACATTGAAGCGGCCGCCCTACTGGCCAAAGCTGGAATTTCAGGCGGGGTGAAACATACATGCACGAGCATAAGAGCGCGGCGCTGGGGTCTACAATAGGGTTCAATGGACGTCGACGTCGTTCGTGACGTCATTACGTCTCGACGTCAAACATTTTGGTCTCTAGGTAGAGACCAATTTCCCCCAGAATGCACCTGGATTAGCTACATGCTTGCATGTAGCTATTGCTTCAAAACGCCACTGAGCACTTGCATTGAAATGATAGCTGGGGGCCGGGCTGGTCCGCTGTCTATATATACTCTATGGTTTGGCCCCTCCTTTTCTACCTCTACACCAAATCTCTTTGGAAAAAGAGAGCTCACTTTGTGAGCTTGCCTCTGCAGCCAGCAGAGTGCGTGGAGACGTTCATCTGGACATGCATTTTCACTCTCAGTGCATTTACTCATCAATACCCGAGCAGTGCATTAGCATGCACGTTACTCCCATACACACAGATGCTAACGCATATAATCAAACACACTTGACAGTAGACGCGTCACTAGATTGCTCTCTGCCCTGGCTGCCTCTAGACCAGGGTTGGGCAACTTTGATGATGGAGAAGGCCACTATGTTTTCACACTCACTCCAGAGGGCTACAATGCATGTACAGTCAAAAATATAATATACAAAAATGTATGCTTTTTCAAATAATTATTATCATCATCATGTTCAAACAGTAACGACAAAGGGGTCATGTTTGCATGTTTGGAATCCTAACAGCTGAAATCAATATCAGTATTTCGATATTAACCTGCGGCCGCATTAAGTGAAGGTGGGGGCCGATGTACAGTTGCCCATGTACAGTACTAGACAGACCAGTATAGATTGGTCTGACATTGATTTGCACTATTTTGTTCTGATCTGATGTCAAATCACAGTCAAACATCCAACAACAAATTCACTTGTGTGAAGGGCTGCCATGCCTGCCAACTATACCTGAAATGCATGGCCATAGCTGAATGGTTAGTGAGCTCCGGAGGTCCCTGGTACGATTCCAGCTCAGTCAGCAATTAGGGCTGTCACGATTATGACATTTTACATGACGATTAATTGTCACCCAAATAATTGCGATTAACGATTTAATTGTGTATTTGTCGTTGACAATTACATTTCTGTTTGGCTTGTAGGCTTTGAAGTTGCACATGGCAGATATGACACATAACTTAGATATACAAAGAAATTACTGACATATTTGACCATTTTATACTTAAAAAAGAACATTGCTAGTGGAAATAGTCGATCTACAAGATCTGCTATTTCCACTACTTTTTGAAAGTGTTTGAAACTATAACATTTCTCAACATGGCGATTATGGCAATTATGCAAAAATAATTGCGATTAGACGATTATGTAATAATTGTGACAGCCCTATCAGCAATGTGTGGAAGTGTCCCTGAGCAAGACACCCTAACCCCTAACTGCTCCCCCCTCCGCGCTCCTCTGTGGACAGCACTCAGCTGGGTTAAGCTGAAACGGAAGTTCCCCCGTGGGATAATATAGGTACGTAAAAAAGAGAAAGCCTCATAAAGATCCTCTTCTAGACGGCTCAGCCCACAGGAGCTGTTTTTTTTAATTGTAGTTATTTTTTATTGTAGTGGTTCAAAATGTTATTCAAAGCTGGTTTCTAAAGATGTGTCTATGTCTGGATACTCAATGAAGTCTGATGATTTATACTTCATTGTATGTCATTGAGAATTGAGAATAGGCAATTTATACAACGGACAGCACTGAAGTTCATTGAGATGATTCATCATCGCCCCGGAGGCTATGGCTTGTCGGTTTCTATCGTCTCTTGATCCGAAGAAGGCCCACCACCAGTTTAGGTTTCAAATGAATACAATACAAATAACCACAGATGAACACGTACTTCATTCTAACCAACACTCACTCACCCACTCCACGCAAAGATCTGCTATTCACGCCTAGTATGTTGTTACATCACCAACAGCCACCAATGCAAATACAGTATAGGTGGACAATCTGAATACACAAAACGTGCTCCGATCACTTGCAAATAGCAGTGTGGACAGTCAGTCCTAAAGATCAGATTTGAGAAACAATTCGGATTTGCCAGCAGTCTGAACAAAGAGTGACACTTAGTACTCTGTTCCAGTGAGTGTGACTGTGAGTGTGACACAGAATATGTGGTGTGACTGTGACGCCAAACATCTACGATCCGTCTCCAAAATGCCATCTACAGTAAGTGAGGAACATGAGGGAGGGCGCACTATATGTGCTAGGCTAGGCGCACTACAGGCACGGTATTTCTGTAGCAATGACTCTTCTAACAAGTACCGTACATTGGTCTCAGACACACACACACACACACACACACACACACACACACACACACACACACACACACACACACACGCACACGCACACGCACACACATCCCACACATACAAACACTATCACACCGAGTACACATATTATGAGCACACAGGAAGGAACATCAATATTCTATTTTTAACTTTAGAAGAAAGATTTACTTTCACATCCTGTAACTGTGAAGCAGGCATCATGGAGATATCATAGAAATGATGTCTGAATAGAATGGATACAACGCTTCCTACAGATGGAGATCATTTAAAAGCTGTCCTTGGTACAAACTGAGACCAGCACTGAGACGTCATATTGTATGAAATATGCTACAGAAAGGTGGCTCGGCCACATTGGAAGGCAAACTATCAAAGAAGAGCTGAACACTTTGCTTCCACTGTTGCCCAGTGGTTATTTGCATGGCCTATTGACTGATACTGAGTCCATTTGGTTAGATTGATACACTCGGAGTTAAAAATGGATAAACGAACATTAAGGATTTTACTCTATACCAATTTCAGATTGTGCAAACCTCACATCATCTTTGTGCTCCTAATATGAGATCGCAGTGGGAGGAAAGAAACGTCAGGAAATTATAAGGTATTACTGTAAGGTCATAGGAATCGATGCAGAGGGTTGAGGAAGAAATGGTCACCGGTTGGTTCACTGGCATTGTCCTCCAGGGAGAGTTGTAAATGTTGCCATGGAAATGGCCCAAAGTTCAGGCCATAGCAAACACAGGTAAGTAAGTGTTAGTGGCTACTGTATGAGGGAGGGAGGGAGGGAGAGAGAGAGAGAGAGAGAGGGAGAGAGAGAGAGAGAGAGAGAGAGAGAGAGAGAGAGAGAGAGAGAGAGAGAGACACAGACAGACAGACAGACAGACAGACAGACAGACAGACAGACAGACAGACAGACAGACAGACAGACAGGAAAGGAAAGGAAAGGAAAGGAAAGGAGAGACCGCAGAAGATGTGGAATAATGTGAAGATCCTAATATGTTAAAGATTTTATGAAATGAAATTCGTTAAATGCAGCCCACAAGGATACTTTGTGTTCTTTCATTCTTTAATGCCATTTTCAACCTATAAAGTACCTTCCACCTTCTACACGTCACGCACGCACGCACGCATGCACACACGCACACAATGCGTGCAGTATGTTGAGGTTGGAACATGGGCTGGAGGCTGTGTACTGTAGGTAATGAGAGAGCACCAGAGTGGTTCCACAAGGACACAGTTAAGAGACGCGCTCAATGTGGATTTCACTTCCCTATTATTCAGTGAGAGATGAAGCCACACGTTTCAACCATAAACCACCAGATTACACACACACACACACGCACGCACGCGCGCACGCACGCACGCACGCACGCACGCACGCACGCACGCACGCACGCACGCACGCACACACACACACACACACACACACACACACACACACACACACAAATGTACTTACTGTAAGACTGCACAAAACCTCCAACAGCAAGCAACCAATGGAACAGCGCTAATTAGGATCCAATGCCACCCTACCATCCACACACACACATGGACATTATGCTCATACCTGTATAGATACTATACTTGGTAAGATATACAGTATTCATTAATGTTATCATCATCTATAAGGCAGCTAGAAGTCATAAATGTTTGCAATTTATTTTTCTCCATTTCCCTCCCCGCCCATCTCTTCTTCTCTCTCTCTCCCCGTTGCTCTCCATCTCTGCCAACATATACATGTTCACACAGTCTGTTCACAGCGATCTGCCAACAGCATCCGGCACTAAGCGTGCATGGCCGCTCGTGCGTGCACAGAGGTGGCCAGCCCAGTAACCTAAGTACATTTACTTGAGTACTGTACTTTACCTAAACTTCCACTCCACTACACTGTACATTTCAAAGACAAATATTGTTTCGACTCCTTTCTAGGAAGGGAAAAGGTACATTGTGAAATAGACACTTTAGACAGATAGTGAAAATAGCACACCTACAAGCTCACAACGCAACACGATATGATGCGTTGTGAGCTTAGATTGGCTATTTTCTCTGACTTTGACTTTGACAGCAATGCACTTATATAAAAAGAAAATGTACCTTATCAAGTCTTTTCTTTTTAAAGCACATACTGTACTTGTATGAGTACTTTGTCCACCATTGGCCATCTGGCCCTGAAGAGAGGTAATTTACTGTAACATAGCAGAAAACAAATGGAAAAATGGAAATAAATGTAAACCTTTAGAGTACATTGTTGCTTCATGCCACAACTATACAGCACAGTTGTGTGGCTCCTAATGTTCTACACAAAGAAATAGAATCTTGCAAAACATATTTTAAAGGTGGACATTTCGCTTCTGTGCAGTGAAATACAAAGCATGCGACACCATGAATGGATCGATTCCTACTGTGAAGGGGAGATTATAAATGAAGTATTGAATTTGAAGTGGTTATCACAGAAGCCATATATACTTTATTGAACAAATAGTGGAAATAGGGTATCTAAAAGCTCACAATGTGTCGCACCGCAAAACATTATGAGCTTGTAGTTCGGCTATTTTCGCTACTTCAGAACACTTTGAACACAATACATGTTAGAATTTCACCTTCCCAAAAAAGCAATGCCAGATTGAAAGTGGTTCAATTAACACCGATGAAGATGGAGAAAATCTCACACAAAGGTATAGAGGAGACTCCCTTCAAAAGCTGCTAAAGGAGATGCCAGATGTGTATGATAATGAGTGCTTATCTTTTGCATCCTAATCTAACTATTAATTTAGCGAATGCCTGTCCGCAGTCTGTCTGCATGCCGTCTGATACTAAACAGTGCCCAAGTTTGGAGATACTCAACTGACATCACAGACTGGCCTGGACACTGAACACCATATATGGGCATAAAGATCTGCTCAACGGACACTCCAACATGGAACACCATATACTGTTTGGGCATAAAGATCTGCCCAACTTGGAACACCATTTATGGGCACTCCGACATTACTTCTGAGACTACTGTACATTCAATCCCTCATACACTGTGCCCCGAGCTTCTATTTTGCAGACCCTTCACAGATCTGGAAGAAGTGCCTTTGAATGCTGACCACAGTCAGCTTATCTCATTTGTTGTCAATGGATAGCTCAAGCATGAGAGGGTATCTAGGATAGTGTATCTTGTTTCACACAACCTGTTTGTCTTCACAGATCTTCACAAAAGACTTTTACACACCGAAGACCATTCGAGTATTTCGTTGCTGTCGGGTGGAAACTTTGCACGTCCAAAACAGTTCCTTTTCTTAGAAAATATTTTAAAAACCTTTTAGTGAAAATAGTGGATTGCGTTGAAAAGAAAAGTTTAAATATTGAAATACTGTACAAGGTTTCTGCCCGACGGTTCAATAGTTCCACAACTGTTAGATTGAGGTTATGGTATATATATATATATATATATATATATATATATATATATACTGTGTGTGTGTGTGTGTGTGTGTGTGTGTGTGTGTGTGTGTGTGTGTGTGTGTGTGTATATATATGTCACGGTTTTAAAGAGAACCAGGGCATTCGAGACGCGGAGCACTCGTGGTGCGGCACGGGGCGGAGCAAGCGGTCGCCAATACAACGTACTCCAGGCGGTGCGCCGCTCTATTGTCCACGACACTGCGAGCGGCTACCGAAGCCCCCCTGTATCCACGAAGCCCAAACGAGTTACGAGGCCCCCCTGGGTCCACGAAGCCCCAAGCGGCGCGAAGGCAGGGCCAGGGCCGCGCGGCCGGCGGAGCGCCGCGCGAGTTACGAAGCCGTGGTGAATGCAATCGTTATATTTATGCCCAGGCCGTAAGGCCTGGGCAAGCGCACGTTAAACGCCCTGTCCAAGTGACTACAATGGAGCTAATGGCTAGGCTAGGCTAGGCTAGGCTAGGCTAGGCTAGGCTAGGCTAGGCTAGGCTAGTAAATAAAGAGTAAACACTTCCGGTCTGCGGCGAGTTCAAAGCGTGACGTAACTCTCTTATCCAGTGGCTGACGTCGCCATCTGGTGGTGATTAGTGTGTGGTGAACTACAAAACGAGCGCTCTTACCGAGGTCTCCCTGAGTTACCCATTTACCCTGTAACATATATATATATATACACACACACACACACACACACACACACACACACACACACACACACACATCACATACCGGTATATATATATTAGGCCTATATATACATACATACAGTGCACACACACGCACGCACGCACACACACACACACACACACACACACACACACACACACACACACACACACACACACACACACACACACACACACACAGAGAGAAAACAAGCTTAGCGTTCTGTCATAAACAATAATGTTGATATAATCTGGGGAAATCCAATTGGAGGGAAGACTAAAGAGGAGAGGGACGACACTGTGATCACCACTTGAACTTGTGTCCTTCCTGTCTGTCTGTTACTAAAGCTTTGGGTTTCGTGTGTGTGTGTGTGTGTGTGTGTGTGTGTGTGTGTGTGTGTGTGTGTGTGTGTGTGTGTGTGCGTGTGTGTGCGCGCGTGTGCGTGTGTGTGTGTGTGCGTGCGTGCGCGCGTGTGTGTGTGTGTGTGTGTGCGTGTGCGTGCGTGTGTGTGTGTGCGTGTGTGTGTGTGTGTGTGTGTGTGTGTGTGTGTGTGCGTGCGTGTGTGTGTGTGTGTGTGTGTGTGTGTGTGTGTGTGTGTGTGTGTGTGTGTGTGTGTGTGTGCGTGTGTGTGTGCGCACGCGAGTGCACTGCTCAGAACAATGACTTATATAATCTCTATGTGTCACAGTATAAAGTGAGGTCAATGTGGGTCTAGCAGGCATGTGCTAAATCCTGTGCCCTTTGGTCTGTACGTGTGTGCGTGTGTGTGTGTGTGTGTGTGTGTGTGTGCGTGCGTGCGTGCGTGTGTGTGTGTGTGTGTGTGTGTGTGTGTGTGTGTGTGTGTGAATGTGCGTGCACACGCGTGTGTGTGTGTAAAGGCTGGTGTTTTTGCCCCATCTGGCTCCGTGGACTCCATCATTGTCAAAACGTGCAAGAACAAAAAAAACAAAAAAAGCTGATGTTTGCTGCTTTTGACATCCATTCCTGGCAAGCATCTAGAGTTATGAAAATATTTGTTCAGAAGGACCACGCGTCAGATGCCACGCCTAAGCTCCTACCAGTCACCAATTTCAAGTTCTATATAAAGACAGGACCTACAGTACTCCCATTTGTGCCTCAGTCTTTAGTAGCCATGTTCCGTGTCTTTTTTTCATCTCCGAGGAGAAGAGCCTGATAATAACCTAATGCAGAGCAGTGTTGATTTTGTCGACTAAAACTATGAAGAAAAATGTTTGTCGACTGCGTTTTTTTCACTGACGAAAACGAAATAAAAACGAAATAAAAACTAAGCTGTGATGACTAAAACTAAGACTAAATAAATTGACAATTTCGTCAACAAAATAAAAACTAGACTAAAACTTAGACTTAGGGATGGACTAGTGGAGAAGAGAGTCATGCGATGCGTTGTGAGCTTGTAGATCGGCTATTTTCAGCACGCAACCAAGAGTTAAACCAGTCATTACGATGCCATCAAGGCCTGCCAAAATACATTTCAGTTGACTAAATCAACTGTAGATTTTGTTGCCTAAAATCTTATGATATTTAGTCGACTAAAATTAGACTAAAACTAAAACTTTTCAGGTGACTAAATTATGACTAAAACTAAATGACATTTTATTCAAAAGACTATGACAAACTAAATCAAAATTTTCTGTCAAAAACAACACTGATGCAGAGACTGTCTATATGCTGCTTCCATTGTATGTACTTCCTCCAGAAGCTGTCTGTTTCTACCAATCATACTGTAACCCAGGTTTCATGGATGGGGAATGTAAACAGATCTGCAAAGCGTTTCAGGTACTTCGGGTTAGACACTCTCAGTACCAGGTCTTGCACAGTTTGAGTCTTTGGCAACCAACCAAATCGACCAACTAATCAAAAATCATGCCATCACACCTCAGTGTCACACATCAATCCTCCAGCCCACTGTTGATCCTTTTCCCAGTCTATTCTGTACTACCTACTGTAATACAACTTCTAAAGTTATAATTGTGGACCTATAACCTCGTAAAATTGCGTATGAGTGACATACAGTACAGAGTACAGACATGCAGACTCCATGTTCCTGAAGTATTCTTTCCAAAATATTACATTTGTGGCAGCACTGGTGTTCACCCTCTGTAGACATTTCTCACAGTTACATTATCAATTACCATTTGTCCTGCTGTACATCCACTGGTAGTAGAGGATCTAATGTTCTGAAGACACAGTACAGCTGGTTTACACTGATGTAATGTACAGTCATTACAGTACCGGTGCAAAGATACCACCCCCCTAACTTCATGCTATGGCAAGTTTCCGAAAGGTGAATATGTGGGGTGATATACAGTACAACTATATGGAAGTATGTCTACTAATGCAGTGCAATTGTGGTGTTGATCTTGGCATTGTGAGTTTCTGCAAAAATACGCTCCATTCTCCATAAAAATTAGAAAGGCAAAACACTGAAAGCAACCAGAATTTGCAGGAAATGTTCAGGAAAAGAGCAGTAAAGCCTGAAAACTTGAAGTGCATGGCACATCTGTAGGAGTAGTGTTTTCAAAGAAAACACAAAATGGCAGAAGATGTTGGAAATGGGTGTGATGATCCAAGGAATCCAGGGAATTTGTATTTTATTATAGTACGACCTACTCACAACACCAAATAGCAACCTACAAGCTCACTATGAGCTTGTTGGTCTGCTATTTTCAGCGCACAGCACTGTCAAACAACAGAACATTCAGTACCTTTAAGCATTAGAAACATTGCAGAGGTTTGAGTTACCCTTAAGAGTCTATATTGAAGGTTCTGGTGGGATTTGATTGTGTGCCAGCAGCTTGTGAGTGCTCTTAATTAGTGTGGTTTCGACATTGTTGTATAGATGAGAGTTCTTTTGCACAGATACAAAGCATTGTAGAATCAGATTATTGTGGGGTTGATCCTACATATGATAGAAGCCAGGGTCAAAATCCATGTGGAATCTTTGCAACTCTTCCTCACATTGTTGTGAAGCAGTACGTACTGTACATACATCTTTAAACTCGCCTGACTACAGGGTTCCCACACATCTTTACCAATTAATCTCCAAAACTTTTCCAGAATATTTAACACGATTTCCAGGACTATATACCGGTAAGTCGCTTACTCCGATGCTCAATGCCCAAAGACAGGTAGTGTATTGCAGTGGTTCTCAACCTTTTCAGGCCGCGACCCCCGAAATAATCATATTTGAACTGGGGAATTTTGTATAACACGGTTTTATTGTGCCGATCTACATGCTCACAATGTCTCGCGTTGCGAGGCGTTGTGAGCATGTAGATCTGCTATTTTCACAATTTATACCTCTAATATTTGACAATTTGGACAATGTTTAATTTGTCATTTCAGAGGTATTAACAAAATAATAACCAAATACAATAAACCAAAAGCCAATAAATGGCTATTTTTTCCAGGACCTTCGAGGACCCTTGATCAATTCCAAAACTTTTCCAGTACTGGAAAAATATTTTTCTAATTTCAAAATATTTCTAGGAATTTCATGACCGTGGGAACCCTGTAAATAAGATGTGATATAAAGCATTTTAAGCTTGCTTGACTATGTATGATATGAAATAAAATAATACATTTTGTCTTGGGTGAAGTGAGTCTCAGAACATTGCATCTCAATCCTGTGGGAAATGCAAAGTCAACGAAAGGAATAGCATACTCATGCTGTCACCCTGCCAGCATGGATGTAGGGAACAAGATAGTTGATGGTTGGCTGATACACATCAGACTCACACATGTGCAGAGAGAGGGATAGAGACAGAGAGCCACATGAAGAAAAATCACATCCAGTGTGATATGAGCAGTGCTTTTATGAGTTGATTTCATTAAGCGTCCCACAAAGCTATAGGCCAATGAGCCAAGTGTGGGACATACATACATGCATACATACATACATACATACATACAGACAGACAGACAGACAGACAGACAGACAGACAGACAGACAGACAGACAGACAGACAGACCTACCCTCCCCTGCCCCTTTTTTGTATATACTTACTGTTTGTATCACTTACTATATTTCGTTCTTTCATTTTATTTTTATTTTTTACTGACTATATCTACTGCATAGTACTGTGTTCTATTTGTCTGTCATTCAATGTTATATGAGATACTTAAATGGTTTCTGTGGAAATAAGCTTAGTCTTTTCTAGGATCTCCTTTTAGTAGACCTTGTTCCAGTGAACTGTACCGTCATGAAACTGTACCTTTTCCTATGCAAACTTCTAATAAAGTCTTCAATCAATACATACATACATACATACATACATACATACATACAGTACATACAGTACATACATGCATGCATACAATTACACAAAGGTTGCCAATGAGCCAAGTGTGGGACATACATACATACATACATACATACATACATACATACATACATACCGGTACATACCGGTACATACCGGTACATACATACCGTACACACACACACACACACACACACACACACACACACACACACACACACACACACACACACACACACACACACACACACACACATACATACAAACATACTGTACATACATACATACATACATACATACATACATACATACATACATACATACATACATACACATACATACACATACAGAGCCAGATTAGCCAGGTTAGCACCGCTCAAAAACAGAGATAGGGAGGGAGAGAAAGATTGGGATAAAGCATAAATGCTTGCACATAAAGGCATGTTGAAATGACCAAGCCCAGGCATTCAGAAAAGGAGACTTAATGAAAGAGTGAAGAAGAGATTCAGGGTGGAGGAGCAATCGGTGAGTGAATGTGGTGACTACGCCTGCTCTCTAATAAGCTCTACACAGTCTAATTAGGCTACAGTATCTGTAGGCTGTAATCTTATAGTCCATATAGTCCAGCTCAGTCATTACGCACATAAAACCTATACATTATGCTATATACGTATTAATGACATGGCAGGATTTAACCAGACGTTACCCTAGGGGTGGGCGATATGGAAAAATACAATATCACGATATTTTCCCAAGCTGTATCACGATACACGATTTTATCACGATTCTTTTTCACGTTGGTTTCTATGGTTATTTTTCAAGTTACTTGACAAAAACTAGACTCTCTGGGTTCCTTTTGGGAGGTCTAAATTGAACTTTACAATTATGTAACTCTGACAGCATACAAATGAAACCAAATGGACCCTTACATTTGTATACTGTCAGAGTTAAGTGGAGACCTTGACATTTTAAAGTTTGAGAACTACTGATTTAGACCAAAATGCAGGTTTAAATTGAATTCTGCAATGAATCTCTGTATTAACGATTAAACAGGATTTTTTGACAAGGCTCCCTCAATTGTATCACCATATATATACGATACCTCTGAAAAGGCATATCGTGGAGACATTGTATCGTCTCCACGATAATTATCACCATATCGCCCACCCCTACTTTACCCCAACCGTGTGTTGCACTCAGACATATAGGCTGTATAATACAGGTCTATTTATACACTCTTTACACAGAGTTACATTTTTCCAGATTCTTCCATGCACGATACGGTTTTATGTTTGACATTCAAGGTTGGATCAAACAGCTTAAGGACTAAGCTGTGTTCTGAAAGCTCACATCTTGAAAAATTGGTCACATTTAACTGTTAGCTGGAAAATCCACCTCCCACACATGGCTCAAATGATATTTCATGGCTACGACACAAGAAGCATTTGCCGGGAATCACTTAACAGCTGTGGCTTCTTATATTGATTGGACTGTAATTGTTCTAATTGTTCTCTTGCGACAATAACACAAGAGAAATACTGTATCTCCCGTTTCTCCTCTTTACTCATACATTTATGAAAGAGACTTGGAAAAAGAGAGAACAATAAAGAGATGCAGAGAGAGAGAGCGCGACGGAGGGAGGGAGAGAGCGGGGTTTATGTATTCATTGATGAAAGCGGCCTTGAATTTCAAAGGAAAATTGTGGCAAGATCATTTTCATATTGATAATGCTTAATGAGTCCTCACTGATGAGGATATGAAACAATTCTTAAGTGATGGTTGGACAACAAAGAAATCGTATTGTAAATAATTATGTGTAAATAGATCTTTGATAGACAGATCTTCTTCTCTCTCTTTTATGGAAATAACAAAAAACGATGGAGCTTGTTGCACAAAACGATGTGTTGTTCGGTTCAATTCCATTCTCTTCTATTTCCACTGTGGCAAATGGAAATGGAATCACACTGCAGGCAAATGACATGAGGGGTTTGCATACTGTACACAGTATGCATGTTTGTGTGTTGTGTTCGACATGTGATGTGCATGCATTGCATTTGTGTATGCACCTGTTTTCTCTGCCTGTATAAGCTTTTGCTAGACAATACCCCTGATTAGCTCCAGCAGGCCTTCGAGTAGGAAAACCAGCTTCTCTACAGTGTCAAGTAGGCCCAATCAAGCCCTCCTGAGCCCACACCTCTCAGCCCACATCACAGCAGACCTGTACAGGCTAGCAATTTATTCTAACTTCGGCTGATAGTACTTACAGGAGGAGAGAGAGAGAGAGAGAAAGACCCACTTGAGCGTGTTAAGTTGTCACAAGTGAAGATTCTTTGCAGCTTAACGGCCCATTGAAGAGGGGCTCCATGGCATCATACGTTTAGGAAACATAAATGTTTCTATAATGACTCATGCTCATAATGATGTGTGTTTAATGCAGTGTTTCTCAAATGGGGGTACGTGTACCCCTAGGGGTACGCAGAGGTACTACAAGGGGAACTTGAAAAAAAAAACATGGAAAATGGAAACATTTATTTGACTGTAATTTTTAATGATAAAACATTGACAAATATATGTGAACGTCCTGCCATGTATAGCTTTAAACGAAATTAAGTACGAATTTTACTGAATAGAAAACAGTCTACTTACTTTTATTTTCACAATAAAAAGACTGGACTTTTGATTCAGCATTTTCTAGTCAAACTGTCCCCAAAAGTTTGAGAACCACTGGTTTAATGCATGCTGGTATGCCGGCGCCAAATTATTATTATGTCAACCTGCACTACAAGTTTTATTTGGCCTATACTCTGAAACCAATGGATGCACATGGCCAAATTAAATTATTTTGTTTACCTTCTTATGCCCACTATGACTGATAGGCTGGCTGCTAGCCATCCACCTGAACACTGAGAAACCAGATACAGCAATATCAGGTGTCATTGGGCTCAGCGGTCCATTTAGGGGCCCCACCCGCATACCTGCCTGCACTGCCCTGCCATCACCCCATGACCACCTGCTTGGTGTGTTGTTGAATGGAAACAGAGCCCACTTTTATCCCACTATTACCCACCTCCTCTACACCGCACCTAACATCAACATGTAAAGTGTATTGTTTTTTAAACAAAGCACCAATAATGGGGCACTCAATGTCATCACATGCATGGCAAATATAAAGGCAAAGATATTGGTGCGCCACAAGAAATTAGAGATGGGACGATATGAAAATGTCATATCACGTTTATTGTGACAGAATAAATCGCGATTTACAATATTATCGCGATAATCAAAATCCATTATCCTGGGGAGGAACATTTGCCCAAAAATAGCTGATCTACAAGCTCACAAAGGGTCGCAACGCGACGCTTTGTGAGCTTGTAGATCGGCTATTTTTTTGGCAATGACATTTGATGGAGAGTGAAAAAAAGACTGTATCAAGTACGTATATTATAAGAACCTTTTACCAATTATAGAGGGTTTAAGTGGTATTGGATATGCAGCTCAGCAATGCATGAAGGAGGACGATATCACGATCAATTAAATCTCCACGATACGATCATCGTGATAAACGATAATACGATAATACCGCCAGGGATGTAGTGGGGGGAACGCGGGGGTACGGAGTGCCCACACTTCTCTCAAGTCAAGTCAGTTGATATTATATTTTCAGGTCGTTCTGAGTTCTGACCCAGCAATTGGTTGAAATAGGCTCGCCAGCCGTGCTGAAATGAGCATGACTAACAGCAGATGGTAATATAAGATTTGAAAATGGATTAATTAATTGGAAATATCAGTTGTGGAGCTATTTTGCATGGGAAGTTTGGCTAATGATCCGGTCATCAAATTATTGGTTGAGAACCACTGGTCTAAGGCTATTTCTGCCGCCGCGCAGACCCGTTTTAAGCCAGCGAAAACGTTATGTGCACGCGCACGGACGCACGTGCATGTGCATGCACGCGCGGTGAGTGCCCACACTTCCAAATTTAGCACTACAACACTGAATATCGCGTATAGTCCCATCCCTACAAGAAATATAGAGACATTGAAACATAATTCTTTCCACGTCTCTCTGAACGTGTCAATGAGCTGCAAGGATAGTTTTATTGCACCTGCCTGACCCTCTTTCATCACATCAGAGCAGTGAAACAGAGACAGTAGGATAAGCGCTCAGTGGAGAGCAGGGGAAGAGCAGAAAGAAAAAGACAGGAGTGGAAACTGGGTGAAGAGAAGAGATGGGAGAAGGGAAAGACCAGAGCAGCACAGAACTGAAGCTCTAGTATAAAACCAGCACCATTTTCAATGGATTCAACATTACTGGATTTACACCATATGAACAGTAGAATCCAGTGTTTATTTATCCATTTGAAAGTCTTAGTTAAATTAGACATTAGTATAGGTCCACCAGGCACTATTGCAGATTTATTTTGCAACAACACGTCAACACCACACACACACACACACACACACACACACACACACACACACACACACACACACACACACACACACACACACACACACACACACTGTGTGAACCTTATCAACTTCAAGAACCTGGCCTCTGACAGGCAGTTCTATCAGTCTACCTACATTCAGTTCGAACACACACACACAACACACACGCACACGCACACGCACACACAACCATGCATGGCATGAAGCAAAACGTGGCAGTGGGTCACGAACAGCTCGGTGAAGTGAATGAACCGCTCCCATTATTCCATAGTGATGTTTTCTAAACTAGTCTTGAAGAATACAGCCTAATCCCTCTTCCCTTTTATTGCCTTTACTGGGTGTGAGGGCTCTCTGGCACACACACACACACACACACACACACACACACACACACACACACACACACACACACACACACACACACACACACACACACACACACACACACACACACACACAGTGACCAGAGAACGCGAGAATCTTTGAACATCCACATCCCTACTCTCACGCAAATAGAAGGCAAATCTTGAACCAAGGTACTGAGGATAGGCGCGGCTTTGTTTGAGACAATTTTTGGCTCAGTTAATTAATCGAGACAGACTGTGGCTTTGCTTTATGCCTGCTACAAAGCAACACGAATCTACAATTAAATTATCTTAATGTAGTGAGTCACTACATTAAGATAATTTAATTGTAGATTCGTCACACTATAGTGACTTACAAGCGATCAATAAGCTCACGATATTGTAAAGAACCCATTTTGTATTCCTTGCGACAGGATTCAGACACAACAACAAAGGTTAAGCTACTTACTTTTTTAGGTATTTCTCGATGGTGGGTTCTCTTTTGAGGCAGGTGTAAAGGCTAGTGTTTCTTTTCAATGTATTCTCCCCTTGTGCTGCGCGATGAGACTGAGGCTCTCAGATCCACGCTGCTACACGCACCACTTCATGGCCGCGCACTGACAGAGCGACAGAGAGAGGGAGAGTAGAGAGAGAGAGAGAGAGAGAGAGAGAGAGAGAGAGAGAGAGAGAGAGAGAGAGAGAGAGAGAGAGAGAGAGAGTAGAGAGAGAGAGAGAGAGAGAGAGAGGGAGAGTAGAGAGAGAGAGAGAGAGAGAGAGAGGGAGAGTAGAGAGAGAGAGAGAGAGAGTCGCCTTCATCCGTCCATGGTCGCCGCCGCTCAGCACCACACCACTTTGAACAGCTCCCACTGACGTCAGCACAATGCCACGCCCTTTTCACATTGTACCGCCTTCCAGTGGTGGAAAAAGTACTCACTTTAAAGTATGTATCAGTACTGCAAAGTAGAAGTCCTGTATTCAAAATGTAGGCTACTTGAGTAAAAGTACAAAAGTATTGGTATCAAAATGTACTAGAAGTACAAAAAGCCTACTCATCATACAGAATGTCCCATTTCAAAATGTCAAATGTATAAAAATATACAAAGTCTTTTGAAAATAGCAGATCTACAAGCTCACAATGCGCAGCATAGCGACTTGTTGTGAGCTTATAGATTGTCTATTTTCAAATGGCCAAAATGTATGTAGGGTTGAAGTGGTTAATGTATGTTTTGTAATGATAATCCAAATCTACAAAGTAGTTGTTGAATAATTGTAGTGGAGTGTAAAAGTAGGCCTATACTGGAAATTGGAAATACTCAAGTAAAGTACAAATACCTTAAGATTGTACTTCAGTAGGCCTACAGTACTTAAGTAAATGTACTTAGTTACTTTACACCACTGGAAAAGTGGAAATAAATAGGCCTACTCCATCACTCCAGCGGTGTTGCTGGCCAAAAAGAACACATGTACGTTATGCCTACAATCATCTAGGGATGGGACGATAAGCGATATTATCGTTTATCGTGATAAAAAACACTCAAGATAATCATATCGATGGCCAAAACGCAAAACCTCCTATTTGAAAAATTCACTTTGTTGGGGAAATGAAAAAGAAAATGTGTGTTCAACATTAAAACTACTATTACTAGTCACATGACAATGAGGGGCAGAACAATCTCGCAGACAGACTGACCATGTGCAGTATAGCCTGTTGTCCTCATTTCAAGTGAAATCCAAAAATCATGAAATTTGTAGATAGGAGGTTTTGCGTTTTGGCCATCGATATCGTGGAGTAATTGTTGTGGTTGCTGTAGGCAACACATTATTGTTCTAGCTCACTAAGCTCAGCTCTCATCTTATTATTATTATTTTCCTGGATACACAATCCATGATGTCATGGTGATGTCATCCGTGATGTCATCGAGCTGTATGACTAGTAGGCAACCACACTTTCTCTAGAAAAACATGGTAAATTAAATGAAGTCACTGAATTTGCAATCCAATTACATCCTGCACACAATTCTACATTCATTAAAATTCTGAACTTTGACTGGGGAGGGATTTGGGGAGATAAGTGGGTTAATGCTTGAGTCTAATGAATGTCCTGATAATCAAAATATGTCAGAATATTCAATGGATTGTCATTAAAACTTATGTTCATATATGGCACACTGACTATCTGAAAAATAAAAACATGGCACTTCATTTCAAAAAGGTTGCCGACCCTGGCTGTAGATGGAAGGAAGCCATAATAATATATTCACAGTGAACTTGAGTGATATACTGGTAGGCAGTGACTATTTACTGCTCCAACCCATAGTTAAAGGGATATTCCACCAAAACTTTTGGTCATTGTATGGTCTAATCAGGCTTGTATGAACACCCTGAACAGTTTTTAATTTGCTTCATTCAGTATTTAGATATTTGATGTAAATGTTACCAGCTTTTTCTTTTATTTTTAATAATTCTTTGGGAAAATGGAAAACATTAAATACAATAATATTTTATTGAAAATAAATGAAAAAAGTTATTGAAAAAACACGGTCTGCTCACGTATTAGGAGGGTATTATGAGTCACCAGAAAAAATAATGGGTGTTTTTAATGAATCTATCATGGTTAAAATGGAGTTTGAAGTTACAATGGGTGTGTATGTGGAGAGGGCCTGGGCGTGTTGGAGTTGGTAACATTTACATCAAATATCTAAATACTGAATGAAGCAAATTAAAAACTGTTCAGAGTGTTCATACAAGCCTGATTAGACCATACAATGACCAAAAGTCTTTTGAAAGTGTAATATCCCTTTAACTTCTGCTGAGCTGCTATAGTCAGGGAAAATTAGCAGAATACCTGTCAAATCTGGGAATAAATTCCTTACCAAACAACTTCTTCACCAATGTGTTGGTAAAGGTGTCTAGTAACATATCTAACAAAGATTGAAATTCAACATCCCTAGCAGAATGTTTGACAGCTAGAGTAATTCTGGGTCTCATTCACTTTACACTCACTCACACACTGTACTATATAAGGGAAAAAATCACTCCCAAAAATATGCTGTAAGGGGGATGTGAGGGGTCTAACTAGGTGTTTTTAATTATTCTGAATCCATTTCAAGCATTTGTTTTGCACGAAAAACATTCCTTGGGCCAAAAATGGACCTCATACACCTTGTGAAAAGTGATGACTCATCACTAAAACATTGTTTTTTTTGCGTCTGATTTTGGCCCAATGAATGTTTTTCGTGCAAAACAAATGCTTGCAATGGATTCAGAATAATTAAAAACACCTAGTTAGACCCCTAACATGCTACTTAAAGCATATTTTTGGGAGTGATTTTTTTCCCTTATAGTACAGTGTATAGTAAGTGAATGAGACCCAGAATTACCCTAGCTGTCAAATATTTTGCTAGGGATGTTGAATTTCAATCTTTGTTAGATATATTACTAGACACCTTTACGAACACATTGGTGAATAAATAGTTTGGTAAGGAATTTATTCCCAGGGTTTTATTAAAGTGATCCCTGACTAATACGACAAATATGTCTTAAAACATTATAATTGTCCTCTATAACTACAATGTAAATTTAAAAACACCTTAAATTAAAATATTTAATTTCTTCTAGAAATAGCTAATCTTTCACTCAGTAGGGGAAATGCCTGTCGCAAGTTGATGATGTCATAAATGTCATGTGTCATTTTTATGGCATGCATGCGCAAAAAAACAAAACACAAACACATTTGAAATATTGATTTGATGCTCATATTAACCATAGGAAGTATTAAGTTTGTTTTTATTTTCACATGCATGCCATTAATTCCATAGGGATAGATCACACTTGACATTTATGACATCATTAACTTGCGACGGGCATTTCTCCTATTGAGTGAAAGATTAGCTATTTCTAGAAGAAATAAAATAATTGAGGTGTTTTTAATTTTACATTGTAGTTATAGAGGACAATTATAATGTATTAAGGCATATTTGTCGTATTAGTCAGGGATCACTTTAAAATTCCCTGACTACTAGGAACCAGTAAAGCCCCCAAAACTGATCCCAGCTTCTGTAGGCTGTTGATTTACACAAACACTTTGATAAATGCCTTTTTTCCGGACTCTTGCGAATCACAATCATATGCAAGCACACATCATTTACAACCCTGCAATCTCACCCATTTGCCTTAAAGCAGATATGGCCTGCATCATTAGTCACATGGAAAAGGGCAGGATTTGTTCATAACTTAGGCTGCTGGAAAGGCTGCCTCTGTGAAAACCCTAAGAGTGTTGTGTTGACATTTGGGTGGTTTATTAGTTTTTATGTCGCCAGCCACCAAAGGAGGGGTTGCCCTGGACGACGGAAGGATCCATTGTCCTGGGTTGACCCCCGCATGGTGCTCGGTAGACCTGCAGATAAAGAGAGCGGAGACAGGGGCGTCACAAGGGGGGGGGGGGGGGGACTGAGTTGCTATAGGGCCCAAGGTGGAGGGGGCTTAATTATTTTATACTTTAGCTATTGAAAAATAGCAGATATGCAAGCTCAGAGTGCCGTGCTGCGAGCTTGTAGATCTGCTATTTTGAAAGTCGTGAAAATGTGTGCAAATCCTTTTTTAAGCGAACATTTGTAACTCAAATTTTGTTTCTGGGCGGGTCCCTGGAACGAAATATTTTGAGATGGGGGTCCGTGGCCAAATACATATCATTTTGGGGGTCCTTCACATGAAAAAGTCTGAACACCACTGACGTAGAAACATAGGTTTTTCAAAAAACCTTAGAAGGATTTGAAATATTCAAAGACTTGCACACATTTTCATGATTTTTCAAAAATTGAAGATCTACGTGGCACCGAGGCTGTGAGCTTGTATATCTGCTATTTTTCAATAGAGCACAAAATAATGCATAATAATGCGTTCCCAGTTCCCCCTATGAAGAACATTCATGGGGGGCCCGCAGTGAATCCTTGTACCCAGGGCCCAGAATTTGGTGCGACACCCCTGAGTGGAGGACAGACAAGGTGGAGGGCTGAAACAACAAAACAAGGTTTGATTTGTCAGACAGCTCACATGCAGTAATGTTGGTGTGTTGATCTGTGAAATAGACCAGAAAACATGTCTGAGTGACTAACAGAGATCCCATGAGGATGGAATTAAGTGCTGTTGAGAGAAAGGCTAATAGAGAAATGTACAAATTCATAGATTTTGTGAGATGACATTTGCTTCTAATTACTGTCATAATCTTTTCCAAACTACACAATTGGCTGCCTCTTTTCCTCTTTGAAGAGTTCCCCATTACACCTGTTGTTTTACTCTGAAGCACAGAGATTGGAAGAACAACCTTTGTGTTCGGTGTAAAGAGCTCATCTCTAGCCATCTGTCCAGTGCTGGTAAATGTGTTCCACGCATTGGCTTGTGTGGGCGCGCTCATTGTTTCAGTAAGTTCCTTTCTGACAAAAGTATCAAATTGGTAGCTAGTAAAATGAAAGGGTCTTGTTATTCTCTTTCAATCCACCCACTAGGCTGCAGTCTGCTGCTCTAGTTAAATGCCATAAAGTGCTTTTAGATGTGTTCAGGGCCAGACATATTGCCTGTACACAAGCACACAAGCAAGCTTGGGAACTCAAGGATGAATTCCTTTTAAAGGCATTCAAATGAATTATTGAAGGCAGATTTTCCTGCTCAGTCAAGACCCATTAAAGATGACAGTAATGCCTGCCACTGCCAGTGCCAAGTGGAGATGGTCTACTGGATGTGAACAGGAGCACAGGCATAACTGTACGTGTGCAACTCTATGTGTGTGTGTAGGATACTGTATGTATGTGTGTGTGTGAGTGCATCTCTCCACTCCGACATGTCTCCTTTCCGACATGTCTCCATTCCGACACTAACCCTATCTCTAACCCTAACCCTAAACCTTAGGCCCATGGGAGTGTCGCCACTCCGACAATAAGAAGTCAATTTCGGAGTGGCGACATGTCGGAATGGAGAGAGCCTCCTGTGTGTGTGTGTGTGTGTGTGTGTGTATGTGTGTGTGTGTGTGTGTGTGTGTGTGTGTGTGTGTGTGTGTGTGTGTGTGTGTGTGTGTGTGTGTGTGTGTGCGCGTGCGTATGCGCGTGCGTGTGGTGAGTATTGGCTACGTTGGTACCTACAGTAGATATTTGCTGAGTAGTCCATATTCAACACATACTGTAGAAAACAGCCTTCTTACTTTTTGATCGATCATCAGAAGATGCAGTGCAGTATTAAGATGATAGATTCTACTCAGGCTCACTTTTGTGTTGTGTGTGTGAGGAGGGCTGTGTAGTTTTCCCAAATAAAAAGGAAAAAGAAATCCATCTTCTATCACAAGTTCTTTTCCTCAGCACTGCCTTTAGCAGAGGAATGATTGAACGGATCACCCATAACTCCTGCGGCATGCTGTAGTTGCAAAGGCACATCTATGCTTTTGATTTAAGACCACAGAGAGGCATTTGGGGTGGCCTCACCAGCAACCAGGGACATGCTGGGCCCCTGATTCAGCCCGGGAAAAAGAGTTGGAGAGGCCCTCATTGCGCGCTATAGAGAGAGATCTCTCTCTATAGCGCTGTTGCTACTCAAAGATTTGCCATTTCAGATCATGACAAGTGACAAGCCAGTGGGCCAATTACAGGAGTTATATTTCGTCGTTGTCGGGTGGAAACCTTGTATGTCCAAAACCGTTTGTTTTGTATTGATCATTTAAAAAATGATTTAAACTAGTGAAAACAGCCGATCTACAAGCACGCAACACCTCGCGGTGCGAGGCGTTGTGTGCTTGTAGATCTGCTGTTTTCACTACTTTTGTGCAACGGCCTTGTATGATGAAGCAGGGCTTTGCTTTGCGAAAAAAATGTACAAATTTGAAACTTGGAGATACAAGGTTTCTGTCCGACAGTGACGATTTACTTTGTTGGCCGCCCAGCCCCCAAAATGGAACGAAGGCCGTCATTTTATTTAATTTTTTTCCCTAATGGCCGGCCTGGACCGGCCGGGAATGAACCGGCCGTTCGGGAGTTGTCCCGCTTTTCCCAATGGCCAGCACGTCCCTGGCAGCAACTTTGAAGAGAACTCATGGAAGGACTTACAGTGAGCTCAGCACAGTGGTTTCCAAATGGTGTGCCGAGGCACACTGGTATGCCCTGAGCAATTCAGGGATTATAACTTAAGGCAATATTATTATTGTAATGTACTGTATATACATCATTCTGAGGACAATGTGTGCATGTAGCTACTGTACACTTGGGGGTATGGATTTAGTATGTGTCTTGAGAGATGTCTCTCTCCCTCACATACTGTAGTAGGAAACCATCCACAGTCCTGCAGCCCAAACCATCATACTCCTCTGAGAGCTAGCAGGTACAGTATGCATTAATTATGAATGAATTGTGTTGATAGTGTTGCAAGTGGTGTGTGTGTGTGTGTGTGTGTGTGTGTGTGTGTGTGCGTGCGTGCGTGCGTGCGTGCGTGCGTGCGTGTGCGCGTGCGTGTGCTGGTGCGTGTGTGCACTTGCGTGTGTGTGTGTGCTTGTGAGCTGCAATAGTAAGGCAGACTCTTAACCTTTTAAAGCCACAACAAGAAATCAGAATGCTTGCTGCATGTGGGACAAACAGTTTTTTGGACCTTGGCAAAGAAACATGTTGCTGTTTTTCTAACTTCCTCTGCTTTTCTGTGGAGCAGCAATAGATGGGTTCCATCTCATCTTGCCTATCTTCTCTTTTGAGAAGCAAGTCCTCTCTAAATGGCAGATCTACAAGCTGCACGACGTATCACATACCTATTATTCTGTGGAATCATCCTTTTTTGTGAAATAGCTGTCTCTGGAGACGCTGAACACCTGGTGGAAACTTTACTAATCAAACCCTGTATGACATCATCTTCTTAGCTGCTCTACACTGGTTAGCCATTAATTTAAAAAGAGTTTTAATGTTTGACACTGTAACCTCCTCCCTTCTTCCCACAATTCCATCTGTCTTTGATCATCACTGCCCTTGCGTCTCCAAGACGGCACATCTGTCTCCACCAGCTCCTTTCTTACCTGAAACCATCCTAGTTGAGCGAACACGCCTCGGAGCAGCCGAAAAGAAGTGGCACAAAACTGCCAATTAGATGACCTCTCCCACTTTCACTATAAAGTACAGTACTTCTCTCCCTATTATTATCCGCAGTTAAGTCCACTTAAAGGGCGGCTTAACCACTTTTCAACCTATCTTCATGTAATTGGTCCTCACTAATGTTCACGATAAAATAGAATCAGTTGTCTCATACAGTAGGAGGGCTCTGGGGAGTTCAGAAAACTGTCTACATGTGACATCATCGTTTGCTAGATTTAAAAATATACTATCGCGAGCACAATGGCTTACATTATACTGTAGCATTGTAACTTTTTTCAGGAATAGAAAGCCTACAGTTTCTATTTGCTTCCCCATTGATGATGCCACTGATAGACGGATTTCTGAACTGCCCACAGCCCTCCTATGAGAAACAGACAGAGTAGGAAAAAAAGTGCTATTTCATCATGAACATTTCTGAGGACCAATTATATGAAGAAAGGTCATCATCTGCCTCAAACCCAAGAAAACTACTCTCTTTCGCCTTCTCCTCCCTTCTCAAATCCCCTCCACCATTTTGTCCCTAAATGTTTTCATTACATTTTAAATGTTGTCCCGGTCTTAGATGTTATGCCAATTCCCAATTCTCCACCATGTACAGTAGTCACTGTCACTCCTCCTGACACTTACTTGTTTGGTCTTGGGCAGAGTGTAGACAACCACGTGAGTACTATGTAACACCTGACGACCACGAGTTTCAAGTGTGTGTGTGTGTGTGTGTGTGTGTGTGTGTGTGTGTGTGTGTGTGTGTGTGTGTGTGTGTGTGTGTGTGTGTGTGTGTGTGTGTGTGTGTGTGTGTGCGTGCGTGCGTGCGTGTGTGCGCGCGCGTGTGTGTGTGTGCGCGTGCGTGTGGTGAGTGGTGGATGTACCGTAAGTGTTGGCTAAGTTGGCACCTACTGTAGATATTTGCTGAGTAGTAGTGTGTGACTGTGATCGAAGGGTATTTGACAGGTTGGTGTCACATACATGACGGAAAACACCTCTACATTATGCAATAGTATTGTGGTACTGTATATATTTCGGATGTTTAGTCTCGCTCTCTGCGGTCAATTATGGCACTTGAGATCATATCAGAAACTCTTTCTATCAGTCGATTAAATGATCGAATGCTAACCCCCAACATCTATTGCCTGTATGTTTATTCATTCCACTATCTCCAATTAAAGGTTATTTTTTTAATGTCATCCACCAAACGAACCATATCTAGCTACTCTCTAAACACCATCCCTTTCTCAATCTTCCAGACTACACAGTCATTACCACTCACATCAAGTCATCCATGACCTCAGGCCTCTGCCGTCAAGATCACTCCTTAAGAAACCATCTATTGAAAAACCCAACATCACGATCGACAGACTGGTATCACTCCTTTCCTTTCTTCACAAATCTCATGAAAGAGATGATTGCAACTAATTACCTCACAGAATAACCTTTTGGATCCCAACCAGTTAGGATTCAAACCTACTTCTACTGAAACAGCAATCCTCTCCTCTGCCTCAGCCACTTTGAAGAGCACATTATCTTCCCAATTCTCTGGGAAGTCTTGCCACCTGCAGGGCAGGCACGTGCACACATAGCCATCAAAGGGGGCTTGAGCCCCTGCCCTTTTACCCCTCTCGAGACCATGAATGCAGTTTTCACTATGGTGAAAGAAATTAAAATGCCCAATTTCCATGCCATAGGGCCTACCTGAAGGCGGCATTCAAGAGAATTGCCTTGTCCAAACAATCCTGAACTTGAATGTCATGTTGAAAGAATTGCCCTCTCTGCATGTGTATAAATCCATGCCGTACGCCACATCTCCAGTATTCACTATATGCTTAGTTAAGTGTGGTATCAAGTACCGAAAATAGCCGACCTCCAAGCTCACAACACGTCGTGTTGTGAACTTGGAGGACTGCGATTTTCAATATTTTCACCAAAAGGCTCTTTTAGAAATGTCAGCCCCTGCCTCTCTAACATTCTCTGCACGTCCCTGCTGCAGGATCATTCCATGTCCATAGACAGATACTGCATCTCCCTCCTTGCTTGTCTGCCTGCATGCTCTACTGCAGTGGTTTTCAACCAGTGGTCCGGGGACCACCAGTGGTTCCAGGTGGTCCCCAGATAAATGAGATTTGGTAACCAAATGGATCATTAACTCTTGAGAGCGAAAAATGAAACCATGGTTTCATTTACGCTCTCAAGAGTTACATTATTGTTACACAGCTGCATTACTTAATACACAATTACAGAATGTAGAACAGGGTTCCCCAATAGGCGGCTCGCGGGCCATTTGCGGCCCGCGGGGGGCTACTGTCTGGCCCCCACCAACCCCAGTAATAATGGTGGTATAAGAGCAGCAACAACACTAGTATATCGTCGTTGTCGGGTGGAAATCACGTATCTCCAAATTTGTACGTTCTTTCGCAAATCATACAAGGCCGTCGCACAAAAGTAGTGAAAACAGCAGATCTACAAGCACACACCGCGAGGCATTGTGTGCTTGTAGATCGGCTGTTTTCACTAGTTTAAATCATTTTTAAAATGATAAATTCAAAACGTACGGTTTTGGACATACAAGATTTTCACCCGACAACGACGAAAACTGTCGCTGGAGTAGAGGGAACGCCACCGTCGACCCCTGCAATGTTGTGGCCCTCGGCTTTGTACCCTAGACATAATTCGGCCCTTGGGGAAACTAATTGGAGAACCCTGATGTAGAATAATTGTTATTTTGATTGACCTGTTATCAGTCCTATGGTACCACATCTACACAACAAGGAATTGTGGTCAAAGTCCTAAATCCTATCCTATTAAACGAGGATAAATCTTGGTCCGTGGATCAAACGCTGAATAAATAATAGACCTTGATATGAAAAGGGTTGAAAACCACTGATCTAACTGTGCTTACTCCATTGGCTCCCGGTCGCTGCTCACATCCAATCCAAAACACCGGTGAAGAAGACCCACAAGGTAATTGAGGGCATGGCACCCCGCTGACTGTAGGATATAATCCAGCCCTGGCCTGCACCCTTTATTGCACACTTTGATCAGCACATGCAGGACATCTCTCCCTCCTGTCCCTGCTACTACTAGCCAATGTTCCAAGTGACCTATACCAGGGGTTCCCAAACTTTATTGTCTCAGGGCACCCCATACATATTTGTTTTTATCCGAGGCACCTACATTATAATTTTCACTCCCAGCACCTTATATTTATAGCATATTATCGTTGTCGGGTGGAAACCTTGTATGTCCAAAACCGTTCGTTTTGGGCGACAGAGGTTTCTGCCTGACAGTAATGATATTTTAATGATTATGTTGCGAGGAAAACGTTGAGATAATAGCCATTTTGGTTAGAACTGACTGAAAATAACTGTGTACTTCAAGTTTAAAATGATACTAAATCTTTTTTCAAGTGTCCAAATAAATTCCAAATATTATCAAATGATCTCGCGGCACCCCTGGACTGCCGTCGCGGCACCCCAGGATGCCCCGTCACCCACTTTGAAAACCCCTGACCTATACAATACTCTTTTCCCTCCTGGCCCCCAGGCTGTGGAATGACCTCCCTCAGCCAGTCAGGACTGCCTATACTTGATCTGCACTTATCTCCCCAGGCAGTCAGTTAGCCCTCAAAGCCTCTGCTGGCACTGGCTGAGGCCCTGGCTGCTCTTTTTAATGAAGCTGCTGATGATCCTCTTACGTTCGGTACACATCCAGCCAGGAGTGAGTGACGTCAGGGAACATTAATGAATGAATGATATGATAACCATAGACAAACACCAAACGCATGTTTAGAAAGAATGAATACAGTACACACCTTACTGCACATTGGATATTCTGATAAGTTATCCCTCCAATTAACCATTTATGATTTACCCATCATCAACGGCAACGCTAATGATGTACAGTATGTATAGATGCACTGTACTGTATCTTAACGCAATTTATATACGATATAAGATCTGACACAAAATCTTACTTGGGCCTATATTCAATGCTGTTGATGCACAGTCTTGCTGATATATTAGTGAGAATGTGATAGCACATTCTAACATTTTGCTTCTTGTACTAAGTTGTGAGAGACAAATAAAACCTCCTTGATTCTTGAATAACTGAGTGAAATCAAGCGATTGAATGAATCTGTGTGAGTGGGGGTCCATGAGCCCTTGTGTGATGAGGAGAGGAATTACATTTGTTTTGTTAAAATAACTGTTAAATAGCCATATATTCTTTTTTTACTAAAATGTTTTATCCCATGATTTTGTAACCCATTTTTCACCCAGTGCCAAGCTGTATATCCTGGGCGCTACCTTCCCTCTGCCAACCTGAGTAGGGCCCCAAACTGAGCTCATGCTTCCTTCAGTACATAAGGAGTGAGCACCTGACAGGGGGAAGTTTCCCCAGTAGGACGTAGCGTGTGGAAGGAACACGTTATTCCAACCAGTTACTTTCCCCTCCATCAGGCGCCCCGGCTGGCCAGGGGGAGGCATTATAGAGACCAGGATTACTGCATGTTTTTGTGAGGGTACCTACCCTAGGGGACACGGGGAGAACATACAAAATCCACACAATAGATATATATATTCTGATAGTAATCTAACATTGGTCTCTCTGGCAGAAAATGCATGAGATGAAACAAGTCATAATTGGAACGGAACACTGAAGCTGATAAAATAATGGTTACTCTCTCCTCACTGGATGAAATTGGCGACCAACCGCAACATATTTCAGGGGAGACCCTGACCGTTTGCAAAGGGATGTGAATGGGCGGCTGGATTGATTGGTGAGTGAGTGAACAGTTGTTCTTAGTGAACGAAGCAACAACGAACTGATTTTATATTGATCCTGCGTTTCATTTTAAAAGGGAAGCCACTCTTGGCTATTTTGGTCTGTACCTCCTTGTGCACCTTAGTCTATGAATGGAGAATCCAATTAGTGCCATCTGGTCATTGGCTGATGAAACATCATCAGAGCCATGAATGATAAAGCAATAATCCCCAGAGGAGCTCTAAACCCTACTGTCTCTAGAGAGGACGAGAATTGCCTGGATGATGGGATGTGCTGATATAGGATGGAAGAATAGATGAGAGCAGGGGCGTCACACCAAATTCTGGGGCCCTGGGTACAAGGATTCACTGCGGGCCCCCCATGAATGTTAACTATTGAAAAATAGCAGATATCTCTCAGCGAGGCTTGTAGATCTGCTATTTTTGAAAAAATCGTGAAAATGTGTGCCAAGAAACCTATGTTTCCATGTCAGTGATGCTCAAACTTTTTCATGTGAAGGACCCCCCCCATCTCAAAATATTTAGTTCCAGGGACCCCCCAGAAGCAAAATTTGAGTTACAAATGTTCACTTAAAAAGAATACATATATTCAAAGATTTGCGCACATTTTCACGACTTTTCAAAAATAGCAGATCTACAAGCTCGCAGCGCGGCACTCGGTGCCGCGCTGTGAGCTTGTATATCTGCTATTTTTCAATAGCTAAAGTTACTAGGGCCCCTCCACCTTGGGCCCTGGTAACTCAGTCCCACTTTCCTACCCCTTGTGACGCCCCTGGATGCGAGGGTGTGGTTTTCCACGGTGAGATGATGAGTGGAAGCATGTTATCTGTGCTGTTTGGAACACAGATTCAATCAATCAAAACGGTTTTATTATTTTATTATTTATTCAGATCGGGCACACATACTATTAGACTTTGATATGAAGCTTTTGGCTCAGTCTATCAAGCTCCTTTCATCCTCATGTAAAATGTGTGTGGTATACTGTACGTGTGTGTGTGTGTGTGTGTGTGTGTGTGTGTGTGTGTGTGTGTGTGTGTGTTGGGGGGGGGGGTGCAAAGAGGATAGTAGTAGGCAGTGTTGATTTTGTCAACTAAAACTATGACGAAAAATGTTTGTCGACTGCGTTTCTTTCACTGACGAAAACTAAATAAAAACTAAACTGTGATGACTAAAACTAAGACTAATTAGATTGACAATTTCGTCAACAAAATAAAAACTAGACTAAAACGTTAGGGAGGGACTATGGAGAAGAGAGTCATTTTATGTTTGGTTGCTCTCAGGTGTTGCTCACAACACTGCGACGCGTTGTGAGCTTGTAGATCGGCTATTTTCAGCACACAACCAAGTGTAAAATCAACCATTACGATGCCATCAAGGCCTAGCCTTGTAAACCAGACTCTTCCTGCCTTCATTCGAATTCGAGCAGAAGACGGGAGGAGTCAAGTTTACTAGGCTAATCAAGGCCTGCCAAAATAGTTGACTAAATCAACTGTAGATTTAGTCGCCTAAAATCTTATATTTAGTCGACTAAAATTAGACTAAAACTAAAACCTTTCAGGTGACTAAATTATGACTAAAACTAAATTACATTTTATTCAAAAGACTATGACTAAAACTAAATCAAAATTTGCTGTCAAAGACAACACTGGTACTAGGCTTACTGTCAATAGCTATGAGCAAGGTGGTGCCTGATCACGCTGCTGTGATGCTAATGTGCAATAATACAAGTGCTGGGGCAAGGAGGCGTCTACCTCAGGGGAAAAACTAGCTAAACAGCAGCTACTCCATTAAAGATTATGAGATTAGAGGGGCTGTACCTTGCCACCCCCCAAGAGGTCTCCATCTGTTGTCATCACCATGAAGTGCTTTCACTCTAGTCTTTGGTCTACCAGGCTTGTCACACACAGTGTTGCCATGTCCACTTATTAGAAGCGATGGGCTTGGTTTTTCTGTAAAGTCGCTTGTAATTATTAGTTGCGCGTTTATTATTTGGCTTGTTTAGTTGCTTGTTTGGGCTTGTTTCTTAAATGTTGTTTAAACCAGTGGTTCTCAAACATTTTCATGTCAAGGAATCTTAAAGTATTTAGTGACCCCCTGTGCCAGATGCGAAGCGCTCTTCTGTACCGTACAGATTTGTGTTAAAGAAATATATTGTTCCTCTTTTTAAATACCAGATCTAAAGGTTCACTGTTAGCTTGTGTATCGTCTATTTTCAAATATCCGATGCTCATGTGGCCTACAGTATAGTCGCTTCTTCAGAGACCTATTCCTATAGTTGCTTATTTCTCTCGCAAAGTATGGCAACCCTGTTCACATACCCACAGCCAAACCACAGCACACACATTTCACGTGGCATGCCTTTTGGGAAGGGGGTTGTTTTTGAAGCAAATTCCTATCAATAAATTATGATGCTCTTGTTTGTTTTTATATGACAAATATGCGCTGAATGCTGAGGTCATTTGAATACTGTATGAATGGAGAAAGGCTCAGCTTAACTCACGGAATAATTCACAGTGAAGTCTGGGATAGTCTACCAGGCAAAATCGCTGACGGTATCTTGTTAACCCACTTGACTGGGAACATTTGCCCAATGGCAAATCTACAAGCTCACAACACAACACAACACAACACAACACAACACAACACAACACAACACAACACAACACAACACAACAGCTTGTTAGGCAAAGAGATAGGTGTGTAGATGGAAAAAAGTACAGAAACAACTCAGGTCCAATTTACTATAGGGTTTAAGTGTTGAAATTGCCTTGTGCTATTAACAGTACTATGCTCATCTAGCCTGGCATTGCTCATACTAATTCCTCACTGCGTATTGGATATTAGTCTGGACAGAATTTTCATTTCCAAGGGGTGGGTTAAAAAAATGGCTCTGGATATGATTGGTTAGATCAGACCAATGCTGGGCCCTGATTGGTTCCCCCAATTTTGGGGGGAGAGGAAATGGATTCACAATTTGGCGGGGCCAGACACATATTCACCAAGGGCAAGTTTTTTGCCCAGGCGGATTGGTCTGGTTCCAGGCTAATGCTCATCATCACCCAGGAAATCAGTTGTCTTTCGGGTTTACAAAGCGGATGACCATTATCTATTCTGTAGTTTAATGTTACTCCATTGCCACTAGACATAATTTACCCTTATTATAAATATGAGTCATAATGATTATGCCACTGTATTTTCATTGGCTATACAGTCTGGATTAATGAGCCCCTGCTGTACCTCTAAACGTAGTACAATGCATGTTCTGATGGTATCAGAACGTGGTTGTACAACGTGTACAACTATCTTCTACACACACTTGAACATCGATATGGTGATTTTTCTCTCTCTCTCTCTCTCTCTTTCGCGCACACACACACACACACACACACACACACACACACACACACACACACACACACACACACACACACACACACACACACACACACACACACACACTAACTATCTCTCTCTCTCTCTCTCTCTCTCTCTCTCAAGCAGTCGAGGACAAAGGGTTTTGTCCTGTCATCAGTAGAAGTACTGACAGGATTATATTTCATGGGGAGAATAGCCAGTCTGTCCACTCAGCTCTGTTCTATATAAATCACTGGGCCATGTTCCAGCTAAACTCTAACTCCAACAGTTTAGCAGCATCAGGTCTGCATGGGACACATGCACGCACGCATGCACGCATTACGAATTACAATACTTGTGGGGACATTTTAGGACAGCATTTCGTCATTGTCGTGTGGAAACCTTGTACAGTATGTCCAAAACCTTCCTGTTTGGTGTTATTATTTAAAAAAACGTTTTAAAATAGTGAAAATAGCCATTCTACAACACCTTGCATCGCGAGGTGGTACAAATTTGGAGATACAAGGTTTCTGCCCGACAGTGACGATATACTATGGGTATAAGGGCATTCATTCACCATCAATATAACACCCATAATAAATGTATTGCAGGCAAACATCCATAATATTGGTTGAGGTAGGTTAGGCCAGACTGAAGCCGTAATTTCCTTGTCTACTGCTAACAGCGCTTCCCTGTATAAACAGAATTGGAGGTTGTATCCATGTATACTGCTGACTCTCCACTGTCTTGTGTCAACACCAGTGCTTGCTGAGCTAAACAGCTGTCTCGGTATTTGCAAAACAGAAACAGGCATTTGCATTATGGGCCAAATCTAGGGTTTGATCTTTTCCATGGACGAACACAAATAAGGTAGTATGGAGAAAATGAACATAACAGCCCCCCTCCAGTCGGTTTACATCCAGTTAAATAAGTACATATTAAGTAAGTGGACTTGGGAATCAACGGTTCCACAGCCATGTGGCCCATAGGTTAGAAGCATACAGTATCTCCTGTTTCTGTAGCAGCTGTACAAGTAGGCTTTCACCCCCTGGATACGATGCTAGTCACAGGAACTTATCCCTGATTCAACCCTTGATGCTAGGTGCCAAGCAGAGAGGCATTGGGTACCATTTCTAAACCAGTAAGACTCCCTAATCGGGAGATAAGCGACTGTCAGGTCGCATACACAAACTTTAGAAGGCAATGGTAGCCAATCAGGAGGGAATATTGGAAATGGGACACATCCATGTTGATGACATGACTTTAGAGATACTGTGTACCGCTTTGCGTGATTTTAGGGCAAAATCTGTAGGAGGTAGGAGCAGTGTCCAAAAATGTGTTTTGCAATAATCGGCCTCATGGGGGCACTAGAAGAGGGCCATGTGAGAAATAAAGGGTGGAGGTTGTGGTTTGGCAACCTATCCAGAACTGCAGATCCTAGATTTGAAAACCGACCCACTTGCGGATTATACCAGTGTCAGTCTACGTTATGTGGATTATTCGGTCGCCACGCACTGACATTTTGCACCTTAATCCCATGCCCAACGCACTGACTTTTTGTCGAGCACCTTAACTAACAAATTCACGAATAAATAATGATGCTTCTCATTAAGCACTATACAGAATATTGGAAGGAGCTGAAACATGGCTCCAAACTGGAAGGTGCTGCAGCCTCCATGCCAGGTGCCTGGGGCTCCTCTCTGCTCTCTACCTTCTGAGACTCAAGGACATACAAAGAAGATGGCTAATTATAAGGATTAATTAGAAACAGGCACCATTTGACTTTCTCTGATTCCTCTGATGCTCATCTCTCATCTCCTGCTAGAGGGAATATGTTACATTACATTACTTGTAGGGGTGGCAATATGGAAAAATACAATATCACAATATTTCCCCAAGCTGTATCACGATACAAGATTTTATCACGATTCTTTTTTCAAGTTGGTTTTTATGGATATTTTTCAAGTTACTTGACAAAAACTAGACTCTCTGGGTTCCTTTTGGGAGGTCTAAATTGAACTTTACAAGTATGTAACTCTGACAGTATACAAATGAAACCAAATGGACCCTTACGGGTCCATTTGGTCTCATTTGTATACTGTCAGAGTTAAGTGGAGACCTTGACATTTTACATTTTGAGAACTACTGATTTAGACCAAAATGCAGGTTTAAATTGAATTCTGCAATGAATCTCTGTATTAACGATTAAACAGGATTTTTTACAAGGCTCCCTCAATTGTATCACGATATATACGATACCTCTGAAAAGGCATATCGTGGAGACATTGTATCGTCTCAACGATAATTATCACCATATCGCCCACCCCTAATTACTTGTAATGTGGTCACAGCCATGTTAATGAATTTTATTCGGCATATAGTAAAATAACACCTGATTAAACCGTAAAAATTAATAATAATAATGCATTTTATTAGAATTGCACTTTTCAATTTCTCCGAGTGCTATATATAGTTAAAAACTATGATGATTACTCAATGATTTATGCATTCTACAGTAGCTGTTGTCCATTAGCAATTCATGCCCGAAGAACTTTTTTTTTGTCTAAACAACATCAACCAGAACATCAATAATCTCTAAGAGATCCCATACATTTTTAAGTGGATCAGTTGTATATTCAACATCTCAGTTCTCATAGCATTATGACTCAGGTGTAGTGTGATGTGTGAGTTTAAATCGTGACTGCCTAAACATCCGTACGACAGTGACCCATTTACTGAAGACAGAACAGGCCTACGGTTGTCCTCTGTCTCTGCATGGCCCAGCTGACCAGCAAAACACACACACACACACACACACACACACACACACACACACACACACACACACACACACACACACACACACACTTACATTTCGTCGTTGTCGGGTGGAAACCTCGTATCTCCAAGTTTCAAATTTGTACGTTCTTTCTCAAAGTCAAGCCCTGCTTCATCATACAAGGCTGTCGCACAGAAGTAGTGAAAACGGCAGATCTACAAGCACGAGGCGTTGTGTGCTTGTAGATCAGCAGTTTTCACTAGTTTAAAGTGATAAATGAAAAACCAACGGTTTTGGACATACAAGGTTTCCACCCGACAACGATGCTTCCTTTCCACCCACTCGCTCATTTTAACCCCAGAGGGTGTGCTGTATTCTTTCCAGGTTTTTTCCTCAGAACGGGACTTGTCCTCGGTGGTATTTATATCTTCAAGCTAAAAGGACGCCTTGTCATTAGAAGGCCACGTATGGCATCAAGACAGGTCCCACCCATCACAAACTGGGTCCCACACATGCACACCCCACACTTTTCTCTCCCTCACTCTTTCCCTTCTCACTCTTTCGCTCTCTCCATCTCTCAACTCCCCCTTCTCCCCCTCCTTTCTCTGCTTGCTTCAGTTCTGTCCATGGACAGAGACTGTGATCCAACAGATTGAACTTTATTTTTGTATTCAGACAGTACAAGAAAGTGAAAATACAGGCTCAGCATTTGCAGATGTTATTTATTTGAAGTATAAAGTAACTCTTTCTCTCTCTCTGGTTTAAAACCTATGATGTGATTGAAGAAGACGGGTGGGTTTTGTGGGAAAGGAGCTCATATGAGGTGGGATGGGAGCTGAGGAGCAGAGAGGGTAGGCTGGGAGGAGTAAGGGAAGAGAAGTTGGAAGTGGACATTGGGTGTATAATTACTGTACATTCTTAAATTAGAGAGAGGTGGTGCTGCCAACCTCCTGCTGGTGCCCGATGTCTGTCTCCTGGGTCTCTGAACTTACTCTACGTTTACCCTTTTTGCCCCATGCTATGTGTACTAGCTGAGTCAGTGTATTAAAAATGTGTGGGTCCTCCAGCCACGTTGGCAAGTGGTTTGACAATCCCACCACTAGCCAGTAGAATTTTGTTAAGTGGAGATTTTGGGACAGTAGTAATGTCCGAACGTGTGCTGGAGCACAAGCTGCAGTGGTGAGTAGAATTGGCCATTTACCAGGATGTGACCTTCCTACCAGAAAACTCAGCACAGGCAGTGTGCCTGGCATTGCAGGTTTTGATCAGCGTGTTTAGTAACCAGTGTAGCACATACTGGATAATAAGTGAGTATGTATTGCTAAGACTAGTACTGCATGGTGCACCCAGAAGGTGAGGTATGAAAATGGGAGGAAAATTATACCGAAGACAACATTAACATTTAACTCTTCACAACCCTCCTGCCCAGGTTAAGGCAGTCAATAGTCAAATAGTCAAAAGTCCAAGTCAGAAGGGCATGTGAGGGGCAGTGTATGTGTGTATGTCCTGGGCATGATGTTAAACTGCTAACACTGTTAATGTAGTAGATTTCAGATGCATTTGCAACCTCTGTGTGATTCAATATGATCGCAAGCTTGCATACAAGAAGGCGCTGCAGTGCTCTCCAATGAAGTATACCGACAGCCAATTGCTGCCTGGCGGCACCTCCCGTGAGATGCTACCGGGAAGAGAGTCGTGGGACTTCTGGCGGTGTGTCCGTCCTCTGTCGGAACAACAGTGGGTGTATTTCTGGGCCCATGAGATCAGCTATACACTTCGGAGAGCGCTTTGACATTGGGCGGCCGGAGTGGAACTTTATTTCCTCTGGTGGTCTAGCCTGGGACCACCAGAGCCTTAAGCCTTGATCAGAGTCTGCGGTGAAGAGCTATCCACCGCAAATTTGAGGTGGAAAGCTTTCCACCTCAAGTCAGAAAATAAGTGAAGGCCATCATAGTCAGTCACGGTGGAGTCCTATTCACCGTGACTGACTGGTCCAGATCGACCAATCAGTGAACGGGGTGAAGAGCCTATCTGTCTGATAGTAAAAACAGAGAGATGTGTCGGGACTCGCGGTGGAAAGCTCTTCACCGCGAGGAATGACGTAACGTTGTAGTTTCATGACTCAAAAAGACTACATCGCGGTGGATAGCCTTTCACTGCGGAGCCGACTCTGATCGAGGCTTAACTGCACAACACAAACCAAAGTGGTCTTGACACACAATTCAGTCAAAATGCTTTCTTCACAATTTATCCTACCCACGTATACATGCAGCCACAGACTCTGACAGAGGTAATTAGTGAGATACATTATTATTAAGCCCACTTTATTTCTTTAGTTGCACACTAAAAGCCTGACTTTTTCATACATACGACTGAATATAAATTTAGCATAACAAGTGATATTGACAACTGAGATTTACTGTTGATTATCATGCTAGGTCACTTTGTCCTAGCAGCCTTGCAATACCCCAACCCCTCTTATTAAATATGTCTAAAGGAAGGTATACAGTAAAATGATGTTGATGATTACTAGTTGTAACCATCATCGCCCCTGACAGGAAGTCCATTACATTGTACTGCTAATACTAATGGAAGCAGGGGTGAGTTGCTTCTTGTGTGCCTAAGTGCTTGCCTTCAAAATCATCTGTACATGCATGCCTGGATGTGGAATTTAAGGGTGAATCTCTTAACGATGAATATTGACTGACAATATGAACTCTAATAAAATAACACCAGTGTGAAGTGTCCCGCTAGCCAAACACAGTGCGTCCTGCGAAGCTTGGCCAATGGGACCTTGGGCGTACAACAAACCTTGAGTAGTTTGAGCCAAGATGTAGGCCCTATCTAGGCCAGATGTAGGCCACGCTTCAGTTTATTTAAGCCACGGACACAGCAAGGCCGAGTTCTTTTCGCGGCCCCGGCCACGGACAAGCCCCGGACATTTTTGAACGCGTTCTTCCCCTCAGGTGTTGTTGACCGGACAAAGCCAGATGTTCCAGGAGCACCGCAAAAAAAAGCATTATGTTATGCATTATAATTTTTTTTTATAATTATTTACAATACATTTCAAGTCAGAATGCACAACACACCCTGTTACAGTGTTGTGTTGCACTTAGACCATCAGTGCAACACCTCCATCTCATCCTCTGTCTTTCTTATATATGTCTTTGCAATGTGTAAAAGCAATCTCAGGAAAGCTAGCTCTGATGTCATTCTTTACTGGCAACCTGCACTTGATACTGTCTGGCTGTGAGTGATAATGACTGTAGATTAGATCTAAGATGACTATGATACATCGATGTTCGATGATGACTAGAACGTTCCCAGGTGCACTGTGTAATGTGTATGGTCATAATGTCATCATAGTATGATCATATCTTCCAGACAAATAGGGAACATTTGGACATCCAGTGATGGCATTATTCATGGTTAGGAAAATACATCATCAGACTTCCTGTCATGTACAGTAGCTCAGTACAGATTTGTTGGTAATACAACGTATTTTAGAGTAATTCACTTTTGTCATCCCAAACCACATGTCTCTTTAGTCTTTTCCTGTTTGTTAAATACAACCTGAAAACTAAATAGAGACAATAAATTAAAAAAGCAGCAATACTGTATATTTAAATGCAACTATCTATCTGGTCTAGGTCAGTGGGCAGGTTGTCCTTCAAGACAACCAGGAAGCTATTGTAGTACTCACATTTATGTCTCTAATTCAGGGGTCTTCAACAGGGGGTCTAGGACCATAAAGGGTCCTCAGAGTTACTACATTTAGACACCTTTTCTTTTTGCATTAACCACTTCAACCCTAGTAGTATCCCTATTCTGATGAGAAAGAGGTTTGAGTGTAGACTTGAGGGAAAGAAGAACAGACCAAGTACAGAGTGAAAGGTCAAGTTTTGACAGTTTAAGTGGTTAAATGTCTGAAAATACACATTAACATGAATCCAACACAAGTCTATGAAACGTAGGAAAAGTTTACATGGGAGTAAGGTGAAAAATGTCAATTGCCGCTGTTTCAATTGTGGGCGTGAATTTGTAGGCGCCCGTGTGTCTCTATAGAGACACACTTTTGACTCACAGATGAAGTATATTAAAGTATATTGTAGGTAGTGTATCAAGATGACAGATATGCCACTTTAAAAAGGCAAAATTAGACTCATGGGACACTTTGTTAGAACACAAAAAAATCGCTATGGCCTCAGTAGTCATTAGTCAACCACTGAAATTATGATATTTCACGATGCCTCTCATTGGGATTGCATTGGCAGCTGCAGTGCACCGTTCTTCCTTACCCGAAGTGGGGCCGCCGTCACAATAGGGGGCGTGAATTTGTAGGAGCCTGTGTGTCTCTATTTGCACACACACTTCGTTACCACCAGGGGGTGTTGTTGTGTTCGGTCTGGTTTATTAAACCAGGCAACTATATGGAGATCCCTGTCTGTAGAACGAGCCACACAGATATGTTTCACGAACTAATCTAGATCATATGGTTCACAAATCATTTTCCAATAAAGAAATTGTATGTCTCTGAGAGACCCAAACTAGTGAAAATAGACAATCTACAAGCTCACAAAGTGTTTCTATCCGAAAAGTTGTGTGATTGTAGATTGTGTAACTTAACTTGAAGTAGTGATATAGGCTATAGGGACTGTCGGTTATGACATCACCGCAAGATTCGGGGCTTAACTCCGCCCACTTTGGCGGCCATTGCTCCTGCTAGGTCTTGGATGCAGCAAGATCAGTCAGTCTGTAGTTCTACTTGTTGAGCTAACTACTTACTTGCGACGGTGGTGTGCAGACAGCGTATCTTCCATCTATTATATATCTTTGTCTAGCAGTGACGGTGGTGTGTATCTTCCATCTTTCTAGATTATATCTTTGTCCAGCAATGGTACGTAAATGCTGCGTTGTGGGATGTGAAGTCAGCGATAAAAACGGCGGAGTTAAAATGTTCACATTTCCAGCTTGGAAGAGAACCTGTGGCGAACAGATGGATGATATAACCAAGAGACGTCGTATGGCTTGGGTGTCTGCTGTAAGAAGAAACAAAGTAACCTTTGAGGATATTCGCAAACACTTGGTTGTGTGTCCAAGGCACTTCCATAAGGGTAAGTTACAATCATAACACAGCAACGCTAAACGCCACTATTTTACCAAGCGCTCTGCAGTGTTGTTACTTTGTTGTTGTTGTTGTTTGCACATGTACAACAGCTCATCTGTCCTCTTTACTTACTCAATGCTTATTTCATTACATATAAATTATCAGTTGGGGAGAACCTGCCGATTTTTACTTTTTTTTTTTTTACTCTGAGATCCTTTAGCCTGTAGGCATAATGTGTTTAAGCCAAGGGACCTGCCATGAGTTATTAAACCTCAATCTGATTAGCATGCTTGTAGGTTGTTTATTTTCAAATAGTCAGCCAATTGCCCATGCCCTTTTGTTATGGCTACATATTCAGCATTACAAAAAGTTAGGTGTGGGCACTCCCTGGTACTTGTCAGATAGTTGACTGACAATGAAATGCATGAACAGATGATCAGTGTGGTTCAGCATCAGCATCACAATGCCTGGTTGCTACACACATCATCAGTTGCAGCCATGTGCATTGAATGACCAGTGATGTTAAGTAACTAAGTACATTTACTCTAGTAAATTACTGATAGATGCTGAAGTCTGTCAGCGGTGGTAGCAGACCAAACTCCTCTGGTAGTGTCACTATCTCCCAAACTTTGTGTTCATATGGATCAAATCCATCCAGTTGAGTCGTTTTAACCAGGTAGCGTGCCTTTGCGTCCCTGTTCAGCTTCTCTACATATGGTCCATCTCTCCCACGCATTGCACGATCCATCTTCCGTCTGTCAACAACCAGCGAACTGTGAACTGTGACCCTTTTATCCAAGAGTCTCACAAGAAAGATATGCTAGCAACCAAAATGGCGGGCGGAAGTGGCCGATTTTTGCAAGGCCACGCCCTATCCTCACCCCCTATAGACCCGTTTCTTGTTTACAAACATTGAGACTAAATGCACAGGTGACTGTACCATGTAATCAATTCCCACCAATCCCCAAACCTGTTGTTTTGGGGAGCGCTTGTTTCATTGGCTAATTTTGGTAGCGACCTGCGCGCGCATCTAGTTCTTATCAGTGTAACGTAGACCAGAAACGGGTTAATTGGTAAATGCTTATGTGTTGTTGTAGTGCAGAGTCATTTTGAAGTAAGCCTTACACATAGCCTACAACTGAGCCATATTCCAATTCCATCCACGGACTGTAGACAGTTTAATATTTAATGAAGCCAGCCCTTTACAATAGCCATTGGCACATGGAGGCTTCATCTTTTCACGTACAAACTTCTCAACGGGAACTGTAGGTATAGGTCCTTAGATTGTGTGTAGAATAAAACTTTATATTTTATCTAAAAAAAAAAAACACTCAGATACACCTTTAGTATATTGGTCCAAAGTTCATGTGTAAAATGTGTCGTGCTCGTGCACATTGCAAAATCCCAGGAGGAGATAGATTTGATCCATTTTTCATATAATTCAAAATGGTGGGAGATCTAAAGGTCAGTCTTCAGAGGTCAAAAGTCAGAGCATTACATTTTTTCTGCATGAGGAAACGCACAGGCCTAGGCTATGTGTATCGACGTTTCATGGCTGTTGGTCAAACAGGGCATGAGTAGGCCTAATACCTGTTCAAAGTTTGGATATTCAATTGAGTGCTGCACCCTTTGGCCAATATTGTGAATGTCATGTCTTGGCAGTTTTGCATGACCCTTGCATGTACCAATGTTCATTATGCCCGTTTCGTAAAAAAAACTAATGCACGGTTCTGCCAGAAATATGAAATAAAATATGATAATATAACTGACAATAGTGGGACATCTAAAGATCTGAGGTCAAAAGTCAGAGGTCGAAAGTCGTTTGGCATGAGGAGATGTGTATCGAAGTTTCATGGCTGTAAAACAGGGCATGAGTTATATACCTTTTCAAAGTTTTGCATTCAATTGATCTTTACAGCGCCACCCTTTGGACAATGTTTGTGAGTTTCGTGTAATCACCGTTTGGCATAGCCTCTACCATATTGCCCAGTTTAATACAAAACAACTGCACGGTTGATAGGCTACTGCGAATCTGCGATTATGACAAAAGTCTAGGAATACAATAGGGGTTTACGCCCTTCGGGCTTGGCCCCTAATAAAATGCATTTTAATTTAAAAAATAATAAAATAAAACGAAAACAACTGCGTGTTTAGACAGTCCATGAGAGGGGACTGGGCAATGGGCATATAGCCTACTACTGTGACCATCAAATACAAATTCATTATTTTCATCATCCTTTTGGAGGGTATTCATTTTAACAGCATCTAACTAGAACAAAATTGCAATGATGAAAGAAGATTCCAGGGGAGAGAAAGAAATGATGGTTACCAAAATGTTACAAAACCACAGGGCATAATTAGAGAACACCAGACATTTCCCCCCCCCCCCACCCAGAGAGAAACATGAAATCTGGCTTACCACCACATACAAGAGTAGACTATTAAGTTTGTTTCTGCGCATGCATGGGCCCAACCAGTCAGTGTCTATTTAGCTTGCTTGAAGCTGTGGGGCAGCAGGTCTTTCATTATGTGAGCTGGGTTCTGGGTGTGTCTGCCAGGCAGCAAGCCAGCTACTGTAAAACCAGGCCAAAGCAGGAACATCTGTCCTCGTCTGCAGTGTGTGTGGTTATAGAGCCCCCTACTGTCCGGAGCAAGCATTTCACCTACAGTATTCACCCAAACCCACTGTATAAACTAAAATTAGTATAATCCTGGACGGACCATCCACTGATCCACACACATCAGTGTGTGTGCGTGTGTGTGTGTGTGTGTGTGTGTGTGTGTGTGTGTGTGTGTGTGTGTGTGTGTGTGTGTGTGTGTGTGCGCGGTGCGTGCGTGCGTGCGTGTGTGCGACGTGCGTGAGTGCGACGTGCGTGCATGCGTGCGTGCGTGTGTGTGTGTGTGCACCCTTACGGTGGGACTACACCAAAAAATGTGCACATACGCGCGTACTGTCCGTGAAGAGGCTCGCGTATGCGTAAACGCTCCAGGCTACACCAAGGAGGGAGTATATGTGAGGAAGACCAGATAGTCTGTGTACAAAACGCATAGGCGTGCTTAAAAAATAGAACCGATCCTATTTTTAGGGAAAGCGTATCCGTGGTTCGCGCTATCCGTACGCCTGGTGTAGCCTGCTGAACTGACATACATTGGATCTATCCAAAACGCACATACGCGCGCGCGCCCCGCATACGCACGCATACGCACTGACGCGCGCGAAACGGCTTGGTGTAGTCCCACCGTTATCCTATGATGCTCTGCATGCTCACGCTGACCAGACCAATGTTGGTCTCTCGTCTATGAAAATTGGCAAATGTTCAGTGAAAATAGACCACGTCTGTTGACACAGAGATTTCAAAGTGGTTAATGTATTTGTCTTGAGTGACCTTGTTTTAAGGAAACTTTCTTAGAGAAACTGGATAGATGGATACATTCTGATTCAAGTATATCCTGATATTTTAGTTAAAGGGATATTCCACTTTCAAAAAAAACTCAGGCTTTTGTGAACACCCTGGCCAGTTTTTAATTAGTTTAATTAGCTTCAATATTTAGATATTTGATATTCATTTTATCAGACACTCCCCATTAGGGCCCATTCCTATACAAACCCATTCTAACTTCAAACTACATTTTAACCATGATTCATTCATCAAAAACACCTATATTCTTTTTTTTCATTACATTGCATTGTATTTGTATTTGGTGACAGACCGCCACTTGGAAAGATTTTGAATTAGAATAGCTTAAAACCCCCCCAAGCAACCCTGCGGGTCCCTTTGAGAATCAGTGTTCTCCAGCACCTCAGCAGAGGGTGTGTGTGTTCACTCAGTTCTTGTCAGTAAAAGCAATACACATAGCCTAGTTTGTTTTAGGTTGATTTAATTATTTTTTATTTTATAATCTCATTTGTCAAAATTGCAAGTGATCATTGATAAACTGCAGTACACATCAACATGTCTATAGATACTAAATTAGTTGCTGAGTATTGCAGGGAGGCATTCTACTTATGCTGAAGATGCCTAGTATGTGCTTGGATAAGAGAACTCGGCTTGGTAAGCCAGTAAATAGCCATCGTTGTACATGTAGATTCGCTTGTCAGTGGGGTTGTAGCTCAGACTGGCCACTCCTGGAGCCACCTTCTCCAGAGGCAGAGCCAGGCTGTTGTCCTCTTTACCCGTGGCGGTGTCGAAAGCGTAGAAGACCTCCTCGCGGTACTCGCTGACGTAGCGGGTGGCGTACAGCACGCCGCAGGACATGAAGGCACTGCTCACCGCCTTCTTGAACACCTGTGTTGGAAAAGTTTGGTTAATATTATTGTACCAATTTTGTCTTAAGGTCAAACTACTGTTCATGACAGATCATTTATTAATTTGCTGTTTGTCCCTCTATGTTATTCTAACATTGTTATTCCAACAGCCTTGACACTGTACAAAAGTGTCTGATATTCAACTGGTAAACCATTTTTAAGTAAACAATCTTTAGCCTTATGGAGTGACGGCAGGAAGCTGTCAACAACAAGATTACACCATCATGTCAACAACTCTGTTGTGTTCTGTCCACTGATAAAGGTCATCGCAGCCCTTTTAGGTGATCACTGGTCACGATATTACATCATCACGACAGGACCCATCCTACTGTCTTAACAGTAACTATATAAAATCGTGTCAACTGTCTATTAGGGCAGAAAGCAACTATGGGTGAACTATTGACTTGCTGTACTGTACGTTGAACCCTGACTATTCTCTTAATACAATTATTTCAAACGGACTTATTGGTGTGCTGCCTCTTTCTTGGACTCTGACTAACTGTGGTTTTACTATGTGGGTGGAAGCTAAGTCACTCTGGAAATGGTTTACTTTCTAAAGGAATTAATACATGGGAATTAATCAAAAACCCATCAACCTGCGTCTCCCAGGTGTGCGTCACGTTGAGCTTCTCCCCGTCCCAGGCCAGCTGGCTCACCACCAGGTTACCATGGTTACCAGCCGTGGCATAGATGGCCCACAGCCCCAACTCGTCCGCCTCCACGTCTACGTCGCTATAGGCTCTGCAGTCGTAATAGCAGTACGGGAACTTGTTGTTGAACCCTACGCCCGTCCCAGGCAGAGTCACCCTGGTCACTTTGTTGTCCGTCAGGTTGTACCTGCAGATGTCAGCAGACTTGTAGCAGTGATAGTAAAGGGCATTGCCGTAGAGGACGGCGCTTGGACCCTCGATGGCGTTCGTGTGCGTATGGGACGAGACGAGTTGGACGTCTCTGTAATTGGTCTCGGCCATTACATCTTTGTAGGACCTGTACATCCTCATTTTGTTGCTCCATGCGTGGCTGCTAATCAGAGGCATGAGCCAGTAGATGTCTTCTTCTCCTGGTGGACTGTTGCCGTCGGCCTCTTTGCCCCAGGAGCCAGAGGGGTAGCTGCTCTGGTAGACGCCGATCTTGGTCACCACAGGGTCGCTGATGTTGGCGATGAGGCCCTTGAAGCACTGCGAGGCTGAGGTAGGGGTGGGAGATGTGGAAAAATACAATATCACAATATTTTCCAAGCTTTTTATGGTTATTTTTCAGGTTACTTAACAGTACAACCGCCTACAGTACAAGGTAACAAAAACTAAAAGAAAAGGGAGTCCATTTACTGTAGACCAGTGGTCCTCAAAGTGGACCACTTTGTTCCTTTGGGGAGGTCTAAATTGATCCTTACAAGTATGTAACCCTGAGTTAAGGGGAGACCTTGACATTTTAAAGATTGAGAACTACTGATTTAGACAAAAATGCAGGTTTTAAATGAATTCTGCAATGAATCTCTGTATTAACAATTCAACAGGATTTTTTACAAGGCTCCCTCATTGTATCACGATATACAGTATACGATATCTCTGAAAAGACATATCGTGGAGACAATGTATCACAATATCACCCACCCCTATAGGTAGGAGGTTATGAGGGTCAGGCAGTGATTCTCAATGTGAGGCCCAGGGACAACCAGGACACTTATGGGTCTGTATCTCTGAGAGGGTACAGAGGTGTACTCTCTCAAGGGTCAGTATCTCTGAGTGTCCAGAGTTGTACTCTTTCAGAGCTGGATTTTACACTGTAGATTGGGGTTCCAGTATTGCCTAGTAATTCAAGGGCCCCCAAACCAACCAACGATCCCTCCAAAATGTATATTTGACCTGCAAGCACTTGGAATTGTAGGCATTACATTTAGTTTGACTCACAGATAAATATTGTGAAAATAGGCGAATTACAAGTTCACAACGCCTCGCAGTGCGAGGCGTTGTGAGCTTGTAGATCGGCCATTTTCACAATGTATGCCTCTTTCTTTGACAATTTGGCCAATTTGGTATTAAAAAGGTCTTAAAAGTCATTCAATTGTAACTTTAGAAATGTGCAGATGTGGGTTTGTTTACTGTTGAGTGAGAAAATATGCACATTAAGCTAATCAACTGGGGACCCCCCAGTTTGGGAACCACTGGCCTAGTTCAGCGTTTTAATTTCAAGGACCCCCAATTTGATATGCATTAGTCCAGGCCCAGGGACCGACATTTGATAGTTTTTTTTTGCTCTGGGACCCAAATCTAAAAATGGGCCTCCTCCAGTAGGTTTCATTTGTACACTCTATGATATACAGGCCTGTAAGGTCCATTAGGACATCTGGTTCCCCAGACCCCAGGTTGTGAACCAGTGACAGACCGCTGCATGTATCGCTGCATTCCATTTCCCTTGCTCCCTCAAAAATACCCCACTTCCTGTCTACCAACACACGTGTGCACACACGTGCACGCACGCACGCACGCACGCACACACACACACACACAGTATTGTATGATGTTTCCTTTTTTCTAACTCAAAAGTATTTTCCTGCCCTACAAAGCCAACGTGCAGCAACTGTATCAAGTCATTGTGTACTTACTTTTGAAGTCTTTTGGGATCGTTCGACAGGAATTCACTCCGTTCTTCAGAGTTCGCAGTTTGCCTTTGACGCTCCTCATGTTGATGATGTCTGAATTGTGCATCCTCTTTACATCGGTCCGCAGTTTACCCACCTGACACACACACACACACGCACACACACACGCACACGCACACGCACACACACACACACACACACACACACACACACACACACACACACACACACACACACAAACAAACAAACAAACAAACAAACAAACAAACAAACACTCAGCGACAGACGCAGTCAAAGCCTTACTTAAGAACCCTAGCATCCCTATTCTACACTGAACATCCCCCCCACAATTGCCATTCTACAAGCTCACAATGTGTCAAGTCTTCTTTCAATGCATTCTAAGCTTGTAGATTGGCTATTTATCAGTGTAGAGGGAAATACTAAAGGATCTAGAGCCCTGGTGGACCTCGGTCAACTAAGTGTATGCGCGGGGGTTAAGTGTTTGTGCAATTCTGGTCAGATGATAATGACTCTTGAGTTCTTCTTTTTCTTCAGCTAATTCCCATCAGGGGTCACCACAGAGGTTTTCCCTCTGTTTCTGTTTCCTTCATCTTCCTCAGTCACTCCACCTGCATATCCTCTCTGACCGCATGCATAAACCTCCTCTTTGGCCTTCCTCTATCTCCTCTTATATTCTACCTGGCAGTTCCATCTTCAGCATCCTTTCCCCAATGGACCCCTCATCCCTGTATTTTAATGACTTCGCCACCTTCATTCTGTAGCATCCTAATTGTCTCCTCACCGACATAAACCCATACTGCTGACGGCTTAATGTCACCTCTCCTATTAGCCTAGCTTCCACTACTCTTCGCCATAGCTTCCTCTTTCGCATAATGTATTAATGTTACATAATACATAATCTTATACACTACACAGGCAAATAAATCTACGTTGAGTATTATTTGATTATTACAAAACGAAAAGCTAATTCAGCTAGTATAGCTGTCATACATTGCTCTATATCAGGGGTTGGCTACCTTATAGGCACAGGTGCCAACATTGGCACAGGGGAGGGCACACTGGCAGAAGTGTGTGAGAGAGGATTTTTATTTTAAAATCAAAACTTTTTTTAAACATGGTCAATTAAATGAAGTTAGGTAATTTATAACAAATTACATGTAGCACAAAATTATACATTCTTGAAAACTCTGAACTCTGAGTGGCAAGGGAGTCGGGGAGAGAGGTGGATTATTGCTCTGGGTCTAATGATCGTTATAACAATGTCCTGCCAATCAAAATTATGTCCAAATATTTGCCTTTCTTTTTTCCAAAGTGGTCAATTAAATGAGTTAGCTAATTTATAGCAAATTACATCTTGCACATGATTCTACATTCATTAAAACTCTGAACTCTGACTGGGGAGGGAGTCGGGGAGAGAGGTGGATTATTGCTCTGGGTCTAATGATCGTTATAACAATGTCCTGCCAATCAAAATATTTGTCATTACGGTTTATGTTGACGTGGCACACTGACACTCTAGAAAATAAAAACATGGCACTTCATTTCAAAAAGGTTGCTGACCCCTGCTCTATACTATTAATAGGCTACCCTTGGTTGAGTTCTGCCATACCTCCTCTGAGAGTTTCTGTGTCTCATCGGTTGGCTTCGCAGCGTGGATGGAGCCGATGTCAGTCTCTAGCTGCTCCAGTTCCTGGCTCAGCTGGCGCAGGTGCAGGGCAGAGTACAGGCCCTTGTCATGCAGGTACTGGTAGGGCACTAGACGGGCTGTGAGGTTCTGAAACAGAGCCTGGATCCCAGGCAGACGCTCTCTGGACAGTTGCACCTTAGGAGGAACAGACACAGAAGTGAACTCCAGGAGTTTGTCCGAAAGCAGCATGAATTCAGCTTCACTCTCACTGAATTCCAATTTGCCTGTGACAATTGATGTATGTAAAGCTAGGCAACTGATGCATTTACCCACTGTAATAAGATTTCTCCATTATTTGGTATAGTAATATTAATGAAATTCATAAATTCTTATTTCATTTCAGAAACATGTAACATTCGGCTCTTGGTTTGTGGATGAGGAGGTTTGGATTTCACTCTATTTAATAACTTCATTGTATTTCATTTATTGAGTATGAGTCAGCTCTTGAAGGTTGAAGGTGCCCTATTTCATAATTCTTTATTTATTGCACATTAAGCCTTAATAAAAAAATCACACCCGTGTGAACTGAGCGGTGGTCGTGGAGGCTGCGCAACAGCAAAACAAATATATATATATACCTGTATATATATATATATATATAATAAAAAATATGAAAACAATATTAAACAAAATATTAATAATAAAATGCATGTCACTCAGGCCGCCACTGGTATCCATCCATCCGTGTGTGTGTGTGTGTGTGTGTGTGTGTGTGTGTGTGTGTGTGTGTGTGTGTGTGTGTGTGTCTCTGGTCTGGTCTGGCCTGAACAACAGCGCCCCTCCCTTAACATGTGTGGTCAAAAAAGGTACTGTAGGCTACAGACAGACAGACAGACAGACAGACACGCAGACAGACAGACATACCCACACACACGGCCACGTATAGGAGCGTTGTGACCACCGCTCAAAAAAACACTTACAGTATGTTACCTTAATGATTAAGGTAAAATACACAAACTCGGCCAGTGTGGGGCAGCACACTTATTTTAACAAAAGAAATCACTTCTGCACCTTACCGTACATTTCTAAAATATAAATGAGTGTACTCTTGGTTTATGGTTGACGAGGGTCACCTTATCTTGTTGTGTATTGAAGAAGTCTTCACAGCTCTTAACCTGGACCTGGACATTCTCATACGCTATGACGGGGAACATCCACATGCTGCTGTTCACTGGACAAACACATGTGCCATCCTTCTCATGGCCATCGACACGCTGAGCTTGGCTGTCAACCTGTGGTGTACAAAGAAGCATCTCCATTAAACACTGATAATGTGTGCAATGATGCATTAATCCATTGACCTAATCTACACTGTAAAATGTCAACTAAAAATCTCTAGTAAAGACAGAAACTATACTCACTGTGGATGACATAAGCATCAGTGGGAGCAGGAGCATGGTCTGAATCGGAGCCATAATGATACTTTACACTGACTCTGAGGAGAGGAAGAAAACACTCAATTGTGAAGTGACTTCAGCTCTTCCCTCTCTTTTTCTCAATACAGGCATAACACATGCACATGCGGACGCGGTACATATTTGTGATTTATGCTGTGTCATCTATTTACATGATGAGGAAGAAAACACTAAATTGTGAAGTGACTTCTCTTCCCTCTCTCTTTCTCAATACAGGCATATACGCTAACACACACACACGCACATGCGGTAAATATTTGTGTTATCTGCTGTGTCCTCTATTTACACAAACAGTAATGTGGATGTGAAACAAAAAAAGCTGAATTTGACCATTAACTGCATACAGTGCGTGTGGGTTATAACCGGGCATTGATCTTTTCAACTTATGGTGACTTATGCAATATCATGCAGATTTCTTGTTTATGAAACAAGGGACATAAAAAAAAAATCCATTACATTCTCTATCCTGAAAGGATTTTATACATATAAATATAAAATATAAAAGTATACATATAAAATCAAATTACAGTGTGAACATTTATCATATTTTGGTTATATTTTCAAATTGATATTCCTATAGTTCCAGAGTTGGTGTCGAAGTGTCCTTGAGCAAGACACTGGAGTAGCAATACATTTTGTGTCTTTACCATCTTTATTGAATACTTCAAAACATACATTAGCTTTACAATTTACAATTTAGGCATTTAGCAGACGCTTTTAATCCAAAGTGACTTACAATAAGCAGCTAATACATCAATATAATAAGCACGATAATATGTCAGTACATCAACAGCAATACAACAAATGGGAATAGGAATATCAATCTAGAAAAACAAAAACTTAGGTAGACCACGCACCTAAGCAGTAAAAATACTTTTTCTAAAACCTAAAAAATGCTATTTAACTTCATGTGTGGTCATCGAGGGAAGGGAAGTGTTACAGTAGTGCCATGAGTTTAGGTGGAGCTTTACTGAATAGGCCTATTACAAAACTTTAGGGCTGCCTTCTCATTGTCAAATTATCAATCAATTGGTTTGTTTGGTCTTTGTCGACCAAGGCGTTGTGAGCTTGTAGTTTGCTAGTTTCACAATATTTGTCTTTGGAACCATATTATTTATATTGTTCAAATATGATTATTTTGGGGGGGTCACGTCCCGAAAAGGTTTGGCAACCTTTGCCTTTCTACATAGCCAAACACTGGGTTCTCCGGATTGCTGTGTGCTCAGTTTCAATTCCCCAATATGTGTTCCCATGCTATGTTTTGGGAAACCACAGGTATGCATATCCTGCTCTTATTCCCCATTTGAGGTTCCTCTACAGTTATTACTTATGAAGCGGATTTTAAAACAACCACTGTTGACAAAATGTATACAGTCAAGAAAAATAATGAAAACCATAAAACATCCCAAACACAAATAAGTGTTGCATGAAAAAGAATACCATTATTTGAAAATATCTCGCCAATGGCTCTTGCATGAATCAATTTAAAGGACAACATTTTTTTTTCTTTACAACAAGTGTTCATATTTTATTTTAGATTGTAATTCGAGAAAAGAAAAGATGAGTGTTATTTTTTTTCTTAGCCTATTGTTCTCTGGTCCTTTGTAATTAAATTACTGTTTTCAAAATGATATTACAAAACAAAAGTAGGCCTACTAAAATTCTATGTAAACATAAAGAATGTGACCCGTTTGTTTGTTGTGAGCTTGTAGAGCTGCTATTTTCGAATAGCAGGTAAATGATGTCTCCATGGGACCTAAACTAGTGAAAATAGCAGATCTGCAAGCTCGTTATGAGCTCGTAGATCTGCTATTTCACTACTTCTTAATTTATTTATCTTTTAATGTATGGCATTTCTTTGATTTTCTTTAAATGTATTATTGAAATAATTGGAATTTGTTTGTTTTGAATTTATGGTTTATTTTAATGATAATTATTATTATTTAATTGAAAATCTTTTGAAATAATAATAATAATGAAAAACTAAATGTTGGAAACCAAAAAATAAGCTTATTTTCTCAGGAAACGAAACAATATTTTCTGGACAAAAGAAATGGGTCCGCGTCGCAAAAATGCGTTCAGATCCACTGTTTTGGAAACACCGCTGTAGTGTAGAGGACCCTCTAGTGTTATATTGATTTCAACATGATTTTCAAGGCATTACTTAGAGTTTATTCTATTCTATTTTAGTTGAGGTCATGAATTGTTGTGTTTATAAAGGAGTCATTGCAACGTAAATTTGTTCTGCCGTGAATTTCTCATGTAAAGAATGAATGAATGAATGACAATAAAGAGGAACTTGAACTGGATCACAGAGGAGGAGGAGGGAGTATTCAGAAGATAGAAGATGCTGATACTGACAACATTTTGTCTTCATATACGTGTTCTCAGGGGAAGTGTCATTGTTGCTTTGTTCTCCAAACCACCATGAAGCTCTTTATGACACTTCAACTTTTGGCTCTGCTTACTGTTGCCCAGCAGGTAAGAAACCACAAACAACCAGGTTGGGATTTATTGACTTCAAAAAATACACATTAATGTTAGCTACAGACATTCAGTTACCTGTTTGTTTGGTAATATAAATATCTGCTGAAATAGTTTATTTTATTTGTGGTGTACGGGTCAAATAAAAATGTTCTGGTATTCCTAAATGTTACCTCAGTAAAACTATGCCTACCTAACCCAAATGGGCAAGAGTGTGTATGTATAGATAGATAGATAGATAGATAGTACAGATATTTCCATTTGGCAATTTAAACACATGTGCACAATATTGTTTCAGCAAACTGTTGAATCTGTACGTATTCATGATATTCCATAGGGTGCATCTTCTCCTGACTGTGTTTGCGAGTTGAAGAATGTGGAGAGGCCTTTTCCTCATGATAAGTTGAGAACTGTGGAGGACAGTGCTTCAAAATGCAATGAGAAGTACACACAACAGAAGGTAAGGGTTTAACCAGGAATGCTTTTCAAGCTTGTTTGGGTTGGTTTTTATCTGGTGGAAACCAGATCTGTAATCAGGTCATTTTCTTAGACGACCATTGATTACCTCTTCTGGATAGGCTATTCATGTCACATGGTAGAGCTAAGGGCCAATCGCAGGACAGTACCCCAGGAGCGCCCTCCCAGACAATGGGGGCAGGACTCCAGGCTATGGGGGAAATTAGCAGTGTTGGAAAAAGTACTCAAATGTTTTACTTAAGTAAAAGTATCGTAAGAGTATCAATACTGCACTGTAGATGTACTCAGTTATAAGTAAAAGTCCAGAATTCTAAATGTACTTGAGTAAAAGTATGAAAGTATTGTCATCAAAATGTACTTAAAGTAGCAAAAGTACAGATGCGACACGTTGTGAGCTTGTAGATCGGTATGAATGTAGGTATGAATTAGGACGGCCGAGTGAGACACACGATCTAATTAGCTGCTACAGCTCTCAGCTGCGAGTGCGCACTGCCTGTGCAAGTGTGTATGCTTCTACTTGTCGGGTGTCACGCAGCCAATATCAAAGGATGCGCGCTGCCCGGTGCCTGGCTGTCTGACCTGAGAATGAACTGGGATGATGGGTCAGTCCACTTAATGAGCTTGAGTGTTTGACACGGGGGAGACTGGTGATACCCCCGTTACCTTGGAATAGTCCAAAATGTAGCTGAAATCTGATTGGCTCGAGGGGTTCCACCCAATCATATTACAGGTTTTGCAGCTGATCTACAAGCTCATAACGTGTCAAATCAGTGATCCGATATGGGCTTGTAGATCAGCTTTTTCGGCACAGACACACGTTGAGCAGACAGGGAGAGAGAGAAAAACAACAAAACATACACAGCGCTACATTTGAGATAGTAACGTTACCCTCAAGGAAGAAAGTGATGTATGATAACTTGGGGATCAGGTGCACCATGTGGGTGAGCAAGCAACAGAACATCTTCTTCCTGGCTTTCTTCTTTCTTATCCAACATCATTATTAAAGCATAGGTAACTTTTCAAGCACAAACTAGTGACACATGATAGCACTTTATGAATGTCATGTGTGGGCTCCCAAATCAATATGAAGAATGGTTTGGTGTGTTGCAACAATGTGTCTAGTTATCTAAAGTATGGAAATTAGTCATATGATTATGTCATGCAAAAATAATCTAAAAGCTAGCAAGTCAAAAAGTCTAGATTTACTTCCATTATAGCAATGATGCTCCCCTCAAATCCCCCAAACCAGGACACCAGAGTTAAAGTGGTTAAGTGTTATGCATCTTGCCTGGTGCTCATTGGGGCTTAAAGGACATGTATAACAATATGTAGGCATCACAATATTATTGTTTCAGAAATTCAGTCCTAGTTCTCAAAATGTTCACAGGATCATAGATGTAGTTAAAAACTCTGAATTGCTGTTGAAACAAGAATTTCCTGTAATGCCAATCTCATATAGCCTATAGATCTAGCCTGTTTGTACAGTAGATGTATTATCAGACAGAACGCTTAATTGTTTTCAATACTTTAGCTAACTAAACAAAGTTCTGATTGCATGCACTCATTTTTGTATGTAATCATGTTCATTCTTCACCCATTCATAATAGCCCTACTGCTTCTTTTTTCCTTTCTATTTCCTATTCCATTTCTATGTACACATGCTTGACTCTTATTGCACATTTGCTTGAGCACTGCTGCTATTGATTAGTGATTGTATATTCTGCACAACATCTCCACATATTTAAGCTGCTATTTTTAAGGTAGTGTTTGATTGTTACTGTTTTGGCTCAAGTCAGAGTAGACTATGTTGTCTCATTCACTTGCTGGTGATGATGGTGGTCTGCATGTTTTATTTGCTCATTTATCCATAGGACTGTTGTGGATTATACTGTACTAGCCCTTACCCGTTCAAAGATATGAGCTCCGAAATGATGTGCAGTGTGTGGGTTATGGGATGTGTGCACATGAGGGATGGAAAGTAACTTTAACTGGTGCTGGCATGATAATATGTAGGAGCATCAATGTAAGAAATACCCGTTTAATGGCTACAGAGATACTGTGTACCGACCTGCATGATTTTTGGACAACATCTGTAAACCCCCCCCGCCCACACACACACACACACACACACACACACACACACACACACACACACACACACACACACACACACACACACACACACACACACACAGAGAGAGAGCTGGTTAAACATGTTGCCTCAAGCTAGATGCAGAATAGATATGCCTCATGCTAGATGCAGAATAGATAGATACACCATAAAAATGCTAATATACAGCATATGATTTGTGAAAGTGACAAATGGGCTTCACAGTTATGTCAGGTGTGTTCATATGCTAATGGTGATGCGATTTCAGATCAATTGCTCCAGCCATTGAGGAGAAACGCTGTGACAGACACTCACTCAGACATTCGGAAAATTATAGTATAGATTGAAAGTGCATATCTGTGCATGTATGTGATTATGTAGTGATCTTGGTTAGATCAAGCTAGAATTCATCTAAACACTACAGTGTAGTGTATAGTAAGTACTATTGCAATTTGTTTTAGGTTTTTTCATATAATGACTGGACTATTAGCTGTGTACAGCAGATGCTCCGCAAGCTTCGTAGCCGACATTAAAGAGTACACTGTAAACACTTTCTTTTGTAATAGACTTTTTTTTACACTGTAAAAACTTTTTCTTTTGTAATACACTATTTTAGTGAAAAATAAAAACTACAAAAAGGAGAAAATGACAGGATGAGCATATAAGGAGGGGAGGAGGTAGAAAAGACCACTGGCCACTATTTCTGACATGGCTGCAAGCACTATAGCACAATATATTACCACAGGTCTACTACTAAATTCAGTTTTAAATAATTGTAGTTCACCACACCATTCCACCAGATTTTATATTGACTGTGTCAATTCTTGTTTTTTTGTCCCCTGCAATATTTATTCAGCTTAACCCTAACCATAACCCTAACCCAGATGAATGACATGGATGGCATTGCTTAGACTCTTAGAGTACAGTGCAACATACATTTCCATTTGATGCATGTCAAAGATTAAGAATGATATACACCCGGAAAGAGTAGGCCTATCATGCAGAAAGGTGATGTTACAAAACTCCTATCTTGGATCTGTGGGTTTCGGCATTCGAAAAGTTCATGCTTTGCTCACTAATATTACAGTACGTTTTGTGTGAATCAACAAAGATAAATCAGATAAAACAATTCCCCTGGACTTTTTTGTGTTATCCCTTTAGCCCAAATACCTCCTAGGCCTGTCACGATTCACTCAACTCACGATACGATTCGAATCACGATCCAAGGTTCACGATTCACGATGTCACGATTTTCTCAACACAAATTTATTTTCCAGAAAAATTACCTAAAGAAATCCACAATTCTTACAATTCCAGTATTTTCTTTTCTTTTAACAATACTGTTTTCTCTGATGCTCTTTTCAATACAGTAGAACTATCAAATGACAAAAAAACAACAATTACATTTCAGTTCTTGTCTTCTCTCCTGTATTTTTGAGATGTTCTCTTATCCTCTATATACAGTAGCAAATAGCAAATGACGGAAAAGAGTATTATCTATTCTTAAATGTCAAATCCTGTGGTACATAGCAAGCCAACTGTACTGTTAGCCAGCTCCTTTTAGAACAGAATCCAATTTATTGGAAGAATAATCAATCAGCCAAACAAGCTTTATTTGACAGCTGTGATCAGTGCATATACCAGACATTTAAAACTGTCAGTAATTTTGACCCTAGGTTCTGTACGGTCTTTCCCTCAGAATAAAGGGATATATAGGGTTTAGGCTATGTCAATAAAAGAAAGGGGTCCTATATCACACAAAGATAAACCCCCACTAGTACTACTGCCCTGCATGCGGAGCCCTGTATGCTGGGCTTTGATCGGCTCTCCTCTCCTGTCAGACTGTTGGTCGAATCGCGATTCGTTTTTTAAAAGATCGATTTTGACCGGCCCCCAATTAAATCGATTTAAATCGATTTTTTCGTGAATCGTGACAGGCCTACCTCCTATTATACATTTTTCAATCGTTGATTGAATTCAAGTATTCAATCACCCAATCAAAATGTAATAAATAATGATGGACATAAACATTTTTTGTCTTCCTTTTCCAGATCCAGGATATAGATATTCTCCTGCTTGCCCTGAAGCATCGCATGCCCCAGCTGGAGGCGATGGTGGCAGAGCTGGAGAAGGAGGATGACGGGGATCTGTACGGAGCCATCACCCTGCAGGTCATCGAGAATGAACAGGCGGAGATCTTAAAGTTCATCCAGCAGCTCAGTAACACCACAGAGGGGACCCAGCTCCTCAACGCTGACACTGAGCAGAAGGTACGTATAAAACCTACCAAGACCATGCTATTGAAGATATGTGACATGTATTACAAGCCCCACAATGATGAAACTGAGCACACAGCAATCCGGAGTCCCCAGTGTTTGGCTATGTAGAATGATGAAAGAAAAGTATTATGATTATTTTAAAGAAATGCACTAGATGTCAACATGATATGAACTTGTATCTCAAGTTTCCTTTTTATGACATGGTATAGTAACCATTATTTCATACCTGTATTCCACTAGTGTCATAAAAATACTTGTTTGGCCATCATTGGAATCTTTTATAAAGGGTTTCCACACAAGCATTTTGAATTCCACAACACTCACAAACCTCATATTTCAACAACAAAAAAAGAAAGAAAAAAACATGCCCTGCTGTTTTACAGCTGCAGGAAATGAAAGAGGAGATGGTAGATCTGCAAACGTATGACAGCATGCAGGTCGTGAAGAGAGACCAAGCCAACACTCGTCTGAAGAGAGACCTGGACCAGTGCAGAAATGGACACCCCACAGCCCCGCCCACTCAGCCTCCACAAGGTACAGTACTATGTCCCACATTTCACCACCAATTTTCACTCAACCCAAAAACTCCCTTCACTTCTTCTGAGCTGCAGTGGAAGTTTTTGGCTGAATGCTGTTTGTCAGACGCCCTTCCTTATAACTTCAGTTATTTTAGTCCCCAACTCTGAATAGTTTTAGCAGATTAATCATCACAATCGATGCCTGTCCATGTACACGTGGCACTTGTTATAATTGTGTGTTTCATTGTACACAACTATTAATTTATTAACCACTTTCAACATGGCATCCCTATTTTGAGAATGTGATTATAGGAAAACATTTTCAAACATTTCTCTTTTCGCCCCCAAACAAATAGGTAAAATAATTATTTACAAGCTCTCAATGCGTCGCATTGCTCTTTTTGAAATGGGGCTATGGTAACTTATTTTTTTCACCCATTTTTTCAGAAATTATGCCTCTGCTCTTTCCGTCCCCTCCCCTCCCCTCTCCTCACCATTCCAATCATTCTTTATCCCACTCTGTGCTCAGGTAACTGCCCTCTTGGACATATGGTGAATGTCACTGGGCCCAGGGTCACCACCGTAGCGACTAGTGCGCAGCCGCGTGGGGCCTGGGGTCGCGATCCTAAACCTGAAGCAGGAAAGGAGAGCTGGTATTGGCTGGTGATGTTGACATCCAGCAACATATATGCTAATTATGTACGCCGCTTCTCCAGTCTGAGCGGCCTGATTGTTGGAGCGAGTAGTCCAGGTAAAGCACATTTGTGTTTCATAAAAGGGCCATTAATTGTGATTGATAATCTAGTCTATGGGCCTGTGACATCAAACGGATGATGAATTAGGAAGGATTTGACCATCTGTCAACATTTGACGTGACGCCCTGCGATGTAGCATGTTGGCGAGGTCGTGGTGACAGTATGCAACTCGAACAGCGCTGAGTCGACTGAAGCGAACTTTGCACAACTCAAGTCCACTTCTGACGGTGCGCCTGCTTTGTTTCAAGTGTTTTAGCTGACTCGTCTACATTTTGGAAGTAAGAACGTCACTTCCACATTCCAGTGTTGGCAGGACGACCAGGATGGTTGTCATGTCAAACGTTGACAGAAGGCCAGATCAGATGTTACCCCAAGCCGTCACTATAGTACTAGTAAGACGCCTCAGGGCGACATGCGACCTAATTCTTTGCCATCTGGCCAATGATGTATATCGGACCAGTTACCCATATATGGAGACCCCTGGTACCCATGGGTTCCTCTTGAAAATTAGATGCTGCATCTCAAGGGGCTATCCCTGCAATAAAATCTTACAAAAATCTTACAAATGGAGATCCATGTACTGTATATGGAGATATGCTGTGAGAGCCCAAACATGCTTACTCAGTTATTCGTTATGTGAAAGTCCTATGATGTCTATGACATCTGACATCATACCCTTTTATGCCCATACATGGAGATCCCTGTCTGTAGAACCAGCCACACAGATATGGGCTGTCTTGGCCATATACGGATTATGTTAGTGTGGTATGTGGCCGATGTGGCCTCCATATATGGGCATTCCCATAAGAAGTCCTGTCATGAAACCCTAACCCTTTTATTCTAACTTGTAGTGAGACTAGCAAGACTAAACTGCCTTGAACCAGGTTTTCCTCCGTGGTGGAAAGCCTGATGAAAATATGTAGTGAAGATTTGTAGCGTGTAACTGTAAGGTCTAAAAATACATTATTAACAACATTCACCCTGGAGACCCTATTTAGGGCATGTCATTATAGTCTCTTTTTTTAAGTAATAGGGCATAAGCAGTTAATTTCTTTAAATGTACAGTATCATAGTTTCTTGTATTTCTTCCTATAGGCAATGTACAAATATCTCCCTCCAACCCCACCACCAACACCATCCAAGGCCCAAATGCTGTGCTCTATGGAGAGGCGCTGTACTATGGCTGTTATAACAAAGATGCTGTTTGTAGATTCAACCTCACAGACCGTAGTGTTACCTCTGTACAGTTGCCCAAAGGCACCAGGTATTTTGTTTTATTTATTCATTTACTTACTTACTTACTTATTTATTTAAACTTGGCTATCTTGGCATGAGGTTGGATCAATATTGACAAATAATCTCTAAAAACTGATAAAATATCATTTTGAACCACTTACACTTATACACAGAAATTAACAGGGGTCTGAATGTAATGTAATGGTTACATTTCCTTAACTTATACCTCATCACAACTAACCCTAACTCTCTCTCTCTCTCTCTCTCTCTCTCTCTCTCTCTCTCTCTCTCTCTCTCTCTCTCTCTCTCTCTTTCTCGTAGGTTTAACTCTCAGAGTAACTTTTGCATTGGTAGCATTGGTCAATGCTACTCATACACAGATCTGGACCTCGCAACAGATGAGAGTGGTATCTGGGTAATGTACGCCACCTCTGAGAACTTTGGCAACCTGGTGGTGTCTAAGGTAGAGCCTGGTAAACAGCCGACGCTTGGGCAAACCTGGCATACCTCGCTCTACAAGCAAGCGGCTACTAACACGTTTGTGGCATGTGGCATGCTCTATGCCACGCGGTATGTGAACGCTGGCACCGAGGAGATCTTCTACTCCTTTGACACCACAACCGGAGTTGAGCGGTATGATGTTGGCATACACATCCAGAAAATGGCAGCCAACATATATTCCCTCAACTACAGTCCTGTGGACCACATGCTGTATGTTTACAATGATGGGAAGATGGTGTCCTACGAGGTAGAGTTTGAGTGAATGGATATTTACCACACCAGTACACTGTTACTTGCAAGCATTCTATTCTACGTATATTGAAACATATGCTATCATACCCAGTAGTGCAGTGGTTCTCAACCTGTGGGTTGGGACCCTCAGGGAGGTCCCCAAATTATTTTGCGGGGTCCACAGATGATTACTCAACAGTAAACAAACCAACAAAGTTTTAGTGTATATAGAAGGTATACTGTTTGCACACTTCTAAAGTGACAATTTAAGGACTTTTTAATACCTCTAAAATGACAAATTAAACATTGGTCAAATTGTTAAATATTTGAGGCAGACATTGTGAAAATAGCCGATCTACATGCTCACAACGCCTCGCAACACGATTCGTTGTGAGCATGGAGATCTGCTATTTTCACAATAGAACCGTGTTACGCAAAATGTAATGCCTCGTCAGGGTGGGGTGTCCCCAGTTAGAATATGATTCTTTTGGGGGTCGCAACCTGAAAATAAAAGGTTGAGAACCACTGCAGTAGTGGACAAAGAACTTAACTCCCAGTACTTCAAACTACTGTATACTCATGGTAAAATATTACTTGTGAAAGTTGCTCTGTCAAATTTGTTAAAGTAGCCTACTGCAGTTCTTGCTTTTCAAAAGTACAAATTACAATGTGAATGTACATGTTATTTTTATTATCAATGCATTCTTGTATTAAAGTTTTGACATTTCTCCCCCAAAATCCACAATTTTCACATTTTTACTCAAAAAGAACAGATCTACAACTTAGCTCACAACATGTTGTAACACGAGCTTAAAGATCTCGTCACTATATTTGAGTGGTTGATTTATAATTTGTTTTGTTAAAGGTATACTGTATACATACAAAGTCCAAAAACTATACTGTACTCAAGTAAAATATGTATTGTATACGGTATTGTACTTAACTGTCCACCGCAGTGAATAACACATAAATAACCATGACAAGCATTTATATATATGTATTTATATATATGTATATAATATGTTATCAAAGAATTATGCTCTTCATGTGTAAAAAGCTCAAATAAAATGAAAAACATTTTTATGTCGTAATATCCACACATTTACCATGAAAAAAGGGTGTACTGTATATGGTTGACGGCAACTGTGTAAAATTCTCAGACGTTTGACTTAAAGTCTTTATTTATTTATTCATTACTTTAGCTAGCTTACTTTAAATACTGTATGTATTTATAATATATTTAAACTTTACAGTACACATCTGAATGACAACAAAGCAGGTAAGTGTCCTTCTATCTTTGTGAATAGAAACAAGCTCAAAGGAAGACTCACAACTTATTGCTCAATACAAATCAATCAGAACGCTTGCAGTAAGCAACAAGGTTGTTAACACATGACTCATTTTCATATCTGTGCTGTGTAAAAATAGCATACAAGTAATTTCACACGTCTTTAATTGTCTGTGGGTATAGCTGAGACATAGCAGGGGCTTAATGTACACAATACAGTATATGTATTTCTTTAGTGGAGCGCAAAAAAGAGAGTTTGATACAATGAGCAATGAACACAAATATGACACTTTGAGAAGAGAAGTAGCAAAGCGTTGGCTAGGCCTTCAGTGTACATCAAGGGTGAGGGTGGATGTTTCAAGGTGTTAACGGGATACAGGGGGTGGGGGGAGAAGGGGGAGGGGTTAGTAGCAACACGTTATGTTATAATACAGTGGAGGAGGGAAGAGAGCGCCATAAGCCATCAGACACTACGGGCCTTTGGGAACCTGGACAGGCCAGTATTTTAACGAAAAGAGACAGTGTTGTTTCCCCCATCAAACTCATTGTTGTCACTACCTCCAGACATTCTCTCTCACAACCTTTGATTTCCTCCATCTCCCATCTTCTCTCATCCCCACTTCCACTCCCACCCTCCCTTCCCGCCCTACTTCTGTCGTTAACTTGCCCTAATCCAGGGGTTCTCCTTTTTAGGCAGTGACCCCCAAAATAAGCATATTTGAACTAGGGACCCCCACCCTGACAAGCACTTGGAATTGTAGCTATTACATTTATATTCATGTGACTTAGTTGGTTCCACAGATAAATATTGTGAAATTAGCAGATCTTGCAAGGCGTTGTGAGCATGTAGATCGGCTATTTTCACAATGTTCGCCTCTTGCTTACTAAATATTTCACAGTTTGGCCAGTTTGGTATTAAAACGGTCTTGAAAGCCCTTAAATTGTCACTTTAGAAATGTGCAGATACCATTTATACACAGTAATCACACTACTGTGTATTGGTTTGTTTACCAGTGAAAAGTTTGAGAACCACTGCGGCCTAATCGCCCGTTTATCTCTACCCGCCTCCCTCCTTCCCTCTACATATGGTTGGCTGACTCCTCAGCAGGACAACTTAGGTTTAGGGTTAAGGTTAGGTTTAGGTGTCCGTCCCCCCGACTTTCGGCCAATCACAAGCTTCCGCTGCCTTAGCCCAGATGCCTTTTTGATAAGCTTGGACTGAAAGACCTGCAAAAAACCATAGACATAAAAAGGCAGACACCTCCTCCGGCTCTGGGACGCTGGTAAGAGGACTCATAGATATATATAAGAAGGCTAGATGGCGCAAGGCGGAGTCGGCGGCGTCGTTCACTGGCGGCCATCTTAGGACAGGACCATCCCCCCTGTCCTGCCGGCAGGCTGTATGGTATAGTGCGTGTAAGGTGAGTGATCTGCACACTTAAATACTCCTTACTCTCTGAAATCTTGACGGATTTACTAACGGTTTGGTTTATTACAAACATTATTAACGTGGCTATGATTCAGGCTGGTTGACATGTTGAAATTGAAGCTTTTCATTTCGAAAAAAGAGCATGCAGCATAGTTAAGTGGCATGGCTACTACTAGCACAAGTTTATCAAGACAACAATCGAGATTTTCAAATATTATCAGGTTTTCCTGAGACCATTACCTGTGGGATCACCTGCCACAAATATGATAATATTATATTATAATTAGGATAATCATTATGTACAATACAAGTTATGCTGCACAGGAACAACAGGGCTATGAGATAATAACATTGCAAGAGTGTTGATGACCCTGGCTTTTAGAAATATTTCTACCACCTGTCTACACAATCCTTGAATCTTTCTTTTGGACACTATTTTAACTCTTAGTATGGTTGTCTTATTCTAAAAGTCTGCATAGGCTAATGCTTACATGCATACATGCATACTGTAGATACATCCTTACCCTTAATGTTAAAGGAAAGAAGGGTGGACATGTTTAATTGATATATCTGGGTACCTGTTCTCCCATTTCTTTTTTTAAAGGTTTCCCAAAAGCCTAGAGAGCAGGAGACAGTGGGAACTTGCCCCAAGATGGGATGGTTTTGTTGCAAATGACAGGACACTGCTCTGCAGAGAGCACTTCAGCAGTGAATACTTTTACAGGACTGGGCAGACTGTCTGGCTTAAAGGTGTATTAGATTCAGATGCATGATACATGATACATAAGATAGTAAAAAAAGTAAGTGTCCATGCTTATTAAGTATTATAATGATCTGTCTACTGCTAGCTAATTTCAGGATTTGTTGTGCGACGCACTTTGAAAAAGCTGTCCTGTGATGTCTGCCGGGCCAGCCTTGTGACCGATGCTGAATCTGCCTGTAAGGACAAGAGCTACCACCTACTGACCCTGAAAAGCAATTGGAGGTCTGGTGATACCATCTGAAGGCACGGTGAAGGCAGCAGAGTGGGTCGTTCGCCAGGCATCTGCAGATTCCAGATGAAAATAGCCCATAGGATAGGAGGATAGGTTCAGAGGATGTGTTTTCGCTCGGGCATTGACAGTTACCACCATACACTGATGAAGGTGGTTGTGTCCCTGTTTTTCAAGCTGAGGCTGCACCATATTGCTAAAATGACTATGCTTAGCTTACAGAAAGACAACGTGAGACAGAAGCTACCAAAAACGGTCCTTTATATATATATATATATATATATATATATATATATATATATATATATATATATATATATAATGTGTGTGTATATGGACACATTTCATCCACAATTCCATGCTGTATTGATCTGGTACCATAGGAGAGATAACAGGCAAACAATGATCAAATAAAACATTCTTCTACATTCTAATGCAGATGTTAAATGATGGGTAAATTTTTCCCCAATGGATGTATTTGAGTCTGGTTTACCTCCTTTCAGGCTTTACATTTAAAGTTTACTCCAAGCAAGAACGTATGAGCCCATGAGTAGTGCACTGAATGCCATCTGAGAAAAGGAACCCACTGTGATTTTGCTATTCAGTTCTAATGCTACAGGTATACTTGATGGTAAATCCTGTCTGTCTCTCTACACTGCCACACCACCGCCCTCTCAACAGCCCCCCAAAGTTCCAGTCTAACCCCCAACCTCATTGATCATTGTTGAGCTGTTTAACCCTCTAGAGCCCACTGTTGTAATATTACAACGTTTGTATTTTATCCAAAAAAAGGTTTAAATCATTTTATTTTAGCTCCCCCTACCACCTAAACATCACCATTGGATTCTATTGTTTAGTATTACAATGCCATTGGCCACAATATTTGCATATAAATACCCCCCACATGGGCTGACATTCACACCCGCCACACCCGCTGACATTCCAGAGTTTTGACGAACAACATCTCACTTTTTCATGGAAGCTATTCCTCACAAAAACATAAGTAAAATGCCTGTACTATTTTTTTTGGTGATCATTAGAATGTCTAGAACATGTACATATGTTATTATTGTGAAAAATATCCCCCATATGCAAATTAGAGCATGATTTATGATTTATGGCTATATATTTTCAATTTTTTATTTCAAGTATTTCTATTTTGGGGCCTTAGAATATAATAATGGTCCATTGAACCTTCAAACAGGTGTATGCAGTACACCTGTAGCCTACTTCAATATCAAGGGCCACCAAAAGCATCATGCAGCATGGGTTTAACAAAAAAAAAGATTATTATACATCATGATTATTGCTGTTATGACTATAGTTGGTATATATTATGTAGGTACTCGTCTGGCTGTTGGTGGTCTGATCTCACAGGGAGGGGAGGATTGGTCATGTTACTGATTGGGAAATGACTTGCAGTTGCAGTGCTGAAATAAACTGTATAAAAAGGAGGTCTATTTGGTTTTGTTATGTCCTTAATAAAATAACCTTGAAGCCCCATCTCTAATCTCATATTTTACAGAATGGCAACATGAGACTATTTTATATCAAATAAATATAAGCCAAATGAGACAGATTTTTATATTAAATTAATGCATTGTTACATTTAATACACAATGAATTAAATAATAAAAATATTACTAATATTGGAACTATTACATGTTACATATTTACAATATAAATACAGTCTGTATAGCTAATTGCTTTACTTTACCTATATACTTAATGTTATTTCATATGGAAATCCATGGTTATAATTATTCTAAGTATACAGTAACATAGCTACGTTTCTTAGGTTTATAAGAAACCAATCCGTTTCAAAATAGGTTGAAAATTGAGCAAGCTCTGGTCATTTAAATAGTACATGCACTATAGAAATTAATGTTAAACTGGGCGATCGGTCCTGTCCCAAGATGGCCGACCTGTAGCGACGTCAGTCCCCATTGGCCAACAGCGGGCGTGAGCTATCTAGCCTTTATATATGAGAGAGTGTTTTTTACTGGTGATTCAGTCAGAGTGTATGAAAGGGTGCGCTCGTTTTATTGTCCACGACATTGCAAGCGGCGCGAAGGCCAGCGGACCTTGGTCCTGCTATTCGCCCCCGAGCGCCGCAGGCGCGAGTGGCCGCGAAGAGCGGGCCAGGGCCGCGCGGCCGGCGGAGCGCCGCGCGAGTTACGAAGCCGTGGTGAATGCAATCGTTATATTTATGCCCAGGCCGTAAGGCCTGGGCAAGCCCACGATAAACGCCCGCGCAGTCCGGTGCGCATTTCCGAACGCACCCTTTGCCCAAACTCGGACTGAAACACCAGTAAAAAACACCATCCCCTTTATATATATCTATGAGAGGACTGGCAAGCTTCCGGAATTCTGAAGGACGCTTCCTTGTGCGTCACAGAATGGGATGCTCGGTAGGCCAATCAGATGCGGGACTCCCTCTTTCCCACTGCAGGGGGCAGAGTGCCTTGCACAGTTTCACAGTTCCACACTTCCGCCAGTCCTGTTTTACCAGTCGCACCAATGAACTGCAGCGGCGGATGAGGTATCTAGCTTTTTATATCTGTGCAAAAAACACTCTCCCATAAACCAGGCCAAAGCTAGCACATCTGTCCTTGTCTGCACTGCAGTGTGTGTGGTTATAGAGCCCCCTACTGTACGCAGCAAGCATTTCATCCATTCACCCAAACCCTCTGTATAAGCTAAAATGAATATAATCCATGACGGTCAACCTCCATCCACTGATCCATCATCATCCACAGTCCACACACATTGATTGATTGAAGACTTTATTAGAAGTTTGCATAGGAAAAGGTACAGTTTCATGACGGTACAGTTCACTGGTACAAGGTCTACTAAAAGGAGATCCATGAAAAGACTAAGCTTATTTCCACTGGAAACCATTGAAGTATCTCATATAACATTGAATGACAGACAAATAGAACACAGTACTATGCAGTAGATATGTAAAGAAAAACAAAAAAAAAAATACAGTAAGTCTAAAACAAACAGTATATACATCAGTGTGTCTGTGTCTGTGTGTGTGTGTTCGTGTGTGTGTGTGTGTGTGTGTGTGTGTGTGTGTGTGTGTGTGTGTGTGTGTGTGTGTGTGTGTGTGTGCGCGCGCGTGCATGCGTGTGCACCCCTTACCCTATGATGCTCTCCATGCTCACGCTGACCAGACCAATATTAGTTTTCTCGTATGTTCAGTGAAAATAGACCATGTCTATTTGACACAGAGATTTCAGTGGTTCATTTATTTGCCTTGAGTGACCTTGTTTTAAGGAAACTTTCTTTCTTAGAGAAACTGGATAGATGGATATACATTCTGAAGTATATCCTGATAATTTAGTTAAAGGGATATTCCACTTTCAAAAAAAACTTTGGTCATTTTATTGTCCAATCAGGCTTTTGTGAACACCCAGAACAGTTTTCAATTTGCTTGATTCAATATTTAGATATTTGATAGTCATTTTATCAGACACTCCTCATCTACCCATTCCTATACAAACCCATTGTAACTTCAAACTCCATTTTAACCATAGATTCATCAAAAACACCCGTTCGAGTTTGTGTGGGATTATTTATCTTTGCACACATCAACTTCAATTTAGCTTCAACTCTTGATAACTATTTGACAAGTTGAATTATTATAAGGTAGTGGTTCTCAAACATTTTCATGACAAGTACCCCAAATTGCATTTGGTGACAGAATTCGAATAGCTTAAAACCCCCTCAAGCAACCCTGCGGGTCCCTTTGAGAATCAGTGTTCTCCAGCACCTCAGCAGAGGGTGTGTGTGTGTGTTCATTCAGTTCTTGTCAGTAAAAGCAATACACATAGTTTGTTTTAGGTTGATTTAATAAAAAAAAAAAGTATAATCTTATTTGTCAAAATTGCAAGTGATCATTGATAAACTGCAGTACACATCAACATGTCTAATTTGTCTAGTACAGATACTAAATTAGATGCTGAGTATCGCAAGGAGGCATTCTGCTTATGCTGAAGATGCCTAGTATGTGCTTGGGTGAGAGAACTCGGCTTGGTAAGCCAGTAAATAGCCATCGTTGTACATGTAGATTCGCTTGTCAGTGGGATTGTAGCTCAGACTGGCCACTCCTGGAGCCACCTTCTCCAGAGGCAGAGCCAGGCTGTTGTCCTCTTTACCCGTGGCGGTGTCGAAAGCGTAGAAGACCTCCTCGCGGTACTCGCTGACGTAGCGGGTGGCGTACAGCGCGCCACAGGACATGAAGGCACTGCTCACCGCCTTCTTGAACACCTGCGTCTCCCAGGTGTGCGTCACGGTGAGCTTCTCCCCGTCCCAGGCCAGCTGGCTCACCACCAGGTTACCATGGTTACCGGTCGTGGCATAGATGGCCCACAGCCCCAACTCGTCCGCCTCCACATCTACGTCACTATAGGATCTACAGCTGTAATAACAGTACGGGAACGTGTTGTTGAACCCTACGCCTGTCCCAGGCAGTCTCACCCTGGTCACTTTGCTGTTCGTCAGGTTGTACCTGCAGATGTCAGCAGACTGGTAACAGTGATAGTAAAGGGCATTGCCGTAGAGGACGGCGCTTGGACCCTCGATGGCGTTAGACGTTATGGAGGAGAATAATTGGACGTCTCTGTAATTGGTCTCGGCCATTAAATCTATGTAGGACCTGTACATCCTCATTGTGTGGCCCCATGCCTGGCTGTTAACCAGAGGCATGAGCCAGTAGATGTCTTGTTCTCCTGGTGGACTGTTGCCATCGGCCTCTTTTCCCCAGGAGCCAGAGGCGTAGCTGCTCTTGTAGACGCCAATCTTGGTCACCACAGGGTCGCTGATGTTGGCCATGAGGCCCTTGGAGCACTGCGAGGCTGAGGTTAATGAGAAGTAGAAGGTTATGAGGGTCAGGCAGTGGTTCTCAGTTTGAGGCCCGAGGACAACTAGGACACGTATGGGTCTGTATCTCTGAGAGTGTACAGAGGTGTACTCTCTCAGAGCTGGATTAGATTGGGGTTCCATAGGGGTGTAAAGATTATAGTAACTGAATCGAAAAATTGATTTGAATTTGCAATGAACTCAGGGACGTAGCGCGTCTAATCGGCGCTCTAGGCGAGCTCTCTCGAATGCCCCCCCCCCACTCCCTCGGTTTTGGGCCGGTTTGGATGACTGTTCAATAATATGACATTTTCTCGGGTTTTGGCGTGATTTTTGGGTCAGGTTGGGTGGCTCATTAACTTTTTATTTATTTTATTTTTTACAAAAATGGTCAACAATGAACAGCAGACTGTGTACAAGGCAAGCACGCTGGATAAACCTAATGAAGATATACATCACACCAGCACATGTTTAGTCAACTTTACATTCCATGATTTGCTTTACTCGCCCGGGTCGCCCCCGTCCCCCCAGTTAGGCCACAGCATGCAATGCATGAATCAACAACAACGTGATGCTACAAAATGCTAAGTTTAATAATCTAAATAAAAGTAAATTGCATAATACCTTTATCCTTAGCACGCCTTTCCTCTTCTTCCTTTCTCTTTTTCTTGTTCTGTGCCCCAGAGGGCTTTTTCCTTTTCAACATGTTCTTACTTCTTTCTTCAATCTACTGTTCTAAGTTATAGTTCTCTCGCTCGTCTTCTTGTTGTCTGTCTTCCAGTTTCCATCACACCTGTCTCCTCTCTCTCTCATCAACCTGACCCAGGCAGTCCCGCATTGTGTCGCGGCAGATTCCGAGATTCGTCAGTGCGAATGATGATGACTCATGACTGATTGATCATCATGATGATTCGTCACTGCCACTGGACAGTCTGGACTGGTCACAATCATGATCATTCGCTTGACAATTTATTTCTATTTATTTATTTATTTGTTATGTATGTAACACTGGCCAAGGCCAGCCAGGCTGCGCCCAGCCCAGGCTGTGCTGAGCGATCGGCGCCCCCTTTGATGAAGAGTGCGGGGGCGGGGTAGTACCAATCTCATTCATCTTGCCCTGCTGCGACCGAGCGCAGGTTGCCTCTGATGCTCAAGTTTTTATGATTGATAATAAAAATGTTATTTTGACCCACATAGTAAGCAACTGGATCGTCTGGGTGAGATAAACCAATAGAGGGGGCGCCGATTATTTTATTTTTTTAATAAAAAAAAGAAAGAAAAAAAAAATCACTCCATTTCGGCGGGCGCCCCTTTGAGGTCGGCGCTCTAGGCGGCCGCCTATACCGCCTATAGCTAAAAACGGCCCTGGATCTACTATATCGATATTCAAAAGCATATATTGTACCGTTTTGGATTTGTATCGTATCGGTATCGTTTTACAATGCAGATAATCTGTATCGAATTGTTTTGCAGTACAAATAATTGATTGTATGGAAAACAAGTATTTGTGCCTTGTATTTATCAATTTTAAGAAAGAAAATGAAAAAGAGGGGTTTCATTACTTTTCCATAAAGCTACTCTTGGTCTGTCGATAAATGTGTGTAATCTCTGTGTTCATGTCAAGGTGCGGGTTTGTCCATATGTGTTGAAATATAATGTCCATGTATTTTCTAGAGAATCAAAGCTCTTTGTTATTTATATCCATAATAATAGATATTTCCCTTAAAAACATGCACTATTGACACATTTCACACAGATTTAATTTCTTTGCTAAATAGTTACTACATTTTAAATCATTGAATCGAATCGTATCGCCATGAAGTCCATGTATCGTATCGTCAACCATCGTTACACCCTTAGGGTTCCAGTATAGCCTAGTAGTTTAAGGGCTCCCAAACCTTTCAGGCAATGATCCCCCCAAAATGTATAGACCTGCATTGGGACCCCTCACCCTGACAAGCACTTGAAATTGTAGCCATTACATTTAGTTTGACAATGTATTTTCACAATGTATGCCTCTTTCTTATACTATTTGACAATTTGGACAATTTGGTATTAAAAAGGTCTTAAGTCATTCAATTGTAACTTAAGAAATGTGCAGATGTTGGTTTGTTTACTGAGTGAGAAAATATGCACATTAAGCTAATCAACTGGGGACCCCCCCGTTTGGGAACCACTGGCCTAGTTCAGCGTTTTAATTTCAAGGACCCCCAGTTTGATATGCATTAGTCCACGGACCGCCATTTGATAGTTGTTTTTTGTTCTGGGACCCAAATCTACACTGTTAAAACTCTCCAAATGGGCCTCCAGTTGGTTCCATTTGTACACACTTTGATATACAGCCCTGTAAAGTCCATTAGGACACCTGGTTCCCCAGACCCCAGGTTGTGAACCAGTGATAGACCGCTGCATGTATCGCTGCATTCCATTTCCCTTGCTCCCTCAAAAACACCCCACTTCCTGTCTACCAACACACACACAAACACACACACACACACACACACACACACACACACACACACACACACACACACACACACACACACACACACACACACACACACACACACACACACACAGTATTGTATGATGTTTCCTTTTTTCTAACTCAAAAGTATTTTCCTGCCCTACAAAGCCAACGTGCAGCAACTGTATCAAGTAATTGTGTACTTACTTTTGAAGTCTTTTGGGATCGTTCGACAGGAATTCACTCCGTTCTTCAGAGTTCGCAGTTTGCCTTTGACGCTCCTCATGTTGATGATGTCTGAATTGTGCATCCTCTTTACATCGGTCCGCAGTTTACCCACCTGACACACACGCACGCACGCACGCACGCACGCACGCACGCACGCACGCACGCACGCACGCACACACGCACGCACGCACACACACACACACACACACACACTATATATTTACATCACTTGTGGGGACATTACATAGACTTCCATTCATTTTTATGCAAGTCCTGTGGCCTTACCCTAACCTCTATCCCTAAACCTAACCCCTAACCCTAACCCTAACTCTAACCTTAACCCTAACTCTAACCCTAACCCTAACCCTAACCCTAACCCTAACCCTAACCCTAACCGTTGTGGGGACCTACTATTTTGTCCCCACACTGTCAGAGGTCCCCTGCAGGTGACTGTGTGAACATGCGTTTAGTCCCCATAAGTATAGCTAGACAAACTCACACATGCACGCGCGCACGCACGCACGCATGCGCGCACACACACACACACACACACACACACACACACACACACACACACACACACACACACACACACACACACACACACACACACACACACACACACACACACACACAGCGACAGACACAGTCAAAGCCTTACTTAAGAACCCTAGCATCCCTATTCTACTGTACACAGAACACAATTGTACAAAAGTACAGTACTTAAGTAAATGTACTCAGTTACTTTACACCACTGTTTTCCTTCATCTTCCTCAGTCACTCCACCTGCATCCACATCCATAAACCTCCTCTTACTGTATACCTTCCAGGCAGTTCCATCTTCAGCATCCTTTCCCCAATGGACCCCTCATCCCTTTATTTTAATTACTTCACCACCTTCATACTGTAGCATCCTAATCGTATCCTCACCGACATAAACCCATACTGCTGACTAAAATGTCACCTCTCCTATTAGCCTCCACGACTCTTTGCCATAGCTTCCACTACTACTTCTAATGACTCTGTGTTTTATGTTACATAATACATAGGCCTACTGTAATCTTACACACTACACAGGCAAAAAATGACGTGGCGGACGTGGCGGACAGACAGAGGGACTGACTGACAGACAGCCGGTGGAAGTTTTCATGGTAACTTATTACAAAACAAACAGCTAATTCAGCTAGTAGACCTATAATTATCATACACTGCTCTAAAGGCTACCCTTGGTTGAGTTCTTCATAACTCTGCCATACCTCCTCTGAGAGTTTCTTTGTCTCATCGGTTGGCTTTGCAGCGTGGATGGAGGTGATGTCAGTCTCTAGCTGCTCCAGTTCCTGGCCCAGCTGGCGCAGGTGCAGGGCAGAGTACAGGCCCTTGTCATGCAGGTACTGGTAGGGCACTAGACGGGCTGTCAGGTTCTGAAACAGAGCCTGGATCCCAGGCAGACGCTCTCTGGACAGTCGCACCTTAGGAGGAACAGACACAAGAAGTGAACTCCAGGAGTTTGTCCGAAAGACCACAGAAGCAGCATAAATTCAGCTTCACTCTCACTGAATTCCAATCTGCCTGTGACAATTTATGTGTGTAAAGCTTGTTAGGCAACTGATGCATTTACTGTAATGAGATTTCTCTATTATTTGGTATAGTAATATTAATTAAATTAATAGATTCTTATTTAATTTCAGGATGAAACATTCTGCTCTTGGTTTGTAGATGAGGAGGTTTGGATGTAATAACACAATTATATTTCATTTTCAGAGTATGAGTCTGCCCTATTCATAATGGCAACGTACCGTAAGTATATACGGTATATATATATATATATTAGGGCTGTCCTCGACTCAGGATTTATCAAGTCGACTCGAGTAGCGGGGGTTAATCCGACGCGCCGACGAATTGTTTATGTAAAAAAAAGAAAAAAAAAAAAAAAAAGGAAAAAGAAAATTGGTGCGTTAAGCTTTTAAACCACATCAACATAATACAATAAAACAGTAATATGAACCTAAGCCTTTAAAGTGAATTAGATCCATGAACTACCGTGCATATTGAGACATGGTAGCGGTGGACATTAATGACGATAACATTGCGTCCAGCCGTGCGTCATTGTGAATTGTGGAGCAGAGTAGAACAACGGAGGCGAGAATAATGCATCTCTTTGACAGCATGTCGTGTATTATTTCCACAAGTTGTATTTTCTCAGAGCACAGCGCTGCTGTATCAAAAGAGCTATGTTGCCGATCTGGTGCGAGATAATAAAAAGAAAACAGTTCGCCCATCGCTATTCCTCAGCCTGAGACCACCACACACCCATGGCAGTGAAAGTGAAAGCGCGTCGTGCTGCTTCTTTGGCCAGCTCTAGCTGCAAGTAGAATAACAACACGTCGACGTATTTCCTCTCCGAGTGCTTAACTTCAAAATAAGAGCTCACTGTCATATGATCAAGGCAACTTTCAAGTCACGTGAACTGATTTTATTTTTAAGTCTAGTTTACCAAGTAGTAGGAAGTATGGACTCAATAAGAATTACATGACAGTCACAGTCCAGCGCTCTCATACCGCACCACAGTAACTGGCGTGATAAAAATATATATATATTTTTGACGGCTCGACTCAAACAATTGGCGTCGATTCCGGGGGCTTCAAACGACGCGTCGATTTGACGATTTTTAGAGGACAGGCCTAATATATATATATATATTCTTTTTTTAAGTTAAAAATAATATCTACTGTATATTATTTTGCTATAGTGTTTTTCAGGGGTCTCTCCATTTCTCCAGCACTTTAATAAACAGAAGAATACATTTTCAGGTGGGTTGCCAGTTTAATCAAATCAGGAGAGGGTATTAAGCATTTATCAGCTTCAAGTGTTCCAGTTACACTTTTGTCAGCTCATTTCTTCATGTCATCACTTAGAATTTCATGTATTTATCCTATACTGTATGAGTTCTCTATCCCAGTGTTTCCCAACCTTTTTTCAGGGGACCCATTTTTTTAAGATGAAAAATCAGTGGACCCATTTCTTTAAGGTGAAAAAAAGGGGTCCGCGGACCACCGGTTGAAAACCCATGTATATGTATGCCCTAAAAAATATATATCTAGAAACAACACTGCAACCAGCATCTTTGGATAATAATAATATTAATTCTAGTGGCTTCTGTTCTGACTGCACAGTCCAGACTCCAGCCTGTCAGTCAGTGGACATCAACATGGACAGATCAACCCCGGCGAGGGCCCCTGGCCGATAATATTTTAGGGCCCCCCCACCCTCCACCATAACCCACCCTCCCTCCCAACGCTCACTACCCAGCTCGGATTTTAAGCCATGATGATCATCTGTGGGCCAAGAAAGCACCTGTAGACAACAGCCCACACATTTGATTTTTAATTAAAGGCCCACTTCACCTCTGGGATACCAGATCTTATTTTATTGTTGTTTGGGACATGATCAACATAATCGAGAGTTATTTTTTGTGTTCAATCTGTGTTTTGAGATATTTTAGTATTTCAGCATGCATTTTGCATCATATGATGCAGCATGATCTGGTTGTCCCAGAGGTGAAGTGGGCCTTTAATGTATACATTTAATTTGAGTAAATTGTCAATGACCACGCGGCCCAGTTCCCCCAAGGGCACCTGAGAGCCAAAGGGCCCCTGTCAACGGCCCCACCAGCCCACTGGTTAATCCACCCTCAAAGGATTGCAGCGGCTGCAGCACGTTAATGAGTGAGAACTCCGGTGCCCCAGTCAAAAACTTAGTTGGAAAAGGAGAGAATCATTCTGTCCTTGACAATAATAACAATCCCACTGTTCGAATGTTGTACATATATGCACACATGGAGCATAAATAATTATATAAAAAAAAAAAGAATGTTTTGGCGACCCAATTTAAATCTCCCGCGACCCAGTCTTTGGGAAACAGGGCTCTATCCTGATTGGATTAAATTGGTATCCCGGACCGAAGATGCATTTTCTGTTTACTAGCTGGAGAGACAGGGTCTGTTACTCATTAACAGTATGAACAAATACTCTGTTAGCAGTTTAACACGTAATTTTACAAAATAAATCACTTCTCCACCTTAAATTTCCAAAATATGAGTGTAGGCCAACTCTTATTGGTTTATGGTTGAGGAGGTTCTGAACACCTTATCTTGTTGTGTATTGAAGAAGTCTTCACAGCTCTTAACCTGGACCTGGACATTCTCATACGCTATGACGGGGAACATCCACATGCTGCTGTTCACTGGACACACACATGTGCCATCCTTCTCATGGCCATCGACACGCTGAGCTTGGCTGACAACCTGTGGTGTACAAAAAAGCATCTTCATAAACATCGATATTGTGTGCAATGATGCATTAATCCACATACCTAATCTACACTGTAAAATGTCAAATAAATCTCTAGTAAAGACTGAAACTATACTCACTGTGGATGACATAAGCATCAGTGGGAGCAGGAGCATGGTCTGAATCGGAGCCATAATGATACTTTACACTGACTCTGAGGAGAGGAAGAAAACACTCAATTGTGAAGTGACTTCTCTTCCCTCTCTCTTTCCCAATACAGGCATAACACACACACATGCAGTACATATTATCTGTGATTTCTGCTGTGTCATCTATTTACACAAATGTGGATGTGAAACAAAAAAAGCAGAATTTGACTATTAAAAGGGATATTTCACTTTCACATGTTTTTAAGGAGATTCTTTTTCTTCATTTTATCGTCTAATCAGGCTTTTTGGAACACCCAGGACAGTTTTTGATTTTCTTCATTCAGTATTTAGATATTTGATATTAATTTCCCACCATTTCCCACCTTCCTATACAAACCCATTTTAACTTCAAACTCCATTTTAACCACTAGAAGCTCGGCCGGCCGAGCGTCTAGTCGGCGCCCTGGCCAACTCGGGAACAATGTAAATAGGGGATGAATGCCCCGCCCTTTAATGCAAACCCCATTATACCTGTTGTCATAGGATCTGTTTTGACCATCTGTTTGCGTGTGTCCATTTATGCCCATGGCTTGTGAGATGCGTCGGTTATCTCCATATATAGAGATTCAACACGTGCAAAGTACAGGAGTGATGTCAGAATGAGTCAGCAGAAGTGATGTCAGAATGCCCATATGCCCATATATGGAGATCTCTGTATCTGTGTCCCCTTTATGCCCATATACGGAGATTGCGTCCATTTTATGTCACAATGAGTCAGCGCTTGCGCCGATACATCCATTTATGCCCATATATGGAGATGTGCGGCCGAGCGTCTAGTCGGCGCCCTAGCCAACTCAGGAACAATGTAAATATGCCCATATATGGAGATCTCTGTAGGACCCGTTATGCCCATATATGGAGATGCGCGGCCGAGCGTCTAGTCGGCGCCCTAGCCAACTCGGGAACAATGTAAATATGCCCATATATGGAGATCTCTGTAGGACCCGTTTTGACCATCTGTTTGCCTGTTTGTCTTTGAGTCAGCAGAAGTGATGTCAGAATGCCCATATGCCCATATATGGAGATCTCTGTATCTGTGTCCCCTTTATGCCCATATACGGAGATTGCGTCCATTGTATGTCACAATGAATTCACTTTCACATGTTTTTAAGGAGATTCTTTTTCTTCATTTTATCATCTAATCAGGCTTTTTGGAACACCCAGGACAGTTTTTGATTTTCTTCATTCAGTATTTAGATATGTGATATTAATTTCCCACCATTTCCCACCTTCCTATACAAACCCATTTTAACTTCAAACTCCATTTTAACCATGATAGATTCAAATAAAACTGTGGCCGATAAATGAGCGTTGCAGGGCGGATACATATCTGACTGGCCCTCTCGCTGCACGCTGAATGACTGGTAGTCTGGGATCACTTCACTTTTCGGGGTTGTAACCGGTCTGGAGCGGAAACCACAAAACGTCACGTTGTAGTACTCAAAGGACTACAATTTGCCGGAAAGATCAAACCGGATTCAGTTTTAACCCCAAATATTCCCCTGCGCTCAAGGACACACTTTTAGGGCCTACCTAATAAACTCCTTGATGCGGAGTAGTTTTGCTTTTGAAAAATTCGTTTGGTATATGCATCTTTTAGTCCAACTTTTAGCGACTGGCAAGACTACACACGGCTACTCGAGCATTTTAATAAGGATTGGGGAAACAAACGGAGGGAACCAAATCAAAGCGACGCCGCTTCTTCTAGTGGTTTCCGCGCTCTAGGCGGAAACCAAACGGCCTGTTGTGAACGAACACCAGAGAAAGCCTGGTGGGCGAGGTTAAATGACTGGAGGTCCAGTGAGCAGCAGCTCCAGCAGGCAGCAGCACCAGTGACTGGTCTCTTCTCTCTCTCTCTCAGTCACTCTCACAAACGGTCGAGCTCTGTCTAAAACATTTAATCTACAAGCTCACATTATAGACGTGCCGCCTCTCTTGCTGCATGCATGTCATCACACAGTCACAACTCGTCGTGGAAATCCTAGTATCAACATGGAACACTAGCAAAGTTGTGTTTAAGTTCTTCTTTTCTCTTTAAAACGGTTGGCGACTAGCGAGACACGCAGTAAAGCTGTGTTTGTGTGTGTGTGTGTGTGTGTGTGTGTGTGTGTGTGTGTAACAACATTTTGCTCTTGTTACTAGGTGGGACAAAAAGGCCAGGGCAGATTGTTTTTATAATGGAAGTGGATGGGGGGGGGGGGGGGGGGGATATTTTTCATAGCCTCATTATTGCTATTTAAAGTACCAAAAGAAAAACATCTATGTGATGTTAATAAAAAGGGAACACAAAAGTACAATAGTTACATTGCAAAACAGGGGGTTTCCCCCGAAAATACATGTTTTAATTAGTTTAATCCCAGTGGGACAGAAAAACCAGGGCAGATTGTTTTTATATTGGAAATGAATGGGGAAAAAAGATTTTTCATAGCCTCATTATTGCTATTTAAAGTACCAAAAGAAAAACATCTATGTGATATTAACTATTTCTGTGCGAAAACCGAATAATCTCGGTTCTTTTTTCCATTCCAATACTAATTTTTTAATCTATTTCGCTTACCCTGAGCTGCTAGTAGCGACGTGGGTGGTCCTGGCTCCTCCACCGCCTCCCAACGAGCCATTCTACTTGTCCCGATGATTTATTCCATTGAAAATGGTTTAGAAAAAAGTTTAGAGCCCCCCCAAAAAAACGCTGTTTCAGCAAGACGTATTAAGGATTACAAGAACCGACATTATTCGGTTCCTTTAGTAAAATGAATTAAATAATCGGAGGCATCAACGATAGCCCCGGTCTAATTTAGCATCCTAGCACAAGGCCGCGATTCTGTTATCACGGCCCGTAATGGGAAGAAAAGGCCGCAGCACGCCGCCCACTCCAATAGAAAAACACATCTTTACAGCGGATTTTCTCCGGATTGTGTTCCGAGGCCAGCAGACAAGTTATTTTGGCGGCTGAATAACTTTAGATCGCTCTTCTAAAAAATTATATAGTCGATTGCTAACTGATAGCTAACTTCCTCCGGCTCGCTAGCATAGCACTCATTCGAGTGAAAAGCCAAGCCAGTTCAGGCTGGCGACCCGGATGTGATAGTGAATGCCTACGGGAGAATGGCTGGCACTCTAGCGGCACCTAGCGGCGCCCGGCAGCTATTGAGTTAATAAAAAGGGAACAAAAAAGTACAGTAGTTATATTGCAAAACAGGGGTTTTCCCCCGAAAATACATGTTTTTATTAGTTTAATCCTCTGAAACAGGCAGATCAGGACAGAGAGATAGAGAGAGAGCGCAGTGCATCTTGGATAGGAAGTTGTGGAATTATAGGCTGGCTGTCAACATAACATGTATTTTAATTGTAATTCTGCCCATTTAAAATATATTACCCAATTGAACATCTTAGTTACATCATTGTCGTTCATGTGAACTAGTTCTTTGAAGCTTATTCATTATAATTATCGAGATCGCTATGACCGCGCAGCGCCGTACTGCAACCCGGCCGTGCTCCGCATCACGGCACCGCGGTGAAAGACTGAAGCGACTTTCTCCCACTGCATAACTCCACCCCCGGTAGCGAAAAGTGAATGTTTTTTCTGGTTGGCCAGTCAGGGAGTCTCAGGGACCAATCAGAAGGCTGACAAACGGTGAATTAGTTAGGCTCCTTATTAGAGTGTGAATCGACCCTAACACCCTCCGAATACATGAGCAGGCCGTGTTTTTTTAATAATTGAAGCTAATAAATCCTTTCGTGGCAGTGGCTCAGGGGTAGAGTAGCCACTTGAGGTTCCTAGTTGGACTCCGGCTTACCCCAGAGTTGGTGTTGAAGTGTCCTTGAGCAAGATACTGGACGGTGACCCATATTGTAGCTAACACATTTGTCTTTAGCAAACTTACCATCTTTAGGCCTATTGAATACTTCAAAACATTAGCTTTACTGAATAGGCCTACTACAAATGCTCATTTTGGTTTGTTTGGTCTTTGTCGACCATAAGGCGTTGTGAGCTTGTAGTTTGGCTAGTTTCACAATATTTGTCTGTGGAACAGAGTCAAGCTAAATGTGCCTACAATTCCAAGTGCTTGTCAGGGTCGGGGCCCCAGTTCAAATACTGTATGATTATTTTGGGGGGGTCACAGCCTGAAAGGTTTGGGAACCTTTGCCTTACTACTGTACATAGGTTAGCCAAATAGACAGGTGCATGGGATTTCTGAAAAATGTGATCGTTACAGGCATTTTGGGGTAAAAGTGGGGTACCAGGTCATTTTTGACATAATTCAAGGATGCTGAATCTGAAAAACACGGTACCCAAGCAAATGTATTAGTTTTTAACCTTCTAATTTGCATAACAAAATGGCTGCCGATTTTTGCACTATTTCTTCAATAACTATAACAAAGCAAGCAAAACAGACAAATGAAGTATACGGTATTCTATGTTCCAACTCGAGGCTCAGACAATTTTTGTACGGTATTTTTTAAGTAATTAGTGGTAAGCTTACTCCTAAATATGCATATTAGAGGCCACCATTACTGAAAACCGTTCAGTACTCAAGTGGTCCATACACATACATACCCCTTATTTTCTTTTTCTTTTATCCTTGGGACATCTAAATACAGGTTTAGATGATCCCATGTAAATATTCAGGGAAATTCCCAAATATATTGAAGTAAATGTATTGACATTCCATAAACAGACTTTCATGGGGATTTCTGCCTTGTATACCACACCCCCAGAAGGCTATATGCACATACGCCATTTTGTTCAACTTCCGGGCCTCTTTCGACTTCCTTCACAGGTGTTACCGATGCATGTTGGCTCACTGGAAACACTCTGCTACACCAGTGGGTCACAAAGTGTTCTTGAGTGGGTTCCAAATGTCCCCATACTGTTGTGGAAATTGAACATTTCCTCGGTGAGAGAATGAAGAGTTAGACACTGATATGTCTATAACATATTTATTCAATAAAACAGATGACAATAATATCACAATGATTCCTATGTAATATAATAATGAGAAAATGAGAGTAAACAATAGAAAGAAGAGAGGAGAAAGGAAAAAGAGATGAAAGAAGGATAGGTGGACAGGGTCCAGTTGTCTCGAAAGGCAACGGGAGTCTGACCCCGATCTGGATTTTGAGGCAGCTTAAATACAGATTCTGCAAGGATACATACACATTGTTAAGATAATTCTGAGGACTGACATTCCTTCTGTCTGACCAAAAGATTTGTTCTCTCAACACTTTAGTATGGAAGGTCACTTCTGCCTAACTATGAAATGTGCTGCTCGACGCTCTTTGACTGAGAGCGGCGACACTATTACACTACTAGATCAATAGCCTGAAAGGGAATATAAATTGTATTTCCATAACACATACAGGTGTGTAACTCAGAGTTATGGGGGTCCTTGAAATTAACTCTCCCCACGCTTTGAACGTTAACGTTCGCCCCATTTTTTACAGAACCTCGATGCCAATACGGCGCTCGTTCGGTTCGTTCGTCTGATGACTGTAAGCTGATGAGGGGTCGCACGGCCGTGTACTGTAAACACATTTTCCGCGGTGATGGTGTAAAAAATCCATTATGCGTTAGATCAACGGAGAACAATTCACTTCCTTGTTGATTTCCTCTGGCTGTAAGGCTCTGTGGCCAGTGACTGGTCTTCTTCTTCTTCAACACATAACAGGCAAATTCACATTCATTCTCGCATGACGCCGCCCTCTGCTGCCTGGCAGACCAAAGTGCACTATTGCACAATAAAAAAAATAAAAAAATAAAATAAATAAATGTCTGTCTATCTGCTATAACGTCGCAAAGGTAAGCCGCTTTTTGATGGCACCAGACCCAATAAATAAATAAATAATCTGGCAGTAGGAGAGTTAAAGAACCACTGTACAATAAATTGAACAGAGCCTTAAATAGTTTCATCAGTAACACCTGTGAAGGAAGTCGAAAGAGGCCCGGAAGCAGAACAAAATGGCATATGTGCATATAGCCTCAAGAACCAAGGAGGTGAGTGGTTCCTGGGCCAGGTTATATGAGGCAGAAGTCCCCTAAATTATTACGTTACATGTAATTTTATGATTGTCTCCACCAGCCGAAGGCATGGGGGAGAGTATGTTTTCCTCTCCGTCCGTCCGTGTGTGCGTCCGTCCGTGTGTCCTCGCAGTTTGTTACCACCTAATCTCAGTCGCCGTTGGGCCGGTCGCTGCCAAAATGAGCACACACTCTCCCTGGATGCCAATGCAGAACCTCTGACCCCCATTTTTCAAATGGGCCTGTTGTAGCGCCACCATGAGGCCGATGTTTGCAAAACACATTTCTGTGCACTACTCTTACAGATTTTGTTTAAAAATCCTACAAATCGGTAGGCAGTATCTCGACAGTCATGTGATCGACATGGATCTGTCCGATTTTGCATATTCCCTCCTGATTGGCTAAGATTGGCTTCCAAAGTTTATAGGATTGAGCCGTTTTGAACAAAATGCCTCAAATCACAAACGCAAAGTGCAATTATCATGAAATCGCACACACACGTTCCCACTAGGCCGAGGAAGAAATGCCACTTAATTTTTTTTAAATCAGCCTCATGGTGGCGCTTTGTGGTATCAGGCCGATTTGTGGTTTTACCTATAACTCCACCAATCAGTTTCAGACTTTGTACACGCACTCCCTAGAGGCCAAGGATAAACCTTTGCCCTGCATTTTTCACATCAGCCTTTTATAGCGCCACCTTTGGGCCGACTTATGTAAAACTCATTTTTGGATATTACTCCTTGAGATTTTCTCCAAAAATAACACAAATCAGTACACAGTATCTCTATAGCCATGTGATCAAGTCTGATCTGTCTGATATTTCTTATTCCATCCTGATTGGCTAATATTAGCTTCCAAAGTTTGCAGGATTGCTCAGTTTTTGAACCAAATGCCTCAAATCATCTTGCGATTACCGTGAAATTTGCCACACATATTCCCACTATGTTAAGGAATAAATGCTACCCTTTTCACATTGGCCTGTTATAGCGCCACCAGCAGGTAGACATTAGCAAAACCCATTTTTGGAACACAATGCCTCAAATCATGCATGCAGTGTCCGATTGCCATGAAAGGTCTATGGTGAAGAACATATGCCACCCTTTTTACATTGGCCTATTATACAGTAGCACCACCAGGACGCCTGGCCTGGTGGAGACCTGTGCTCGGAAGTTAGTGTGGATTTAAGGGGAGCAAATGCTAATTTCGTGCAAATTTGTCTTAAAGCACAAAATTTTGCACAGATGTAGCCCAGGGCTTGCTCTAATGATTTAGCTAGGGCGCCCGAGCCGACGACCTTCGGGGTCGCCACAGCGGCCAAATCAAGTTGGCCTCCCAGTGACTTTCTATACAGGAGGAAAATACCCAGAAAAACATATTTTTTTCTGGGTATTTAAGGAGGATCTGAGGGGTCTAACTAGGGGTTTGTCATGATGCTGAATCCATTGCATGCATTTGTTTTGCACAAAAAACATTCCTTGGGCTAGAAATGGCCTCAGAAAACGATGCATGTATGGGTGAGCATTCATGTTAGTCGGAGGCCTTAGGGTTTTTTTCTCATGCTAATCAGTCTAAAAGTGCAACATTTTGCACAGATGTAGCTCAGGGCATGCTCTAACGATTTAGCTAGGGCGCCCGAGTCTGCGACCTTCGGGGGCTACAAATGGCCCCAGAGAACGATGGTTTAGTGATGAAAAGTGATGAGTCATCACTTTTCAGAGTTTTGTGGGTGTTTTCTGGAGCTGTGGTGACCCCGAAGGTCGCCGACTCGGGCGCCCTAGCTAAATCATTAGATTAGAGCATGCCCTGAGCTACATCAGTGCAAAACTTTGCACTTTTAGACTGATTAGCATGAGAAAAAAAAAAACCCTAAGGCCTCCGACTAACATGAATGCTCACCCATACATGCATCGTTTTCTGAGGCCATTTCTAGCCCAAGGAATGTTTTTTGTGCAAAACAAATACCTGCAATGGATTCAGCATCATGACAAACCCCAAGTTAGACCCCTCAGATCCTACTTAAATACCCAGATTTTTTTCTGGGTATTTTCCTCCTGTATAGAAAGTCAATGGGAGCCCAACTTGATTTGGCCGCTGTGGCGACCCCGAAGGTCGTCGGTTCGGGCGCCCTAGCTAAATCATTAGAGCAAGCCCTGGGCTAGATCTGTGCAAAATGTTGCGCTTTAAGACAAATTTGCACGAAATTAGCATTTGCTCCCCTTAAATCCCCACACTAAGAGCACTGCTTCTAGTTTACTCTGACTTTTGTGTAATATAAATTTCCTGAGTCAATATTTTGGTATCTGTTATATGAGAACCAAGATGGTGATTGGAAAAGTAAAAGTAATTACTCAAGAGTAGTTTTTTGAGGATCTGTACCTTTAAAGTAATTGTTTTAATCCTCTACCTTTACTCTTACTTTGAGTAATTTAAATTGTAAATACTTGTACTTTTCATTTGGACAATGAGTAAGAGTAATTGAAATTAGTAGGCTAAAGTAAATTCAGTTTTTTGACATGCTGTACACAGTTTACATAGGCCTATATTTTCTTACATTTTTTATTAAAAGTGCTTTTCTGATTGTATTTTTCTCTTCCTGCTAAATGACATCGCATTGGGACAGCTTAGGTCAGTGGTTCTCAACCTGTGGGTCGGGACCGCCAGGGGGGTCCCCAAATTATTTGGGGGGATCGCCAGTGTGCAACATTGTTTTCTCACTCAACAGTAAACAAACAGGGTATCTGCACATTTCTTAAGTGACAATTTAAGGACATTTTAATACCTCTAAAATGACAAATTAAACAATTTGTCGGATATTAGAGGTAGAAATTGTAAAAATAGCCGATCTACATGCTGTAATGCCTCAACTCTTAGTACTTGTCAGGGTGTGAAAAAAAAGAAAGAAAAGGTACTTTTACTTTTTACTCAAAGAGTAGTTTTTAAATAGGCTACTTTTTACTCTTACTTTTGAGTAATTTCCACCTCTAGTGATTGGTTCATCAAAGTTATTTGAGGCGGAATTCCCCTAAAATAGGCTGCAAGGAAGAATGTCTTCTGCCGAAGGAACTGAAACGGCTGACAAAAAAGTTTCCAGAAAAAAAAGTGAACTGAGAAAAGGGGAAAATGTGAAACTGAAAACTGATATGCACAAAATACGGCATTATAAAACTTGATCAAGTGCTGTCATCAGCATTTTAAAAGTTCTGCGAATCATTGTTGCATAATTGTCTGCTGTAAAACACTTTCCTTAATGTATCTTGCCTTTATTATTACTAGTAAGACACCTCAGGGTGACAACCGTTGGTCGCTTATCTCCACAAATATCGCTTATCTCCACAAATATCACAACCTCCACCTCTCACGTCATACGGGTAGCCATAGTTACACCTGGAATGTTGAATCTCCATATATGGAGATAACCTACGCATCACACAAAGTCTGACCTCACCAGCCCATACTTGGGCATGGACGACTTATATCTCCATATACGGAGATGGCCATATATGGAGATACGATGACATCACAGAGTCCACAGCTGATGATGTGGCGTGATGTCATACAATACACAAACAAGCCCTATATAAAGGGGCAATTCTCACCAGGGAAGAGAGCATTGCCTGGAATGTTGAATCTCCATATATGGAGATAACCTACGCATCACACAAAGTCTGACCTCACCAGCCCATACTTGGGCATGGACGACTTATATCTCCATATACGGAGATGGCCATATATGGAGATACGATGACATCACAGAGTCCACAGCTGATGATGTGGCGTGATGTCATACAATAAACAAACAAGCCCTATATACTGATGCGATACGATGACATCACAGAGTCCACAGCTGATGATGTGGCGTGATGTCATACAATAAACAAACAAGCCCTATATACTGATGCGGAGATATGAGCAGGGCAAAGGTCCATGCCCAAGTATGGGCTGGTGAGGTCAGACTTTTTGTGATGCGTAGGTTATCTCCATATATGGAGATTCAACATTCCAGGCAATGCTCTCTTCCCTGGTGACAACCTATGCTGTGATTGCGACCGTCAGGGAGCAGTTTACTATGAAAACCTCCACCGGCCGTCCGTCGGTCGGTCGGTCACACGTCACACGTCACACCTTTGCCCTGCTCCATATACGGAGATGGCCATATATGGAGATACGATGACATCACAGAGTCCACAGCTGATGATGTGGCGTGATGTCATACAATAAACAAACAAGCCCTATATACTGATGCGATACGATGACATCACAGAGTCCACAGCTGATGATGTGGCGTGATGTCATACAATAAACAAACAAGCCCTATATACTGATGCGGAGATATGAGCAGGGCAAAGGTGTGACGTGTGACGTGTGACGTGTGACCGACCGACCGACCGACCGACCGACCGACCGACCGACCGACGGACGGACGGCCGGTGGAGGTTTTCATTGCGACCGTCAGGGAGCAGTTTACTATGAAAACCTCCACCGGCCGTCCGTCGGTCGGTCGGTCGGTCGGTCGGTCGGTCACACGTCACACGTCACACCTTTGCCCTGCTCATATCTCCGCATCAGTATATAGGGCTTGTTTGTTTATTGTATGACATCACGCCACATCATCAGCTGTGGACTCTGTGATGTCATCGTATCGCATCAGTATATAGGGCTTGTTTGTTTATTGTATGACATCATGCCACATCATCAGCTGTGGACTCTGTGATGTCATCGTATCTCCATATGGCCATCTCCGTATATGGAGATATAAGTCGTCCATGCCCAAGTATGGGCTGGTGAGGTCAGACTTTGTGTGATGCGTAGGTTATCTCCATATATGGAGATTCAACATTCCAGGCAATGCTCTCTTCCCTGGTGAGAATTGCCCCTTTATATAGGGCTTGTTTGTGTATTGTATGACATCACGCCACATCATCAGCTGTGGACTCTGTGATGTCATCGTATCTCCATATATGGCCATCTCCGTATATGGAGATATAAGTCGTCCATGCCCAAGTATGGGCTGGTGAGGTCAGACTTTGTGTGATGCGTAGGTTATCTCCATATATGGAGATTCAACATTCCAGGTGTAACTATGGCTACCCGTATGACGTGAGAGGTGGAGGTTGTGATATTTGTGGAGATAAGCGACCAACGGTCGCTTATCTCCCGATTAGGGAGTCTTACTGGTGGAGATCTCCCGATTAGGGAGTCTTACTGGTGATTGCGACCGTCAGGGAGCAGTTTACTATGAAAACCTCCACCGGCCGTCCGTCGGTCGGTCGGTCGGTCGGTCGGTCACACGTCACACGTCACACCTTTGCCCTGCTCATATCTCCGCATCAGTATATAGGGCTTGTTTGTTTATTGTATGACATCACGCCACATCATCAGCTGTGGACTCTGTGATGTCATCGTATCGCATCAGTATATAGGGCTTGTTTGTTTATTGTATGACATCACGCCACATCATCAGCTGTGGACTCTGTGATGTCATCGTATCTCCATATATGGCCATCTCCGTATATGGAGATATAAGTCGTCCATGCCCAAGTATGGGCTGGTGAGGTCAGACTTTGTGTGATGCGTAGGTTATCTCCATATATGAAGATTCAACATTCCAGGCAATGCTCTCTTCCCTGGTGAGAATTGCCCCTTTATATAGGGCTTGTTTGTGTATTGTATGACATCACGCCACATCATCAGCTGTGGACTCTGTGATGTCATCGTATCTCCATATATGGCCATCTCCGTATATGGAGATATAAGTCGTCCATGCCCAAGTATGGGCTGGTGAGGTCAGACTTCGTGTGATGCGTAGGTTATCTCCATATATGGAGATTCAACATTCCAGGTGTAACTATGGCTACCCGTATGACGTGAGAGGTGGAGGTTGTGATATTTGTGGAGATAAGCGACTAGGGAGTCTTACTGGTTGCGACCGTCAGGGAGCAGTTTACTATGAAAACCTCCACCGGCCGTCCGTCCGTCCGTCGGTCGGTCGGTCGGTCACACGTCACACGTCACACCTTTGCCCTGCTCATATCTCCGCATCAGTATATAGGGCTTGTTTGTTTATTGTATGACATCACGCCACATCATCAGCTGTGGACTCTGTGATGTCATCGTATCGCATCAGTATATAGGGCTTGTTTGTTTATTGTATGACATCACGCCACATCATCAGCTGTGGACTCTGTGATGTCATCGTATCTCCATATATGGCCATCTCCGTATATGGAGATATAAGTCGTCCATGCCCAAGTATGGGCTGGTGAGGTCAGACTTTGTGTGATGCGTAGGTTATCTCCATATATGGAGATTCAACATTCCAGGCAATGCTCTCTTCCCTGGTGAGAATTGCCCCTTTATATAGGGCTTGTTTGTGTATTGTATGACATCACGCCACATCATCAGCTGTGGACTCTGTGATGTCATCGTATCTCCATATATGGCCATCTCCGTATATGGAGATATAAGTCGTCCATGCCCAAGTATGGGCTGGTGAGGTCAGACTTTGTGTGATGCGTAGGTTATCTCCATATATGGAGATTCAACATTCCAGGTGTAACTATGGCTACCCGTATGACGTGAGAGGTGGAGGTTGTGATATTTGTGGAGATAAGCGACCAACGGTCGCTTATCTCCCGATTAGGGAGTCTTACTGGTAATTGCGACCGTAGGTCGCATTTACTACCAAAACCTCCACCGGCTGTCCGTCCGTCAGTGAGTCAGTCACACGTCACACGTCACACTTTTGCCCTGCTCATATCTTCACAACCGTTGCCCCCATCCATGCCAAATTTTGCACACACACTCCTTACCTGCCAAACTACAACCTCCAAGGACCCCTGGAGCTCCAGGGACCCCCAGGTCCCTGGGGGACCCCCAGGTGTAAAAAAATGTCCGTCCGGGAGTCATACGTCACACGTCACACTTTTGCCCTGCTCACATCTCCACAACCGTTGCCCCCATCCATGCCAACTTTTGCACACACACTCCTTACCTGCCAAATTACAACCTCCAAGGACCCCCGGAGCTCCAGGGACCCCCAGGTCCCTGGGGGACCCCCAGGTGTGAAAAATGACCAAATGTGCAAAAATGACCAAATCACCACCCCAACGGGGCTGCTCACGGGGAATTCCTGGGGACCACCCACTCCTGGTGCTCCAGAACGGATGCAAAAGTGGTGGCGCCCACAGTGGAGGACCCCCTCCACTGCAGCTCACATAAAATGCCGTAACTCGGGCTAGGAGTAGTCCGGGAGAGCCGGGGCCGGTACCTATTCGTCCGCCAAGGCAACGCGGAGACCCCACCCCTCATTTCTCACATGGCCCTCTTCTAGCGCCACCTTCAGGCCGATTTTTATAACACATTTTTGGACACTGCTCCTACAGTTTTTGCCCTAAAATCACGCAAATCGCTACACAGTATGTCTACACTCATCCCATCAACATGAATCTGTCCCATATAGCGCCACCTTCAGGCCGATTTTTAAAAACACATTTTTGGACACTGCTCCTACAGATTTTGCCCTAAAATCACGAAAATCACTACACAGTATGTCTACACTCATGTCATCAACATGGATCAGGAACATTTTGGAAAAACACATTTTTGCCCTATTTGTGGAGATAAGCGACCTATGGTCGCTTATATCCCGATTAGGGAGTCTTACTGGTATGTATCCATATATACAATATATTTTATGCCCATACTTGGAGATCCCTATCTGAACCAGCCACACAGATATGGGCTGTGCCTTTGCTATCTGGCCAGTGATATATACCAGTAAGGCTCCCTAATCGGGAGATAAGCGACCGTAGGTCACTTATCTCCACAAATAGGGCAAAAATGTGTTTTGCCAAAATCTTCCTGATCCATGTTGATGACATGAGTGTAGACATACTGTGCAGTGATTTTCGTGATTTTAGGGCAAAATCTGTAGGAGCAGTGTCCAAAAATGTGTTTTTAAAATTCGGCCTGGAGGTGGCGCTATATGGGAGAGATTCATGTTGATGGGATGAGTGTAGACATACTGTGTACCGATTTGCGTGATTTTAGGGCAAAAATTGTAGGAGCAGTGTCCAAAAATGTGTTTTGCAAGAATCGGCCTCATGGTGGCGCTAGAAGAGGCCCATGTGAGAAATGAGGGGTGGGGTCTCCGTGCCGGCAAGGCGGACGAATAGGTACCGGCCCCGGCTGTCCCGGTCGCTCCTAGCCGGAGTTACGGCATTTTATGTGAGCTGCAGTGTAGGGGGTCCTCCACTGGGGGCGCCACCACTTTTGCATCCGTTCTGGAGCACCAGGAGTGGGTGGTCCCCGGGAATTCCCCGTGAGCAGCCCCGTTGGGGTGGTCATTTGGTCAGTTTAGCACATTTGGTCATTTTTTACATCTGGGGGTCCGAGCTCCGGGGGTCCTTGGAGGTTGTAGTTTGGCAGGCAAGGAACGTGTGTGCAAAATTTGGCATGGATGGGGGCAACGGTTGCGGAGATATGAGCAGGGCAAGAGTGTGACGTGTGAGGTGTGACAGACAGACTGACAGACAGACGGACACTTTGTGGTGGTTTCTACAGTAAGTAGCGACCTACGGTCGCAATCAATGACATCAGGGATCTTCATATATGGGCATAAAAGGGATACCCATAAATGGACTGTCACAGTGATGTCACAGTGACAGTATGAATATCCAGGGTTTGATCTTCGATGAGGTGATGTCACGTGGCATCACTTCCTGTACGGAAGGACGGACAAGCTACGACATTTCTCATGGTATACTGCGACCTTTGGTCGCAATTACTTTAACAATAATAAAGGCCTGACACTTTTTGTCAGTTTTCTTTTAACTAAATTATTGACGTAATCTATGTTTGCATTGTTTGAATTAGCTATTAAACTGTTAAAGTTTAGAATGTCATGTGGGTCAACTTACCCCTTGACTTTTTCAACTTACTGTGGGGTCCCAGATTCAAAACTCAACCAACACCAGACAAATGAACAGTTTAAGCCACTTTTGGGCACTTTTATTTATAACACACAAGGGTAAATTAACAGCAGCAGAGCCTCGCTCCGATAAAGCAAGTACTTTTACAACACAAAGTATAGCGTTTTCTTAAATGTCTTCAGAATAACTTAGGCATCACTTGTTCAAAGAAACAGTTGCTCATATTAGTCAGAGCTAGTCAACATAACTCAATGCATAACGTACAATTAAAGGTATCCCCGGCCCGGGGCACCATGATAACTTGCGAGTGTTCTGGGGTTCAGATATGATTCAAAGTACAGTTTCAAAGCCGTCACACTCACGGGCAGTGCGCATAGAGTACGAGATGTTTACAGGTACAATTCCAGAGCCCTCGCTTAGTGATACTTGCATGTGTTTCGTAGTTCAGATATGTTTCAAGGCACAGTTTCAAAGCCGTCACACTCACGGGCAGTGCGCATAGAGTACGAGATGTTTACAGGTACAATTCCAAAACCCTCGCACTCGCCATCGTGCGGCTCTCCATTCACCAGACTCAGCGTCTCCTATATTGCCTGGTGGAAGATAGACACGCTGTGTTAGTATTGCATTCCTCTGTATTACAATTAGGAGCAGAACGTGTGGAGTGTAGCTTAATATCTAAGGCATTCTTACCGCCGTCAGCCCGACCGCCAGTACAGTGAGCCAGTGCAGACTGAGAGAGAGAAGGCTCCTTTGTTTCCCTAAAGGGCCCAGCCCTGAGCCACGCAGCTGTGCTCAGATTAAGCTGATTGAACAGGTAATTCGGCAGGTAACGCCCTTCTATTACCTGCCCCAGGGCTGGGTGTTGTCTCTGAGAGCCAGCTCTCCTCCCTCTCCACTGACCCAGTGTGCTGTGGGGCTCACCTGTGAGGCGGTTGCCTAGCGACAGTCCACACATCCTCCCCCTAAGCTCGCCGTTGCTACCGGGAGCTTCACTCTTCTCATCCTCATACAATCTCGAAAGGGCGTCGACATGGGGGATTTGTTTCCCGGGTCTGTGTTCCACATGGAAATGATAATCTTGGAGCTCCAGGAACCAGCGCGTCACTCGGCTGTTCCTATCCTTGTTACGAGACATCCACTTCAGGGGCGCATGGTCCGTGATGAGGGTGAAGGTGCGGCCCCACAGGTAATATCTCAGGTGATGTATGGCCCACTTCACGGCCAGAGCTTCTTTCTCCACGACGGCATAGTTCCTCTCATGCTTCAGCAGCTTCCGGCTGGCATATAGGACGGGGTGCTCCTCTCCATCCACCACCTGGGCGAGCACGGCTCCCAACCCGGTATTGGAGGCGTCGGTGTGGAGTAGGAAGGGTTTTCCGAAGTCTGGTGCCACCAACACAGGTTCTTCACACAGGGCGTCTTTCAGCGTTTGGAAAGCTGTTTCCGTCTCAGGCGTCCACCTGACCAGCCGGGGTAGAGACTGGCGCGTCAGGTCGTATAGGGGGGCTGCAACAGTAGCATAACCTTTAATAAACTTTTGGTAATATGACAACAAACCTAAATATGACTTCACCTGTTTCTGGGTGACAGGGCGGGGCCAGTTCCTTATTTTTTCCACTTTCCTCTCCTGGGGTTTCACGCACCCCCGACCGATCGTGAAGCCGAGGTAGTTAGTCTCGGTGAGGCCGACGCGACACTTCTTGGCGTTGGCCGTGAGCCCAGCCTTCCGAAGGGCCCCTAGGACAGCTTCCAGGTGGTGGAGGTGCAGGTCCCAGCTGGAACTGTGGATCACGATGTCGTCTAGGTAGGCGGCTGCGTAGTCCCGGTGGGGTCTCAACACGCAGTCCATCAGCCGTTGAAAGGTGGCGGGGGCCCCATGGACTCCGAAAGGTAGGACTGTGTACTGGTAGAGCCCCTCCGGGGTGGAGAAGGCCGTCTTCTCCTTGGCCCTCTCCGTCAGGGGTACCTGCCAGTACCCCTTCGTGAGGTCGAGGGTGCTCACGTACCGCGCCGGGCCCAGTTGTTCGATCAGCTCGTCTACTCGTGGCATGGGGTAGGCGTCGAAGGCGGAGACTTCATTCAGCTTTCGGAAGTCATTACAGAAGCGTAGAGACCCATCTGGCTTCGGGACGATGACGATAGGGCTGGACCATGGGCTTCGAGATTCTTCGATCACTCCGAGCTCCAACATCATCTCCACTTCCTCCTTGATGGCTTTACGCCTGGCTTCTGGAATGCGATATGGTCGCTGCCGGACCACCCTCCCGGGTGTAGTTATGATGTCATGGCGAATGACCGGGGTCCGTCCGGGCAGGGCGGAGAAAACGTCACGGGCCCGACTCAGCACTTCTTTTACGTCCTGCTTCTGGGCCGGGGCTAGGTCCTCTCCTATGGGCACTTCGGGGAAAGACTGGGGAGAACTGGACGTTAATAGGACAGAGGACGGCAGAGGCTCCGCCACATGCCATTTCTTCAAAAGGTTCACATGGTAAATCTGTTTCTGTTTCCGGCGGCCCGGCTGGCTCACACAGTAGTTCACAGGACCCACTTTCTCCAACACCTCGTAGGGGCCGTGCCATTTTGCCAAAAATTTACATTCAGAGGTGGGCACTAGGACCAAAACTTTCTCGCCCACTTTGAATTCTCTAATGGTGGCTCCTCGGTTATAGGTGCGAGCTTGCTCCCGCTGGGCTTGCTGCATATGCTCTTTGACTATGGGCCACACTTTCCTGGCCCGGGCCTGCAGAACGTCTACGTGTTCAATTACATTTCGGTGGGCGGGCTGTTGGCTCTCCCAAGTTTCTTTTGCAATGTCTAGTAGACCACGGGGACTCCTCCCATACAACAGTTCAAAGGGGGAGAAGCCCGTGGAGGACTGGGGAACCTCTCGGATGGCAAACAGTACATATGGAATTAATTGGTCCCAATCTTTCCCATCTTTGTCAATTACTTTCTTTAGCATTTTCTTTAATGTTGCGTTAAAGCGTTCACAGAGGCCATCAGTCTGAGGGTGAAAGACTGACGTACGAATACGTTTAACTTTAAGCCACTGATATAACTTCGACAAAACTGTCGACATAAAACAGGTGCCTTGATCAGTCAAAATTTCACTGGCAATTCCCACCCGGCTAAACAGCATGACTAGTTCGTGTGCTATGGCCTTGGCTGTAGCTGCCCGCAGTGGAATGGCCTCGGGATACCTAGTGGCATAGTCGATAATTACAAGTAAGTACTTGTGGCCTCGGCCAGATTTTGGTAGGGGCCCCACTATATCCATGGCGATACGTGAGAATGGGATTTCAATAATGGGTAAAGGTACAAGGGGGTTCCTATAGTAGGGCCGTGGAGCCGTTTTCTGGCAGTCTGGGCAGCTTTTACAAAAATCTTCTACTGCCCGCTTTATGCCGGGCCAGTAAAACCGGGCCAAAATACGTTCGGAAGTCTTTTCTACTGCCAAATGAGCCCCCAGTTGGTGAGTGTGAGCTAAATACAGTACCCGTGACACATAAGACTTAGGGACCAACAATTGCTCTAGAGTGTCACCTGCCCTGTCTTTAGTTAGCCTGTACAATAGGTCATTTTTCACTATAAAGCAAGGAAACGTGTATTCACTCACCCCCTCACACTTTTTGCCATCTATGGCCACCACACGCTGTCTGGCTAGGTTCAGGTTCGGGTCCGCCCATTGGTCGGCGGCGTACTTCCCGCTCCTCGGCCCACGGTCCGGCTCCAATGCCGAAAACCCGGGGACTTCATCTCCCTCCGGCGTCACGCTGTCCTCTACGGCCGCCCGGCGTCCCCGCCGGGTCCGCGCTCCACTGGTTGCCAACCCGTCTTCACTTCTCTCGCTCTCCCTCTCGAGCGCCTCCTCCTCCCCTCTTCCTTCCTCCGCGGAGGTGCTGTCGTCGTGGGCCTCGTCGCTCGGGCCGAACACGGGGCAGGCGCGGTAGGTGGTTCTCGGCTGGCTGTGGCGGGGACGGCGTCGTCTTCGCCCCTCGAGGTTTCGTCTCGGCGGCCAGTACTGATCGTAGAGCGGGCAGTCAGAGCCGATGAGCAGTGGGACAGGGAGGTTGGGAACCACACCAGCCGTCACGAGCAGGTCTCCCCTCGGCGAGAGCACTTTGATCTGTGTGACGGGGTAGAAGCGGAGATCGCCGTGGACGCAGGTTACGGGAACGGTGACGTCGCCCACCTTCCCCGCCAGGTCAGGGTGAACTAGTGTGACAGCGCTGCCCGAGTCTAACAGGGCGTGGGTGTCCACGCCTCGGATGCGCACCGGTACCTCGGCGTGCCGTCGTCTTCCCGTGCCGGAGTGCAGACACGGCCGGGGCGCCTCCGAGGCGGACGCACTGGGCATGGACGCGTCCCTCCTCACCTCCGGACAGGACCAGGACAGGTGATCCGGCTGGCCGCAGACGTAACACCGCCGCTGGGTAGGGGGAGTTCGTCCGCTTCTCTCCGGCGGCGCGCTCCGGGGACGTGGTGGCGAACGGGGAGCGTTTGGCCGCCGCTGTCTCTCTCGGCCGGCGCGCTCCTCCCGCCTCATCATCTCAGTGCTCACATGATGATTTTCCAGTAAAGCTATCAGCTCTTCCAACGAACCGGGGCTCACTCTAGATGCGTATTGTCGGGCGTCTGGCGGCAATGCTCTGATACAGCGGTCGATTACGAGTCTCTCCACAGCGGGGGGATCCCCCGGGCTGGTCAGCCAGCCAGTCGTCAGACGAAGCAGGGAGGCCAGCTGGGCACGGGGCGGCCCGTCAGATCTATACATCCAATTGTGGTACCGCTGTGCCCGGGCCGGGATACTATAACCATAACTTGCTAATATTGCTGCTTTTAACTTATTAAAGTCTCGAGCGTCTGCTGTTGAGAGGTCGCGGCAAGCCCGCTGCGCCTCGCCCGTCAAGAACGGAGCCAGCACCGCGGCCCACTCAGCCTGAGGCCACCGTTCCTGAGTAGCTGTGCGCTCAAACAATTCCAAATAAGCTTCGATATCATCGTCAGCGGGGACAAATTTAGTGAGTATTTCGGCTGGGGCTCGCGCTGCTGCTGTGTCCCTATTCATTTTACGTATGAGCTCATGCACGGCTGTCTGTAACTCAGCCTGGCTTTTTAACAGCGCCGTAAGCGCCTGTGCATGTTCCATTGTGTGTCGCTGGTGAGGTTCGAAACCCGATTCTCCACCAAATGTGGGGTCCCAGATTCAAAACTCAACCAACACCAGACAAATGAACAGTTTAAGCCACTTTTGGGCACTTTTATTTATAACACACAAGGGTAAATTAACAGCAGCAGAGCCTCGCTCCGATAAAGCAAGTACTTTTACAACACAAAGTATAGCGTTTTCTTAAATGTCTTCAGAATAACTTAGGCATCACTTGTTCAAAGAAACAGTTGCTCATATTAGTCAGAGCTAGTCAACATAACTCAATGCATAACGTACAATTAAAGGTATCCCCGGCCCGGGGCACCATGATAACTTGCGAGTGTTCTGGGGTTCAGATATGATTCAAAGTACAGTTTCAAAGCCGTCACACTCACGGGCAGTGCGCATAGAGTACGAGATGTTTACAGGTACAATTCCAGAGCCCTCGCTTAGTGATACTTGCATGTGTTTCGTAGTTCAGATATGTTTCAAGGCACAGTTTCAAAGCCGTCACACTCACGGGCAGTGCGCATAGAGTACGAGATGTTTACAGGTACAATTCCAAAACCCTCGCACTCGCCATCGTGCGGCTCTCCATTCACCAGACTCAGCGTCTCCTATATTGCCTGGTGGAAGATAGACACGCTGTGTTAGTATTGCATTCCTCTGTATTACAATTAGGAGCAGAACGTGTGGAGTGTAGCTTAATATCTAAGGCATTCTTACCGCCGTCAGCCCGACCGCCAGTACAGTGAGCCAGTGCAGACTGAGAGAGAGAAGGCTCCTTTGTTTCCCTAAAGGGCCCAGCCCTGAGCCACGCAGCTGTGCTCAGATTAAGCTGATTGAACAGGTAATTCGGCAGGTAACGCCCTTCTATTACCTGCCCCAGGGCTGGGTGTTGTCTCTGAGAGCCAGCTCTCCTCCCTCTCCACTGACCCAGTGTGCTGTGGGGCTCACCTGTGAGGCGGTTGCCTAGCGACAGTCCACATTACCCATAACCTGGGGCAGTTTGAGCAACATGACCACCTTTTTTAATAAGTCATATTTTTATGGCCCTTTGCCATATCTGCTTACTCATTATTTCAAATGATAGAAGACATCCTGAAATATATCTAGATGTAAGCAATTTACCCCGAGTGAGAGGACATTATGCTCTGATAATGTCCTGTGTTAGGGTGTTATCGGACGAGGCGAAGCCGAGTCCGATAACACCCTAACACAGGACATTATCAGAGCATAATGTCCGACCCCGAGTGGTAAATAGCTTTTCTACCACTTTTTCCCTTATACATGAAAGAAAACACATAGTTGTAACTTGCAAGGATCTTAAGTTACAATCATTATTGCCTATAAAACTTCCGCGAGACAGTAGATAGTTCCACCAACAACATCTTCTACTCACCAACAGATGGCGCCAACTCCATACTAATCCATGCGTCTAGCTTACAGCTAAGCTAACGTCAGTTAAAAGCACCGTTCCGGCCGTAAATAGAGGCTGTTCGCTTCCAGAAAGGCATAGGTTCAGAGAAAAGGGGCTTTAAAGTTGGCGGATTGCATTGGATCCAAATAAATCGGCGACGATAGTACGCACGTTAGTAAACATAGGACCGCTGCGACCTTCATTTGTTGGTTGGGGGAAAGGTCCCACACGGAAAGAACTTATATGCAACATATATGTACATATGTGCACATATATGTCATATATATGTGACTTATATGTCATTTTCAGATTCATATATGTGCATATATGTTGCATATATGTCATACTTATCTGCATATATGCAGATAAGTATGACATATATGCAACATATATGCCATATCCAGGTTCATATATGTAGATAAGTATGACATGTATCTAACATATATATACCATATTCAGATTGATATGTGCATAATATATGTAGATAAGTGTACTCTGTATTATCCTGGATGTTGGACCAGGGACCCCCACGGCAGTCCTTGAGGTTCCAGAAAATGTAGTTAGGTCTAAGTTCAAATGAGAGTGAGAGCAGCAGCATACAAAATGAAACCAAATGGACCCTTACAGGTATTTCACTCAAGTGTAAAAATGGAAACAAATGGACTGGGACAGATGCTTTTGAGGACCTTTAACAGCTAACACTGCTATGGGATGAACTACTTCATAGAGTTCCAATTCAGAAGTTGGCTAACAATTCTAAAGGACAGCCTACTCTAAAAGTAACTAACTTTTTTTTTAAATGTAGCCAGTCATTAGTTTTTGCTGACCATGGTAAACATATTTACATGATACTGAATTGATACTGTCATATTGACCATATGCTGACATGTCATATCCAAACCTGGTTTACCTAATTAAATGCCGCCAATGCGGTATTCGTTATTTGGGTGAAACAAAAAACTCACTTCAGACACGCCTGGCCCAGCACCTTTATAACATTAACAACCACCTCAAGTCCGATACGGCCCTAGTTACCCACTTCCTGTCACATGGCCCCACAACCTCCACATCCTGGTCCTACAGCATAATCCCCTGTGGTCCCCTACACAAAGGAAGAGGCAGGAATATCTCTGGATCCAACGGCTCGGTTCTAGGACCCCTAAGGGGCTCAATGAGCGTTAGCCCTATCCCATCACCGACCCTGGTCAATCTCGCCCTGCCTGGCACCCTATTCTTAACTTGATCTTGGACCTTGAACCCTTGGACGGTCACATGGAACTTTAACCTTTGCGTTTTGATGTTTGGGATCCCTAAGGAACCCCACTCGGATAGGGGTATCTAATTTCCAGATATGAATATGGACCTTGTCTGATCATTATACAGTTTCCAGTGGGCTATGTTTTTGTGTATATATTGTAAATAACTAATATAATGACCAATTGTACCTTTTATTCTGATATTATTCTTTATTGTCAAATTAAAATCCTTCTGTGTTTTTTTTCCTTTACACACCCATCCATAGAACCCCATATATGGTTATTATCATCTTTAATCCAGTATTAATTTCCCTTTTATTGGTCGGGTGTTGTACATTAAGTGTTATTCTATATTGATGTTTTGATCCTCTGAATGGTTTAATAAAAGTAATTGTGACCCCAATTGGATTGGTTATTTCACATTTAAAAACCTGGGTTTTCTACACTAGGTACTATATGAGGGTGGTCACTCTTACGAACTTATCCAATACTTTAACCTTTACTTCTCACTGAGGTCCACTTTAGCTTATATCTCCACTTACCACTTACCTATACTTCAGCTTTAACCCTAATTCTAACTCTAAACCTGTTAATAGATTTTAACCCTAACTCCCATATAATTATCGGCTCAGGGCGTGTATCGTGCGCTTGCCCAGGCCTTACGGCCTGGGCATATATATAACGATTGCATCCACCACGGCTTCGTAACTCGCGCGGCGCTCCGCCGGCCACGCGCTGGCCGCGCTGGCCCGCGCACTGGCCTCCGCTGGCCTTCGCGCCGCTTGTAATGTCGTGGACAATAACTTCTATATATAACTCCAACCCTAACCCCAAAACCCTAAACCCTAACCATAACCATAACCTTAACCCACCCTAACCCTTACCTAAACCCAAACCATTATCGGCTCATGGCGTGTATCGTGCGCTTAAATATAACGATTGCATCCACCACGGCTTCGTAACTCGCGCGGCCGGCGGAGTGCCCGCTCTTCGCGGGCACTCGCGCCTGCGGCGCTCGGGCGCTCAGAGCAGGACCAAGGTCCGCTGGCCTTCGTGCCGCTTGTAATGTCGTCGACAATAACTTTAACATAAATTCCCTTGGGACATATACTTTACTAACTACAGGGCCACTTCCGGTTTGAAATAGGCCCCTCCCCTTTTGGGACAGAAAGGCCCAATCAGGACTAGGGACTCTTAAACCAATCATTTGGTACCACCCGCGCGCGCACTGGTAGGACTGATAGTTAATTTAATACAGGGCTACTTCCGTTTTGACACAAGCCCCTCCCCCTTTTGATACAGAAAGGTCCAATTAGCATGCAGGACTCCGAGACAAGTCTCTAGAGATCTTTCACACCTCCGGGGAACAAACGGTTCTAGAGATATAGGATTACTTCCGGTTTGACTTAAGCCCCTCCCCCCTCACATATAAGAAGGTCCAATTAGAATGTAGGACTCCTAAACAAGTCATTTGACATCTCCCACACCTCCGGGGGACTCACGGTTCCAGAACTATAGTGTCACTTCCGGTTTAACATAAGCCCCTCCCCTTTCACACATGAGAAGGTCCAATTAGCATGCAGGACTCCGAGACGAGTCGTTTAATACCTCTCGCACCTTACTGGGACCTTTGGTTCATTAACTATAGATCTACTTCCGGTTTGGTCTAAACCCCTCCCCCTTATTACCTAGGAGCCCTATCAGGATGCAGGATTCTTTGCCGATTCATTGGACACCTCCCACTTACCTGTGGGACCTATGGTTGTTGAATTATTCTCAATTTTAGGTAGCAGCCTTCTGATTGGCTCTCCCTTATAAGCCCCTCCCCTTCATTACAAGATAGACCCTATCATAATGCAGGAACTCTACGGTTTCATTCGATACCTCCCACGTCCCGATAGGACCTATGATGGCTTAGCTACAGTCAATTATATATAGCAGCCTTCTGATTGGCTCTCCCTTACAAGCCCCTCCCCTTCATTACAAGATAGACCCTATCATAATGCAGGAACTCTACGGTTTCATTTAATACCTCCCACGTCCCGATAGGACCTAGGATGGCTTAGCTACAGTCAATTATATATAGCAGCCTTCTGATTGGCTCTCCCTTGCAAGCCCCTCCCCTCCACTACAGAATAGACCCTATCATATGTGGGACACTCTGCTCTTTCATTCAATACCCCCCACTTTCCGATAGGACATATGGTTGCTTAGCTACAGTCAATTATATATAGCAGCCTTCTGATTGGCTCTCCCTTGCAAGCCCCTCCCCTCCACTACAGAATAGACCCTATCATATGCGGGACACTCTGCTCTTTCATTCGATACCCCCCACTTTCCGATAGGACATATGGTTGCTTAGCTACAGTCAATTATATATAGCAGCCCTCTGATTGGTTCTTACAGACCATGGGAAACATCCTTCTGAACTATGGCAATACATCCCCATGTCAACATGGGTGGCCATCTTGTCTCACTAGCAGAGACCCAGCACATGAACAGGTAATGAATTACACATTCTCTCACCTTTTAGCTTTTTTAATTCATTTATACTATAGCTGGACACTTGTAATCTTCACAAAATGTTCCTTAGGATCTTATCTACACCTTTTGGGTAAAGGGTTTCACTTTTATCCACTTTTCATAGCTTAATTTACTTAATTTACCTGGTGAGACCTAGCCTTTAAACTGCTGTGTCATAAGCTAACTGTTAGCATGAATTACACAGGGTTTCTATGGAGCCAATTAGCATTGGCCCAGCTTCAGGTGGGGACTCTGGTGTTTCTTTTGGCTGTCATTTGGGCTAGGTTACAGCTACAGACATATAATTAATGGTTTCTTAAACCCCTTTAGCTCCTCTTTACTTATCTTACAATTATTTTGACCCCTGTTTGTTTTTTTCAGCCTAAATCGTCGTGTATTGTGCTAAAACATCAACAAAACAGCATGCTAACGCCATGTAGATCTGCTGTTTTTGCTCTGTACACACTTTAGTCATTTTCTTGAGTTGGGTAACAGTTATATACTTAATTTTTGGACTAGTTAACCCTCTCTAGTCCCTCTTCAGTTCCCCTATTAAATTTTCAAAATGTATTAACCCTTTATATTATTTTGACTTGGATTGGTTTCCTATTGAATTCAACCTAATTTTACCACCTTTTAGACCTTTTTACCTATAATTTGTATACTATACTACCTTTCGGTTTAAAACCTTTACCTTATGATCCCCCCTTAATCCCTTTTCAATTCTTGACCTAATTTGCATAATTAATTAACCCTTTATATTACACCTCCAACGCTAATATTGCTTAAACTCCTGTATAACTCTACTTGTAAATCACTTAGGGGTTAATATTCTGTTAAGACGGTATTATATAATAGGTAATGATGTTTCAGGTTGCTGATGCTCCACTTGTCCCCTTCCTGAGTCTGCGATTACGTGTGATTGGGCGTTCCCTTTGGTAAGTCGGTAAGTTGCATTAGATAGACAACGTTTTGGTATGATGGCTTACTGATCATTGCATCAAGTTTTCTGAGCCCGGAATTTTGCTGTGTGATGATTGGTTTGCCTTCAGGGAGTCGTGGCTGTGACCTTTGTAGGCTACAGTCTACGACTTTACCATTACGTCCCTTTTCATTAGCAGGGTAGGGGGTGGTTACTGATTGGTCTGAGTCACGTCCAATTGGCTTGCCAGTGAAATGGAGGTTCCCAATCCCACCCTCCTCATTAACTGGTGGAAGTAGCCCTGGTGCGTTGCTCAGATCTGGGTTTTCAGAGACCCTATGTCCTGATACTCAGCCTTTCACTCCCTTCGCGTGGGTGGTTCCTTCGTAACAAATGACACTCCACGACCCAAGCTTGTAAAGCTACTAATCCTACTTACCTTAGCGTAACATACCTATCTTATCTACCCTTAACACATGAGACTCCAGGTCTTATACTGATTAGATTAACTCATTCTTACTTAGCATATAGCTCTGAACTAATAATCACCTCCGCGGTGTTACACACCGGCTAATCTTACTCACCTTCCTTAACTTAACATACAGGACACTATGATTCATACTTGCGGTTCGATTAACTTAACCTTCCTTAACTCAAATACAATACAACTCTCTGTAAACTTATAGAACCATAATACAATACAACTCTCTGTAAACTTATAGATCGGCTGTTTCTATATATGATAGAGATATAACATCACAAACCTGTAGGTCTTCTCAGTTCTACCGATACGAATGGCTACTCGTACCCTGCCTGTATATGTTACTTTCCAAAACTAATGCCATAATACTTAATTGGACATGGAACACACAGAGAAGGCTTGATCACCTTTTCTGGGCCAGCTGGTATAACAGGGTGTATAGTTAAAGGCCTGAAACGCCCAATGACGTACCAGTGACTACTGATGATTGTGTTCTAAAATTCTCACCATTCTGAGTATTATTAAATGGAGCCCTGGGATTGTATCTATTATAATGTACTGCATCGCAAGATGCCCAAACCGCACAGACTTTCAAGACAGTCACAGTTACAACATGTACATTAATGTAGTTTTCTCTCCTGATTTGATACTGAAAATGTATTTTCTGTTTACAAAAGAGATGTAGGAAAGGGGAGAGACCTGTTACTGAACACAGAATGCATAGCTATTAACATTTTTAACCAAAATAAAATCACTTTGTGTCAATTTCACTTGCGCATGCTGAATAACTTCCAAATATGGACAGTGCTTAACTTGCATTATTGTTTTTGTTTAACAGATGGAACCACACAGATGACACCAGCCACCTCTTGAAAGGCAAGTCTATTGGACATAGTGTAATTATTATTAATGTTGTCTATTACAGGAGTTCCCAAACTTTTTTGTCTCAGGGCACCCCATATATATATATTTTTTTAAATCCGAGTCACCCCTACATCATAATTTTCACTCCCAGCACCTTATATTTGTAGCATATCGTCGTTGTCGGGTGGAAACCTTGTATGTCCAAAGCCTTTGCTTTTGTATTTATCTATAAAATTTACTAAACTAGTGAAAACAGCAGATCTTGATCAGCACGTCTGTTTTCACTAGTTTTGTGCGATGGTCTTGTATGATGAAGCAGGGCAAAAGACGTACACATTTGAAACTTGGAGATGAAACGAGGTTTCTGCCCAACAGCGACGATATTTTTGTTTTAGTACCCTAACCCTATGTTGCGAGGAAAACATTGAGATAATAGCCATTTTGGCTAGAACTGACTGGAAATAACTTTGTAATTCAAGTTTAAAATTATACTAAATATTTTTCAAGTATCCAAATAAATCCCAAATATTATCAAATTATCTCGCGGCACCCCTGGACTGCTGTCGTGGCACCCCAGGGTGCCCCATCACCCACTTTGAAAACCCCTGGTCTATTAGACTACAGACTAAATTCCTTTGCAGGTTTTCATTTATCACTTTTTTTTCTAAAGAAACCACAAAGAAGTTAAAAATGTCACAATGGTGTGAACCTTTGTCACATTTGCATATTGACATGACCAAAATTCGGACACCGGGGTTAAACGCAACAACAGGGATGAACATTATTGAACACCATGCGCTGGAATATCAGTGTATCAAGTGTGTACATCTCTCCTCTGATTTTAGATTTCTCGCCTGGCTCTGGTAGGAGGCACCAATTCAGAGAACCTGATCAGACGAATGTTGGCAACTCCTCTGACTAACGTCCTGGCCTGTCAGTTCAACTGGAAGACAAGCGTTGCAGCGGCAACAAGCCATTCAAGCAAACAACAATACAATTGGTGAGTATTCTCCCCTGCAAACTACTTAATAGCTTAGATTTATCAAACTTAAAGGAAAATACATTAATTGAAACTAAAATAAACAACAAATTAACAATTGATCTAATAAGAAATATAATTACATAAAAAATGTGTGTTGTATACAGTATTTCAACTAACGGTAGTTACTAGCACAGAGTAGCAGGCATGCATGCACACGTGCGCGCACACGTGACGTACACATGTCATCATGAATTTAGAAGGCCACCACTTAAAAAATCCATATCACACCACTGGGCGTGACTGCGTGATCCAGAACATAATTATGCTCTTTCTGAGCCATATAGTACAGAGTTTGAATGCTATAGCTGTAATATACTGTATTGCTTGTCTCCTCTCTGAAGAATAAAGCATGTAGCATGTGTTACTGTATGTACAGAGTGGTCTAATATAACAAGAATGGTATGGGATACTCGCTCATTCTTCCTCACTTCTTCCTTATTTTTTAATCTTGTCTTTCAGCTGCTGCTCGGAAGTTTGACCGCAAGCTGACCCACAAGGACTTCAGTGACACTGTAAAGAAGTGGCTGCGATATGCTCCAGAGCACGAGGGAGGCATCCCAAGGAACCCAAGTGAAACTAACAAAGTCAATCGAACGCAAGTCAAACTTGGGGTATCCTACGACACTCTAATGTGTCTACCTCCTCATGGACAATACTGATATTTCAGGAACAATGGACTGCTGTTCTTGCGGTCACAATGAGTTAAATAATTACAGTTTAATGGATACTATAAGTCTTGAAACGTCAAGCTGTTCTTGCCGTCTTCCTGCTGTGTTTGGTGTCTCCAGAGTTGCACTAATGGTTCTTACACACCCTCTATACTATTGGGTGTTTGTGTCACTTTATATTTGCACATTTGATGACAGTTTACATCACAGGTTTTATAATTTAAGAGAGGCCCTGGGTTTGAGTGTTTTGTTTTTGTCATCTAGACAAACTTAATTTTGTGTAAGCCAGGGCATACAATTAAGAATGAGGAAGAAAGAGAATGCACTATATGGCACTAAAATAGTGTACATTTGTATGTTCTGTTCAATAAATGTTAATGACTTGTATGCCTGCATTTTGAGTTTCTTTTTATATATATATGAGGTATGCATACCTTCAGGAGCATGTGTAAATAAACATATTGCATATAGTAATTCATTACATATATATTGCATATATAGTACATATATAATATATGTTCCATATATGTTGCATATATGCAACATATATGTCTAGGGGGGTCCAATTTCAGGGATGTTCATATATGTTACATATATGTTACATATATATAATTCATATATATATTACACATATATTACATATATATTACATAAATGTTACATATATGTATTTCATATATGTACATATATCTTACATGTATGTTAAGACATATATGTCACCTATATGTGACATATATGTCTTAACATATATGTAACATATATGTTCTTTCCATGTGGGGTGTTCCGACTACCTCCTGAAGTCCCCGGATGTACACTGAGGCGCATTGATCTCGGACACACAACTTTGCGGCAGTTGTCCTCTCATAACCTCCGGAATTTAGCCAATCAGAATCCAGTATTTGAACACGTGACTCGAAAAAGTGGTAGAAGTTGATTTTACTGCCATCTATTCTTGCTTCCAGGACAAGTGAAAAGTGTCTCATCTTACCCCATTCTCCCTATAAGGCCTTTCAACCTCCAACTTCACGTTAACTGGGTTAGACCCATTGAAAACACAGCTTGCTTCTGGTGACTGACTTAGGGGGATTCCAGACGGTACGCGGTCACCGCCTGCTAGTAATTCATTTTCAATGAGAGGCGGGCGGCTATTTCGTCCGCGCAGCGAAGTTTAGAGGCGGCGAGGCGAGCGGGCGCAGTCCCGTGAAAATCCCCGCGAGCGTGCTCGTTTGTGCATGCGTACGCGGCCGGTGAGAGATGGATTGTGTTCATCTTTGTGAAATACCGCGCAGCGTTTACTCAAAGAGCGAGTGTGTTTGTGTATCACCGCGGCGCGGTCCTCGCAGATCCAAGCGGGAGCCCCGGTGGCAACCGCTGTCCGTCTGTAGAGCACCATAGTGTCCTTCTAATGAATGCCTATAAGTGCTGTGTGTGTGTCTATGGTGTGTGTGTGTGTGTGTGTGTGTGTGTGTGTGTGTGTGTGTGTGTGTGTGTGTGTGTGTGTGTGTGCGCGCGCGCGTGTGTGTGTGCGTGCGCGCGCGTGTGTGTCACCATGGAGCATGAACACCTGCAATCAAATTAAAATCAAATATCAAAATATTGAATTAATCCAGCCCACAAGTTAGAGTAGACATTACTCCAAGTGTTTTAAAAGACTACTGAGCACCATTATTTTGGGGGGACTCCTATAAGCAACCACTCACTGTCTTGGTTCTCACATCCCTGAGTTCAAGAGCACCAGAACCAGGTGTCATTCATGGGGTGAGTTATACAAGGCAGACATCCCCATGAAAGTATGGAATGTCAATCCATTACTTCAATTATGTTTGGTCATCAGGAACAAAATGTGTACTTTGGCGGAACTGGGAGTATAGACGTTGGCTAATCATCATAATAATAAACATTATAGGCTATTGTCGGCTATTTTCCACAGTAACGAGTGTAGCCTACTAAAGCAGTCATTAAACTCTCAGTAGCCCAACTGTTACAGATGCGACCGGCCAGGGGTGCCTTCCAGAGTATCGAAACTAGGTATCGTTCGTTTTTACATGAACCGATACCCGATAGTATCAATGTCATGCAATCGATACCATTAAAAGTATCGCAGACGATACACCCTACTTGTGATGGACATTTTGATGAATAATTTATTTTTGTCACAGACATACAAACTAACTGTCCAATAATTTTACAAAAGAACATGTTGCAATTTCAGTTCCTTAGTGTATTTAATTTTCTCAGTTCTCTGTCTGCTGGAAATGTCTCGTCAAATGATGTGTGGTTTGTCCACAAGTTCTCTTTCTTCACCATCTTGCTGATGAGACAAATACTTGACAGAGCTCCATCCAGTTCCATGCATGGTACACACATACATAAGGCTTCACTTCCTTCTAGTAGTCAAATGATTGTGGTTTGTCAGAAAGTAGGCTAGCCTAAAGCCGATTACATTTACTCTGATAACTTTTTCCATGGAGCTGCAGAAATAGGTAAAATGGCGTTTTTTCATGGCAAAGGCCGATTAAATCTTGAATAATCCTGGGCATCCGATGTTCCTAGTCTCTTCCACCTAGCTTCTTAGTTTGTTTGCTTAGCTCACCGTTCTTTTAGCTCGTACCGCTATGTCTTGACGTGAGCTTTCCATCGCCGCTGACCGTAACGGCGTTGTGGCACCCGCTCCTGTGGTCGTCTCCTCGATGACTGGGACACGCACAGCCACTGCGTTGTCTGCCTCGGCTTCAATCATGCAGACAACGCTGTCTACGACCCCTATGCTGAGCTGAGGTGTCTCGACTGTTCCAGTTTCCATCCGTCACAGCTGAGGAGCCGCAGAGCCGAATGTCACTTCCTACTCACCCGGGCCCTGTACGAGGAGCAAGACGACGACTACGGCGACCATCGCTTCTACTCTTCCCTCTGCACGGCGGACCCGCTGCACGCTATTCGAGGCAGCACATCAGACCGATAGGATTGTTCCAGAGGGATTAAAGTTATACCATGTAACTTTTTTTATAAAACAAATCTTAAAATTGTCCTAACTGTTAAATCGCTAAAGTTTTAGAACACCCACTCCGTTATTTTCAGCTTCTAAAGCCTTCTCTTTATATGTTTTCTATGAGCCGTGAGGGGGGGGGGCAAAATGACGTCATCTGCATCATCTGTATACGTTGTGTATACGTTGGCCAATCACATTGCGGATCATACACACATGATACACTACCGGCCAATCACAGCTTATCTGCCTTGTCTTCAGGAAGTAGCCTCGCTCAGCTACAGTGTTTACCACGGTTTACCATGGTGAAGGATTCTTAACCTCTTAATCCCCAAATCCTGGCCAGAAAATTACGTTCTACCATGCGTTCTTCCCCTCCACGGATTTGTATCGGTCACGGTGGTTTGCGGCGCCGCTCCGGTGGTCCGCGGCGGTGGTCCGCGACGACTCCGGGCGAAAAACGTCCGAAAAAAGCAATACCCCTACTGACCACTAGTTTAGCAACTTACACAGTATAGCTTTAAATGTGTAGGTTCTGTGTCATCGCCAGAAGGCGCTGTTTCCCATATGTGAACGACTCGTTCGAAATGTACAAAACCGGGGTTACGTTCGTAACCTATGGGTATGGAACCCTTTGGGTACTAAACGTTTTTTCTGTAATGGTGGCCTCTAATTTGCATATTTAGGAGTAAGCTTACCACTAATTACTTAAAAAATCAAACCTCGGTTTGAAGTGAAGCGGTGAATTTGAGCAGTTCCAAAAATCTGCAGCCATTTTGTTGCAAATTAGAAGGTTAAAAACGAATACATTTGTTTGGGTACCATGTTTTTCAGATTCAGCACACTTGAACTATGTAAAATGGCCTGGCTGGTACCCCACTTTTAGACCTACCCCAAAATGCCTCTATAAATCCCATGTCTATGTTTATAACAGCCATTGCATAAATTTGTTCTGCTGTGAATTTCTCATGTAAAGAATGAATTTATCCGTCTGTCATTCAATGTTATATGAGATACTTCAATGGTTTCCAGTGGAAATAAGCCAAGTGCTTTTCTAGGATCTCCTTTTAGTTGACCTTGTACCAGTGAACTGTACCGTCATGAAACTGTACCTTTTCCTATGCAAACTTCTAATAAAGTCTTCAATCAATCAATCAATCAATCAAAATGAATGACAATAAAGAGGAACTTCAACTTGATCACAGAGGAGGAGGGAGCTAGTATTCAGAAGATAGAAGATGCTGATACTGCAACATTTTGTCTTTATATACTGTACATGTTCTCAGGGGAAGTGTCATTTTTGCTTTGTTCTCAAATCCACCATGAAGCTCTTTATGCTACTTCGACTTTTGGCTCTGCTTACTGTTGCCCAGCAGGTAAGAAACCACAAATAAACAGGTTGGGATTTATTGACATTTGTGGTGTATTATACAGTACCTACAGCTAGTGAAAATAATACAAGAACACTCGCCCCAAAATACAATTGCCCCGGGTCAAATCAAATATTCTGTTATTCCTAAACTGTACCTCAGTAAAACTATGCCTACCTAACCCAAATGGGGGCGAGTGTGTTTTGGGGTGAGCGTTCCGGTTATCAGTGAAGATTATGATCTAACAAATTGAAAATATGGATGTAGATAGATAGTACAGATATTTCCATTTGGCAATTTAAACACATGTGCACAATTTTGTTTCAGCAAACGGTGTTGAATCTGTAATTGTATTCATGATATTCCATAGGGTGCATCTTCTCCTGACTGTGTTTGCGAGTTTAAGAATTTGGAGAAGCCTTTCCCTCATGACAAGTTGAGGACTGTGGAGGACAGTGCCTCAAAATGCAATGAGAAGAAGCACACACAACAGAAGGTAAGGGTTTAATGCTGCTGCTGATACCTACATTATCATCCCTTAGTATGGGTCTGTTATCACCGTTGTCATCCCTTAGCTAAGGCTCAGAAGTCTGTCTACTGGCTAACAGGAGGCTGGTAGCCTGGTTATCACCCATGGTCTTATCACTGCAATGCGCATGCGCCAACACACGTTCAGGGGAATAAAAAAAAGTCATAGCCACGCTGGGATTTGAAACTACCAGGTTGGGAATACTAGACATGCGCTCTTACAGAGGATGCTACTGAGACGGAAGTGCCACTGAAATGTTTGTTTTATTGACAAACCGCAATGGAGGCACGCCATCTCAGGCGGCAATGAGCCCCGTGAGACACCGCCGAGCTTAACTTAACTGTCGAGCGGTGTAAACCTCGCATGAGCCGACTCAGCGCCGTTACCGAGTTATGTGCCGTTATGGACAGAATAGTCAATATTATTCCCCCCTAGTTCGCATGCATGGTCAAAGTTAACGCAAAGCAAAAGAAAAAAAAATCAGCCAGCTGCCTGGTTAGCTCACTCAGCAGCGATGGTTAGCAGGGAATCAAAGGCCTCGGTTCAATTCCTGCTAGAGAGGAACGACTAGCAAATTATTCCTCTGAACGTGTGTTGGCGCATGCGCATTACAATAACAATACCATGGGTGATACCAGCCTCCTGGTAGCCAGTAGACAGACTACTGAGCCTTACCTAATAAGGGGGGATAACAGACCCATACTAAGGGATGAATGGGGATATGGGCTGAACCAGGAATGGTTTTCAAGCTTGTTTTGGTAGTTTTTTGGCCCCTGCAACTATACTCTGCTTTAATAAAAATCACATCTCTACAGCCCTAAACCTGAAACGATATTCAAATGTCTGTGAATTTGTATGTACATATTTAATTTGAAAACTAGATGAATGAGTTTTGATGGCATTTCTTACAGTGCAGTGTATAAATAATACAAAATATAAAAAAATCTGCCTTTTCCAGATCCAGGATATAGATATTCTCCTGCTTGCCCTGAAGCATCGCATGCCCCAGCTGGAGGCGATGGTGGCAGAGCTGGAGAAGGAGGATGACGGGGATCTGTACGGAGCCATCACCCTGCAGGTCATCGAGAATGAACAGGCGGAGATCTTAAAGTTCATCCAGCAGCTCAGTAACACCACAGAGGGGACCCAGCTCCTCAACGCTGACACTGAGCAGAAGGTAGATATCAAACCTACCAAAAGACCATGCTATTGAAGATAGACATAGATAGACATGTATTACAAGCCCCACAAAGGTAGACAACTCTGTGTCCTCATAGTTTCATTCATAACGATGAAAGAAAATGATTATTATTATTATTATTATTATTATTTTAAAGAAATGCACTATATGTCAATGTCTATTTGTTATGACATTGTGCGCGGGAACTAATAAATCTCAGGGTGGGCTGGGCTGAGCTTTGAGACATGCGTGCCAGTGCGTTTTTTGGCGGATTTGGGTGATTTCTATAGCGGTTTTGGGGGACTTTTATTACGGTTTCGGTCGGTGATTTCCCCCCACGCAATGGTATAGCAAGGAGCCACAGACAGACAGGCAACACACACACACACTACAATGCCCTGCCCCAGCCATGCAGAATAATAAACGACACCGCAAAGCCCACATCAGAAAAGGGTTAGGGTCTGCACGGCGGCAGACCAGACAGTTTTGCAAATAAGGGAGAGATAAAGAGAGAGAGAGAGAGAGAGCACATTATAAAGTCAATCTTCTTACCTTGTTAAAACCTCACTTTATCCTTGATAGCGAATGAACTGTCCATGATGTCATGCAATAATCCCTTGGTATTAAAGTGATGTGTTGCAAATTATTGAAGCAAAACACACAGTCCACCATAAAGTAATCATGTTTCTGTGTTTACTCCTGCACCGCGCGTGTTGTGATTGAAACCTAGACTGCTTCCGGGTAGATCTGCCGTTTCCCTAGCAACCTAAGCACAACGGTGGGGGCCAGGGTTGGGCAAGGAGGTAGGGAGCGCTTGGTTGTATCCTCTTGGACCGCGCGGAGGTGCCGAAAGTCGGGGGGACGAAGATTTACTATTCTATAACTCGGTAACGGCGCTGAGTCTGCTCATGCGACTGGAGGGGGCTCAGGGGGGGCTGACCAGCTACCAGGGGGGGCTCTAGCCCCCGTAGCCCCCCCCCCCCCCTTCCCGCGCTACTGACATTGTGTAGTAACCGTTATGGTAATTGGTAATGTCATGTATTCGACCAAATCACAATAGGCCTATGTTTAAAAAATCATTCTGCACTCTTAATAATAACTTATACAATAGTGTCATAAAAATACTTTTCTTTGACCATCATTGGAATCTTTTATAAAGGGTTTCCACGCAAACATTTTCAATTCCAAACAATCACAAAGGTCATTATAAAAAATAAAACATAAATGTTTTACAGCTGCAGGAAATGAAAGAGGAGATGGGAGATCTGCAAACGTATGACAGCATGCAGGTTGTGCAGAGAGGCCAAGCCAACACTCGTCTGAAGAGAGACCTGGACCAGTGCAGAAATGGACACCCCACAGCCCCGCCCACTCAGCCTCCACAAGGTACCAACTCTGAATAGTTTTAGCAGATTAATCATCACAATCGATGCCTGTCCATGTACACGTGACACACACTTGTTATAATTTTTTGTGGTAACCTTATTTTTGCTACCGATTTCTTTCTGAAATTATGCCTCTGCTCTTCCCCTCCCCTCCCCTCTCCTCACCATTCCAATCATTCTTTATCCCACTCTGCTCAGGTAACTGCCCTCTTGGACATAAGGTGAATGTCACTGGGCCCAGGGTCACCACCGTAGCGACTAGTGCACAGCCGTATGGGGCCTGGGGTCGCGATCCTAAACCTGCAGCAGGAAAGGAGAGCTGGTATTGGCTGGTGATGTTGACAACCAGCAACGTACATGCTAATTATGTACGCCGCTTCTCCAGTCTGAGCGGCCTGATTGTTGGAGAGAGTAGTCCAGGTAAAGCACCTTTGTGTTTCATAAAAGGGCCATTAATTGTGATTGATAATCTAGTCTATGGGCCTGTGACATCAAACGGATGATGAATTGGGAAGGATTTGACCATCTGTCAACATTTGACGTGACCACTTCTGACGTTGCGCCTGCTTTGTTTCAAGTGTTTTAGTTAACTTGTCTACATTTTACGAGTTAGAAGTGAGAACGACACTTCTGCATTCCCATGTGGGCAGGACTACCAGGATGTTTGTCATGTCAAAACGTTGACAAATGGCCAGATCAGGTGTTAGTCCAAGCCTTCACTATAGTACTACTTGGATCATTTTTCATCGTTTTTCTAATCCCGTCAGGAGCGGAAATAACTTGGCGCCCGGAACCCACGACCGGAACCTCCGGTGCCGTGCACCTCCAAAATGATTCCCTTGTTTTACATTTGTTTGTTATAACTAGCCCTTACCCGTTCAAAGATATGAGCTCCAAAATGATGTGCAGTGTGTGGGTTATGGGATGTGCACTGTGCACACAGTATATGAGGGATGAAAAGTAACTTTAACTGGTGCTTGCATGATGTAGGAGCATCAATGTAAGAAACCCGTTTCGTTTAATGGCTACAGAGATACTGTTCCCCCCCCCCCCCCCCCCCCAGCCCGCCCGCCCACCCGCCTGCACACACACCCGCCTGCCTGCACACACACACACACACACACACACACACACACAGAGCTGGTTAAACATTTTGCCTCAAGCTAGATGCAGAATAGATGTGCCTCATGCTAGATGCAGAATAGATAGTAGATACACCATAAAAATGCTAATATACAGCATACGATTTGTGAAAGTGACAAACGGGCTTCACAGTTATGTCAGGTGTGTTCATATGCTTATGGTGATGCGATTTCAGATCAATTGCTCCAGCCACTGAGGAGAAACGCTGTGACAGACAGACACTCACTCACTCACTCACTCAGACATTCGCAAAATTATATGTTTGATACTCATTTGATATTTCCATCTTTTATTCAAACTATATTGTGACTAGCAAAACTAAACTATTTAAGTTTGCCTTGAACCAGCCTTTCCTACGTGGTGGAGAGCCTGGTGAAAATATTTAGATCTGGTTGTCCCAGAGGTGAAGTGGCCCTTTAAGAATGAGAACCGGAACACATTTTTATTTTGTAGAACCAATATGCCCATTCTTTTACAGTATATGCCACTCTTGTCCTTCTTGTTGCCTTTTAAGATGTGTTGTGTTGTGTGTAAGTGTTTGTTGCTGCTGTTGTTGATCTGTTGTTTAAATGTGAGACAAAAGACAAATTTCCACACTGTGGACAATACATGAAACTAACTAACTAACTAACTTCTCCACCAGAATCTCCATATATGGGTAGGGATCTCCATATATGGGGTACTGGTCCAATATGTATTAATAATGAATTCAGTCCTGTGTGAATTCCATCCTGCGCAACCTCGCCCTCTGTGCGACCTCACAGGGCCGCTTTCGCCCTTAGGTGTCTTACTGGTTATAGTCCATTTGTTTAAAAACAAGTAGAGTTTAATTTCTTTAATGTATCATTACTATGTTTCTTCTATTTCTTCCTATAGGGCTTGTAAACATCTCTTCCTCCAACCCCGCCACCAACACCATCCAAGGCCCAAATGCTGTACTCTATGGAGAGGCACTGTACTATGGCTGTTATAACAGAGATGCTATTTGTAGATTCGACCTCAAAGACAGTAATGTTACCTCTGTACAGTTGCCCAAAGGCACCAGGTATTTTGTTATATTTATTCATTTACTTACTTACTTATGTATTTAGCCTAGTTATAATTGGCTATCCTGGCATACCAGTGATGAGGTTGGATCAATATTGACAAATAATCTCTGAAAATTGATTTTGAACCCCTTTCGCTTATACACAGAAATCTCTCTCTCTCTCTCTCTCTCTCTCTCTCTCTCTCTCTCTTTCTCGTAGGTTTAACTCTCAGAGTAACTTTTGCATTGGTAGCATTGGTCAATGCTACTCATACACAGATCTGGACCTGGCAACAGATGAGAGTGGTATCTGGGTAATCTACGCCACCTCTGAGAACTTTGGCAACCTGGTGGTGTCTAAGGTAGAGCCGGGTAAACAGCCGACGCTTGGGCAAACCTGGCATACCTCGCTCTACAAGCAAGCGGCTACTAACACGTTTGTGGCATGTGGCATGCTCTATGCCACGCGGTATGTGAGCTCTAGCACCGAGGAGATCTTCTACTCTTTTGACACCACGACCGGAGTTGAGAGGTATGATGTTGGCATACACATCCAGAAAATGGCAGCCAACATATATTCCCTCAACTACAGTCCTGTGGACCACATGCTGTATGTTTACAGTGATGGGAAGATGGTGTCCTACGAGGTAGAGTTTGAGTGACTGGATATTTACCACACCAGTACACTGTTGCAAGCACAGATATAAAAAGCTAGATACCTCATCCGCCACTGCAGTTCATTGGCGTGACTGGTAAAACAGGACTGGCGGAAGTGTGGAAGGCACTCTGCCACTCAAAGTATAACTGCTGACCAATCACAGCGTGTCTTTTCGGGGACGTTCAATTAAAAGGAGCTTTATTGGCATGAGGAGACAAACGTTTACATTGCCAAAGCAAGTGCCTCTGGGAAAGAGGGAGTCCTGCATCTGATTCTCTTACTGAACGTCCCCTTTCACACAACAAAGCGTCCTTCAGAATTCAGGGAAGCTTAAAAAAATGCCAGCCCTCTTTTACCAACGCCCCAGAGCCAGAGGAGGCGTCTTCCTTTCTATGTCTATGGTTGCAAGCATCTATTCTACATACATTGAAACATATGCTAGCATACCCAGTAGTGGACAAAGAACTTAACTCCAGTACTTTAGTCAAACTACTGTATACTCATGGTAAAATGTTACTTGTGAAAGTTGCTCTGTCCAAATTTGTGCTTGAGTTTAAGTACTCCAGTTCTTGCTTTTCAAAAGTAAAAAATATAATGTGAATGTACATTATATTTTTTATTATCAATGCATTCTTGTATTAAAGTTTTGACATTTCCCCCCCAAAATCCAAGATTTTCAGATTTTTACTAAAAAAAATAACAGATCTACAAGCTATTGTTGTATGTTGTAACATGAGCTTAAAGATCTCTTCACTATATTTGAGTGGTTGATTTATAATTAACTTTTTTCACATCCCAGAAATGTAGTGGAGTCAAAAGTAAAATATTTGTCTTTTCATTTAGAAACATTTTGTTAAAGGTTTACTTTATACATTATAAAGTATCCAAAAACTACTGTACTCAAGTAAAATATGGATACTGTATTGTATTGTATATTGTACTTAACTGTCCACCACAGTGAATAACACATAAATAACCATAACATGCATTTATGATGTATATATGATATCAAACAAAAATGCTCTTCATGTCTAAAAAGCTCAAATAAAATGAAAATCTATTCAGATTTGCTCCATATTAGTGGGATTTATGTCGTAATATCCACACATTTACCATGAACAGAGGGTGTACTGTATATGATTGACGACAACTGTGTAAAATTCTCAGACGTTTGACTTGAAGTCTTTATTAATTTATTCATTACTTGTTCAGTACATGGACAGACACAGCTTACTTTATATACTGTATGTATTTATAATATATTTAAACTTTACAGTTCACATCTGAATGACGACAAAGCAGGTAAGTGTCCTTCTATCTTTGTGAATAGAAACAAGCTCAAGGGAAGACTCACAATATCAAACAATCCAAAGAAGAAGAAAAAAACAGAACTTATTGCTCAATACAAATCAATCAGAACGCTTGCAGTAATAATAATAATAGTACACATGAAACAATATAATTATACCAATACGATGTCCCTATCGCTGCTATATAAAAAGAGAAACGCAAGGGGACAATATTTGTCACAACTGTGTTAGAGTGCTCAGTTTGGCTAACCTGCTCTACAAATAGAAAGTATCTACAAGTGCAAGGAGCATAATGGTCAGTAGTACATTGTCAGTGTTCAGACAGCAATGACAAAAAGCGATCGAGTGTCCTTGACAACAACAATGCAAACGTTTTCGGACTCTGGACAAATACTGGGAGTGGAATTCTAGAAAGCTAGTTCCATTTCAGCCCACAACCCATTTGTGTTTATGTGTCAACCGTGGAATTGAATAGACCTTGACAACAACCAGGGAGGATCTTGGGTTCTATATGGGAGGGTTGGGGTTCAAAGGATAAGAATTCTGGGCGCCAGACATTTTGTGAGGAGATTAGAGGAGATAATGGACACGTTGACATTACCATACAGCACTTCAAAGGGACAAAATACATTCAGGAGCGCCCCCTGGCAGTACACCTAGGAATGTTGGAGGAGGAAACCAAAATAGCCCAGCAAAGGGTCTAGAAAAACACAACAATGATGCTCAATGATATTCATATGCCAAAGCCTGATATTATACTTGGTTGCACGTTGATGCCGTGTGCCGGAAATAACTGATCTACAAGCTCACAACGCGGCATGGTTGCACACGACACCGGCATGCAGCCACATATAAATTAAGCATTATTCAAACAGGCAAAATTATAATATCGGTGAGGTGTCTGGGGTGCATTCAATTCATTTAGGAATAAGAGATATTTGTCGTAATCCAATATGCTCTTAAACTCTATCCTTATATCTATCTCCATCTATATTTCACACTCTTCCAGGGTGGTTTTCGAAAACTTTATTAGACTTCTAAAATAGGCTATAAATAACACAAAACAGCAGTTAATCTCCATCAGCTAATTCACATTCCTGCCATTGTTATCATCAAGCGGACATTCCTTCATTTATATGACTCATCTTCATTTGGTGTTCAGAATCAATCGCTCTCTCTCTCTCTCTCTCTCTCTCTCTCCATCATAGCCCTGTCTATTATGATGTGCCTTTGATCAACTCTTATTAGGGCCCCATAGTGCAGGGGAAACACAACTACGACTAGGAACGCAAAAGTGACTTCAGCTCATAGCCCTTTAGGGTGCGACTGGGTGTGGCTGTGAGAGGCGGGGCACCATATGTTTTTGTGGGAAGGGGTCTATTTTGTGGTGGGTGGGAGTTGCCCTATACATTCTGAGCTTGGGGCCCAAATGGCTCCAAATAAGCCCCGTCTCTTACAGGCCACCCTAGGAGAGCACACCGGTAGCAGTGGAAGCTACGACCATTCCATCTCGGCAGAATGGAAGGAAGAAAGGTGGACATTCTAGAAAAAATAAATATGGAATATCTGTTCAACTGTAACTACTCTACAATACTACGCAAACTGCTGGGGAGGAGACCTGTGGATTCCTAATATGAATTTTAATAAAGGTTGTCCAGCACTACTGCAGATAACAGTACACAGTAAATACTGTAGCTGATGAATACTGCATGTATGTTGAGGTTCTGATTGCAACATCGCCACACTACCCACATCTGCTTAAACACTTTTACTGCCATTACTTTGAAGGGACCAAGGGATGCAGACTGCCGCGACTTCCTCCCACAGGCGGTCGCTCTCATTTTGAAAAGCCGGGATGAAAATCTGCGTATTTTTGGCCACTTTACTTTTTGTCAGCCTCAACCCAGATGTAGTTTAGAAAGTCACCAAAAATGGCGGCACGCAGCAGAAAGCCAAAATTGTAGTGCTATTTTGCCGTGAAAAATGCCAACTTGGGATCAAAATGTATTTTTTCAAGATAATGAGGCTTCTTTATTGCAAGATCAATGGGTTTCTATGGAGGATGTTCACTTTCAGTGCACGTCAACGTCTTTTGTAAACAAACCGCCGCCATTAGCGATCACCACTGGACAGCCCAGACGTACAGTAAGTCAAAACAAGTGTACTGTATTTACAGTAAGTTTGACAGTCAGACTGTCAACGGCAGTATACAGTAAAGGCTATCAACAACGAGCTGGATCGTCAACAGCAGTAAGAATGTTAAGTGTGGGGATTCCCCACTGGGGAATGACATAGGGCAATATCATTTGTGTATTAACCTGTGCCTATATCCCTTCGGTCAATTCCCTTAGAAAAGCCTGTGTGCATTTGTGAGAGGGTAGTGTAGTGTGCAATGTGTGCACATGTTTGTACAGTATGTATGTACAGTATATGCCACTTTGGTATTTCAAACATGTGGGGCTGGATGCAGTAATAGGAGAGTAAAGTGGGCTCTCTAGGATCCCATCCTTTGGTGTCTGCGACGGGAAAAACATAATCTGGTGCCAGTGTGGGTCTGGTTCTGCCTCGGCCCCCCTGGTCTGGTTTGGTTTGGGTCAGAGTGTGATTGTCATGTAAGAGACCACAAAGAACCGACAACGGTCAGAACCACTTATGGTGTGTTTGGCTGCATTCAATATGAACTTAAGAAGAACAGTGGCTTTTTCATCCTTAACTATTTCTTCTCCAACTTGCCGAGCTAGTTTACAGTACCGTATATATATATTTTCTGTGATGTTGTGAATCTTCATAGGATTGTCTCCACATAGAAGACATTATTATGTGATTTAAATAATTACAGGGGTGTACACTACAGCATGTTGCTTGGCAAAATAGTCTCACTGACCATTCCTGTGCAAGTGTTACACTTGTACTGTACATCACTAATGGAACACTGTGTTGTGCTGTCTGTCTATAGTCCTGGACATGCCCCCCCAACACTTGCGTCCTATAACCAAAAAGTGACAAGACACTTGGTATTCCACCCACTCACTCACTGACACAGAAAGAGATACTTACATACAGAGATGAAAATAAACTGTTTGGAAAGTTAAAATACCGTACTTTTTTTTGCACCCCCTCCAATTCACTGTTGATTTTTTTTCCACTCTTCACCATTGCCTTTCTTTCACCTTCTTAAAACACACTTGTTGCCAGGATTAAAAAGTGACTAATCTATTCAATTGCCAACATTTTCGTACCTTTTAATGTGCACGATGTGCACGGGTCCTGCATAATGCAAGGATCATGCACCACACGTGTGCACGCCATTCACAGCTTTCAAACAAAAAAATCTGTTTGGAAATCCGTTCAGGCATGCAATCATGCCAAAACCGGAAGTAGGACGTTTTTTCATTATTATTATTATTTTTTTTACGATCAACAGCAAAACTCGGGTTTGGCACAGGGACATATACGGCCCAAACTCAAGAAACTCGTGTTTGGCAACAAGGTTGTCATGACTCGTTTTCATATCTGTGCTGTGTGAAAATCACAAAAGTAATTGTGCACGTCTTCCATTTTCTGTGGGTATAGCTGAGACATAGCAGGGGCTTAATGTACATAATACAGTATATGTATTTCTTTAGTGGAGCGCAAAAAAGGGAATTTGATACAATGAGCAATGAACACAAATATGACACTTTGAGAAGAAAAGTAGCAAAGCGTTGGCTAGGCCTTCAGTGTACATCAAGTGGATGTTTCAAGGTGTTAACGGGACACGGGGGGCGGGGGTTAGTAGCAACACATTATGTTATAATACAGTGGAGGAGGGAAGAGAGCGCCATAAGCCACCGGACACTACAGGCCTTTGGGAACCTGGACAGGCCAGCGTATTAACCAAAAGAGACCGTGTTGTTTCCCCCATCAAACTCATTGTTGTCACTACCTTCAGACATTCTCTCTCACAACCTTTAATTTCCTCCATCTCCCATCTTCTGTCATCCCCACTCCCACTCAGTGGTGGAAAAATTACTCACATTCTTTACTTAAGTAAAAGTATCAATACTGCAATGTAGAAGTACTCTGTTACAAGTAAAAGTCCGGAATTCAAAATGTACTCGAGTAAAAGTATGAAAGTGTTGGCATCAAAATGTACTTAAAGTACCAAAAGTAAAAATACAAAATGTTTGAAAATAGCAGATCTACAAGCTCACAACGCGTCGCATAGCTTGTAGATCGGCTATTTTCAAATAGCCAAGGTAAGGTATAAAATAGGGCTAAAGTGGTTTATGTATGTTTTAACATATTATATTTTATATCAGCAAAGTAACTAGTAACTATAGTTTTCAAATAAATGTAGTGAAGCAGAAGTAAAATGATTGGAATTTGGAAATACTCAAGTAAAGTACATATACCTCAAAACTGTACTTAAAGAAGTAGTTCACCCCCAAAATGACTTTTTTTCTATTGATTAGTCACGCCATGGAGAGTAGAGTTCAATAATATTTTTAGTTTTTGTGATAACAATAAATGTACCCCCATTCGTTCCGGATGGGGACCCGTTTCGAAACGGGTCCCCATCCGGAATCAATGGGGGTAAATTTACTCTAATCAAAGTTTTGTCTTAGGAATGCGACAAAAAACTATTATTGAACTCTACTCTCCATGGCGTGACTAATCAATAGAAAAAAAGTCCATTTGGGGGTGAACTACTCCTTTAAGTACATTACTTAAGTAAAAGTCCTTAGTTATTTTACACCACTGGACTCCCACTCCCACCCCTCCCCTTCTCTCCCTGCCGCTGTCGTAAACTCCGCCCTAATCCCTCCTCTCCTCACCGCCCGTCTACCTCTACCCCCCTCCTCCCTCCTTCCCTCTGACTGCTCAGCACGACACCTCCATGGTGTGGGTGACCTGGCCCACCCCCTCCGTGCTGTCGGAGTGGGTGCAGGTGCGGGAGCGGTTGCCCTCCACGGAGCTGGCGCTGGTCAGCGAGGCCGTCCTGGAGCGCGCCAGACGGGTCATGCTGGCGGAGGGCACTGGGATGGATGGAGAGAGAGAGAGAGAGAGTGGGGGGAAACGGAGGGAAAGAGACAAAAAGAGAAGAGAACATTCAGGGAACTACATTTGTGATTTGTTTTGAGCGCGTCGACGCCTTGATGCAAGGAAGAGATGCGGACTAGCTCATGCCAATGCGTGTAACTTAAAGGAGTAGTTCACCCCCAAAATGACTTTTTTTCTAATGATTACTCATGCCACGGAGAGTTGAGTTCAATAATATTATTTTGTATTTGTCGCACTCCTAAGACAAAAAATGGACTATTGTAAATTTACCCCCATTGATTCCGGATCGGGACCCGAATGCATTTGGGTCCCCATCCGGAATCAATGGGGGTACAGTTATTGTAATCAAATTACTGTCTTAGGAATGCAACAAAAAACTAAAAATATTATTGAACTCAAGTCTCCATGGCATGAGTAATCAATACAAAGAAAGTTATTTTGGGGGTGAACTACTCCTTTAAGAACATCTCTGAAGCCTGATTTGTACTTTGTCATACTGTGGAGTTGTGCTCTGTGCGGCATAAATAGCCGATCGTCGCAGTTTATTGTGAGATTGTAGATCTGCTACTTGTGGCGAGCAACTCCGTCGTACGACGAGTATAAATTAAGAGCAGCTTCATGAACGACTGGTGACAAAAGGCAACTGATCGTCTCAAATCACATTCAGGATAAACAGCCGTGGATGTTTGGGATACTTTTGTTAAAGCTTTCAAATGTGTCTATAGGGCATGGCCAGACTAATATCACTGCGTAGATATTAGTCTGGAATCTCTGGATGGAACCTGCATTTCCAAGGGGCAGGTTGAAAGAAATGCCTTTGGTGATTAATGAAATTAACTGGCAGATCCATCTGGTTTCCAGGCTACATTAAAGGCCTGTCCATACTCTCTCCGATCGGAAAGGTCTGGTTCAACTACAAAATGACGTCACTCGGACCTTCTGAAAAGCATTACCCCGAATTAGAGTTCAGAAAGCCGCACGTCGGAAAGTCAGAACTCTCAGACGAAAAGTTCGGTTTTGGACGGAAAAAGAATGGACTGGCCTTAATACTGTAGATTCACCCTATCTTTTCCAGTAGCACCATGCAATGGTCGGTGTCTGTCACATAGCTTGAAAAATAGATCACAGAATCTATTTTTTTAAGTTGCCGTCACTCACTATTTTGTGTAATTATTCTTACTTGCATAACGGAAGGCAATTAGAGAATCTGTATTCTGTACCCAGAACCCAGACAAACAGTCTATTGACATTCTCACTGCTTTAATCCCTGGAGTTATTGCATATAACAATAAAATAAATCCCTTTCTTGAAGTCGAAGATGGAAGATTTAATCATCTATCCTTTGTTTCTAGTCAGGACAAATATAAAAGGGGTGCTTGTCTTGAAACTATGTTTTAGTGTACAACTAGAGCTACTGTAACCGAATGCCATGCAAAGAGCAATATCAGAAATGCAGTGGCAGGGATGGGGGGAGTGGGGATGGTTAAGGTTTGTATATTTCTCAGGGGAATACAAAAAAAAAGCAAAAATACATAATGCAAGTTCATATCCTTGAGACAAAAAAAAATGGAAATGATAACCAAAATTAAAGTTCAAAAGGCTATAATAAAACGAAATAATAAAATGTATAAGGCATTCAAAATGCTGATGTCATCAGAGCAGGGAAGTAATAAGAGGTCAGAGGTGAACAGGAAGGAGGAAGTACCTGGACCTCCACTCAACCTCCGATCCTTCACATAAGGAACTGTGTGAACGGGGCGGGGGGAATACACAGCACAGTACATTATGAATACACAGGGTGAGATTAACAGCACAGTACATTATGAATACACAGGGTGAGATTAACAGCACAGTACATTATGAATACACAGGGTGAGATTAACAGCACACAGTACATGTCCCTGGACTCCCTGCAATAAGTACAGTACACACTACACTGTTATGTTATATTGTAAATAGCCTATGCGCACACTAGGGCATTCACCATTAGTGATTTTTAGTATTCGAATTATTCGACCTCAAAGTATTCGGATAGTCGAATATTCGACAGGACTGGCCAAACTGTCAAATATTAAGTAAGCAAGAGGCGAACATTGTGTTGCGAGGCGTTGTGAGCATGTAGATCTGCTATTTTCACAATATTTATCTCGGGAACCGAGTCACATTAAATGTAATACCTACAATTCCAAGTGCTTGTCAGGGTGGGGGTCCCCAGTTCAAATATGTTTATTTTGGGGGTCACGGCCTAAAAAGGTTTGAGAACCCCTGGTATAGAGCATTAACAAATTCCTCCACCAGGGGCATTGACAACTCATTCTTGTGACTTCCTATCTAGCCAAGCTTTATAAACTAGATATTTTTTAAAGAGAAAACAATAAAAATAACCGAATATTCGACTTCGGTGAACAACGTCGAATAGTGACTTTGATATTCGAATATTTGGTGAATGCCCTAGTACACACTACACTGTTATGTTATATTGTAAATATCCTACGCACACACGCACACACGCACGCACGCACACACGCGCACACGCACACACACACACACACACACACGCACGCACACACACACGCACACACACACGCACGCACGCACACACACACACACGCACGCACGCACGCACGCACGCACGCACGCACGCACACACGCACGCACACGCACACACACACGCACACACGCACGCACGCACACACGCACACACACGCACACACGCGCACACACACACACACACACACACACACACGCACACACGCACGCACGCACGCACACACACACACGCACGCACGCACGCACGCACGCACAGAAGAGTTCTTAACAAACACATATGATACAGACAGAAAGACAATTCACCCTTTGTTAGCCTTCTGGTTGGTCCCTGACTGACCAACCAGCAAGCTCTATCTGCCTTGTCCCGCCCTGGTTCCGCCTTTTTTATGTTGAATTTGCTAAAACATAAATGTTAGGGAAATAAAAACATTTAAAAACATGCTGAGCCACTATACTGCCACTGAGTAGCTCCATAATACTGAAACCAAGTTTGAAATTAGAATTGGGCACTCAGAATAACAATACAAAGCAACTGAATTACAATGGTAGTGGATGGAGTGTCCCACCAAATGTCCCACCAAGACAAAGCAACCAATGGGTGTGAAGAGGGGCGGGACAACGGGCGGGACTTGACAAAGGGTGAATTCCTTACTATCATTCCTCACTCAGTCAGTCATATTTGTATTGTTTAAACACTTACTGTAGCCCATCCCCTGGAGGAAGTACTTGAAGGCTTCAGTCAGTTTTCCAGGCTGTGAAGCAGCAACACATGGTTTTATTCAGGGAGAAGCACAGAATGTTAGAGAGGCAGGGGCTGAAATGTCTAAAAATGGCCTTTTGGTGGAAATCTCGACGACCTCCAAGCTCACAACGCGTTGCAGTGTGTGTGTGACGCGTTGTGAGCTTGGAGGTCTGCTATTTTCAATGCTTGATTTGTGAGCTTGGAGGTCTGCTATTTTCGATGCTTGATTTCTACACAGAAAGGGCAATTCTTTCAACAGAAGATGCTGCATTCAAGTTCAGGAGAGTTTGGACAAGGCAATTCTCTTGAATGCCGCCTTAAATGGCATGGAAAAGGGGGCATTTACGTTTCTTTCACCACAGTAAAAACTATGGTATTCATGGTCTAGAGAGGGCACTTTTTACAGACGGGTAAAGAGGCAGGGGTTCAAGCCCCCTTTATGTGTGTGTGCACATCCCTGGTTTTATTCCATTACTCTTCTCATTTCAAATATGATTACAGATGAACCCTTGCAAGAGTGACACCTTTTGCCTTCCAGAAGCCAATTACCTGTGTGAGCTGGGGCAGTCCACCAGAGTCAGCCATCTGGGACAGAAAGAACAAGAACAGAACAGCTATTCAACTGCTAACAAGCAATGGGAACATGATCATCAATGCCATGTGGTTTGTCCATAAAGTGGAGGATTAACAGACACAGGGTGATAAACACATACAGTACCTTGAGGAAGGTGGTGTTGGTTGGGTCCAGTTTGGAATTGCACTCCACCTGCAAGACAATCACAGCAGCTCTAAATGTGATAGCTCCATCCAGATGTGTGTGTGTGTGTGTGTGTGTGTGTGTGTGTGTGTGTGCGTGCGTGCGTGCGTGCGTGCGTGTGTGCGCGCGCGTGTGTGTGTGTGTGCAGAGGCGGAGCGTGACCCAGATACTGCAGTATGCTGCAGAGATGAGTCACTCCAGGACCAGCATACAAGCACAAAGCCGCAGTTGGAATACACAATGGACAGGTGCGATCAGACACTGATTATTATTAGTAGTGTTATTATTATTTCTCTTTTATCAAATCTTTTTTTTTCTTTTTTCCATAGAATCCGGACTCAATTATGAAAGGATAGACAAATGTATCGTGAATAAAAATAAAAATGAAACAACAATCACCAGGTAAATGTACAACAACTAGTATTAGTATTATGATGATATTATTCTTATGTAGAAAGAAAGATTTAACAACAGTGAAAGTGGTTAAGTGTGTCTAATACATGTTGAAGCAATGAAAACTATTAGCGTTTTTCCTGAAAAGTACAGAACCAGCATTGGAGATACAAGGTTCCAACTCAACAGCTATACAATATCGTCACTGTCGGGCAGAAACCTTGTATCTCCAAGTTTCAAACGTGTACGTTTTTTCATAAAGTCATCATACAAGACTGTCGCACAAAACTAGTGAAAATAGCCGATCTACAGATCGTAGATCGGCTATTTTCACAATCTTGAATCATTTAAAAGAATTAGAAAAACAAAACGAAGGGTTTTGGACATACAAGGTTTCCACCCGACAACAACAACGATATGATATTTGACCCTAACCCTGCCACTACGACCAGATGCTAAACAGCCAAGCAGGCCAGTGGAACAGCAGCGTCACTTTTGTCTGCCTCTGCCAGTCCTATCATCTCAGCCTCATTCTTTACAGAGCAGTGTAACATAACAGGCAGACAATAAGCAGCCCAAGCAAATATAGCACACTGATGTAGGCGTCTCGCATTAGTGGATATATGAACCAAATTAATGTCCTATTTCCATCCGTGACAACCGCTATAGGAGGACCATTCTCTTTACTGTATCTTTATTCCCACGCACGCGCGCGCGCGCACACACACACACACACACACACACACACACACACACACACACACACACACACACACACACACACACACACACACACACACACACACACACACACACACACACACACACACACACACACACACACACACACACAATCACTCACTCTCTCTCCCACTGAGGAGGGATTTGTTTCTAGCCTTGACCTTTGGAGTGGCAGATTAACAAGCACATAGAGACACCCTTATAAATATGTGGGTCACGTCAAACTATACGTAAGAAGCCACAGCAGCACAACAAGGAAAATAAATGGACGGAGACATGCAGCTATATTTCTGTCCATGCCTTACCCCTTATCCCTAAACTTCTTTGCCTTTTTTCACTGTTTTGAGAAACATTTTCAAATACTCCAAATAGCCGCAATAAATTGACACGTAGTGAGCTATTGGAACTATTTAAAAATGATTTTCAAAATAGTGTAGGAGGGTAGAACACATGTACGGTAAGATTGAAAGGAATTAAATATTGTAAGGGAAGGAATTCAAAGGAGGAACTCTGTAAGCCTAATGCATGCTCCTTCCGGAAACGGAGGTGAGATCTACATTTTGACCTCATTCAGAACTTGATCTCTCTTGATTTCTCTATGCCCCTGCACCCCCAGCTGACCTGACTGTCCCAACTAGTTCGGAAAGCCTGTCTGAAACTATACTTTTTTTTTTCTCCCAGATGTCAGACCTCGGAAGGAGCATGTATTGACCTGAGTGTTAATTGAAGTGTCTACGTCTTTTTGAAAAGAATTTATGAAATAGGCTTAATTTTTTTTTAAGATTTGTTTTTGGGCTTTTTAAAGTTGTACTATGTAACTTTTTTTATAAAACAAATCTTAAAATTCTCCTAACTATTAAATCACAAAAGTTTTAGAAGATCCGCGCCGTGAATTTCAGCCTGTAAAGCCTTCTCTGTATGTAAACTGAGATCCTTGCCGTGGACCGGATCTCGCGCCAAAATTGCGTCATCACACTACCGGCCAATCACAGCGAGGGTTATACAACTGCCGGCCAATCACAGCGCATCTTGAAGTGGGGTCGCTATGGCAGCCATATTTGTTGTCGCCCGTTTGTACCATCCCTTCTTTAGGTAATTTCGCCTACCAGGCAGGGTGAAGGAGTCCGTATCTCTGGAATTACTGAACGCACAGGAACAAGGGACCCCTTAAAAGATAGATCTCAGCGAGGTGGAGGCAGACGCGGGGGTCTGAAGGTACGAAAAACGTCCGAAAGACGCGGACGCGACCGCGGTTTGCTATAGGGCTAATGACCACTAGTTGGGCATCTTACACAGTATGGCTTTAAGCCTTTATTTCATAGGACACAGTAAACTGACAGGAAATGGGGAGAGAGATGGGGGAGGACATGTGGCAAAGGTTGTCCGGATCGGGAATCAAACCGGCGACGCCAGCAGGCATCATAGCCTAGTATGTGGTATGCGCCTAGACCACTAGGCCAGCAGGCGCCCCCGAAATAGGCTTAATTGATAAACAGGGAGGATTTGTGATCTGTGAAGTTAGAAGAGGGGGCAGAACCAAACAAAGGAACTGATCAGAAAGGGGAAAAGAAAGTAGTGCTGACTCACCACTCCCTCTTCAGCAGGTGCATTGTCTCCAACAACCAGCATCACTTGACACCTGCACACAGGTGATCATCAAATGATCAGAAATGTACAGCCATGAACACATTGATGTCAAGAGTGTGCACGTGCATGGCCAGATTTTTCTTGTCAGGTTAGTTTTTTCTTTCTAATTCTCAAATGCTGTTTCAGAAATCCCTTCTGAATTTATAGTGCACTTGACTACAGCATATCATATTGTAGTGGTGTCCAAATGTACAGTACAGTACATTTGTTAATTATCATAACCAATATAGTGGACTCATCTTATCTCACAATGCATCGTGAAAAGTATAGGGTACTGGTCTCTATTCAAGGGTCCTGGCCAAAATGGCAGCACACTATTGTCAGTAGTATAATATAGACATAATATACAGTAGACAAATCCCAAAACACAGACATTTATTATGTCAGCTATAGTATAGCCATTGCAACCATGGACTGTTTCAGATGCAGCCACTTGGGAAGTGGCTTGGCAGCCACAAGGCCGAGGGCAATATTGCTGTGTAATAACCACTTCCTCCACACAATGAGGTTTGTGGACAAGCAGAACAGGAAGGAGCACGATAATATGCTTTGGAAACACATGGGCAGCCCCTGTAGAGCAGGGGTTCTCACACTCTTTTATTTCAAGGACCACTTAACTCGGAGAGTTAACTTAAGAGAGTGCAAGTGTACACTTACAGACGTGTAAGGGTCCATTTGAACTCCCTCAACGAACCCTGAGGCTCAGGTTCCCTGGACCCCACGTTTCTCCCGGCAAAGAACCGGTAATGGTTCTTTCTCCCGCCTATGGGATGAACCAGAGGTGTGCTTTTCCACCGAGAACCGAGTTGGTTCCGAACCATAAAAGTTGGTTCGGAACGGGAACCACAAAATCCTTTGTTTTCGTGGTTCCAGAGCCAAATCCTTGGCTCTGGTTCATTCTGGTGGAAACGCAAGCTGGTTCGCAAGAACGAACCAAGGTTCCAAGAAAGTTGAACCGACACTGGTTCTGGAACCGGTTCTTTGCCGGTGGAAAAGGCCCCTTTGAGAACCACTGCTGTAGAGCTATCTACAGCAGATATTTTTCAAGTAAACTTTGGAAGCCAATCAGGATGGAATATAAAAGACAATGTGTAAAGAGCGGAGCACCTGTCAAGGTTCCGGGTTTGGTGCCTTACATGGTTGCCTCCGCCATCTGTGTGTGAATGTGTGTGAATGTGTGAATGTAATGCACATTTTAAAGCACTTTGAAGAAATGCTCGGTGCTATATAAATGCACCATTTACCATTTATGTTATGCATAAAAAATAAATATTATTTACGCCTGTGGATCGAAAAAATAGATAGTTGTCGACAGCCAGTGTGTGGACTTACTTTAATGTCTTGGCATTGATAACAGTCCCACTGCGGTTCATATCCAGGTCCCTGCGGCTGAGATGGACAAGAGATAATAAATTATTGCGTCGGTTAAATATTCATCAAACCAACAGACAGTCCACTTTCACTTAAAACATTTCAAAAACAGCAGATCTACAAATTCTTGTAGACCTGCAATTCGTGTGACTCTGTATGTAGTATGATCAAACTGGGGCCTTAAATTACAACATAAAAAGTCCTGTTTGACAGCGACGATATAGAGCTTACAAGGGCAACTGGCTATCCGGGGGCCACATGCAGCCCCCACCTTCGCTTAATGCGGCCCGTAGGTTAATATCGGTGTACTGATATATCATTGAATTCAGCTGTTACAATTCATGCAAACATAACTCACTTTAAGACTATATTAGTAATTGAATGACTTGTATAGTGGTATTAAAATTGTAGTTTTTTTTATGTCCAAAGTATTTGTATTTAACTTCATAAAGTTAACATAAGTATAACTAAATGCATTTGAAATCAGATCAAAATGTTACATTCAGGATAAAAAAAAAAAAAAAAAAAAAAAGATAATTCAGGATTCCAATTAAAAAATAGCAGATCTACAAGCTCAAAACACTTGGCAGTAACAATATGCAAGGTGGCCCACTGGAGTGAGTGTGGAAATATAGTGGCCCTCTCCATCATCAAACCGCTGATATAGAGGGATGGAAAGAGAAATGTGAGACATGACGAGAGTCTTATTGGAACTTGCGTCATTGTGTGCCAGCATGTGATTAGTGCCCTGACTGACTGCACTACCAATGCGCTGCATGCTTTGCAACCCGCTGGGTGCAGTCATCTGCTGTCCTCGTCATTCTAATCGCTACATACTGACCCTCTTCTGCTTGTCAGTTACTCCTATAGGGACTACTATAGATTATTCTATCCCCCGCCAGCTTGTCCCCAGAGAGTCGAACAACCCCACTACGTCAGCAAGTTGAGGGTGTCTCCACCCCCTTATCTCTAAATATACCATCAACTATTCTCGCTTTTGGTATTGAGCCCCAAGCGCTTTTTGTGGTTAGCATTGCTGGTTGTACTTGCCGCACTGTTTTCAATTAAATATTCAATCAATCAATCAATCAATCAATCAATCAATCAGTATTTTTCAATGGCATTTCAGCTACTTCTGTTGTTAGTGATTGTTTTTAAGGGATATTGTTTGATTTTCTTTTGTACATACAGAATCAATTATTCAGTCCATTTGTACATTTCAGAGTACATTCATTTGTACACTCTCAGACTTAAATGTTCCAGATTAGGATTGAAGAAGCAGGAAGGAAATATACTTTCCGGCAGGAAAGTATATTGGCCATATCAAGTCACATTTACACTGAAGCAGATCTCATGTGCATGTATTTGTATTTGTACTGTCGTTGTGTTCTACCTGTTGTACATATTCCAGAAGAGCTGCAAGTTAAACTGGTTGATGGTGTTGTTGATCTGTTGCCTGTAGCTCTGCACCAGCTCTGTGTTGCTCATTAGCTCCTCCTACAGGACATACACGAACATACACACACACAAACTCAGTTTAAATGTGCTGTACTGTACTAGAAAAAGTTTAGCCCTGTCTAGCCCAAGCCGCCAGAGCCACGGTAGAACGAACGATGCAGCAGCCTTAGCCCTACTGGCCAAAGCTGGAACTGCATGCAGGCGGGGTGAACTACATGCATGAGCAAAAAGGGTCTGCCATATGGGTTCATAGACATAGTTCGACGTTTGTGACGTTTGTGACATTCGCGAAGTTCACGAGGAAGAAGGATATGTGATGTACAGTAGCAGCGTTCGCAGCTGTAAGAGAAATTGTCTCAAACAACGACAAAGAATGTATAGGCCTACAGAACAGTAAGATATCGACAGCGCAAAAGCGACAGGTAGTCGCTGAAAACAGGTTGTGTTGAATTTAAAATCGTCGGTCGGATGGTTCTCGAGATACGTCACCTTCAGATGTAAAGAGATTCTGTGTATTTACAGTAAGTCACTCATATGTTCTTCTAATGTTGCACTAAGGAATAAATGCTTGGTTGGGGTGGGGTGGGGGGGTCATAAAAAAACTCTAATTATCTTTAAAGAGTTTACCGTGCTGAAAAGGTGTGGCATCACGGTATCGGGCAGAGCGCTGGTCAGCCCAGTCAGCTGAGGAGAAGAAAGATGTATTAGATTTATTATTATTGTTGTTGTTGTTTATATTCAATGTAATATCATTGTCATGTATATTAAATGAAGTTGATAGTACCTTGCCGGCAGCCCAGTCGATCCAGCCTTTCCCATTGGGGTCGATGTTTAGCAGCACCAGGCCCTCCACAAGATCAGGGAAGATGAGCTGACAGAGAGAGCAGTGTTAAATTCCATGGTGCATAGTAGAATCCATAAAACGATTGTTTATAATATTCAACCGAAAGGATGAAAAAGTGCCCAGAAATATTATGCGTAGACTATTGTGAAATGGTTGAAAAGAAACTAAATGGGTTCCAGATGTGGAGAAGACCGCAGACCACACAGGATAGTGTAAACTTTACTATTTCATCCAGTCAAGCAAATGATTATTTGCCTCCCTTATAGCTTGTGAGGTTTTAAGCCCATTTCCCTGACACAGATCTCAAGCCTATCCCTGGATCCGCAATCCATGCAGTTTGACAAAAAATACTGGGACTGCAGTCAGTATTAGCACAAACAGTTAAACACTTAATCTATACTAATCCAGGACTAGACTCTTTACAACTGGTGAACATCACTATCAGGTTGTGAGGATAAATAAATAAATCCTGGTAACCGGTAATGTCGCCGGAATGAAGGTCGCCAGGAAACTGGGGGTGCGTTCGGAAATGCGCACCAGGTGTGTGGTCAGTGTAGTGAGTGCAGTGGTCGGTGAACTCTGAAGGTAAACTTTCTGAAAAGCAGCAGTTGCTAACGTAACGTTACTATTGAAAGGTAATTTAATTCATAACATTGGCCTTCCTGCTGTTAGTTTACACGTTGATGTGTGTAACAATAAACCCCAAAAGGACCTATCAAGCCACAAATGGTGCATTTTGCAATAACTTCCTCCATTGTTCACAGCTGAGAAGCGCTCGAGACACCCAATGAAAACCAACCAATCGTAACACCGCACTGACGCACCACACCGCCAAACCCCATCTTCTGAGTGCGTGCACTGAGCACACCAGTGCGTTGAGTGCGCATTTCCGAACAAACTAGGGATTTCCGGGCGACCTTCATTCCGGCACCTCTACTGGTATTCATAAATCCCAGGCCTACAGCCATGCTGAGGAAATTTCAGTAGGGTAGTCACTTACAGCAAACTTAGCCAGGATGTAAGCTCCAGCACCAACTCCGATCCCAATGATGCTCTTGAATCTAAAACACATCGCCCCAGGCATCAGTTGACTTGTTTTCAATACACTAAACAATTTAAGAAGGGCAGTGCAAGAGACCCGGCTTGGGTTGTTGATAGTAGAGTAGACTAGTGCAGTGGTTCTCAAACGTTTTCATGTCAAGGACCCCCAAATTGACACTTATTAACCTGCGGAACCCCCATTTGAAAAGATACTGCAGGGACCCCCATATAAGAGGAGATTTTTACGATTCTAGCAGTGATTCTCAGCCATTTTAATTTCAAGGACCCCCAGTTTGACATGTATTTGGCTACGGACCCCCATTCAATGGTATTTTCTGTGACCCCAATTTATATTGTAAAATCAATGTTAATTTAACGGGTCCATTTGGTTCCATTTGTACACTCTCTGAGTTACAGACCCATAAGGGTCCCTTTGGTTCCTATCTATTATTTAGCTGGGGACCCCCTGGAACCCCCTCAAGGACCCCTGGGGGTCCCTGGACTCCACTTTGAGACCAATGGACTAGTAGATAGTAGAGTATGTACTAATATGAACTAAAAGTTACATTTCAAATTTACATTGTTTACACATTATACTATATACACATAACTTGACTCTGCCAGATGGTGGCAGTAGTGCGTATCGCCCTACTTTACCATCTGAACCTGCTCAGGGAGAGTTGATATCACTCGTAAAGTCCCGGGCCGGACCAATCAGCGGCAGCTACGGGCGGGCTCTGAGCGGCTCTGAGCCAATAGAGTCTGACTGCAGACCACGTTGAAACCCAACAACATCATGCAGACAGGCCAATATGAGTGGCTGGAGTTGTTACTCCCAGACTGTGATAGACAGACGGCCCCATCCAATCACCTGCTAAAGGTCCGCCCCTTACATCCGAGTCTGCCCGAGCAAGCCCAGATGGTAAAAATAGTGCGGTATATGCAGTATACGCACTACTGCCACCATCTGGCGGAGACAGGTAAGTATACACACACACATGCACACAAACTAGAGAACAGGATCATTTGATAAGATGTGAGAGGTCCACCCACCCGAAGTGCTGCACCACGCTGGGCAGCATGCCAGACAGCTGGTCCATGGTGGGGTACTGGTACCTGTGGACACACATGAACACAAGCAGGTCAGCCTGGTGCATGCTTTTACATTGTGTGTGTGTGTGCTTGTTAGTGAGTTAGAGCCGGGCCGATATATTGGTCATTATTTGACTGTTTTGACAACATTGGTATCACCAATTATGCAGCCAATGTGTCCTGACTCCCAAATATTATACCTTTTGAAAAAATCTTTTTCAACCTAGTGCCCCTACATTATAGGTGAAAATATCTACAAGCTCACAGCGTTGTGAGCTTGTAGATCTTTTTGCCTAAAATAACATGCCCAATGGGCTTCAAATAAAATATTGATATTTGTATCTACCAAAATGTTCTGTTTTTTTTCATACGTTAATTGTTCTCAAAAATATTTTTTTCAAATATATTTCGATTTTGCACTTTTTAACAAAATACCGGTCAATTGTCAGTAATCGATGATGGGCTAGGAAGACTCTTCAAAAATCTGGAAAGATTGCTCCCCAAAATCTGGCATCGGTATTTAGCCTGCCGTGCGTGGACGTGTGAACATGAAATAGAGGATGTGTGTGTGTGTGTGTGTGTGTGTGTGTGTGTGTGTGTGTGTGTGTGTGTGTGTGTGTGTGTGTGTTTTTGTGTGTGTGTGTGTGTGTGTGTGTGTGTGTGTGTGTGTGTGTGTGTGTGTGTGTGTGTGTGTGTGTGTGTGTGTGTTTTTGTGTGTGTGTGTGTGTGTGTGTGTGTGTGTGTGTGTGTGTGTGTGTGTGTGTGTGTGTGTGTGTGTGTGTGTGTTTTTGTGTGTGTGTGTGTGTGTGTGTGTGTGAGCCCATACATACCCCTGTGGTAACTGTGAAGCTCCAGTCTGCTGTCCTGGGGCGTCCACGTGGCAGACCACAAAGTGCTTGGTGATCTCCTGCATGTCCTCGTTGTGGAAGAAGCTGTTGAAGCACAACTTGTCTGTGTGGATGGAGAAGGTCAGAGAGCGGAGAGGAGAGGAAGGGAGATGAGGGGGGAAGACAGAGAAGATGGGAAGATGGAGGCAGAGTGAATGAAGGATGTGAGATTAGAAGTTATACGATGGAAGAGAGAGGATAAGAGAGGAAGAGGGGAGGAAGGAGAGAGAAGATATAATCCCATTAAACATAATAAAGAAGGCTCAGAGAGAGCATAGAAGATGACCATCTGCATATCTCATCCCCTGCCAGGAAGCAGGGCAGATTCTTTCTGCTGATAACAGCATGTTGCATCCTCATCAACCACTACCAAGAAGTATATATCCCAGGCATTGACATTAAGGCTTGCCCACCTGCCCTCGGCAGGTAAATAAAACCTTCGGGCAGGTGAAGTTTACTTTCAGGTTGCCCGTCAGGGCAAATGCTCATTTGAGAGGATTACGGTTCGCTTCGGTTCGATATATTTTGGTGTCACGGTTTGATACTTTTTCGATGAAAAAAATAAACAGAAATGTCCTTGATTTATAAATTAATTTTTAGTTTTAACTTTGAACAATATGGTATACCCAACCTCTAGGGTAGTGGTTCTCTAAGTAGGCTCTGTGGACCCCTAGGGGTCCTTGAGGGGGTTCCAGGGGAATGTGGATGTGGAGTGGTATTGTGAATGGGTAAGGTGCACCAGCTTAATATGTTGGTGTGAAACTCCTGGTGTATTTTAGTTCTGCAATAAAAAAAATGGTTCATTACAGGTTCGGTACAGGGTCATTCAGTTTGGTATTCAATATTCGGTTTGATATTTTGCACCCCTAATATACATATTTCTGTCGGTGGAAACCTCACATTTCTATATTTCATCTTTTGATGTTTTTTATTTATTAAAAATAGCAGATTCACAAGGTCACAAGTGTGTAGTTCTTGCAAAACATAATTTATGTTCAGTAAATGTGAGGGGGGAAAAATCATTAACTTACAGAACTACAGAACAGTATAGGAAAAAATGTCAACCCTTAATTTTGCACTCTTCATCCACCATCTCTGTGAGTTGACCTACTTTCTGATGATGTGAATTGTCAGTGGATAAATTAGCGCGACAACTGGGCTGAGATAAAAATGGGTGAAGCTGACCTCTACTTTTGGCTACAGGGTCGTTTCGGGCTAGTCTAGTGGCTACGCGCATTATGTGGCACAGTACAGTACATGTGCATGTATTGTATATGTCACAGATCTTTTGGGCTACAGTAAGATTGAGACCAGGAGCGCTTGTCAAGGTGGAGCAAGCAGTGCCTCCTTCGGGGAACTAGGAATAATTTGACAGAGGTTAGGGTTAGGATTAGGGTTAGGTTTAGGCATAGTTTTACTGAGGTTAGGGTTAGGTTTAGGCATAGCAGCATTCACCAGGTTAGCATTCACCAGGGTGGGACTAATGGGAACAATGGAGGAACAATGAGACGTGGGACCAATGCAGTCAAATGCTCTACCACTGAGACATGGGCTTCTTCCAGGGACTGCCCATAAGGTGAACTAAAACAAGCGCTCCTTTCCCAATCTTACTGGTACCTCAAACTGTAACATATACGGTACATACACACATACATACATATAACCAGGGTAACAACTTCTCCTACGCGTTGTCATCCAATGGGTCACAACACACTGAATCACCTCCAGTATCTTCTGGCACAGGCTATGACCCACTCTCAACACCCCCTTCCCTCCATTTTTTCATCACTCACTCACGCTCTCTTTCACTGCCAAGCTCTTGACTCCTCCATATGCTCTCCTCTCCCCCCACTCCTCCGTTCCCCTAGAACAGATGGTAGCGTAGATGTAGGCCAGTGTGTCTGTGTTTATAGATTCACTATAACAGTGAATCTGCACTGTAGAATCACTCAGTATTAACACTCCTTTGTGAACAAGCTTATCATCTTTGCACCCCTCTCGTCTTTCTTTCTTTGAATCATCACATATTTCACATCAGTTCAGTGGTGGGTTATGAATATGAATACGGATCGCCAACAGCTGCAGCTGCTGCGACAAAGACAATTTTAGACTTCAAGGCAACAACATCACGCTATTTAATTACATTTTTAATAATAACAATAATAATGATAATTTTAGTGCATTGCAGTGATTTCATTGTATTGTATTGTGTTGCATTCCATTTTATTCTATTATACCCTATTCTATTTAAGGCAATCATAATATAAATGTAATTTAATCTAAACTGTAAAAAAAAAGTAGATGACTATCATCTGTTCTAATATCAAATGGGTTTAATTTAATACTTTTTTTTTAGGAGGTCATCATAGAAAATCACAATAAGATATTAATAACACATGATTATACACAACTGTGAAGCGGCGAAACTCGTCTCTGGCACGCCCCGCCACGGTACAGGCCCCTCCCACCCGCCGCCGCCGCATTGCTGCTGACCCAGCCCGTCTCCCACTGCATGATGGGGATGTTTTGTTGACCTACATTTCATGCTTGATGCTCACATGCTCTTTACGCAACTGCTATTTCTGTGCCACCTTTTTAGATCGCCACAAGTGTTTCACTCTCTCTCTCTCTCTCTCTCTCGCTCTCTCTCTCTCTCTCTCTCTCTCCTTCTCTGTCTATCTCTCTCTCTCTCTCTCTCCTTCTCTGTCTATTATTATTATATTATCTCCTGCTTTATTGAATTGGTGACCACTCAGCCAGTATCACAGCCTTGTTGAAAGTGGGGCATATGACCAGACCAGCCACTATACACCGTGAAATCCTCAGTGTCCATTTAACTCTGAGAGGGTCAGTCACTGACGCCGTAGTGGTATGTTTGATATTGTCATTGTGTGACAATAGCGGCAGGTTTTCACCATAATCATTTAAACCCAATTCTTAAATGACCATATTCCCATGGGCGCCATGGTAAACTAGTATTTACCATACCATGGGCTACACTAAATATCCAATCTAATAGTCAATCTACGAGCTCACAACGTTTCGCTATGCAACTTATTGTGAGCTTGTAGATCTGCTATTTTCAGTGAATGTTCCCCCCAGAATAGGAGGGAGGGCAAGCTCTGACCGGCCTTACTGTGGGATGCTGGGGTTCCAGTAATTAACTGACATTATAGTGATCAGTGTGATAGGAAGTATGTGATGCTGCAACAAAGAAACCCTTACCTTTTGTAATAACCAGAGAAAGCCTATTTTGCAAATAAAAACACCATAGCTATGGAATGGATTCATTTGAAATACAGGAGATAGATAAGTGTAAGTGCGTGCATTAGGGTGGATCTTAAATTACCTTTTTTTGATTTTCTTGAGTCTCACCCCCCAATTATGTTCCAATGTACAAAAAAATGCTTTGGATAAAATTTGGTTGAATTTCAAGCATATTTAGAGGTAGCTCAATCAAGTCAAAGATTGTACATTTTATTGGTCAAAATCGAATTTTTTTAATGTGTTATACATTACACATTATTCTTATACTAAGCACAGAAATTATATTTTTTAAGCTTACAAATCTAAACACAAATCTGATTACATGTTTGTCATATGTCAAACCAGAATTAATGTATTGTAGGAAATAGCAAAGCAAAGAATTACATTTTCATTTAACGTGCACAATGACATGTCTTTATTGCACACTCTTCATCATACTCACAACACACAACAAGCACACAGCCCCACTTCCTTGATTACCCCAAAAAAAAAACGAAAGTCACTGCAGTATAGTAATTCAGTAGTTACTGATCAATTAAAGTTTGTTTACGGCTATCGGGATACTTGTGCCGATGGTTCTGCACAATTTGCAGCAAGTATTGGAGTTGGGACTCATCTTTAGTAATGAGACCACAATATTCTTGTATTAGGGCAACCCCACGCTCTGCATGATCATTGACAACATTCATCGCCTTCACTACAGCCAGAGCTTCTTGGTAGTCCACCCTGGGCTCCCACTCATCGGGCTCAACGTCAAGGAAGTCACCTGGGAGATCCATCATTTTGAAAAGCACTTCAATGTTCTTCCTTGCAATTGTTCCAAGGTCAACAGTAATTATCTTCATATGCCCCTGTTCATGATCTTCATTTCCATCTTTCATGGCTCTCACCATCAGCCTCTTCGTTTGCGCGCTCACTTGACTGTCAAACAATGCAAGTCCGACGATCTCTGGAGCCAAATACCATAAGTGATTGGAAAACTTTTGAGAAGCAGCTTTAGACACCTCAGCATTTATTGATGAATATTCCAGCAACGATTTTAACAGCTGCCAAGTCATTTAGTGGAGCGCTGACAGCAACATGCCTATGATGCCTTCACATAATTGTAAACTGCAAAAATGCACAAATCCATGCATGCTTTTTCTTCCCTGAAGGTCAGTTTGAATTGGCCATGAAACATCCAGATCTTCATACAATAAATAACCTTTGCCATCCAACGGGCATGATGGGTAGCTCCTGGAGCTCTGAACCGGATACCTCGAGCAGCGAGGTATCCGGTTCATCAATAAATGCTGAGGTGTCTAAAGCTGCTTCTCAAAGGTTTTCCAATCACTTATGGTGAACAGGGGCATATGAAGAGAATTACTGTTGACCTTGGAACAATTGCAAGGAAGAACATTGAAGATTTTTTCCAAGGTGCTTTGAGTGGGAGCCCAGGGAGGACTACCAAGAAGCTCTGGCTGTAGTGAAGGCGATGAATGTTGTCAATGATCATGCTGAGCGTGGGGTTGCCCTAATACAAGAATATTGTGGTCTCATTACTAAAGATGAGTCCCAACTCCAATACTTGCTGCAAATTGTGCAGGACTATCGGCACAAGTATCCCGATAGCCGTAAACAAACTTTAATTGATCTGTACTGTAACTACTGAATTACTATACTGCAGTGACTTTCAGGGGTTTTGGGGGTAAACAAGGAAGTGGGGCTGTGTGCTTGTTGTGTGTTGAAGAGTATGATTGAAGAGTGTGCAATAAAGACATGTCATTGTGCACGTTAAATGAAAAATTGCAAATTGTCATTCTTTGCTTTGCTATTTCCTACAATACATTAATTCTGGTTTGACATATGACAAACATGTAATCAGATTTGTGTTTAGATTTGTAAGCTTAAAAAATATAATTTCTGTGCTTAGTATAAGAATAATGTGTACTGTATAACTTAAATGTGCCTGCAGTGCAATTCGATTTTGACCAATAAAATGTACAATCTTTGACTTGATTGAGCTACCTCTAAATATGCTTGAAATTCAACCAAATTTTAACCAAAGCATTTTTTTGTACATTGGAACATAATTGGGGGGTGAGACTCAAGAAAATCAAAAAAAGGTAATTTAAGATCCACCCTAGCGTGCATGTGTGTGTGTGTGTGTGTGTGTGTGTGTGTGTGTGTGTGTGTGGGGGGGGGGGGGGGTGCGGGTTCATTCGCTGCATGAAGGTGGAGAGACATGCTGTGCGGTATGGAGACCAATTATCAACTCTGATAAGCAAAGAATTGCCTCACTGACAAGGCCTGATACATCTGTCAACACGCGTACAGTACATAACTGCATTCCCCCCACACGCACACGTACACAGTACACACACTCACACATAAAATCACACCCGTGTGAACTGAGCGGTGGTCGTGGAGGCTGCGCAACAGCAAAACAAATATATATATATTGTGTGTGTGTGTGTGTGTGTGTGTGTGTGTGTGTGTGTGTGTGTGTGTGTGTGTGTGTGGGTGGGTGGGTGTCTGGCCTGGCCTGGCCTGAACAACAGCGCCCCTCCCTTAACATGTGTGGTCACAAAAGGTACTACATACAGGCTACATACACCATACAGACAGACACGCATACAGACAGACAGACAGACAGACAGACAGACAGACAGACCCACACACACGGCCACGTATAGGAGCGTTGTGACCACCGCTCAACAATATACTGTTTACTCACGGTTAAGGCCCACGTCATGGTAGGTGAGGATGGCGGGCCTGTTCCCTTTGGGTGCCCCCCGAATCACCACATGCAGCATCCCATAGGGGGTCTCAATGTCATGTTCCTGAAAAGAGCAAAGCAGATTCATGCTCACGCTCTATAAACTCAATTTGCAATCTTGAAAACCTGATCTATACTCTAGTTGTATGCCACTGTCCTATGCTGAAAAAAGACAATCTAACCACTTAAACCCTGTACTTTCTTGGCCCCTTCCCTTTTCCCCCCGATACCAAATCAACGTGTTGTGAGCTCGTACATCAGCTATTTTCGATGGCATGCCCAAAATATGAATGCTATACTAGTGTAGCATTGTGGTTCATTGTAGGAGCTAAAACATTTGCAATCGGAGTAAAAATAAAAATAAAACGGTTTCATCATGGTTGCTGTGTTCTACATCCCTCATTTAGTCAATGTTAAAGGTGCCATATTTTATCTATACTATAATTTTGCGAATGTCTGAGTGAGTGTCTGTCTGTCTGTCTGAGTGAGTGTCTGTCTGTCTGTCTGAAACAGCGTTTCTCCTCAGTGGCTGGAGCAATTGATCTGAAATCGCATCACCATTAGCATATGAACACACCTAACATAACTGTGAAGCCCGTTTGTCACTTTCACAAATCATATACTGTACATTAGCATTTGTATGCTGTATCTATATCTATTTAGCCTACAGTACCTTTTGTGACCACACATGTTAAGGGAGGGGCGCTGTTGTTCAGGCCATGCACAATCACACACAAACCCACACACACACACACGGGGGGGTGGGGTGTGTGTGTGTGTGTGTGTGCGGGGGGGGGGTTCTGGCCCTGTTACAGATGTTGTCCAAAAATCAGGCAGATCGGTACACAGTACCTCTGTAGCTGTTAAATGGAACGGGTATTTCTTACATTGATGCTCCTACATATTACCATGCAAGCACCAGTTAAAGTTACTTTCCATCCCTCATATACTGTGTGCACAGTGCACATCCCATAACCCACACACTGCACATCATTTCGGAGCTCATATCTTTGAACGGGTAAGGGCTAGTTATTAGAAATTAAAGGGATGTATATGTAATGAATATTTTGCAATAATTTTGTGCGATACACGTGCACAAAATAAAACCTCTGGGAGGGTGTGGATGAAGGTATTACTGTATTATCTCTAATAACTGTTGATTGTATCATAGACTGAGACTCTCAAACCATGTTAAATCATGAAACTTGTTTTCAAGTTTAAAAAAAGCATAGAAGTATATTTTTGCTATATTTATGAACCATTGAGTATTTCGACTAATTGTCTCAATATGAGAACCCAACAGAGAACTTGACCCGTATTCCAACCTCTCTCGCAGTGACCCATATTTTCTAAGCATTAATACAGCATACCTCAAAATGGAGGTTGGAGATATTGGTTTCCATGAGCCGCATACACACTATGCTTGCACGGGAGAGTGTTTTCTGCTGGTGATTCAGTCCGAGTGTATCAAAGGGTGCGTTCGGAAATGCGCACCGGGTGTGGTTAGGGTTAGGTTTAGGCATAGTTTTACTGAGGTTAAGGTTAGGGTTAGGGTTAGGCATAGTTTTACTGAGGTTAGGGTTAGGATTAGGGTTATAGTGCGGTATGCTATGTATTCCTGTAGGAATTTTTTGCCAAAATTGATTTCTTTGCTGTTTTGGCTTCTATAGGGACCAAACTATCAGAAAATGACGGGGGTCAAATTTTCAGACCCCTCCCTCATTTCCTGGGGGCGGGTCACTTCAGTTTTGGCCCTTTTCGGCCTTGTTTTCCCAATTTCCCATAGGATTTTTTTGCCCAAATGGCTTTTTTTGCTGTTTTGGCTTCTATAGGGACCAAACTATCAGAAAATGACGGGGGTCAAATTTTCAGACCCCTCCCTCATTTCCTTGGGGGCGGGTCACTTCAGTTTTGGCCCTATTCGGCCTTGTTTTCCCAATTTCCCAAAGGATTCTTTTGCCAAATAGATTTCTTTTGCTGTTTTGGCTTCTATAGGGACCAAACTAGCAGAAAATGATGGGGGTTAAATTTTCAGACCCCTCCCTCATTTCCTGGAGGAGGGTCACTTCAGTTTTGGCCCTATTCAGCTATGTTTTCCCAATTTCCCAGAGGAGTTTTCTGCAAAAAAATGATTTGTTTGCTGTTTTGGCTTCTATAGGGACCAAACTATCAGAAAATAATGTGGGTAAAATTTTCAGACCCCTCCCTCATTTCCTGGGGGCGGGTCACTTCAGTTTTGGCCCTATTCGGCTATGTTTTCCCAATCTCCCATAGGATTGTTTTGCTAAAACATATTTTATCTTTTGTTGTTTTGGCTTCTATAGGGACCAAACTATCAGAAAATGACGGGGTAGACATTTTCAGACCCCTCCCTCATTTCCTAGGGGGGGGAGGGGGTCACTTCAGTTTTGGCCCTATTCACCTATGTATTCCCATAGGAGTGTTTTGCTAAAATTGATTTCTTTGCCGTTTTGGCTTCTATAGGGACCAAACTATCACAAAATGACAGGGTTCCAATTTTCAGACCCCTCCCTCATATCCTGGGGGGAGTACTTTACAGTACTTTATACACAACTTCACAGTATATTCTGAGGATATTCAATAGTTTAGGTAGGAACAGTTCAAGTGAGGAGGATGGGGTAGCATTTATACTTCTGACCTGTTATTATTCTAGTCAAATACAGGATCTATTCATGATCACTGTTATCTATGTCCTCCCTTAAGGCTCATTCCCACTGGGCCAGATAAATAGATACAAAAATATCTTTCTCCATTCAAGTGGATGGTAAGATACAGATAAAAGAAAATATCTGTCACAGATATTGTTTTTATCTGTGTCTTACCATCCACTTGAATGGAGAAAGATACTTATTTATCTGTTAATCTGGCCCAGTGAGAATGGGCCTTTATACTGTTGGCAAAGTCTCCAGTCCAGTGCCATAGCACTTGCAGAGACTGACTGTCCCTTGCAATCTGCTTTGCACCCACATTACATGTGATGAGCTCAAGTATTGCCTTTGGAGCAGGGAGGGCAAGACACCTTACTGGAACATACCCTCCACTCTCTGAATTCCACCAATTCTCTTCAATTGGTGGAAGCTCAGGGCTCAGGGCAATTGGAGATTGGTGTCAGCAGCCTCTTCAATGTGTGCACCTCCTCAAAATCATGTCCCTTGATGAAGGTATCATATATGACAACGAGCTTGAAAGAACTGTCCCTTGAGAAATACTCAAGCAGTCCCTGGCACATGTCAACTTCTCCTTGGTTGATCACACAGTCAGGAGTTCCTTGATGGACATAGTGAGCTTCATCTCTGGATGAAGACTTCGTGTTTTTCGACTGATCCATATACCTAATATTACCTATCAAAGACAACTTGACCCTCAACATAGCCAGCCATCATCGTTATGATGCGTTTGTTGAATGCATCCTGAAGATCTGACAGCTTTTTGTCTTTTTCATGCTCTGAAGCAAACCCATGGCATCAACAATAAGAACTTTGATAGAATAATCGTCCTCCGTCAGATCATGCTATGGGACACATGGAAGATCTTCCTACAGGGGCTCTGCCCTGGCATCTTCAATTGCATGCAAAATGTGAACCCCCTCATTTTCTGACAGTTTGGTCCCTAAAGAAGCCAAAACAGAAAAGAAGAAAAAAAAATCTATGGGAATATAGAGCCGAATAGGGCTAAAACTGAAACCCCCCCCCCTCCCCGCCTCAGGAAATGGGGGAGGGGTATGAAAATTTGAACCCTGTCATTTTCTGATAGTTTGGTCCCCATAGAAGCCTAAACGGCAAACAAAACAATTTTAGCAAAAAAAAAATCCTATGGGAAATTGGAATGCATAGCTGAATAGGGCCAAAACTGTGACCCGCCCCCAGGAAATGAGGGCGGGGTCTGAAAATTTCAACCCCGTTATTTTCTGATAGTTTGTTCCCTATGGAAGCCAAAACAGCAAACAAAACAATTTTTGCAAAAACATCCTATGGGAAATTGGGAATGCATAGCTGAATAGGGCCAAAACTGAAGTGACCCGGCCCCAGGAAATGAGGGAGGGGTCTGAAAATGTGACCCCCGTAATTTTCTGATAGTTTGGTCCCTATAGAAGCCAAAACAGCAAACAAATCAATTTTTGCAAAAAATACTATGGGAAATTGGGAATACATAGCCAAATAGGGCCAAAACTGAAGTGACCCACCCCCAGGAAATGAGGGAGGGGTCTGAAAATGTGACCCCCGTAATTTTCTGATAGTTTGGTCCCTATAGAAGCCAACACAGCAAACAAATCAATTTTAGCAAAAAATACTATGGGAAATTGGGAATACATAGCCGAATAGGGCCAAAACTGAAGTGACCCGCCCCCAGGAAATGAGGGAGGGGTCGGAAAATTTGACCCCCGTCATTTTCTGATAGTTTGGACCCTATAGAACCAAAATCTGCAGAAAAATCAATTTTGGCACAAAAATCCTACAGGAGCTGTATTTTGGACATAGCATACCACACTATTAGGTTTAGGCACTCACTACACTGAGCACACACCCGGTGCGCATTTCCGAACGCACCCTTTGATACACTCTGACTGAAAAACCAGCAGAAAACACGCTTGCACACATATTGTACGCGTGCACGCACGCACACACGCACGCACACAAGATGCATGATACACATTTAGTGTGAAGGAAATCAACATTGATAATGTATGTCATGTGCAGTCAAATGCATGGCATCGAACATCCACTGTCACTATGTAGATTATATCTCCGTTTTTCCAGCAAATGACATTCAATTCTGAAACTGAGCATTGCTATTTTAGGCAGTGACTGCATCAGGTTTGTTTTCTGTATTCATGGTGTACTTTTATACAATTCACATGTACTGTATATTCATTTCTACAAAAACATCGTTAATTTACAATAAAGCTGATTTAATGTGTGTGTGTGTGTGTGTGTGTGTGTGTGTGTGTGTGTGTGTGTGTGTGTGTGTGTGTGTGTGTGTGTGTGTGTGTGTGTGTGTGTGTGTGTGTGTGTGTGTGAGCTAATGATGACCTTGAGAGGATCTGAAGGTAAAGATGTAATGGTGCAAATAAAATTGAAATCCCCCAAGCTTGTGAATGTGTCTTCTTTTACGTTTATGTTTTAAAAAAAGGAAATCACTCATTAATATTTCACATCCATTGAAAGCCACATCACACAAGTGTGTGCATGCCAGCACACAGACAGACACGGTTGCAGACCCTTCCCCCATCCTCTGGAGGATGCTGAGGTGAATAATTCTGCAGAATAATCCCCCCTCCTCCCCCCACACACACATAGTATACATACTGCATGCACACGACTTGCACGTACGCACACTTGCGCAGAGCACATGGTGCAGCATCTGTCTGTGTCAGCATGTCCAATGTGTGTCAGTGGGCCAAAGTCAAGCTATACGATGACCCAAGATGCAACAGACCGAACATGCAACGACAGCTGTATTCTATTCACAAACACAAAAAGAATATCGTCGAGGTCGGGTGGAAACCTTGTATGTCCAAAACCTTCCTTTTTTGTTATTATTTTAAAAACGATTTAAAATAGTGAACGTCTGCAAGCACACAGCGCCTCGCATCGCAAGGCGTTGTGTTGCTTGTAGATCTGCTATTTTCACTACTTTTGTGCGACAGTCTTGTATGATGAAGCAGGGATTTACTTTAAGAAAAAACAACAAATTTGAAACTTGGAGATACGAGGTTTCTGCTGGACAGTGACGATATACACAATGCAAAAACAATAACATGTAGCAAAGTACAGATTATTCCTTTAACAGTAAACCAGAATCATTTTGCTTCACTTCGCTTCGTTTATGTTATTTTGTTTAGTATTTATCTAATATCTAGTCTAATATCGAATACATTGGCTTTTTCAGAGACAATATCCTGAACAAGTCTCTACTCTACACAAGCAATAAGTTCAATTAAGCAGCAGCGCACACACGCGCACGCACACGCACACACACACACACACACACACACACACACACACACACACACACACACACACACACACACACACACACACACACACACTCTTTTCTTTCACTCACCCCGTCCCAGCACTCTGGCATGATGCCTCAGTAAACGGTTTCTCTTAGAGAATGAAGAGGAGGCAGAAGAGGAGATTGCAGCTGCAGTGAGACAGCCAGACGCGTATCCAGACCTCTCCTGTTTCAAGGGACTAAGTGCACTGTAGGTCCTGTCTGCTGCTGCTGGCTACACTGGAGGATGGATGGATGGATGCTGCTGCTGTCTCTGCCTGTCCTCTAAGCTGCGCTGACTCTCAGCTTCACACACTATGCTGCTCCCCCTCCCTCCCTTCCTACAATACTTTATAGGCCCGTTAGAGACATGGGAGGTGGGGCAGACCGCGCATCATTGGCTGGGAGTGTTGTTTTCCTGTGGCTCGATTGGTTGGCTCCCTCGTCAGTTATCCTCTACACGGCTAGAATCCTCCTGTGTTCATTTAGCAGAGGATCAGAGAATGTAGAAATGTAACCAAATGGACCCATAACAGTCTATTGGTTACATTTGTACAAATCGATAAATTAATATCGAGGACTGTGCTGGTCTCTTCAGCACGATCACTCTACTTCTAAATTAATCTAATCTCTCAAGATTATTATAATCTTTTTTTTACCGAATGGGTTAACAGATTGAGTTGGATCTGACTATGGATCTCTGTCATCTTTCTTTTTTTGTCTTGTTATCCGCCCATGGCAAAAACTAAACTGTTGTTTTAATTGAATGTATTATGGGACACATACAGTATCAGACGAGTGACAAATGAAAGGACAAATCTTACTAAATGAGTGGAGAATTATAACGAATACAGAATCAGGTCATCACTTAACTGCATTGAACAAATAAGCAGTTAACAAACAATCATGCTCTGTTGCATGTATTGTATGGTGCACCCATGAAGCGCAGCGCTTCAATCTGCAGAGCATGTCGATACAATCGGCTGATGACAGCCTACTGACAGACTCAGTTGGCACAGCATGGTCATACTGGCGCATTACAATCGGATGATAATACGTGATAATCTGCCATTGTATGGCATGATAACTTCCGAAACGGGTGCACCAGTAATGCAATGCAGGCCCAGTTGACCTTGATTTTGGATAAAGATGACAAGGGGGAAGATATTGTTATTGGGTCAGGGATGGCAGGAGCTTCAGTGCCAAAGATTGCTCAATTGGCTATGTTTCAATAGCAACAGTGACTACAAGTGACATCTGCATTTTGATATTATGGGAAAGACGGTCAGTACAGATGGAAATTGTGTTGGAAAGAGCACATAATATGTGCTCTTTCAAACACAATCAAATATTATTTGATGACAGTGATGCTCGTGCATTGTGTAAAGAAAGACAGATGAGCAACTCTTCCTCTACTACTCTGCTACTAAGAATGTCAGTGCAGGACATGATCAGGCCGCGTCAGCAATGAACAGTCCATCGACAACTCCCGGATGGTTGCAATGCATAAACCTCTCATTACAAAGTCAAACGCACAACTGAGATTTCAGTAGTGCCAAAAACCCTAGGCACTGGTCTCCAGATATGTGCACAAAAGTGATATAGTCAGATGAGTCATCCTCATATTCTCCACAACTTACAAGTACATCGTCGTTGTCGGCTGGAAACCTTGTATATCCAAAACCTACAGTACAATTTTTTGGTTTAGGTTAAAAACTATTTAAAATAGAGAAAATAGACGATCTATACAAGTACACAACGCCTGGCATCACTTGTCTTGTATGATGAAGTACGGCTTTCATTTACGAACAAACGTACACATTTGAAACTGGAAGATACGAGGTTTCTGCCCGACAGTGACGAAATGCAAGTGTGGCGTACACCAAGAGAAGGGTACTGGCCTTGACCCCTTCAGTGAAGGCATCCAGGGGCTCAGTTGTGCTATGAAGGCCATTTTCCTGCAATGGTTTAGGTGGGCTCACTTGTCCCCTAGAGCAGTGGTTCTCAATCATTGTTTTATGTACCAGATTTTATGTGGGATTTTATTTATTAGAAAATGTATTTACAATGTTGTTGCTGCTGATACTGTGTCTTATTAATGTCGTTTAAAAGCTCAGGAAAGGTGTTTCTGTGGTGCACATTTGTAAACGGTAGCATAATATGCTTCCATTTACAAATGTGTCCAGCCTGGCAACAAATGTTTCATGCCATTAACTCCGATTCCACACTTGCACTATCGATAAAAACATCTGCTAAATACCTCAATTGTAAATTGTAAATGGCAGACTCACTGCAAATCAATACAACGTTATCACATTTGCCCTGATGAAGACCAGTTGATGGTCGAAACAAGTTGGCTTTTGTTCCAGGAAGCACCAATCTACGTTTTTAGATTGTATCTCCATTGAGCACCTCTCTCTCTATCTCCTTTATCCTTTGAAACATTTCCCACTCGTGGGCTCTTCCAGGATGACACTGCTCTCATCCACCGACACGAGGGGTAACTGTCAATGATCAGCATGCAAATTATGTCAATCATAGCGTCACTGTCGGGCAGAAAACTCGTATCTCCAAGTTCCTAATTTGCATGTTTTTTTGTAAAGTAAAGTCCTGCCTCATCATACAAGACTGTCGCACAAGACTAGTGAAAATAGCAGATCTACAAGCACACAACGCCTCACACCGTGAGGCGTTGTGTGGTGAGGCGTTGTGTGCTTGTAGATCGTCTATTTTCACTAGTTTAAATCATTTTTAAAATGATAAATACAAAACAAACAGTTTTGGACATACAAGGTTTCCACCCGACAACAAGCTATGGCCCTTCTCAGTCACCAAACGTCAACAACCTTGAACACCTATGGGAAATTTTGGGCCACTACAATCATCAAAATAACAAATGACGGCAGTCCAGGGGTCCCGCGAGATAATTTGACAATATTTGGAATGTATTTGGACACTTGAAAAAATATTTAGTATAATTTTAAACTTGAAGTACAAAGTTATTTTCAGTCAGTTCTAACCAAAATGGCTATTATCTCAACGTTTTCCTCACAACATAATCACTAAAATATCGTCACTGTCGGGCAGAAACCTCGTATCTCCAAGTTTCAAATGTGTATGTCTTTTGGTAAAGCAAAGCCCTGCTTCGTCATACAAGACTGTCGCACTACAAGCGCACAACGCCTCGCGATCTGCTGTTTCCACTAGTTTAGTACATTTAGTACATTTTATAGATGATAAATACAAAACAAATGGTTTTGGACATACTAGGTTTCCACCCGACAATGACGATATGCTATAAATATAAGGTGCTGGGAGTGAAAATTATAACGTAGGGGTGCCTCGGATTTAAAAAAAATATTTATGGGGTGCCCTGAGACAGAAAAGTTTGGGAACCCCTGGTCTAAGGTTCTGCCAAATGAAATGTAATTTCATGGACAGAGTCAAGTGCCAGAAGTGTACGTGAGTCTACCGAGGAATGTAATGGCGTCTGACTGGCCGTCCTGCTGACGACAATGATTATCACATGAATGATCTCACATACACGCACGCACGCACACACACATATGCGTGCACACTTACACACACAGAGGCTCTCTCTGCTCTGCTCTCTAGTTTTTTCAGTAGTGCAGCCTTTGTCCTTCCCTCCACCACATCTCCCCTTTCTTTATCCCATCTTTTCTGTCTCCCTCTATCCCAATTTCCTGTTGACAGAAAGCTTTAGCATGCTGACTCGACTTAACACGGCCCTATCTGCTTTCTCCCCCTCCTTTCCCTCTCTCGCTCTCTCTCTCTCGCCGCGTTTCTGTTGCTTGTTCCTACATGAGAGATTAACCACATACCCACACTGGCCCCCAGCGTTGTCATGTTTAAACAGACATTTACTCTCTTCCTTTCTCCATCTTTCTATCTCAACATCTGTCTTACAGTATAACACCTCCATTTTGTAGTCACTCTCATAAGCTTGTTCGTTAACAACTCAAGACCCATTTAGCGGTAGCTGATTCTACAAGCTCACAATGCCTCACAATGCTAAAGAAACTTTAAAACGGCACATCTACAAGCCTTGTAGATCGATGTGCCTTTTTCCCCCATTACCTCTTTCTTTTTCAATATAGCATATGCATGCCTGAAATAGAGGCGCCAAGTTAAAAGCTGTTATGTACAGTACTGATGCACTGTCTTCTTCACACATAACACTAACACCAACACTTTCTCATAATCGAAATATTTTGAGATACAGGTGGCCGTATAGCTGACTACTAGTCGGGTAGAGAGGCCCCCTGGGAAACATAAGGTCCCCAGTCCACATTTCCCTGCAAAATCTAACTATGAATTATTATTATATCTAACTATGAATTATTATTATATCTAACTATGAATTATTATTATATCTAACTATGAATTAGGAAAATCTATGTCCATCTTTCTGTGTGTCTGTCTGCGCTTACATCATCCAATGAGTGTTATGGGCCAATTTCCATGATTGGTCAAGTTTCATGTGACATAGGCCTAATATATTACTATAAAACCGGTGGAGGGAGCACAAACCTCTAGTACGGTACATACTAATAAGACGCCTCAGGGCGACTTCAAGCGACCTCGCCCGTTGTGCCATGCCTTGGCCATCTGACCAGTGATGTATATCGGACCATTTACCCATATATGGAGAACCCTGGTACACATATCCATAATATACTGTAAATGGAGATATGAGATATGAGAGCCCAAACATGCTTACTCAGTTATTCGTTATGTGAAAGTCCTATGGTGTCTATGACATCTGACATCATACCCTTTTATGCCCAATGCCCATACATGGACATCCCTGTCTGTAGAACCACAGATATGGGCTGTCTTGGCCATCTGTCTTGGCCATATATGGATTCCGTTAGTGTGGTATGTGGCCGATGTGGCCTCCATGTGCAGATGTGCCGTTTCAACTCTTCTGCATTTGCTACTCTTTTCCTGAAAATGTCCTGCAAATGCGTTTTTTCCACAGGTTTCTTTCACTGTTTTGATTTTTAAAAAATTATGGAGAATGGAGCTTATTTTTGCAGAAACTCGCAAATGCCACGAAACCAGTCCATTCCCATTGAAAAGCAGAATCCACCTTGAAATATAAACTTTTAAGTCAGAGAAGGTCATAAAAATAGCTGATCTACAATCTTAATTTTCTGCAAATCCCCTGAAAATCTACTGTCTTGTCAATTGCAGGACGTGTGAAGTTTTGAAATGGCACATCTGTATGGGCATTCCCATATGAAGTCCAGTTAGATATGGGCTTAATATTGATGACATCAGGGAACTCCATATATGGGCATAAAAGGGATTCTGTTAGTGTGACATCACAGTGAAGCCAGAGCGTGATGTCAGAGCGGCAAACCCATTCTGTTTGAGTGGTTCCCCTGACATCATAGTGATGTCAGAGCATATGATGTGTCAGGGGGACCACAGTGTCAGGCGTGACAGAGATACGGTCAAGCTGTGACCGTTCACATACTAATACTGCGACCTACGCTCGCAATAAATACTGCATAGGAGTGCAGACCAAATTATTATTATTAACATTTTACGATAACATGCATATCACTTTGAAAAGTCTATGCTGCCTTCCACGAAAGGCTATTACCAACAAGGTTTTATTTTTGCATCTGTGAAAACTCTCTCTCTCTTTGTTATATTGGAGTAACAGAGATCGGTCTCGTCTCACCTACATTTTTACACGGTATTGATTTGGTCTTGGATCAAGAAAATTCGTTTATTTTGCTCATTTCTCCAGAGTTGCCTACTTTGCAGCTTTAAAAGATTTGCTGTCAATATTAAAGAATGCTGTTTTGGTTTTGGTTAATTCTCAGATTTATTCTTGAATTACTTTAGTAACTTATGCTAAAACATTGTGGTTGTAGGATTAAAATGTCATATAGTTTTTTCTCTAATTATTACAACACTGTGGTGTCATTTATTTACACATACCTTTGAATACAAACCACAGTAGTATCATCATCATCAGTGGTGTTTGACTCTTATTATACCGGTCTTATTATACCCAATTCTGAGCTTTTTCAAATGTATGTTTTAATTCAAACACACGCACGCATGCATGCACACACAAGCCTTATGTGAATGTAAGAACTACAGAAAAATGTGCACGCATGGCATGCAGCATTCAAGCTACTGTGTGAAGAAGACAGTGTGTGAAGCTTTTGATAATATGTATGGGCACATGCAGTACGTGTTCTTGTGCGTGTGCAAGTACTGTATACTGCAGGTCTGTGCATACTCCTGCATGTTTGCGATAGAATCTCATTACATACAGTACAGTAAGCCAGCTGGCATAAGGGATATGGAAGGAGGAGGCAGAGAGCTATGTTGGGAGAAAAAGTGTCAGACACAAGTGCAAAGCAGAGGTGTTTTCATGAGACTATGCACCTAGCACCTGACTCTAGCATTCAGAGGATGTTACTGAAATAGACAGGTGTGAAAACCCAACTTCTGAAGCGTGAATGCAATCAATTCAAACGAACACTGTAGAATATATTATCGTTGTTGTCGGATGAAAACCTTGTACGTCCAAAACCGTTCGTTTTGCATTTATCATTTAAAAAATGATTCAAACTAGTGAAAACAGCCGATCTACAAGCACACAACGCCTCGCACTGCGAGGCGTTGTTTTCACTACTTTTGTGCGACAGCCTTGTATGATGAAGCAGGGCTTTAGTTTGCGAAAGAACGTACACATTTGAAACTTGGAGATACAAGGTTTCCACCAGAATATTATACATTATAATTAAAGTAACTGCAAAGGGTTACTGTACTGTAGGTAGGTACTCAGAGGAGCTCAGATCTCTGCCAAGGAGTCCATAAAGTACCATGAACCAGGGACGTGCTGGCCATTGGGAAAAGCGGGACAACTCCCGAACGGCCGGTTCATTCCCGGCTGGTCCAGGCCAGCCATTAGGACAAAAATAAAAATAAAATGTCGGCCTTCGTTCCATTTTGGGGGCTGGGCGGCCAACAAAGTAAATCGTCACTGTCGGGCAGAAACCTTGTATCTCCAAGTTTCAAATTTGTAAATTTTTTCGCAAAGCAAAGCCCTGCTTCATCATACAAGGCTGTCGCACAAAAGTAGTGAAAACAGCGGATCTACAAGCACACAGCGGCGTTGTGTGCTTGTAGATCGGCTGTTTTCACTAGTTTAAATCATTTTTAAAATGGTTTTGGACATACAAGGTTTCCACCCGACAATGACGAAATATAACTCATGTAATTGGCCCACTGCCTTGTCACTTGTCATGATCTGAAATGGCAAATCTTTGAGTAGCAGCAGCGCCATAGAGAGAGATCTCTCTCTATAGCGCAATGAGGGCCTCTACAACTCTTTTTCCCGGGCTGAATCAGGGGCCCAGCACGTCCCTGCCATGAACCCTGCCATGATGTCCCCTTTGAAGAAAAGGTTTGATCATGTTTGCACAATAAAATACCATGTTGTTTATTAAGAGTAGTTCTGGCCTGGCGTTGATAACAATTCCAACCCTATCGATTTTGCTATAGTTTCTGTGTTGAGCTTTGAGGTACTGTATGTTTTCTCTCCTTTTGTGGTAGGGTCAGTGGTCAGTTACCCAATCAGCAGAAACGTGTATAAATCCTGCCGTATTAAAAAAGGCAGAGAAAGAACACAATGGATCCAACTGACATACTTCACAAAGCCATCCTGCTATACCATCAACATGTGGAACGCCCTTCCACAAGCCTTAAAGGAGAGCAAATCCCTAGCCTCCTTCAAAATTGGTATGAAAAGTCACCTTCAGACAGCTGCTACCCGTGACTTCTGTAAATAGACTAAGCCCCCATGCTCCCCCCACCCTTTTCTTTTCTGCCTTTGTATTTGATGTTATGCTTTTGAAACTGATATTATCCTAGATAAAGTACTATGTTCTATCCGTCTGTCTTTCAATGTTATATGAGATACTTAAAGTGTGGTTCCTGTGGAAATAAGCCTCGGCTTTCTAGGATCTCCTTTTAGTTGACCTTAGATCACCTACCAGTGATTTGTACTGTAATGAAACTGTACTTTTTGCTATTGCAAACTGCTAATAAATTCTTCAATCAATCAATCAATCAATCAATCCACTGCCGCTTAGTGTATGCAACAATTAAAGACATTAGAAGACATGCAGTATTTGTATCTTTTGCAGTATTGTGCAGTGACACTTAAACCTTTCTATACTGTACCTCTCTACTCCTCTAAATATATAATGATAATATTACAATATCATCATGCACTAATCACTTACCTCATACTCATAATCAAATAATTAGCTCAGATTAAGGCTGGGCAATATATCGAAGATGTACCTATATCGAGGTATCAACATGCACGGTATACATATCGACGAAGACGTGTGTTAAATTAATTAACAGACACGCTATGCATGCACGTAGCACATGCAAAAAAAGCAGTTAATCTGTAACCACACCACCACTTTCCAAGTGCTGGTGCTGGGCTCAGGTCGACATGAGATTAAAAAGTATAGAAGTCCGCACAACAGCTGATGCTTCATCAGGTGCCTCCCCCACCTGATGAAGGCCAGCTGATGGCCGAAGCGTTGTCAAACGTTATGTTTTAATTAGTGGTGTCCAACAATTAAATATTTTAATCGCGATTAATCGCATGATTTATGTAGTTAATCGCACGATTAATCGCAAATAAGTCATCAACTTTTATCAGGTCACAATGTAACTTAGAGGGATATCTTTCAAGTCTTTTGTGGCCCTATTAACTTGGGAGTGGAAATATTTGCTGGATTTATGCAAAAGTATGTCAATCTTTTATTCGAAATCAATTAAAAACCTGAATAAATCATAATGGATTGCATTAAACAGACTGCAGCTGATGGGTATAAGGATCTGCTAAATTGACTTAAATATGATTACTGTTGTGTCCACCTTTATGCTTTATTTAAACTTTGTATTTTTTGTTACATCAAAAGGGATGGACCTTGTAGCCAATGTTTGTAAATATGCGATTAATTGCGATTAAAATAATTAATCGCGATTAACATAACAGTGAGTTAATTGCGATTAATTTAGTTAACTCGGACAGCACTAGTTTTAATTTAATAAACACTGTGGAGCATCAGCTGTTGTGCGGACTTCTATTCTTTTTAATCTTATTTCAATAAAGGAAAAGTTTCCCAGTCGGTGCAAAACCGTCTGGAGATGATATTTCAATAAAACCATTGTTGGAAAATGGAAATAAGGCATTTAATTTCTTTATTCTATGTGTACTGTGTAATGTGCATGCATGGATATGCTTCATTATCTGGGTTAGGCAGGCAGGGGACCTAAAGCAGAAAAACATAAAAAAATATATAATGCAATTGTTTTTACTAATATTGTGAGTAATATCGATATCAAGGTATTCAACAACATTATCGAATATCGAAGGTTTTCCTAATATCGCCCAGCCTTAGCTCATGTTGTTTGTTCTGTGAACTTGGGGAAATTGAAAATGAGGTTCACTTTTTGTTTTATTGTCCTAAATATGATGATATAAGAGAGCCATTTGTTAATAAGATGTCTGCCATCTATGATGATTTCCTTGACCTTTTATGATTATGAAAAACTTGAGTTATGTTTTGCCAAAGGAGTGTTTATTGTGTCAGATCTTATTTGTCAAGCTTGGGAGAGAAGACAAAATACTCTGTATAGTACTGTATAGTTTTGAAAATGTATAAAAAAATAATGTATGACTATATTGTAATTGAGAAGTTTACCCTGTCATCCTGAAATGCAAGGCAAATAGATCGCTATAAATAAGAACCACAGTTCAGTGACTGTAACATTAATGTCTTTGTATTAAATAGGTTTTTAAACCAAGTGCATCATGATTCAGGCTCTGGAAATGTTCAGCTGCCATAGTTACTCTTACAACCCATGAGTACAACCCATAACACACCACGATTCCGTTTAAATATTGGTTTTGCTACATTTTGTTTCAGAAGTGGCAGTAGCTTGGAGAGGTAAGCCACCAATCGGTTGCTGTCCCATGACAAACCTGTGCCATGGGAAAATGGTACTCCAAACAGGGTTCCCACACATCTTTACCAATTAATTTCCAAAACTTTTCCAAGACTTTTCCAGAATATTTAACCCGATTTCCAGGACTATATAACAATAATTCAGCTCAATAACGAGTCACTTACTCCTATGCGCAAATAATCATATTTCAACTGGGGACCCCGGCACCCTGACGAGCACTAAGAGTAGAGGAATTTTGTATAACACGGTTTTATTGTGAAAATAGCCGATCTACATGCTCACAACGCCTCGCAACGGCGTTGTGGGCATGTAGATCTGCTATTTTCACAATTTCTGCCTCTAATATGAGACAATTTGGCCAATGTTTAATTTGTCATTTCAGAGGTATTAACAAAATCAATAACCAAAGACAATGCATAGCTATTTTATTCCAGGACCTTCCAGGACCCTTGATCAATTCCAAAACCTTTCCAGTACAGGAAAAATATTTTTCTGATTTCAAAATATTTCCAGGAATTTCATGACCGTGGGAACCCTGTCCAAATATGACTGCAACAAAACACATCAGCCCTTACCTTCCAATCACCTGGTGGCATCAGTTGGTCAGCGTTTTCCTACAGAGAGAGAGAGAGAGAGAGAGAGAGAGAGAGAGAGAGAGAGAGAGAAAGAGAGAGCGCATTGGATTGGAGACAGAGAAAGAGAGGAATAACAGAAAGAGAGAACCGAGGAGAGAAAGTGAATGAAAATGGAGAGGACAAGGAACAACATAAGTTTGAATTGGCGCTCACACGTTCCCTACACATTGCATTGGAGTTTCCACCGCATCAGAGGACAGCGTGATTAAAGCTGTGAGCACACAAGCTACAAAGAAGAGCAACACAGTGATGTGTAGGCTAGAGGAGTCCACATCAGACAAGATCCAGTTTCACAGAATCATCCTCCTCACAGTATGATCGATGTTCACCGTCATGTCATCACATCACACGCCCACCATGTATCCAGAAAACCTTTCAGAAATACATGGGCCAATGTGGAGTGTTTTCTGTGCAAACGGGTGTAGAAAAGTTTGTTTTGTCCACAAAGGCACATGCATTATTAATAACCGAGGGGATAAAGATAATCTCGCTGCTAAAAATCCATTTGGGAGATTGAATTGTGATTAATTGTAATACGTGAGGGAAAAAAATCGGTGTGTTATTTTTAAATATGACATCAGTCCCGGACGGTATATGGCTGAACACATTAGATGCTTGAAGAAACAACGGTTACCTATTTAGATGGTAATGCATGGTCATATTTGTATGTGTTTGATAACCTGCATATAGTTGAAAATCAGATCTTTCTTTTTCTTTTCTCCACAGTCCTGTGAGATGATTTGGGGGAACTGAGGCCTGACCCTCCAGATCAAGCGACATGTGTCAAACATGTTTGTTGTTATGTATTTGTGTGTCTGCAGGGACAACCCGTGTTATTTTCCAAACTCCACTTGAGTGAAATGACTCCTGCTTTCATCCCTCCGAAGATACCACAAAAGAACAGGATCACAATCAGGATTAATCAGGGTAACATAATTATCCCACATCCGTTCCATATTATACATGCAAAGGTTAGTTCTTAGATGTTGGATTCAAAAGGGAAGGTCTGAAGAGAACATAAGTTGTAAAAGAAAGGATTGTTGAGAAAGAGGAAAATAAGAAACGGAAAGTCAGATATTATATTAAAATCACAGAGAGTGAAACAGAGGTGAAGTGTTGTCATTCTACTCAAATGACAAGTATTGTCATTCTACAGAACAGAAACAAGGGTGGGTCACACCCTTGTTTCACACCTAGAGAGAGGGGTCAGTATGTCATGCACTCACAAACAGGACATGAAACTGCCCTGAAAAAGCAATGAACCTCAAACGTTTTTCTGATTGTGTCAGATTGGTTAACATTTTTGAAAAAGCTACCATCTGTGAAATCGGCTTGAAATGGAACGCCGGAATAATCCCAATTTCATCATTTTTCAAACAGATCCATCACTTCTAGGGCAACTTCATACCTGTGGATTTCATGCAATGGCTTGTTTGTTCTGGGGGGGTAAAGTCGGTGAATACAAGGTGGATGCAGGAGGGTGGTCGGACCAGCAGGTGGCACTCTTCTCACTTGTATAACCCTCATCCCCCAAATAGTGTATGCGACTGTGGCTTCTCAGCTCATTGAGGAGGCCTTCCGTGTAGCATTGTTGGAGGTGACATTTACACTTTAACAAGCAAAGAGACAAGTAGCTCCCATATTTATGTTAATAAGACGAGACATAGCCTATGAAACAGCATTTTACATCACTACAGAGTACAGACTATGCATCTGAAATTTATTAGGTGGTAAATTAGGTTTTTGGGAGAAGGGGTGTGACTGAAATACAGTGAAGCACTGTGGGGGGCACTGCCTTTGCAGACTGTTTTGTTCTCTGTCACAGTGTAGTGTTCTCGTGTTCCAGTAGTAGGGCTATTGTGTTTTACATTTACATTTGTATTATTTCACATTTGTATTATCCGTTTTGATAAATCTCTAAAGCACTTCACTCCTATGAAAGGCCCTACAATAATTACAAATTAAATATACTATTATAATTATTTCTGCCTGAAGTGTACGGCAGAATTATTGTTACCATTATTATTATTATTACAGGGTTCCCACACATTTTTACCAATTCATTTCCAAAACTTTCCCAAAACTTTTCCAGAATATTTAACCCAATTTCCAGGACTATATAACAATAATTCAGCTAAATAACAAGTCGCTTACTTCTATTCGCAGTGCCCAACGAGCACTAAGAGTTGAGGCATTTTGCATAACCCATTTCTATTGTGAGCATGTAGATCGGCTATTTTCACAATTTCTGCCTCTAATATTTGACAATTTAACCAATGTTTAATTTGTCATTTCAGAGGTATTAACAAAGCTATTTTTTTCCAGGACCTTCCAGGGCCCTTGATCAATTCCAAAACTTTTCCAGTACTGGAAAAATATTTTTCTAATTTCAAAATATTTTTCTAATTTCAAAATATTTTTCTAATTTCAAAATATTTCCAGGAATTTCATGACCGTGGGAACCCTGTTATTATGTTCACAAGTTCTCTGGTGGTGTTATTCTCTCAGAGTGCATTATATCCCGTTCCTCTGTCCTGGTAGACTGGTGCTTCTGGTAGTTACCGGGATGAACCCGCTGGTCCGACTGCGGGCTCGGCGGAGCCAGTGCCGTGCGATGACATGCCAACCGTGAGGGGGGCGGCTGTGGGGAGGGGGGTTGGTGGTGAGGGGCGCACGGCCGGTGCAGGGGAGGGCGTTCACGGCGCCCCCCGTCGCCTCTGCTCCTCTATCCTGCTGTATCGTGAAACAACAAACAAGATGTGTTATTATTGGGTAAAGGAACACAGCCATTCATCGACCCACTGGTATCCAGGAAGGCCTGGCCCAGACCTCATGTTTATCTTTTTCCTGAGCACAGGGTTCCCACACATTCTTTACCAATTAATTTCCAAAACGTTTCCAAAACTTTTCCAGAATATTTAACCCAATTTCCAGGACTATATAACAATAATTCAGCTCAATAACAGGTCGCTTACACCTATGCGCAATGCCCAAAGACAGGTAGTGTATGCCAGTGGTTCTCAACCTTTTCAGGCTGTGACCCCCGAAATAATCATGTTTTAACTGGGGACCCGGCACCCTGACGAGCACTAAGACTTAAGGAATTTTGTATAACACGTTCTATTGTGAAAATAGCAGATCTACATGCTCACAACACCTCACGTTGCGAGGCATTGTGAGCATGTAGATCGGCTATTTTCACAATGTCTGCCTCTATATACTTGACAATTTGGCCCATGTTTAATTTGTCATTTCAGAGGTATTAACAAAATCAATAACCAAAGACAATGCATAGCTATTTTTTCCAGGACCTTCCAGGTCCCTTGATAAATTCCCAAACTTTTCCAGTACTGGAAAAATATTTTTCTAATTTCAAAATATTTCCAGGAATTTCACGACCGTGGGAACCCTGTGAGCAGCACTTTTACAGCAGTGTTTTTTATTCAGAATATAGTTTCTTCCTGGGATTAAAGGGATATTCCACTTTCAAAAAAACTTTTGGTCATTGTATGGTCTAATCAGGCTTGTATGAACACCCTGAACAGTTTTTAATTTGCTTCATTCAGTATTTAGATATTTGATGTAAATGTTACCAGCTCCAACACGCCCAGGCCCTCTTCACATACACACCCATTGTAACTTCAAACTCCATTTTAACCATGATAGATTCATTAAAAACACACATTATTTTTTCTGGTGACTCATAATACCCTCCTAATACGTGAGCAGACCGTGTTTTTTCAATAACCTTTTTCTTTTATTTTTAATAATTATTTGGGAAAATGGAAAACATTAAATACAATAATATTTTATTGAAAATAAATGAAAAAAGTTATTGAAAAAACACAGTCTGCTCACGTATTAGGAGGGTATTATGAGTCACCAGAAAAAATAATGTGTGTTTTTAATGAATCTATCATGGTTAAAATGGAGTTTGAAGTTACAATGGGTGTGTATGTGGAGAGGGCCTGGGCGTGTTGGAGCTGGTAACATTTACATCAAATATCTAAATACTGAATGAAGCAAATTAAAAACTGTTCAGGGTGTTCATACAAGCCTGATTAGACCATACAATGACCAAAAGTTTTTTGAAAGTGTAATATCCCTTTAACTTCTCAGAAGCAACATCTGGGGTGTTTCTATCCAAATGAGACAACCTTTTTGAAAATATCATGGGCCAATTTAAAGGATTTCTTGCCAATTCAGGTAAACTAGTGCCTTGGCTTGGACAGTGAGGTTGTCTCCATCCAGTTATGAGGGCGTGTATCTCTGAACCAACATCTTTTTCCCCATCATTTTAAATCACCAGAGATGACAGGTCATTTGGATCTGGCAGCTCGGAATAAGATTGTGCCAATATGGTCACGTCATTTTGGTGTCCTCAGCGACCTCGCACTGTGGGTTTTTACTTTGCTGCTGATGACGAGTGCCAAATGCCCTTAGTTATTATTCACATACCGTATAAGATGTACTGCAACAATAAAAGTCATGGGTGGAGGGATGATTCTAAGACAATATGATAACTCAATAAGGCCTATATCCTTTTTACACCTTTAAAGGATTGTGTGTGTGTGTGTGTGTGTGTGTGTGTGTGTGTGTGTGTGTGTGTGTGTGTGTGTGTGTGTGTGTGTGTGTGTGTGAATGAATGAATGAATGAATGAATGAATATTTTATTTTCGTGTCTGGACAATATTTGACCCATCCCACATGGGATTATCAGATTATCAGTGTGTGTGTGTGTGTGTGTAGTTTTTGCATGTGTACCAAGGCCATTACAATGTTACCAAATTTACCAGAATAATTTAATCTGGAATTTGTTCGCACTATAAATGTGTCCTTTCTCCAGGGACTATTTTTGCAGACTTTTCAAATCAATAGCAAAAAAATACTGTAGCTGTACAATTACATATAGGGCACTTGGTCTATAACGCAGGGTGCAAGGCACAAGCATAGCATGTCTCGCCAGTATTCCAGTAGCAGGCAAAAGGTCTGACGAAAGCCATGGGTGAAGGAGAAATACAGAGGCCTGGATGAGGGTGATATTCAATAAGCTTGTTGTTGGGGTGTGGTGAAGAGATAGAGGACAAATTGTTCAGAGTTCAGTTAACAGTCCTCAGCTCCGGGGCAACTGTAGAAGTCACTATGCCACCGTGAGTCTCTGACATTCAAAGGTCACACACTCATAGTAGAGTAGAGAGCAAGAAAAATCACATGATTGAAAGACACAGAGGAAGGGGAGGTGCAGAATTTAAGACTGAATGTTTGTATACAAATATAGCAATTATAAGCATGTGGAGTGGAGTCACACAAACATAATGCAAGCAGTGAGTCATAATGATCCATCTTAACCACTTAAACCGTCTATACTTTAGTCAACTGGACATGAGTTGCCATTATACTGGATGCAGTCTTCTTCCCTTTGCACCAAATTACTTTGATTTTTAAAAAAAAGGCAATCTACAAGCTCTCAACGCATCGAAACGCAGCATGCTGTGAGCTTGTACATCGGCTATTTTTGGCAACACCCCTCCCCCAGTAGGGACGCTGCGGTAAGTGGTTAATAATGACCTTCACTTACAAGACTTGTTCATTTATAGTGTTGTAAATGAATCACACAGTTTCCAATCAAGCTATTGGATTGACTGTTTGGCTAACATAGGTCCAGGTTTACACATTACTTTAGATTACTGTCAATCGAGTGAATGCTGGATGACACGCTGAGTCGATGCACTAGCCTTCTTTCCAATAAGTATATTTGCCAATAATATCCTTTTTTACAGTTTGCTGCACGTGAAATGTTCCATCAACAGTCACGCAGTGTTTTAGGGTACAGTAAGTGGCCCATTTTGGCCCAACCTGATTGTGCAGCAGCCATGGACAGATATTAATTATATTCTTTAATGTGCAATAGATGTCCCCATTAAGAAATAATAGGAGCAGTGTGAGCAGTCGATGAACTGTGACTGTTCATCTTTCAGGGTGTCATCAATCAAGCAGCGACACATTGGCTTTTAAATAACCATTCCAGGGCTAGGATCACAATTACAGTAATTGTATGGCTCAGTCAGTTATTTTGTTTCACCAATTATCTAAATGCCATCACAAATAATGAACACAAACATTTCACATTTCTGTATTTTGTATTTTTACATACATTAGATAGAGCTAGAAGCCACTTACTGCTGTAAGCATCTGTAGCAGGTTGCATTAACCTGTTGCTCATGAAAAAAAGCACTATACAGTATAGGATCCCCAACTGATGTGATTTTGTTTTATTTCTGGGACCCTAATCCACACAGTAAAATCCTCAGTGTTGTTCATTTAAGTCTGAGGGCCCTACTTAGACAATCTATGGCGCACGGTCTAAAATCAGGGCACAAAATACGTTGGAGGTGCATCTGTCTTAGTTTCACTATAGTTTTATCGGACGCCGCTTCATCTGGCCACAAAGATCGGCACTACTGTAAGTGCAAAGGGGTGGTATTAAGCCTCTAGAATAGATAAACCATGTGTGTGTTTTGGGCATAAAATGATATGAATCAAAAAGAGTGTGTTCTCAGTTCTCCCATTCCCTTTAAGAAAAGGCCCTGTCTTGCCTTACCCCTACACTTAGGGCTGTCATGATTATGACATTTTACATGACGATTAACGATTTAATTGCGTTTTTGTTGTTGACAATTACATTTCTGTTTGGCTTTTAGGCTTTGAAGTTGCACATGGTAGATATGATATGACACATAACCTAAATATACAAAGACATTACTGACATATTTGACAACTTTGTACTTAAAAAAAGAACATTGATAGTGGAAATAGCTGATCTACAAGCTCACAACGCGTCGCGATGCGACGCGTTGTGAGCGTGTAGATCTGCTATTTCCACTATTTTTTTTACTTAAAAAAATATGTATATGAACATTTTTCAACATGGAAACGATTATGACGATTATGAAAAATAATCGCGATTATGTCACATAATTGCGATTAGACGATTATGTAATAATTGTGACAGCCCTACCTACACTACAAGGTAATAGACAGGACCTTTTCTTACATACCTACAATACTATTTAAAAAAATAAATCTACATCGTTGTGAGATTGTTGAGCATAAGCAGTGTTGGGCAATATTACTCAGGAGAGTATGTTACTTATTACATACGCCTTAAAAAAGTAATCTAACTATTAATTTAGCGAATGTCTGTCTACCGTCTGTCTGCATGCTGACATCACTGATACTAAACAGTGTCGCCACCATGGTAACAGCCGCATGCTGACATCACTGATACTAAACAGTGCCCCCCCCCCCCCCCCCCCCCCCACCCACCCCTTTTTGATTGGTGATAATTCCATCTTGTTTTTTTTTTGTTTTTCTTTAATGAGAAACAGGTTGTTGTATTTTTCCACCATTTGATTGGTGATAATTCCATCTAGCTTCTTTTAAAAATGGGAAACGACCGGGTTAGCATTAAACTGGAACCTGCTACAGACACTGCACTGTAAAATCATAAGTGTTCATTTAACTTAAATAAAATGTCATTTTAAATGAGTAAATGTTACACAGATGCATGCTGTGGAAGACACATAATAACGTTAATACACACGCTAATCAGCATTGGTTAGTGATGATCATCATCAACAACAATAATTACTGCTGCTACTACTACTACTACTACTACTACTACTAATGTTGGTGTTCTACTACTAATACTACTACACCTAGGGCTGTCACGATTATGACATTTTATATGACGATTAATTTTCTCTCAAATAATTGCGATTAACGATTTAATTGTGTATTTGTAGTTGACAATTACATTTCTGTTTGGCTTTTAGGCTTTGAAGTTGCACATGGTAGATATGACACATAAGCTAAATATACAAAGAAATTACTTGACATATTTGACAACTTTATACTTAAAAAAGAACATTGATAGTGGAAATAGCCGATCTACAAGCTCACAACGCGTCGCGACGCGACGCGTTGTGAGCTTGTAGATCTGCTATTTCCACTATTTTTGACATGGAAACGATTATGACGTTTATGAAAAATAATCACGATTATGTCAAATAATCATGCATAGACGATTATGTAATAATTGTGACAGCCCTAACTACACCTACTACCATTACAAGTAAAATAATAATGCACAAATCATCATCTTACAGTATGTCGTACCCATGCACGTTCTTAGAGGGAGAGCGTTGTGTAAATGCATGCACTGGTACAGTACACAAGTACTGTTATTATTCTTTGTGATGATGACCCTATATCTTAAACCCAGCAGCACCGGTCCAAAACAGAATCATATTCTACCATCCTAAATACAGTACAAAACACACATAAACGTAAGCACATAAACAACCCCAGGGAGTAAGAAAGACCTACTGACCATGTCCGAGTCCAGTACTCTCTGTTCAGGTAGCAAGGGCTTCTCCTCTGTGAACTGCTGTTCCTTCATCCCTGCCATCCTTGACAGCAACCTGCAATCACCATAGTAACACACGCACGCACGCACACACACATACACACGCACTATTATACTATCTTTACATCACACCCTGTTTCTTTTGAGATCATGCATGTGAGGGAGCATTTGTGTTTATGTACTGTACTTACGTGTGTGTGTGTGTGTGTGTGTGTGTGTGTGTGTGTGTGCATGCATGCATGTTCGTTCATGCGTATCTGAGTGTGTGTGTGTGTGTGTGTGTGTGTGTGTGTGTGTGTGTGTGTGTGTGTGTGTGTGTGTGTGTGTGTGTGTGTGAAAGATAACAAGCATCATTATCTCCATTACTATCAATGCAGCACAGCCTGAAATCAATTCTGTTTCAATTCAGGTAAATTGATTGACATCAATTGAGATCAATAATGATCATTTAATGGAGGCATTTTACCAATCCACATGGAGAAATCCATTCAACCATTCATTCATTCATGAATGTCATACTCAAATGGAATGTGTGAACAGCCGGCGGTTACGCGTCAGGTGGTTATGGAAGTGCAATCTGCATGATGGGCTGGCTCCGCGCAGCTAAAAGGTTTCCTTGCTTCTCTTCACCAATAGAGTATCTGTATTCCACTAAAGGCACTAAAGCACTTTGGTTTCCATATTGGTGACATTTAAGCTACAAGTGGGTGCAAGGAGAATCATTTAATTGGTTAATTGAGTGGTTAATTGAGTGGTTTTTCTACACAGGGTCTTTTGTGTGTACTGTACTGCGGGGGTCTTCAACAGGGGGTCCCGGACCCCTAGGGGGTCCTCAAGGTTACTACAGATCTTTGTGATAGGATCATTCTTTTAAATTAACAACTTGAACCCTCGCATTCATATTCTGAGGAGAACTTTAGCCAAAAATAGCAGATTTTCGATAAATAGTTTTGGTGTAGAGGTAAAAAAAGTACAGAGTGAAAGGTCAAGTTAATTAAAAACACAAATCCAACATAGACTGATGACAGTGCTGTCAAACAAGTCTATGAATCTATCTGTGAAATCGATGAAAATCTGCATCACACATTTATACGATATGTAGAGGGGGTCCCTACCTCATCTCTCCCCCAGCTAAGGGGTCCTTGGCCCGAAAACGTTGAAGACCCCTGCTGTACTGTACAGTGGTTACATCTGTATGCGTACAAGTAAAACTATCTAAATTAAATTTATCTCAACCTTACGACAGTATTTTAACCGCCTGAAGCGTCCACATTATGACATAATAGGGAAACATTCAGCAAAAACAGGCAAATATTCAGCAAAGAACAGGCGAATATTCTACGAAAGTAGCAGATCTACAACTTGTCTTTTACTTGCAGATCGGCAATTTTCTGCAAAGCGATTTGGTGTAGAGGGGAAAAAGGAGGGTGCCATCTCATGCCAATGAGATGGCATGAGCTGCAATAAAAGAACGTTGCTGGACGCATTATGAAGATAGGTTTGGAGTGCAGAGACCAGACCCTACCTGACAGACAGAGAGGGACCCGAGTCTGAATAAGATTACCTGCATTATTCATTTTCCTCAAATTCTTATCAACTTCAGACACAAGTATAGAAACACACAGCTCACTGATGAGCTGTCAAGAAACAACATGCAGGCGTGCATACAAAATTACTACATAATATGCACAGTTGCACACACAGACTCACAATATGACACAAAAACATGACACAGTCACAGTACACTGACAAACATGTGTAAGAATAGACGGACACTCACTCACTCACTCACTCACTCACTCACTCACTCAGTGGTGTAAAGTAACTAAGTACATTTACTTAAGTATTGTACTTAAGTACAGTTTGGAGGTACTTTACTTGAGTATTTCGAGTTTCCAATACTTTTACTTCTATTCCACTACATCTCGCATCCAAATATTGTACCTTTACTCCACTACATTTATTTGAAAACTTTAGTTACTTTGCAGATATACATTCTAATATTATAAAACATACATGAATCACTTTAGCCCTATTTTATACCTAGGCTATTTGAAAATAGCCGATCTACAAGCTCACAACGCGTTGCGACTTTTACTTTTGGTACTTTAAGTACATTTTGATGCCAATACTTTCATACTTTTACTCAGGTACATTTTGAATTCCAGACTTTTACTTGTAACAGAATACATCTACATTGCAGTATTGATACTTTTAGTACAAAATGTGAGTACGTTTTCCACCACTGCTCACTCACTGTCCAAAGTCGGACTCACTTCCAGGTTCAATAGTGTGTCAGTACAAGGGCATCGCAAAGACTGGCACACAGCTGAGCTGTGGTGGCACCACCCCGCTGTCCCAGAGGCTCACAGACAATAACATGCCAGCACATGAACATACACACATTGTTCGCATTGTTAATCCTGTAAAGTCAGGAGATGAAGTCCTGCTTAGCAAAGTTTACTATGCTGCTGTCCAAAAGCAAGGACCCCCGCTAACTGAGCCACATGAAACCTATTGTACCCAGGGGTCTACAGTATACTGTACTAGGCCCCCTTCTTTTTTCTTACTACACCAAATCTCTTCGCTGAAAACAGCTGATCTACAAGCTCTCAACTTCCACAATCCACATACGTTGTGATCTTGCAGATCAGCTACTTTTGTTGAGCCTAGGGATGCTAGGGTTTCATGTAGTTAAGGCTATAACCCACTTACCCGTCACTTCTAATCTTTCACTCTATGATTCTCCGTCACTCTTTTATTCAGTCGGTGGCACGTGTCAAAAATAGACAGTGTGTTTATCAATAACAACGTCAAAAACACTAGAGACAAAGCCCAAATGCTGTCATTCAAGGCATTTGCTGAGTAAGAACCTGGTTGTATGACTATGTGCAAGTGAATCAGAATCAACTTCATTGTCACAGGTCTATAGGTGTAAAGAAGTGGGTGAAATTCATTCTGGTGCAAGCTTCATCATTTTGGTTGTTTTCAGAAAGAAAAAGGAAAGCAAAGCAAGGAGAAAAAGAAAACAGCAGAGGAAAAAAATTGGGGAGGAAGGAGAATAAAACAAATCTAAGATCATTTACACAAAGCAAAATCCAGCTTGTACTGAGGTTAGACATAAAGTGCATAATAAACAAGTAAACAAGTGCCTGTGCGTGCATGGCTGTGTGTGTGTGTGTGTGTGTGTGTGTGTGTGTGTGTGTGTGTGTGTGTGTGTGTGTGTGTGTGTGTGTGTGTGTGTGTGTGTGTGTGTGTGTGTGTGTGTGTGTGTGTGTGTGTGTTCAGTGCTCCAAAGTCCAGTGTAAAACTTTACCCAAAAGTTCAATAGTATGTTTGAACATGCATGAAAGACTCCCACACAATAATAGTCTTTGATACCATTAAGGGACCCTCTCTGTTGGTGCTGGTTCACAAAAAAATCAATGGCAACATGTGACCACAAAGGTTAGTAGGGCAGGCTACCCAAATAAACACTACATTGTTACCCAGGGTACCAGCACTGGTTTCCCTAACCTTCAATCATTATCATTTGCAATCTCTACGAGATCATGGGAATTATTCTGGAATGACATTTTAGGGTGGCTTTTGGTTGTAACTGCAGTATATGAGCAAGAAAATTATAGTTTGAATATACCATATTTTTTTCACAATTGCAAAAGCAAGTTCTCCTGTACAACTCAAGCTTTGAGATTTGAGTGAGCAACTTTCACTTAAAGTTATACCATGTAACTTTTTTTATAAAACAAATCTTAAAATTGTCCTAACTGTTAAATCGCTAAAGTTTTAGAACCCCCACTCCGTTATTTTCAGCTTCTAAAGCCTTCTCTTTATATGTTTTCTATGATCCCTACCGGGGACCGGTTTTCGCGGAAAAATTGCGTCATCACACTACCGGCCAATCACAGCGAGGGTTATACACTGCCGGCCAATCACAGCGCATCTTGGAGTGGGGTCGCTAGGGCGGCCATATTTGTAGTCTCCCGTGTGTCTCTATACTCGGGTGCACGGTGAAGCATGGGTGAAGGAGTGTATCTCCGGAATGGCTGAACGCACAGCAACCAGGGACCCCTCAAAAGATAGATCTCGGCGAGGTGGAGGCAGACGCGGGGGTGTGAGAACCGAAAAATGGCCGAAAGACGCGACCGAGGTTTGCTATAGAGCTACTGACCACAAGTTGAGCAACTTACACAGTATAGCTTTAACAAGAAATGACACAGTCCTTTTAAATTAGCTTGCGCCTTGTGAACTAGCCTTGCAGAGGTGGTGACGTCACCGAGAACGCTGAGGAGAAAGTAACGCGAAATCTAATAATATATACATTCACACTTGTTTTACCAAAAAATAGCCATATAATATGGTAACAGCTTTTCAAGCTGGTAATATTACATGGGCTCAAGTACCGGTTCAACACTTTGTCCTTCACTGGTGTCAACAACACACAGTATAATAACCATACAGTTGGTCCATTTCTTAGTAGTGTAAGAGGCTATTTCAGGACAAGCAGTCAGCCACTACAGGGGCATTTTAATCCTTCTGCAAGCTCTGGTCTGTTTCCTCTATATCTCAAATCAAAACAAAACATTCTATCTAAAAGCAACAGAACAACTGCTACATTGTTGATGCGTTGCCTGCTGTGACGCACAGGGGAGGGCCTCTTCAAACAATCTTCAAAATGGAAAGCACAGTCTTAAGGCCCATTCCCACTGGGCCAGATAACAGATAAAAAAAATCTCTTTCTCCAGATATTTTTCCATTCAAGTGGATGGTAGATACCGAAGATATCTGATATATCAGATAGTATATCATATATATATTTCTTATCTCCATCTACCATCCACTTGAGTGGAAAAATATCTGGAGAAAGAGATTTTTTTTTAATCTGTTATCTGGCCCAGTGGGAATGGGCCTTTACTCTTTTCACATGGGGAGCTGCTCAAATTAAAAACCATCCAATGACTCTGTCTCCTTTTCTCTCCTCCTTCTGCATCCCTCCCTCCCACTGTAACCAGTTTGCAAACTGTGTGAGCATGACCTTTCCTTAGTTGACTGGCACAGTGAAAATGATTAATTAGGCAACGGGGGCCAAATACCTCTCGACCTACCTTCTGTTTGTTCCTGACTTTCTTCTCTCTGGCCCTCTTTATCTGTCTCACCTCTTGGGTTTTAACTGTTGATCTGCCTGTTCTTTTACTGCTGTACTGTCTGTATGTACCGTTTTTTAGCGGTGCACCTGAAACAGTAGCTATAGCGCCAACATCTGGCTTTGTCCGGTCAAAAACCGATGGGAAGAACGTGTTCAAAAAATGTCCACGGCTTAAGTAAACTGAAGCCTGGCCTACATCTGGCCTAGATATGGCCTACATATTGGCACAATTCTGCCTTTCCAAAAGTACTTCTCAAAAACATACTTGAATAAAGTATATTATTGTTTTTATAAAAAAAAAATGCTGTCTGTCTGCCACTCCTGAATGTATGTCTGTCTGTCTGTCTGTCTGTCTGTCTGTCTGTCTGTCTGTCTGTCTGTCTGTCTGTCTGTCTGTCTGTCTGTCTGTCTGTCTGACTATTCGTCATACAAGTATAAATCAGGCTTAAGAACCACAAATGGGTAGCCAAAAAAACGGGTCTGTCTGTTCCTCTGTTTATGTGTCCTGGGCTTACCTCACAAACTGCTGGACCGATCATCAGTGCCAAATGTCTTGTGCATGCTGACATTCGGCCAAGGAAGTATAGGCTTACGTCCATGCATTTCCTTTTTCTACTTTGTTCCAACCCTTTCCTTTCTCTTACCTCTCATATTTAATGTCTGTTTTTGTATTGTTTCTTATCACCGGTTTCCATTTGTCTCTTTGGTAATCTTTTGCTTACACATGTTGCATCTCTCTCTGCCTCATTCCACCCCATCGTCTGAGCATCTCTTCCCTGGCCGTGACAGCCTTATGTAAGATGGCTGGTCATGAAATCAATTACCATCGCATTACGCTAGCTATATTTGGCCCTGTGACGCCGGTGTTGCCTGTGGACAGATGCTGCCTCCGTTCTTCCACCTCTGATTGAAAGCTTTGGTTTCCACTTTCCTGTTAGTTTATGGTATTTCTGGGGAAGTTTCTCCACAAAACGTGATATCGCACTGACTAAATTCCCCTTGTGAGTCACGGATTTTAATCTGATTCCCATCATGTCTCGCATGTCTACCCCTTCTCACTGAGCTCAGTTTCCTGCAGGGACGTGCTGGCCATTGGGAAAAGCGGTACAACTCCCGAACGGCCGGTCCAGGCCAGCCATTAGGAAAAAATTAAAAATAAAATGTCGGCCTTCATTCCATTTTGGGGGCTGTGCGGCCATCAAAGTAAATCGTCACTGTCGGGCAGAAAGCAAAGCCCTGCTTCATCATACAAGGCTGTTGCACAAAAGTAGTGAAAACAGCTGATCTACAAGCACACAACGCCTCGCACCGCGAGGCGATGTGTGCTTGTAGATCGTCTGTTTTCACTAGTTTAAATCATTTTTAAAATGATAAATACAAAACAAACGGTTTTGGACATATAAGGTTTCCACCCGACAACGACGAAATATAACTAAAAAAACAAATGAGGGCCTCTCCAACTCTTTTTCCCGGGCTGAATCAGGGGCCCAGCACGTCCCTGGTTTCCTGTCTTGCTACACTACCACTGTATCCATCTCTCTATGAAATTCCAGAAGTCTGGGTATCTTGAGAACCGTTTGACCGACTTGAGCCAGTGCGGTACCCGGCGTGTCGGCCGGATCAGCGGTTCTCGAAAGAAAATACATAAATCCAATCGATGTAATCAATATGATGTCATATTACTGACAGGCATCACACTAGTTCTACCTGATCACAGGATGCAAATCTGCAACCGTTTCTTAATGTGTGTCTCTCATCAGACCAGAGCTCGATCAGCAAGAGAGAGAGAGAGAGAGAGAGAGAGAGAGAGAGAGAGAGAGAGAGAGAGAGAGAGGTTGGGAAGCAGTGAGGTCGGGAGGGAAGCAGTGACGTTGGGAGGTAGGGCATTCACGAATAGTGATTTTTAGTATTCAAATTATTCAACCTCAAAGTATTCTAATAGTCGAATATTCGACAGGACTGGCCAAACTGGCCAAATGGTCAAATATTAAGTAAGCAAGAGGCGGACATTGTGAAAATAGCCGATCTACATGCTCACAACGCCTCGCGTTGCGAGGCGTTGTGAGCATGTAGATCTGCTATTTTCACAATATTTATCTGCGGAACCGAGTCACATTAAATGTAATAACTACAATTCCAAGTGCTTGTCAGGGTTGTTATGGCTTCCTATCTAGCCAAGCTTTATAAACCATGAAGAAATATATATATATATTTTTTAAAGACAAAACAAAACAAAACAAAACAAATAATAAGCGAATATTCGACTTCGGTGAATAACGTCGAATGGTGACTTTGATATTCGAATATTCGAATATTCGAATATTCGAATATTTGGTGAATGCCCTATTGGGAGGGAGGGAGTGAGGTTGGGAGGGAAGGAGTGAGGGAGAGAGTGAGGGACAGAGAGAGCCCATTTCACCCATGCAATAATCTCTGGAATGGGTTCCCAGAATGCCCACGCAATAACCTGGCCAATGCTGGGTGCCTAAACCTGAACACACTGATCAACATGGTAGTATAATTATGGCACAATACTGTATTATTACACAATAATTATTTTGATATACTTCTATACGGTACTGTGCTATAATAGGCTATACAATATAGCAAAAAAAAGATGTAGTCTTAAGGCGTATCTCCCATGTGAATCTCTGTCATCATACTGATGGTGGCGTCAATATGATGAGACACTGGGTATTCCTTTTTTTTGTTCACATACAGTAAAGGCCCTTCAACAGTGCGCGGATATCACAGGAAAATTTTAGGACATGTTTAGATGACAACGACCTGTAGAGAAAACGGCGAGGTCCCGGGACCTCGCCGTTGCATTGACACTTTTTTTCCAGTGTTCATACGAAGACGCACTGGGACTGAAACAATGTAGTGTGCACAACAGGTTGCTAGGTGGCAGTGACACCGTATCTGGCAGTGTGTGACATCTTGTCTGCTCTACTTCCTTGTCACATCATTTGTTTACATAATTACCATGGCAGTGTACAGACTCCCCTGTGCTTCACTGCTGTCGGCTTTGCAGCGTCAGTCATTACATCACACATTTTGCGGTTTCCCTGTAACTCGCCCGTTTAGATGGAAACGCAAGGAGGATCGTTTCACAGATTTTCACTCGAAATTTCGGAATTAGGACTTGCGTTTTCAACCCCCGAAAATGCATCATCTGAACGGAAGGCATATCTGACATTTCATTTTGCGTAATTTTCATGGGAGCGGCATCGTGTGAACGCCACCTTAGAGCCGCAGAAGCCAGACGTGTCTTGATGAAGCCAGTCGATTTGACATACGCAAGTGTGTGCCACCAAAACTGTGGGAGTAGCGTGGCAAAATAAAGTTTATCTGGAAAGATGGAAGGAATAAAGTCTGACAAGTATAGTCTGGTAACACAAAAAAGTCTGCTCCTCTGGGGACAGATCTGGTTCAGGCCGTGTTGCCTAAAGGGCCTGCAAACTTTGGAAGGCAGTCATAGCCGATTGGAATGGTTTTGGACAAAATCTGCAGGAGTATATCGTCGTTGTCGGGTGGAAACGTATGTCCAAAACCGTTTGTTTTTTATTTATCATTTTTTAAAATGATTTAAAGTAGTGAAAACAGCCGATCTACAAGCACACAACGCCTCGAACCACGAGGTGTTGTGTGCTTGTAGATCTGCTGTTTTCACTACTTTTGTGCGACGGCCTTGTATGATGAAACAGGGCTTTACTTTGCGAAAAAATGTACAAATTTGAAACTTGGAGATACGATGTTTCTGCCCGACAGTGACAATATAATGTAAATGTGCTCCTTGGAGCACAGGTCTCCGCAAGGGCAGGTATTGTAGGTCAGCAATGTTTCACTGCAATCGGACGCTGCTTTCATGATTTTGTTTAAAGGGATCACTCCTACAAACTTTGTTAGCCAATCTTGGCCAATCATGATGGAATATGAAAGATCAGAGAGATACATCACCACCATTCACCATGTGTACCAATGTGGGTGATATTTGGACAAAATCACGCCGATTGGTTCAACGATGCCGGAGATTAGCTGCTCACATAGATCTGCCTGTTATAGTGCCATTTCTTCCTTGACCTAGCGGGAATCTGTGTGTGAAATTTCACGGCAATCGGACGCTGCATTCCCAACAACAGGATGGAAGTGCTAACAGACCGATTTGAAAACAAATTGGGTGGAGTCTGTGGAGATTATTCCTTGACATATTGGGAGTGAGTGCGTGTAACGCCTGAGTTTCGAACCCGTGTCTCCCACGTGATAAGGCATCATCTTAAAGGTAAATTCCCCCTTAGCCGGACATATTAGGCTTTTGGTCATCAGGCAGAGGCTCTGGACCGCTACTGCTACACGTGAAAAGTTTCCTGCCGATTGGTCCAATGGTGCCTGAGATTAGCTGTACATAGACGGACCCACACACACACACACACACTTTATGTTCTACTGCCCTTTGTATCATGAGCTACGTCAAAGACTGTTTCATAAGTGTAAAAACCTCGATTTGATATGGTTAAGTGACGCAGAGAGACTTCGTTGGATTTTTGAACACAAGATATTTGCACTGGCAGAATATTTAGAGAAAGCATGGGACAAACAAAGAAAACCTATATGTAAGGTATATTTATTTTGTTTTGGCATTTTCTTTTCTTTTCTTTTCTTTATATTGTTGTGCACTGTGTGCAGTTTCCAATAATGGAATGTGGTATTGTTTATTCATGTTTGGTGTCTTATAATCCCGTAAGGGATGGGTCTTTTTGACAAGACACGAAAATAAAAATTCATTCATTCATTCATTCATTCATTCACACACACAGTCACACACACATATACACATACACCCACTCGGACAGGAGTGAAAACAGTCTCAGCCTCGCCTTCGGCCTGGTGTCGACAACAAGACAAAACTAACCAAAACATAGTACATCGGTCCTTTCTGTGTGTAGTTTGTATGTTCTCCCCATGTCTCCTAGGGTAGGTACTTGGGCATTCACGAATAGTGATTTTTAGTATTCGAATTATTCAACCTCAAAGTATTCGAATAGTCGAATATTCGACAGGACTGGCCAAACTGTCTAATATTAAGTAAGCAAGAGGCGAACATTGTGAAAATAGCCGATCTACATGCTCACAACGCCTCGCGCTGCGAGGCGTTGTGAGCATGTAGATCGGCTATTTTCACAATATTTATCTGCGGAACCGAGTCACATTAAGTGTAATACCTACAATTCCAAGTGCTTGTCAGGGTTCTTATTGACATCCTATCTAGCCAAGCTTTATAAACCATGAAGAAATATACATATATTTTAAAGACAAAACAATAAAAAATAAAATTTAATTTGATATTCGAATAGTTGGTGAATGCCCTAGTAGGTACCCTCACAAAGGCCCCCTGGCCACAGTGGCCAGCCAGGGGGCCTGATAGAGGAGAAAGGAACTGGTTGTTCTTTTGTGGGCATTATGTTTTCTTTCTGTATCTATCTGTGCTTTTTGCACGATTCCATTTGGACACGTTAGACTAGAGCTTTTCACGGGTCCAAAATGATGGAACCCAACACTAATCATGAACCCAGGAAATTCATTCCGAGATCCAATTCGTTCTTCTGACATTTTTTATATGACAGACCTGAACCCTATAATGGACCCGAGACATTGCTTCCGAGATTCGATTGGTTCAGAGATGGCCTATTACAGAACCAAGCGAGTCCATGTCCCTGACAAACCAAAACATTATAATTGCTATTAAAATGCTTCTACCAGTCCAGACTCCAATAGTGATGGCTGCTCCATGGAATCTTTATGTAGCAGCTCCTATAAAATAAACAGTGGTGGACAAAGTACTCAACCCCAGTCAAAGTATACTCCTGGTTAAATATTACTCAACTACTGTACAAGTGAAAGTTGCTCTGTCAAAATTCTAGTACTGGAGTACTTGCTTTAAAAAATACTTAAAGTGGCACTCCACCACTTTTCAACCTTTGTTCATATAATTGGTCCTCACTCAAAAATAGCTTTTTTCTTTTCTTTTTTCCCTCAGAGGAGGGCTGTGGGCAGGTCAGAAACCCATCGTCTTGTGACATCATCGATTGCCAATCCAGCTTATAGAAACGGCAGGCTTTCTATCTATTCCTGAAAAGTTGCAATTTTAAAGTGGAAGCCATTGTTCTGGCGATAATAAAAATCGAAATATTTTTTTCAAAAATATTGATTACATTTTTTTTTTTGGAAAATGATGTCACAAGACGATGGATTCTGAACTTCCCACAGCTCTCCTAGGAGACTTGGACTGAGTAGAAAAAAATGTGTGATATTTTATCATGAACATTAGTGAGGACCTATTATATGAAGACAGGTTGAAAAGTGGTGAACTACTCCTTTAAGTATTCAAAAGAACACATTAACGTTGCTATTTCTTTTTAATAGCAATGCATTTCTGTATTATTTACAATGATTAAAAAATGTAAAAAAAACATTCAACCTTTTCCTCAATTTTGCATTGGTATAATATCTGATCCTATAGGTCAGCCTAATCATCATCTTCTCAGATCCACTCAGGTACTACACATAATGGTAAACAGACATGGAACCTAACCCGTACCGTACAGCTCTCGGGTATTAGCTCAGGCTTTCCATTCGGGTGGACCTCTACGTCAGAGCAGAGAGAGAGAGAGAGAGAGAGAGAGAGAGAGAGAGAGAGAGAGAGAGAGAGAGAGACAGGGGGAGAGAGAGAGAGAGAGAGAGAGAGAGAGAGAGAGAGAGAGAGAGAGAGAGAGAGAGAGGGGTGGGGGGGGGGGGCAAAATGCCTATAAAAAGCACATGCACTAAGCTTTTTACTCACTCGGATTCATTCCAGCATATCGATATGACACCGATATGAGATCACTGAGGTCACATTGATGACCTCAGTCAGATCCAAAGTTGGGCACGATGTCAGCCTGATTTCATACCTATTGACTTCCATTATAAAATATAAAACATACTTAATTTTTCTAAAACAATCTAAGCAAAAAAGAGCGCACGAATCTGTATTAAATATGTTCCTATTGCCACGTAAAATTCTGTGCTGATCGGTCCAGCCCCGCCCCGCCCCGGACACGCACGCACACACACAGACCTCTTATAGACGGCTAGCTCTTGCAGTAAAAAAAGGTGACGTCGATCATGTACAGTATGTACTGTATCAGTATGTAATGGTAATTTTCTGGAGGACACAAGTGGGTCAGTATTACTGTATGTGTGTGGGTGTGCACATGCATGTTATGCCTTTCTTTTCATGTAACGTATGAGCGTATGCAACTAGGGCTGTCACGATTATGACATTTTACATGACGATTATTTGTCACTCAAATAATTGCGATTAACGATTTAATTGTGTTTTTGTCGTTGACAATTACATTTCTGCTTTAAAGTTGCAAATGGTAGATATGACACATAATTACTGACATATTTGACAACTTCATAAAAAAGAACATTGATAGTGGAAATAGCCGATCTACAAGCTCACAACGCGTCGCATCAGAGCTTGTAGATCGGCTATTCCCACTATTTTGGATTTTTTTTTAAATATATTAACATTTTTCAACATGGAAACGATTATGACGATTATGAAAAAAAAAATCACGATTATGTCTAAAAATCACGATTAGACGATTATGTAATAATTTTGACAACCCTATATGCGACACAGGATTTCCTTCCTGTGTGTGTGTGTGTGTGTGTGTGTGTGTGTGTGTGTGTGTGTGTGTTGCCGTTTGGTGGTGCATCTCTGTCCGCGTGTGTTATTTGTGTGCCTGTTAGTGAGGTATGTGGCAGTCCGTCAACTCTCCACAATCCAGAGCTATATACTTCAAACGCCTTGTCCTCGTCGCTGACCACACAGTACGGTCACAGAGCCAGAGTGTCAGTGGGTGAAGGGTTATTTACCAGGCTCTCTGTTCTCTATCTCCCCTCGCACAAAGGATGTGCCTTAATGTGAAAGGCACACAGCCAAGACGGGAAAAAGAAAGCTTTTTATTCCAAGAGAAAAGAGTCCCCCGTCCCATGACCAGGGGCGTCACAAGGGGTAGGAAAGTGGGACTGAGTTACCAGGGCCCAAGGTGGAGGGGCCCTAGTAACTTTAGCTATTGAAAAATAGCAGATATACAAGCTCACAGCGCGGCACCGAGTGCCGCGCTGCGAGCATGTAGATCTGCTATTTTTGAAAAATCGTGAAAATGTGAGCAAATCTTTGAATATATGTATTTTTTAAGTGAACATTTGTAACTCAAATTTAGCTTCTGGGGGGTCCCTGGAACTAAATATTTTGAGATGGGGGGGTCCTTCACATGAAAAAGTTTGAGCATCACTGACATGAAAACATAGGTTTCTTGGCACACATTTTCACGATTTTTGAAAAATAGCAGATCTACAAGCTCGCAGCGCGGCACTCGGTGCCGCGCTGTGAGCTTGTATATCTGCTATTTTTCAATAGTTAACATTCATGGGGGGCCCGCAGTGAATCCTTGTACCCAGGGCCCAGAATTTGGTGTGACGCCCCTGCCCATGACCGTCACCCCAGTGCAGGGAAAATAGTCTGCTTTTCCAGCATTAAGTCGAGGGGAACAAATTGAACCTGTCCTCTTTTCTCACCCCTCCTTCCTTCCCTCATTTTGCCTTTCGTTGTGGCTCTGCCCAGACACGGTTGCCATGACGACTCCCAGCAGTGCGGCTGGCCCCGGTATCTTCTCTCTCCCTCCTGCTCCCCTCATTTTACAAAAAAAACACACTGTTTTTCCACTTGTCTCCCCATTTTCCTAATTTAAGTAGGGCTGTAACTATTGATTTCTTAGAGAAGATGATTCTATCGATTATTTTAAACCAGTAAGACTCCCTAATCGGGAGATAAGCGACCGTAGGTGGCTTATCTCCACAAATTTGTTTTTCCAAAATCTTCCTGATCCATGTTGATGACATGAGTGTAGACATGCTGTGTAGTGATATTCGTGATTTTAGGGCAAAAACTGTAGGAGCAGTGTCCAAAAATGTGTTTTAAAAATCGGCCTGAAGGTGGCGCTAGAATAGGGCCATGTGAGAAATGAGGGGTGGGGTCTCCGCTTTGCCTTGGCGGACGAATAGGTACCGGCCCCGGCTCTCCCGGACGCTCCTAGTCCGAGTTACGGCATTTTATGTGCGCTGCAGTGGCAGGGGGTCCTCCACTGGGGGCGCCACCACTTTTGCATCCGTTCTGGAGCACCAGGAGTCGGTGGTCCCCGGGAATTCCCCGCGAGCAGCCCCGTTGGGGTGGTCATTTGGTCATTTTTGCACATTTGGTCATTTTTTACATCTGGGGGTCCCCCAGGGACCTGGGGGTCCCTGGGGCTCCGGGGGTCCTTGGAGGTTGTAGTTTTGCAGGCAAGGAGTGTGTGTGTAAAATCTGGCATGGATCGGGTCAACGGGTGCGGAGATATAAGCAGGGAAAAAGTGTGACGTGTGAGCACATTTGGTCATTTTTTACATCTGGGGGTCCCCCAGGGACCTGGGGGTCCCTGGGGCTCCGGGGGTCCTTGGAGGTTGTAGTTTGGCAGTCAAGGAGTGTGTGTGCAAAATTTGGCATGGATGGGGGCAACGGTTGTGGAGATATGAGCAGGGCAAAAGTGTGACGGACTGACTGACTCACTCACTCACTCACTCACTCACAGACAGCCGGTGGAGGTTTTGGTAGTAAATGCGACCTACGGTCGCAATAAGGGAGAAGAATTTACATTTTTCATATCAACAGATTGATTAAACAATTAAGCATTATAGGAATTGCCAGGTTCATGCAGGGTTTATTTAGTTAGAGAAGCAACAAACCCTCTTCTAGGGTACACACACACTACACACACCTCCTCACCTGATGGAGTCTGTGATAGGCTGGCATAGACTGTCTATATCAGTGGTTCTCAAACTTTTTGGGCTTCATTACCCCTTTTTCCTGATTGCTGACTCCAAGTACCCCCTTTAATTGACAATATTGATGTGAATATCTTGAAAATAAACATAAGTAGCCTGTTTTCAATTCAGTAACAGTTGTGCTAGTCAAAATTCTCATGGATTCTCATGAACCCAGATGAACCCATTTGATTTGTACACTGTAGTTTGGGTGAGACCTTGAAAATGTGAAAGTTTGAGAAACATTGCCCCTAAACGATCAACACAATATGTAAAATGATGATGTTCTAGTACCTGCTGCTCTACATACTGCCAACCAGGTGAAGAAATCACAGACTGAGGCTTTAAACCTTTGCTTTTAGATGAAATATCCCAGACTATTAAGATTGTATGGACGATGCTTCTGTTCTGAACATAGTGCTAGTTTGACCACTTCAAATGCTATAACCTTCATATAATAACCCTGAATAACCCTAACCCTAATACCTGAAAATAGACAATCTACAAACTCTCAATGGGTCGCAGGCCCATTGAGAGCTTGTAGATTGGCTATTTTCGAAATCAGTCATGGCGACTGAGAACTTCTGTCGCTCCAAGGTCAAAACTCAATCACTTCTTACTTTTTTGTCTGCTTCAACAAACAAATCTGTTTGTTAAAAGAAAAAATCATCTGACCACTGTTGTTCAGTTCCCAACGAACCAGCCTCACCATGTCATGGTCAGAGCTGTTCCTGTAAGCATTCCTGACATTAACATAGAGGAGATCAAGGGTGTTGGAGGAACAAGTGACATGCTGGGAGAAGAAAGTCTCAGTATACTTAGTTGTGTGCCGGTGTCCTGCTCAGTAAATAGCAGATCTACAAGCTCCACAACACTTAGTGAAATATCAATTTCTAACCATGGAGCAATTGTTGAAGATATATCATCACCACTACACAACCCTAAACCTCTACCAAAGTGTCATATTGTTAAACTTTAAAGCAATAGGGAACTTTGATTGAAGGTTTGGGTATTGAGTAACCATGGCAACCACAAACCTGGATTCAGTTGCTATGTAAATGCATGGACGGTCCCGAATGGTGTGTCCTACTCATAGACTGTAAAATATATGGACAAAGCGAAGCCATTGGTTTCTATGCAGCGCAAATGACACATTTTGGGTCCTTGGCATGTCACCATCATAGATTGTAAAAGCACCAGAGGATGCTATTGGCTGCCAACGGTCACGTGCAACCGCAGAGATACATGGGAGGATGTGGTCGGAGCCTCCCGAAATACAGCACACGAAGAAGAACACAGCCGGCTGGTATCAATTTATTTGGCCACGCCCCCCGCAACTTTATCATCAATTTTAACATAAATGGGACCTTATTTTCACAAAACGCATATCATCGTGATTGAAAGGCAATTTTTAACTAGCGATAGGAACCATAAAGTATTTATGAAAATGTTAATTAAGGTTAGAAAACGAAAGGGGAAAATGAATGGGGTCCAATGGAGAACAATTCTTTTTGCGATCGGCCGGGGGGGAAAACAGCGCAACTAGCGGCCAATCATAGGAAGTTTTAGTTCTGTATTGGAATCATTTTAAATCGACGGAACTATGCCCCTGGTCCTACTATGAATGAGCGAAAGCTCTGTCTGTGTGTGTATGTGAGTGTATCTCGTGATTCGTGAACTGTCCTGAACTGACTGACTGACTTTGCGCGTGCATCACCAACGACCCGAGGGGGACTTACAGTACAATGTAATCAGAAACATTGGACATTTCTAAACACTTTTCTTGATAGAGTAATACAGTCACTGGTGTGGTGTGTGTTTATAGAGCATTTCACCAAGGTTTCCAACGCAGTTCAGGCAATCGTAATCAAGTGACCATACATTTTATAATGTCACTTCAAACAAACATACTTCCATGTTAGCCCTCCCACTAATATCGCCTGCTATCCAACATTTGCTCTGTGGAAAATGATTTTTTTTTTTAGGTACAAAGCCAGCAAGGTTTAATCCTTGCTGTTCCGATGTCCTTTTAAAGTTTAAAGGGACATGGGGACAACAAGGCTTAGAGAGATGCTTCTTGTCGGACAGGAAATCAATTGCTCAGTCATGTGGAGGGGAAGCATCTGATCTGATGTACAGTACAGTCACACAATCAATACCTGGAAACTGGGACAGCAGAGAGACAGAGAGAGAGAGAGGGGTGACATGTAGAGACAAAATTATACATACTACTAGAGTATGTATATTTTTGTTCCCCAATAGGCGGCCCGCGGGCCATTTGCGGCCCGCGGGGGGCTACTGTCTGACCCCCACCAACCCCAGTAATAATGGTGGTATAAGAGCAGCAACAACACTAGTATTATCGTCGTTGTCGGATGGAAATCTCGTATCTCCAAATTTGTACGTTCCTTCGCAAATAGTAAAGCCCTGCTTCATCGTGTGAGGCCGTTGCACAAAAGTAGTGAAAACAGCAGATCTACAAGCACACAACGCCTCGCGGGTGCGAGGCGTTGTGTGCTTGTAGATCGGCTGTTTTCACTATTTTAAATCGTTTTTTAAATGATAAATGCAAAACGAACGATAAATACAAGATTTTCACCCAACGACGACGATATCTGAACGGTCCCTGGAGTATCGGGAACGCCACCGTCGCTCCCTGCAATGCTGTGGCCCTCGGCTCGGTACCCTAGACATAATTCGACCCTTGGAGAAAACTAATTGGGGAACCCTGCTCTACATATTGTACATGGACAATGAAAATGTCAAAAGAAGGGATAATAGTCCTATTATTGGGGACAAAAAGTTGAGTATAGGGTGCAGCGAGAGAATATAATAATAGAGGACACAGCTAGAAAGGAGAGAGAGACACTGGCAGGAGACACCTGCTCAGTCGACAACACATTCAGTAAAAGCACTGTGGCGGAACTCACGCTGTATCTCTCTTCAAGCTCTGTCGGGTACGGTTATCGACTTATGGACAGGTGGATTAATTAGACATTACAACCTGACAAACCTCAGAGGAGGATAAAAGCCCACGGAAGGACACTGCTTTTACTGCCTCTCTCTCTCCCTGCCTCTCTCAAACCAAACCTCCTCCCACACTGACAGCTAGAAAAAAAGATCACAGACCTTCACACTCGTGCAGTCTAATAATGGAGAAAATTAGGCATAATATACTTATGGATTATTTTGCGTGGTCTGAATGGACATGTTTCCCGAAGCTCCATCAAGTGCGCGAAACAAAGCCTCAAACTTCTCTCTCTGACCTTGTCCACGAGTCCGCAACCCGTGGGAGGCCTCCATAGAGGTCCACATTTCTTTAAAGATTTGTTTTTTGGGCTTTTTATGCCTTTATCTGACAGGACAGCAGACTGACAGGAAATGGGGAGAGATGACATGCGGCAAAGGTCGTCCGAATCGGGAATCGAACCGGCGACGCCAGCAGGCATCATAGCCTGGTATGTGGTATGCGCCTTGACCACTAGGCCAGTGGGCGCCCCAGAGGCCCACATTTCTGATAATAATAATACATTTTATTTATAACACGCTTTACATTCTTACGAATCTCAAAGTGCTACAAGGCAAAAAAACTAAAACACCATATAGGCAACCGGCCCCCAAAACTAAGCTAAAACAGGGCAAGACAAAAACATATCTAAAAAGATAGGAACATTAAGAAAATGCTTTGTTGAAAATGAAAAGGTATGTCTTTAGTCCATTTTAAAAGCATCAGTAGAAGTTGACATCAAATGATGTGACGTTGACTTTGATGTTGACATCAAAGTGCCATTTGTAGTATTTCTTGTGCGGATGCCATCCAGGGCATTTTCCTGCTGTACTGTGGGCGTCTATGTCTCAGTACATCATGTACCGGTTCTACTGGAGCCACGAACAGCGGACTATTGAGGTCATCTCCCATGTTATATTTCTACCTACACTTCGCCCATACAAGCCATTCCAGGCGAGTGCGCTCTAGACTTTCAGTTCCTGTTCCGTCTAGGCACAGAGATATTTGAAGAAGATGCATCATCATCAGTCCTCATGAGGGCAGGGGCATAGCCAGGATTTACCAACTGGCTAAGCCTGGCACAATGTTGGTGGGCACAGATGCAAGCTTGTACATCGGATCTTTTAAAATAGCAAGCATTTAAATAATTGACTGAGTTATGATCAAATCAAACTGTGCATCGCATCGTGCATCGCACCGTGAATTTTTTAGTTATTTTCGGGTGGGCACAAAAACGAAATGGGTGGGCCTAGGCCTATCCAGGCCCACCCTTGGCTACGCCCCTGCATGTGGGGATTTTTAAGGGATTTTAAATCCAATGGTTATTTGCAGAAGACGTTATTTTGTCCTGTTGCATTCCCTCAACAGCTCTGAGGACAGCCTTAATCCCCAAACTCAATTTCAGCTGGTGGTCCGAAAGAATGCCCTGCAGTCTTGGCCCAATGACCAACACCCAGCCCAGCACAAAGCACATGAAGCCATTGTTGAAAGTCCTCAGGCCATTCAGACACAGTCCACACCAACAGAACCATCTTCCCCTCAGGAGCCCATAAAAACACCTCTTCTGATCCAAAAAGAAGTATGTCTTTGTTCTCTGTTTTATGTGAGAGGACCACAACTATTATAACAAGTATTTTGGGTTTACTGTAAATGATTTTCACATGTTGTTCTACGACACAAAATAAAATATGTTAGCAAATACCCCCCAAAGTTTTCTTGTCTTTTGTGTATTCGTTTTTCACAATTGTTAATGTAAAGGCATATTATTATTAAACAAGATATTATAAATGAAGCTTTAGCGTTAGTTTATGCAGGACACAAGAGTCTAGCCCTGCCCAGCTGTAGTCAGCTGTCAGTCAGCTCCTTTCCTATTCCTCATTCACAGATCTGCTGTCCATTACGTCACACTGTCATACTTTAAATACGGCTCACTTTCTCTACCTATGCTTGGTTATGCGAAGCCTCGGATAGGCGCTGCTAGCGTTTCTCCAAAGGGTCAGCTTTTTTGTGTAGAGACAGGGACTTGGTTCAGCTCCTCCCTTTTCTTAGTCCACTTCCTCCCAGGTGCTTCTCTGTGTTTATTCCATACCATCAACAACACTACGTGTTTTTAGGGCAGTGGTGCTGACAGATCAGAGAGATTAAGTTGAAAGTGGTAGCAATTTGTGGTGCATTCAGACATTCTGTGTTGCCGTTTTAAAATTCAGAGCGCTGTGCTCTGGGAGCACTCAGTGTCCAGCGGGGTTGTTCCAGTGTCTGAACATTGGAGACAACAATGGCAGGAAGTAATTGCAAAATGTGATGAATGTGGCTTCTTTGGTTCTCTATGTCTAGATAGTATTTAACATCCATCTGTGCAACAAAACAAGTGTTCTTTAGTTCTTAGGGACGGATGTCTCTCTCTCTCTGTGTGTGTGTGTGTGTGTGTGTGTGTGTGTGTGTGTGTGTGTGTGTGTGTGTGTGTGTGTGTGTGTGTGTGTGTGTGTGCGTGTGTCTGTGAACATCTCATCTCGACCACCGATAGACCGATCGGCATGAAACTTTGCACGAACACTCCCAGGTGGCCAAGGCAAAACCTCTTCCAAAAGGTTCATTTCGGCCTGTAACAGCGCCACCAGGAGGCCAATGTTTGCAACACTCACAATTTGTTTAATATGATTTCTCATATTCCATCCCGATTGGCAAGAACCTCCACCCCAGATTTTTCAAATCTGCCTCATGGTGGCGCTAAACCAGCCCAAATTACATATTATCTCTCGGGTCATGTGATCAAGGTCAAGTCATTCAGATCCCATTCCAATAAATGTCTGCCTTCCACATTTTGCAGGCCCTTGGTAGACAACCCGGTCTGGTGGGGTAAATTAACATAAAACTGTGTATAAATGTATAAATTCGCTTTAAATCTTAGCTGCATGCCACAGTTTGTCATTTAGGTCTGTTCTACATTTGGAAGTGAAGCTCTCAATTATTTATAGGTTCTGAATGTCTGAAGGAGTCTTCTGAGCCTGCAATGTTTCCCAAAGAAGAAATATCAATGTCTCTGCATGGATTAAATATTAAATTGCAGCTATCAGCTAAAGCCCTGGGCACTAAAAAACCATAAGGGTTCCATTTCAAGTGAAATTAGCACTCCAGATTTTACTGTCTCTCATCACTGATGCCAGATCCGAAGAACCGAACCTCTTATCTCCAAAGAGCAAATATCTGCCTTTATCTAAGCCTTTAAAGAAATTATTTAAATAAGCAGTCTTATTTGAGGATTAATGTCCACCCAAGCTTGCTCTAAGTATGCAATGGATGGTGCAAGGGTACTCATGGAAGTCACTCAGCACTTAATGCACAGCATACGTGCGTGCGTGCAGTATAAGTGAGTACACAAATGCAGTACTAATACACAGACACAGACACAGACACACACACACACACACACACACACACACACACACACACACACACACACACACACACACACACACACACACACACACACACACACACACACACACACACACACACACACACACACACACACACACACTCTCTCTATCTATCTGTGTTCAAGCTCTCTGCTCTGGCGTCAGAGTCAGAATGAGAGTGTGACAGGATATGAGGACTAGTGTGCCAGCCTGCCAGGGCAGTGCCACGTCCAACATCTTGTCACTAGCTACTACACTCACTGGCACAAACAACACTAACCCTGAGGCTGTTTGTGGAAGACTGAACCGCAGAGCATGACGCTTTCAATTTGAGCCTTCGGTGTGAGCATTAGTTTATAGACCATTTTCACCCCGATTTATACTTGGGTGCGTGCAAGTGTCCAGCACAGAAAATAGACGATCTATAAGCTTGTGTTGTGAGCTTTAAACTAGAAAGAATGCAATTCGAGGAAATTGCGAGTGTGGTTGCCTATTGTGGTATTGTTGTTGTATTATTATCTGGATAGCCAAATTGTACATGTGAAGCTCGACCAATCCTAAAGCTAGCATCACTCCCCCATTGAACTCAATTTACTAACTATTTATAGTCAGATAAATATACTATAGATAATATATATACTAGAATTATAATGTGTTGCCTGCCCTCTAAGCAACCACACTAATAAAAGCCATGCACTTTAGCTGTTAAAACAAAACACCAAAAATATGACTGGCACGGTACAATTAATTTCAAGCTGAATAGCACAGTTTGCCCATTCGGCAGCCTTACTGGTGCAGAAAGAATGGCCAGTTTAGTGAGGGCGTTTCTGTGAGCCAACCACAGGGTCATGCAGGAAGTGCCAGCGAGGGCAGACGGACAGACAGTGTGTGGTCCTCAAAGGGACACCAGCAGAATATTGAGAGGAAGGGAGACTATTTGTTGGATCCCTTCCACAACGGACAGGAGAAGGCCCAGGGACGTGCTCAGCCCCTGATTCAGCCCGGGAAAAAGAGTTGGAGAGGCCCTCATTGCGCGCTATAGAGAGAGATCTCTCTCTATAGCGCTGCTGCTACTCAAAGATTGGCCATTTCAGATCATGACAAGTGACAAGCCAGTGGGCCAATTATTGTACGTGAGTTATATTTCGTTGTTGTCGGGTGGAAACCTTGTAAGTCCAAAACCGTTTGTTTTGTATTTATCATTTTAAAAATGATTTAAACTAGTGAAAACAGCCGATCTACAAGCACACAACGCCTCGCACCGTGAGGCGTTGTGTGCTTGTAGATCTGCTGTTTTCACTACTTTTGTGCAACGGCCTTGTATGATGAAGCAGAAAAAATGTATACATTTGAAACTTGGAGATACGAGGTTTCTGTCCGACAGTGACGATTTACTTTGTTGGCCGCCCAGCCCCCAAAATGGAACGAAGGCCGACATTTTATTTTTTATTTTTTTCCTAATGGCCGGCCTGGACAGGCCAGGAATGAACCCGCCGTTCGGGAGTTGTCCCGCTTTTCCCAATGGCCAGCACGTCCCTGGGAGAAGCAGATGTCTCTCAGGTCCATGCTTGGTGGAGCAAATAACATGGATTAAGTGGAGGGTCTGAATGAGGGAACACCTAAGAAACTATGACAATTTCCTTCTCTCCTAGAGGTTACAATGATAATAATCACCAGTACAATTCTATGACTCCACAATAACATTTCCCAGTAAATACTTATTAATGACAATGAGTGCTCATGCACATCTATTAGGAAAAATGTAATGTTTAATTTACAGTTTAACAATACTTTGCATATCTCAAACCCCCAGTGGCTATTTCATTTGCATATGCAGCATTCCGTAAACGTGCGATAAATAATAAAGATTTAATTAGTTTGTTCATACTCCTTATAAAGCCACAGTATCGGCATTACGGTGCAGCAAGCCTCCATTTTAATAGTGGTCCTCCATTAACAACCACAGGAAAAAGCGGGCTTGTCACATTCAATATCCAATAGATCAGCTGCACCAGTGCACATACCACTCAATGACATAATCCACTTCTCTGTATCACAGCATGACACCCACTCTGGCTTTTAACACATAACCCCACTTTACTGACCATCAAGTGGACTGCTGGATTCTCTAGCCAAACAAACAAACAAACAAACAAGGGGACTGCCCATAAGTCAGAAATCTCATTAGTCCTACATCTCATTAGTCCGAATTTAGTTAGGGTTAGGTTTAGGCATAGTTTTACTGAGGTTAGGGTTAGGGTTAGGCATAGTATTTTTCACCAGGTTAACATCACCAGATTCTGACTAATGGCACCTGTTTCGAATGATATCAACGCACTTAATGCGAAATATTCACATGCTTTCAGATGCTTCAATGCAGAGGTATCCATGGATACTGGATACTGGGTATCCAAGTTTCTCACCAATGCAGAGAAGTATCTCACCAATGCAGAAATATTAGTAGTAAAATGTCGACATCTAGTGGTCAACCTCAGAGGTGCCAAATAATTAAAACAGAGCTGACTCCCAGCATCGAACCAGATGTCATGGATTCTCTGTTCCCCGGTGTAACGCTCCACGCCACAGACCCCGACGGAGCGGCGCGGTATTGGGCGCCGATGACCCCTGTGAGTCGCCACCGAGGCGAGCGCTAGCGAGCCGAGTTGCCGCGACGAGCGGTGGGAACGGCGCCCAATCCCACTCAGCCGCGTTACCGAGATATGTGCCGTTATGGACAGAATAGTAAATATTCAGTCCCTCACTATCCACGTCTACCCCACTATCCACGTCAAAGATAAATGCACAAAAAAGGAGTCACATCATCCGTTCATTAGCTCAGTCAGTAGAGCACGGATGCAACAAACCCACGGTTTGTGTTCGATTCCCCTGAGGGGAATAATATTCAAGGCGACAGATATCGGCGCATGCGTACTTCAAAGTGCACGGTGAACAGGATACTGTGGATACTCCTCCGTGGATACCCCGTGGATACTCTCTGCATTCAAACGTCTGAGAAATGGTGAAAAAGTCGGATTGAATGCGAAGAGAGCAGTCGAAGCTGGTGCTAATGGGATGTAGGAACAATGAGATTTCGGACCAATGCCATGGCACCACAAACAAACTCCTGACTTTTAACCACTTGAACATTTGGCAAAAATTGACGACCTACAAGCACAACGTGTTGTAATCTTGTAGACTGGTTATTTCGGGTTTTAGACCGGTTATTTTCAGTTACGAGATTTGGTATAGAGGGAAAAAGGAGGGGGCCATGCATAGAGCCCTGGGGGACCCCCGGTCAATGACGGGTTTAAGTGGTTAACACATTGATTTACCCAGGAAATGAGCCTCACAGTACTGTAGCAGTTGATGACTATAAGACTTTATTACTGCTGCCAAGACAAGTTCAAGATGAACTGTGCTTGCGCGCTCTAACACAGCTATGACATACATTACACAGTGCATGCAGGGATGTGTGGAACATGCAGTTCCACCCAAAGCGGGACAATCTCATAGTGTAGAACAGCCAACACCCAGACGACAGGCACTCCAAAGCTGATTAGAGAACATAACACTCACACACACACAGAGGAAGTGTGTGTAGGAGGATAGTCTGTATTGGTATGCACTATTTTGGCAGGAGACTCATTGTCAGGCGTGTCCAATGAGCAGGGGCGTCACAAGGGGTAGGAAAGTGGGACTGAGTTACTAGGGCCCAAGGTGGTGGAGGGGGCCTTAATTATTTTATACTTTAGCTATTGAAAAATAGTAGATATACAAGCTCACAGCGCGGCACCGAGTGCCGCGCTGTGAGCTTGTAGATCTGCTATTTTTGAAAAGTCGTGAAAATGTGTGCAAATCCTTGAATATATGTATTTTTTAAGCGAACATTTGTAACTCAAATTTTGCTTCCGGGGAGGGGTCCCTGGAACTAAATATTTTGAGATGGGGGTCTAGCTGTGGCCAAATACATATCATCTTGGGGGTCCTTCACATGAAAACGTTTGAGCACCACTGACATAGAAACATAAGTTTCTTGCACACATTTTCAAGATTTTTCAAAAATAGCAGATCTACAAGCTCGCAGCGCGGCACTCGGTGCCGCGCTGCGAGCTTGTATATCTGCTATTTTTCAATAGTTAACATTCACGGGGGGCCCGCAGTGAATCCTTGTACCCAGGGCCCAGAATTTGGTGTGACGCCCCTGCCAATGAGCGTGAGTGTAATCCAAGTACTAGGGATGGGACGATATGAAGATTTCATATCACGATTATTGTGACCAAAGAAATCACGATGTACAATATTATCGCGATAATCGAAATATCCCCAACATCCATTATCTTGCAGCGGAACATTTGCCAAAAAATAGCAGATCAACAAGCTTGTACATCGGCTATTGTTTGGCAAAGAGGTAGACAGTGAAAAAATAACAATACTGTATCAAGTACGTATATTATAAGTTTTACCAATAGAGGGTTTAAGTGGTACCGGATATGCAGCTCGCTGAATAAAAGGTGAATTGATCCCAGTGCATGACGGAGGACGATATCACGATAAATGAAATCTCCACGATACGATTATCGTGAGTGTTTTTTATCACGATAAACGATGACATCGCTTATCGTCCCATCCCTACTACGTACCACCTAATCTCATCGCTTCAGTCTTGGTCCAGCGATCACGGTGATGGGTCCATTGGTTTATGAGTTTCCTCACAAATTTCTCATATCGTTTCTGTTGGGCAGAAACCTTGCATCTCCACATTTCGACATTTTATGTTCTCTCGTCTCGTCTGTTATTGGACATACAAGGTTTAAACCCGACAGCAACAATGTGCAACACATGAGAAATGACGCTTGATCAATGAGTTGGTCAAGTGTCAATTTGCCTTTAGGATAAATGAGATTTGGTCCAATGCTCTGCGGTGATTGGACGCTGGCTTGTAGTCCTGCATGCTCATATGGGTAATTATGATGGTCTACAAGCCTCCGTGGCACTCTATTAAGGAAAATATATATATGGTATATAGAATAACCTTTTGTAATGTTATTCTCAAACTTAATCAGGACATAATTGGAACATTCAGAAAAGGATTAATCTGAATCAAGGTCAGTTCATCAACAATCACATCCCTGAACCTGAATATACAAAAGTGTGACCTCAAGTCAGTGTCACTCAGTGAGTGTGGTAACTTCCTACAGTGTGATAATCACTCTACAGTGAATGCTGTAACTTCCTACAGTGTAATACTAGGGACTTTAAGCTCCGACGATTTTCAGGACGTTAAGCAAACAGCCGTCAGCGACGGGGTCCCACCACTTTTACTGAACTCTTTGGTTCCCATGGTGACGCGTCTATGCAGCAGACGTTGTAACCACTACGTGGGAAGGTAGCTTCTGCCGTTGTAGGGACGGCTGCGATGGCGAGCAGGTTTATCTATCGAGTGCTGATCCATTTCCGGTTGCCTTAGCAGTCTGCCGTAGCCGTCGGAGCTTAAAGTCCCTAGTCACTCAGTGAGTGCTGTCATTCCTAAAGTGTGATATTCACTCAGTAGAGTGGGGTAACCTCCTACTAGTGTGATGTTCCACACTGAGGTTATAACTGTAAAATGACTCATTTACACAGTGTTTTCCCTAGCGAGTGTTTTCTTTGTGGTACGGCTCTTGATTGCCTATTTTTACAATTTTACTTGCACTATATCTTTTCCTGTTTCATAATCAGAAGTTTGCATGAAAATCGCAAATTTCCAGGCGTGTTTAAAGATGCAGTGCCATGATTTCTTTCCCTCCTAAAACATGATGATCAGGTATTATAATTAAACTAGGAGGAAGATTTGTTCAAAAGAAGTTTACAGAAAGTGTTAAAATTGGGTGTGTATGTGGCCACACCCACCAGTTTATTAACTATGCCTGGTTGTCAGGTGACCCAGCTGAAGTTAGCCGCACCCACAGTGTTGGGTGAATGGTAAAAGGGGAGGGGATGATTTTATGATGCCATTAACTCAGTGTTTTTCGTCTTTCAGCTTTCATGAAGTAACCAAAAATACACAGGGAAGACAAACCTGCACATTATAACCACACCTGGGGGTCTATTAGAGTAATGTCAACTCCATAGACACATACAAAACAGAAAAAGTACAACACTATGGCACCACCTCTTTAACATTAGTGAAACACTGGACTTACCAACTGATGGTCCTGATATACTTCATTGCAGGCAGTGTCGCACACTGAAAATAGCAGATCTACAAGCTAACAACACTTCGCAACACCCACACGTTGCACACTTGTAGTTCGGCTATTTTGCGTGATTGACACCGGCACACAACTGAGTAAATCTGACTTGGGAATGGAGCGATGGACTGAGATGCCATAGAATCAGTGTTTCTCAAAGTGGATTTGAAGGACTCTCTAGATCAAGGGTCTTCAACAGGGGGTCCGGGACCCCTAGGGGGTCCTCAGAGTTACTACAGGGGGTCCTCCAAATCTTTGAGTGATATATATATATATATTTTATATTAACCACTTGAACCCTCTTGTCCATATTCTGAGAGACATTGTGGCAAAAATAAAAGATCTACAAGCGTTCTATTTTTGGCAAAGAGCTTTGGTGTATTGGGGGAAAAGAGCAGACTAAGTACAGAGTGAAAGGTCAGGTTTATTAAGAATTGACAGTTCAAGTGGTTAAATATCTGAAAACACAAATTGACATGAATCCAACATGATTGGATGATGAATTGTGCTGTCAAATAATGAAACTACGGAATCTATGATAAGGTTGTGGGGTCCCTGCTTCATCTCTCTCTCAACTAAGGGGTCCTTGGCCTGAAAATGTTGAAGACCCCTGCTCTAGGTTCCTTTATGGGGGTCTAAATTGACCCTTATAAAGTCTGTAACTTTGACAGTGTGCAAATGGAACCAATTTGTAAACTGTCAAAGTTAAGGAGAAGACCTTCAAATGTCAAAGTTTGAGAACCACTGTCATAGATAGATAAACACAAGCTGGATCAAGGCGATCTACGTATAATGCGACGAGGCATGGGTTTCATTCCTACGTACATGGTCTGCAGGAGGCTCTGTGGAACCGTGCAGCCAGCCTTCGGAGGGAAGTTCCAAAACAATCCGGGCCCCATCTAGCAGTGGGTATAAGAATACAAGAGACAAGATCTACGCCTGGTATACTGGTGCATTGCAGGTGCAAAGGCAGCAACAAGACTCACAGAATTACAACAGACAGGAGGCTCCATGCAATAACTACACACTGCAGACACCATAACGTTTGCCCTCCCGCCCCTATACACACACACACAACAAAAATGATCCCTTGTAATAAATTTGCTACAGCAGATAAAAGAGAGAGATGTGAACATTAACATTAATGATAGAAATAGATTTCCTGTTAAAATAAGGGCTGGCCAAACTGTCACTTTTATACCTCTGAATAGCTATATACAGTACAGTAAATAATGCAATGCTATGGTGTAGTAGTGTATTGTATTTGTGTAGTACTTGATCCAAATATTTCTGTGTAATACAACCTCATGAGTGAATGAATTAATAATGATACTACTCAAAAATGTATGATATGTGGAACAAGCGAGAGGATTTGTCACGCTCAGCATAGCTGATGCAGGAGGAACAAATCCATGGGTGTATGGCTCTTTGTAAATCTATTTATATACTGTGTGCTATGAAACACAACTGCTCCCGTAGGAACGGCAGGGGCGGAATGTCATGAGCTGGGGAACAGCTTAACTTGTTATGTGTGTGGTGATCTGGTATGTTTTTCATATCATACTTTATAGACAGAGTAGAGAGAGAGAGAGAGAGAGAGAGGGAGGGGGAGAGAGAGAGAGAGAGAGAGAGAGAGAGAGAGAGAGAGAGAGAGAGAGAGAGAGAGATTGTGCGTCACTTTGTGTGCGTGTGTGTGTGTGTGTGTGTGTGTGTGTGTGTGTGTGTGTGTGTGTGTGTGTGTGATAGGGATGGGACGATATGACATTTTCATATCACGATTATTTTGTCAAAAGAAATCGCGATTTACGATATTATCGCGATAATCAAAATCCATTATCCTGGGGTGGAACATTTGCCAAAAAAATAGCCGATCTACAAGCTCACAACGCGTCGCGTTGTGAGCTTGTAGAACGGCTATTTTTTTTTGGCAAAGACATTGATAGAGATTGAAAAGAAGACTGTATCAAGTACGTATATTTTAAGTACCTTTTACCAATTATAGAGGGTTTAAGTGGTACCGGATATGCAGCTCGGCAAATAAAAGGTCAATTGATCCCAATACATATATTATAAGTACCTATTACCAATTATAGAGGGTTTAAGTGGTACCGGATATGCAGCTCGGCAAATAAAAGGTGAATTGATTCCAGAGCAGGATGATATCACGATAAATTAAATCTCCACGGTTACGATTATCGTGAGTGTTTTTTATCACGATAAACGATAATATCACGTATCGTCCCATCCCTAGTGTGTGATTCAAAATAAAGTCACTCCTTTTTTTTTACAGACGCCCATCACTTTTGCACCAAACACTGAAGTGCTACTCGTAGCTCAGACACATTCAAGCAGAGGCATTTGGCCCTCAGAGAAAACATGAACGTTAATGGGACTACTTAGTACTTACAACCATCAAAGATGTTTCCTCACCCAGCACATTTCATATAATTGCAGGTGCATTACATCATGATGGAAGTTCAATCACAGCATTCAACAACCCATGCGGAGAACGTTAGCAGACAGAAATTCAATACACGTTTATGACTTCCACGTACACTAATCAAGCAAACGGCCCAATAATCCATTGCAAAGCCAAAGCCAATATTAACTCCAATTCCAAACCTTAACAGATGCCACCTACGTAAAATATGCACCCTTCTGCTTCTTAATGTTGTTACACAGCAATCGCTGAATGTTGATTGTTGCCAATAAACGTCTATGCCCTTTGTTAAAAGTACAATGACTTTCTGTATATTGTATATGAACAATATCAGCATCGCCCCCGGGCCACAACACAGTAGAATATTAGTCTAGTGTAACTGACAGGCCAGCTCCAGATCCAGTACACTTGTCACAAGTTGTTAGATTGCATTTCAGTCACAGCCAGGTTAATATACATTTATTGCACTTGTCCAAGCTCGCTGTATAGCTTTCTATATCTTTTGTTGGGGGATAAGGCTAAAATGTAGACTATGTGACGCACTCTGTTTTTCTAGGAGTTAATAAATTCTCACGCCAATGCAGAGGCTGGCATGGGGGGCACCGGGTAAAGTAGAGTATAGTGCCTCACAAACAGCCACCAGGCAAGGTAGTATTATGCTCTCGCTCAGCTATGTATCATGCTTCGAAAAGAATCCCTTGCATTTAAAGACACCAAGATTAATCTGACTCCCTGGAAAAAATTAAGTACAAAGTTAAATTGTAAAGTACACAAGTTAAGCCTTAATTGATGATACTGTACAAAGATTTCCAGACGATATTTGCACACTGTTGAGAATCAATGGCCCCCTGAAGACGGGAAAAATCAAATCAAATACCTTACCTGTGATGTTGTATAGGACTTGTTCAATTTGGTGAAGTCTGAGCTGAGCTATGAGTGTTGGTCTGCTTGTCTGTGTCTGTCTGTGCGCTTCCCTCAGGCTGTTGCTGTCTGGAAGAGAGAGTGCTGGTGAAGTATGTGCGCACTGGAGAGAAATGAGGCAGTGTGTCTGTGATCCTCTCTCTCTCCCTCCCTCTTTCCCTGCCTCTCTCCCTCCCTCCTTCCTTGTAATAAACAGAGAACACGTGGCTTCACCAATGATGCAGCAATGCATGCTGAGGATCAGAGGAGAGGAGAGGAGAGGAGAAGGGAGGAGAGGAGAGGATGAAAGTGCCGGGAGGAAAATTATTTGGAAGATAAAAAAGATTTGAATGATGGATCATAGAGGTGACCAGAAATAATAGAGAAATGGATGTGCAGTGCACCCCACACACACACACACACACACACACACACACACACACACACACACACGCACACGCACACACACACACACACACGCACACGCACACACACGCATAAACAGTTACGTTTGTCCTGCTCTTGAATGCAGGACAAAAATCTTCAAAACAGTATGAAATCACACAGCGAAAACATTGACAAGTCCACTTTTGGACAACTCTGATTGCTAAATTAAATTAGACCTCACCTCAATTCCTACTCACAGTCATACAACTCCTCCATACCTCCAAAGCCTGATCAACCCCTACAACCCCACCCGCTCACTCAGATCAGCTAACACAGGGATGCTGACAGAACCCTCGCTAAAAACCCCAGGACAAAAATCCACTTGGCCTTGACAGTTTGCCCTCCTGGCCCCCAAACTGTGGAATAAACCCATAGCACTTACTGTAACACTCGCCTACCCTTGATGACCGAGTCATGTCATCAACAAGGATCTGTCCCATTTAGCGCCACCATCAGGCAGATTTTTTCAAACACATTTTTCGACACTGCGCCTACAAATTTTTCCCTAAAATCACAGTATGTCAATAGTCATGTCATCAACATGGATCTAACCGCACACTCTCTGGCCCTACCTAAGCAATACATTTGCCACGCACATCCCCCTACCTACACCCAGGAACCAATGGCACTTACAGGTATACTGTGTATACTGTTGTTTCCTGTTGAGATTGGCACATTTCACCCAGGTTTTTTTCATCTCACTCAGGTCACTTTGTCTGCTGACCTCACTCAGCAACAAAATAAACAGAAAATAAACACAAATTTAAATAAAAAATTCACAGGAGGCAAGCAGTGATCACCCCATGATGTGCACTGCAATGCAGTTTCAAATGCACTACATTGCAGGCGCTTTTTGAGAGTGAAAAAATAAGAAGACATGTGTGATCTGGGCAGCTTGCCCCAGAAAATGTGCCAATCTCAGCAGGAAACAACGGTACATGTGACCTGACGGTCGCTTATCTCCCGATTAGGGAGTCTTACTGATTGTAATTCGCTCTGGATTAAAAGTATCTACTAAATTAACGCTGAGTTTTTAACACTGTACAATGCATCTATGTGTAATGTGTCTTCCTCCATCTGTCCGTCTGTCAGACATCAAACCTATTTACTACTTCTTTGCTCATGATGTGTCATTCTCTGTGCTTTCCCCACAGAAGGACACATTCAGAAGTACATTTACTTGAGTGCCGTATACTCAAGTGCTATTTCCATATTCTTATATTTTTAGAAGATTTCTTGAAAATGACAATATTTCAACATAGGAATGCATTGATAATAAAATGTAAGGGTACTTAGTCATTTGTACTTTTTAATACTTAAAAGGTGTGGTTCTATTTGAATGGTATGTTTACAGTGTCTTCATCAGTTCTGTTATAAACCGCCCTGTAGCTGATCTAAAATCACTGTAAGCAATGGTCTCTTGGGGCTTATTGCTTTATTACACAACAGCCCACTAAGCTCAAATTAAAACTGTTTCCAATTTAGAAAATTGAACATAAACTCTCCCCCGGTGCAGTTTCCATCAGATGTTCACTGTCCGAGTGCCCTTAATTGTGGATGTTGTATTTCCTGTTCTACCACCTCAGCCTCTAAAAGCGGTTCTTTGGTTCATAATCAATAGGGGTACCTCTCCTGTAGAGCACCTGTCTTAAAGGTGCTATTTGTCAAAGGTGCTAATTTATACATAGAACCATTAGAGGAGGATAAATTAAGCTAGATAAAAGCATGACTAGATTAGCCAGCTTTGCAGCTGAAAATTCATAAGGGCACGTTACGTTTGAGACGCAAGCACTACGCCACGGTTGTCACATTGGGAATTATTTGCACCAAGTAACATCATGTTCATGATGACCAACCCACATGTTGGATTTAAAACAGAGTGGGAGCTACCACTGCAAAGGCTCAGTCGCCCTTTTAGCCTAGTTTTCAGGATAGCTAGAAGCCCTTCAGAAGACCTGAGAGATCTCACAGTGTCAAGGGGATGCAGTAGTATACACATTATGAAAAGTGGGGCTAGCCCGTGTAGGTGCTTCATAGGTGATTAATATCTGTCTAATTCTACATTTGATGGGTAACCAACGTAGTGACAAGAACTGGTGTATTGTGTGTGTGTGTGTGTGTGTGTGTGTGTGTGTGTGTGTGTGTGTGTGTGTGTGTGTGTGTGTGGTGTAGTCTATTGTAGTGTTACTGTTGATAATGTGGGCCAGTGGTAATGTGGAGCAGTAATAATGTGGGACAGAGCAACTATCTTGGTGAGGTCACCTTTGACTGCTATTATTTACACAGGAACCACTTTATGTATCTCATATAACATTGAAAGACAGACAGATAGAACATAGTACTTTATCTAGGATAACATCCATTTCAAAAGCAGAAGAAGCATAACATCAATTACAAAAGCAGAAAAGGGGGGGAGGGGAGGGGAGCATGGGGCCTTAGTCTATTTACAAGTCACAAGTAGCAGCCGCCTGAAGGTGACTTTTCATACCAACTTTGAAGGAGGCTAGGGATTTGCCCTCCTTTAAGGCTTCACTGTAAATCACCTTGATGCAGTTAATCTATTTAAATAAAGTGTTATTTTTCAGTTGCAAATAGACTGCCCCTGCAGGGAAACCAGACTATAGTACTTGTCCGACTTTATTCCATCCTCTCCTAAGTAAACTTTTTTTTGCCATGCTACTCCTCCCAGTTTTGGGAGAGGTTGGGCCATATGTCAAATCGAACGACTTCATTGGGACACGCATGCGTGCTATTTTGCTAAGAGATACGTTATATAGTTAAATACATATATACATTTATTTGTTAATTAATTTTCTCCATTGACTTTAATTAAAATGACTTTTCCCAAATATGGAGATGGCCAACATCATAGATGTCTGACATCATAGACCGCATGAGACTGACACAGTATGTCCGTATATTGGCCTTCCAAAGATATGGGCTTAATATTGATGACATCAGGGATCTCCATATATGGCCATTCATTTATTAGTGAGTTCATTCTCCCCATTGACTTGAATGGGGAAAATTCAAATGGTAAAAAAAATGTATAAAATCAATTTGCGAAATTCACATCACGGCAACTACAGTTGCAATTTCCAATTACATCTTTCTAGTTAGTGTGGTTGCCCAACAGGGCAACACATTATAGTCCTGGGGAAACCTTATCTATTACTAGGGTAACTTTTCCGCTGCCATTGGAAATTGATGGAATCAATGGGAATGGGAATCAATAGTGAATCAATAGGATAGGGAATCAATGGGAGTGGGAATCAGACATACTGTGTCAGAGCTTCACATGACAGTTAGCTTACTTCAGAATACTAGAAATTCGCGGCCGCTGGCGCGGCCGCTCATATCTAGAAATCGCGCCCTAACGGGCGCTCATATTTGATCATAGTCATTGAAGACACAGAACTGTTTTAAAGTAGCAGTGTTTCTGGCAATATCAGCAAAAAGACAAACGAACAGACAGAGGAAATTTAATATATAGTGTGTTGTTACTTTGCTCTCTCTCTCTCTCTCTCTCTCTCTCTCTCTCTCTCTCGTGGCCCCCTCTCTCTGTTACTTTATCGTTTGAGAGAGAGAAATGTATATCTGTGCACAAACACGTAACGTTACGGAGCTGCTGTGCAACGTGTATCTTAAATGTCTGCACTACACTGTCCTTGCCACCAGGGGACACAGTAGGCCTATACACTCATAAGTACACTGCAGCATGGAACTATTTGTAAGTCTGTGTTTCGGCCGGAAGGTTTCTAATGGACGTACTATGATGTAATTCACGTCATAGCATTAAATTATTGTTTTGTTTAATTGTACATCGTGCAAGTACAATACGTTCAGGGAAAGCAGCTAGGAATGTAGGGGGGAAATGCAGCGATGTATGTGTGAAAGGAGGAATCTGTAGAAGCAGTGGTGTGAGAGTCTATCAATGACATGCTTAAACAACACCAGGAGCTCGCCTGTCTATTATAGTAAAAAGATAGTCACATCAGTCACCACACTTGCAATTTCCAATTGCATCTTTTCTAGTTGTAGTTGTCCCTGGCATCCTAGGATTCATTTGGTACCGTGTACAGGAACAGTGTATACCAGAGGCATCTCAATGTTCTGGTCAGTCCACGCTCAAGCCTCATCATTTTATTGTAATGTCGATGTCTATGTGCCGCCGGGTTCCACAGTGTGGGCATACTGCCAACACACTGAGACCTGGGAGAGCTAGGCTGGCTGCTGTTCTATTGACTCATCCGGCCGTTAGGCTGAAAATTGGTCTCTAGATGTTCACAACATATTCCTTCGCACTGCAGGGAGAGAGACAGAGACAGAGACAGAGACAGAGAGAGAGAGAGAGAGAGAGAGAGAGAGACACACACACACACACACACACACACACACACAGACAGAGACAGAGAATGAGTATACTGGGAGAAAGATAATTACACAAAAACCAGACCGGTGCCCGTTGGGAAGAACAGTCACCATTGACGTCCAGTTGTGCAATCTCTAAATTTGGGTATCGTTTCAGCATGCAGCTGTTACCATGGTGGCAACTCTGTTTAGTATCATTGATGTCAGCATGCTCATCGCCAAATGTTGGCATTATTTCAGCAAGCGGCTGATATCATGTAGATGTCACCATGCTCATCTACAAATTTGGGCATTGTTTCAGCATGCGGCTTTTACCATGGTGATGACACTGTGTAGTATCAGTGAGGTCAGCATGCAGACAGACGGACAGTGGACAGACATTCGCTAAAGTAATAGTGAGATGAGATGAGTATGACACATAAGAAGGAGGCCAGTTAATGGGGCCCTTGTTCCTGCATGAGAGAATACTGTTGTCTTATAGCCATATACAATACAGTAGGACAATGTTATGGTCCAGACTGTGGGGTTGATCAGGGGCGTCACAAGGGGTAGGAAAGTGGGACTGAGTTACTGGGGCCCAAGGTGGAGGGGCCCTAATAACTTTATCTATTGAAAAATAGCAGATATACAAGCTCACAGCGCGGCACCGAGTGCCGCGCTGCGAGCTTGTAGATCTGCTATTTTTGAAAAGTTGTGAAAATGTGTGAAAATCTTTGAATATATGTATTTTTTAAGCGAACATTTCTAACTCAAATTTTGCTTCTGGGGGTCCCTGGAACTAAATATTTTGAGATCGGGGTCCGTGGCCAAATACATATCATCTTGGGGGTCCTTGACATAGGTTTCTTGCACACATTTTCACGATTTAAAAAAAATAGCAGATATACAAGCTCGCAGCGCGGCACTCGGTGCCGCGCTGTGAGCTTGTATATCTGCTATTAACATTCATGGGGGGCCCGCAGTGAATCCTTGTACCCAGGGCCCAGAATTTGGTGTGACGCCCCTGGGGTTGATAGATGGCTAAGTAGATGTCTCACACAGCAGAAATTAGATGGAGCAAAGAGAGTGCGAAAAATCTATTACTTTACTCTTACACTTTCAAAGTGTATACAATCCAATTATTGGTGAAGAGATTATAGGAGCTATTACCTCCTGTGCATGTGGTTGGATAAGAAGGGCTACAACGAATGCTGGGTGATTGATCATACATTTCTTTATATCACATATCCACAAACATTTAAAGACGGCATTTAACCACTTAAATCCTTGCATCCATTTTGTGGGGAAAGCTTTCGTTGAAGATAGCAGATCGACAAGCTCACAAGGTATCGCACTGCGACGTGTTGTGAGCTTGCCGATCGCTATCTTCATTGAAAGTTTTCCCCACACAGAAAATACACTAGTATAGAGCCCTGAGGGACTCGGGTCAACCATATGGGGTTTAAGTGGTTAATTAACACCTAAATTGAGAAGATTAACATTAAAGACAGGGTGAAATCAAAAACATGTTTTTCACACTTTTAGAGCATATCTGTAGTGATAATATGGCCATACCTAACACTAGATGCCAAAAAAATAGAAAATAAACAATTTTTGTGTATATTTATATCAAAGGTCCCTAAATAGGCCATTCTTAATTACTTCCTGTTAACAGAAATTCAAAAAGTGTTGACATAGATTGAATATAAATGAACCTTTGATTACATTCACCTGTTTGTTTCCCATTGCTGGCTCCCATTACTCCCATTACTCCGATTTTAAATCCCATCGCCTGAAGGGCTGGTCCCCTCGGATAGGTTCAGAAACACACAGGCTTCCTTTTCAAACTGAAACTTCAAAATAAAATACCCAAAATAGTCATTTCATTGGGTCTTTAACAACTAGTCCTTACCCGTTCAAAGATATGAGCTCCGAAATGATGTGCAGTGTGTGGGTTATGGGATGTGCACTGTGCACACAGTATATGAGGGATGGAAAGTAACTTTAACTGGTGCTTTGCTTGCATCATAATATGTAGGAGCATCAATGTAAGAAATACCCGTTTCGTTTAATGGCTACAGAGATACTGTGTACCGATCTGCATGATTTTTGGACAACATCTGTAACCCCCCCCCCCCCCCCCCCCCCGCCCCCACACACACACACACACACACACACACACACACACACACACACACACACACACACACACACACACACACACACACACACACACACACACACACACACACACACACACACACACACACACACACACACACACACACACACACACACACCTGGTTAAACATGTTGCCTCATGCTAGATGCAGAATAGATATGCCTCATGCTAGATGCAGAATAGATATAGATACACCATAAAAATGCTAATATACAGCATATGATTTGTGAAAGTGACAAACGGGCTTCACAGTTATGTTAGGTGTGTTCATATGCTAATGGTGATGCGATTTCAGATCAATTGCTCCAGCCACTGAGGAGAAACGCTGGGACAGACAGACAGACACTCAGACAGACACTCACTCAGACAGACAGACAGACATTTGGAAAATTATATGTTTGATGCCATCCATGGTCCATGCATGGGGAGAAAGTCTGGGGAGAGAGGCGGTTCAGAACATGAAAGTTGCTGTCGGCGTGTCTCGCTGTTGTTGCCGTGGCGTAAACTTTACGCCACGGCAACAACAGTGACACAACAAGTCCGGGACCCCTAGGGGTTACTACAGGGGGGCTGCCAAAATCTTTGTTTTCTTGCAATGGGCCTGGTGTACAAGATTCACTACACCTCCAAGATACCCATGTACCTGGCAAACTACTTCTTAAAGGTCAAGGATGTTCACGATCACAACACCAGAGGCAGCTCCACTAATCATCATCAACGTAGATTTAACACTAAACAAGGCGCTAAACTCATTCTCCTGCTATACCATCAACATGTGGAACGCCATTCCACAAGCCTTAAAGGAGAGCAAATACCTAGCCTCCTTCAAAATTGGTATGAAAAGTCACCTTCAGACAGCTGCTACCCGTGACTTGTAAATAGACTAAGCCTCCATGCTCCCCCCCCCCCCCTTTTCTTTTTTTGCTGCCTTTGTATTTGATGTTATGCTTTTGAAACTGACATTATCCTATCTTTCAATGTTATATGAGATACTTAAAGTGTGGTTCCTGTGTAAATAAGCCTCGGCTTTCTAGGATCTCCTTTTAGTTGACCTTGTACCAGTGATTTGTACTGTCATGAAACTGTACTTTTTTCTATTGCAAACTTCTAATACATTCTTCAATCAATCAATCAATCAATCAATGTGAGATTATTTTAAATGAACAACTTGAACCCTCACATCCCTATTCTGAGGAGAACTTTAGCCAAAAAATAGCAGATCTACAAGCTCTCAACGTCTCACGCTGCGAGGCGCTGAGAGCTTGTAGATCGGCTATTTTTGACAAATAGGTTTGGTGTAGAGGTTAAGTGGCTTAATCAATGTCTGAAAGAAACACAGGAACACAAATCCGACATAGACTGATGACAGTGCTGTCAAACAAGTCTATGAATCCATCTATGAAATCTGTGAAAATCTACTGCACAATTGTATACAATAATAATATGTATTGGGGGTCCCTGCTTTCTCCCTATCAGCTAAGGGGTCCTCCTTGGCCTGAAAATGTTGAAGACCCCTGGCATAAAGCATTCTGTGAACCACTATATTTTCCGCGTTATGTGTTTTGGTTCTTTGAAATTCCAGTGTCTCCTCAGCCGTGAACTATTACATCATCCACTGCAACCGTGTTTGGTGGCCGAGTTTGACATCATGGTAAATTCCTTAAAAGCAAGGGCAGCCATGGTGCCAGTTTTGCCTGTGATTGCGACCGTCAGGTCGCACTTACTATCAAAACCTCCACAAACTGTAAGTAAGTCAGTCCCTCCGTCTGTCTGTCACACCTCACACGTCACACTCTTGCCCTGCTCATATCTCCGCAACCGTTGCCCCGATCCATGCCAAATTTTGCACACACGCTCCTTGCCTGCCAAACTACAACCTCCAAGGACCCCCGGAGCTCCAGGGACCCCCAGGTCCCTGGGGGACCCCCAGATGTAAAAAATGACCAAATGTGCAAAAATGACCAAATGACCACCCCAACGGGGCTGCTCACAGGGAATTCCCGGGGACCACCGACTCCTGGTGCTCCAGAACGGATGCAAAAGTGGTGGCGCCCCCAGTGGAGGACCCCCTCCACTGCAGCTCACATAAAATGCCGTAACTCGGGCTAGGAGCGTCCGGGAGAGCCGGGGCCGGTACCTATTCGTCCGCCAAGGCAACGCGGAGACCCCACCCCTCATTTCTCACATGCCCCTCTTCTAGCGCCACCATGAGGCCGATTCTTGCAAAACACATTTTTGGACACTGCTCCTACAGATTTTGCCCTAAAATCACACAAATCGGTACACACTATGTCTACACGTCCCCCTACACCCAGGAACCAATGCGACTTACAGCCCTCTTTGTGTATACCTGTCACCTGACGGTCGCTTATCTCCCGATTAGGGAGTCTTACTGGTGGTAATCTAGCTCTGCTAGTGACTATTCAGCTGCTGCAGCTCTGACCCCTGCAGGGAAGTATACGGCCAGCTGACCAATCAGCGCAAGCTTCTAACCCTCTCTGGCCTTTTATTACTCCCCTCAGCCATGGCAAATAAAGGCTGGCTGTGATAGTGGTTCATGATTCATTTTACATTATGAAATGTCACACCACACCCAGGCAAACCACATCACTGCCTCCTGCTTGGAGTCGTGGATGAAACGGCTGTACATCAGGGGTCTTCAACAGGGGGTCTGGGACTCCTATAGGGGGTCCTCAGAGTTACTACAGGGGGTCCACCAAATCTTTGTGTGATAGAAACTTGTTTTTTTTCCCTCTTTCTTATATTAACCACTTGAACCCTAGCGTCCATATTCTGAGAACTTTAGCCGAAAATAGCCGATCTACAAGCTCACAACGCCTCGCAGCCGCGAGGCGTTGTGAGCTTGTAGATCGGTTATTTTGGGCAAAGAGCTTTGGAAGGGGAAAGAGCAGACCAAGTACAGTGAAAGGTTGAGTTTATTAAGTATTGACCGTTGTGGTTAAAAAAGTATTGACCGTTCAAGTGGAAAACACAAATTAACATGAATCCAAAATACACTGTTGATCGTGCTGTCAAACAATGACAATATATCTATGAAAAGGTTCTGGGGGTCCCTGCTTCATCTCTCTCTCAACTAAGGGGTCCTTGGCCTGAAAACGTTGAAGACCCCTGCTGTACATGGTGTGTCGGCTAACACTCTTAAATTGTGTTAATTTAGTGAGGAAATGGTCCTTAAAGCTATACTGTGTAAGATGCTCAACTAGTGGTCAGTAGCCCTATAGCAAACCGCGGTCTTTCGGCCGTTTTTCGTACCTTCACACCCCCGCGTCTGCCTCCACAACGCCGAGAGCTATCTTTAGAGGGGTCCCTGGTTCCTGTGCGTTCAGGCATTCCGGAGAAACGGACTACTTCACCCTGCCTGGTAGGTGAGATTACCTTTTGAGTAAAGAGACACACGGGCGACTACAAATATGGCCGCCATAGCGACCCCACTTCAAGATGCGCTGTGATTGGCCGGCAGTGTATAACCCTCGCTGTGATTGGCCGGTAGTGTGATGACGCAATTTTGCCGCGAAATTCTCCCCCCCTCACGGCTCATAGAAAACATAAAAAGAGAAGGCTTTAGAAGCTGAAAATAACGGAGTGGGGGTTCTAAAACTTTAGCGATTTAACAGTTAGGACAATTTTAAGATTTGTTTTATAAAAAAAGTTACATGGTATAACTTTAAATGTAATTGCGATAAATTAAATTTGTATTGAACGCGAATGTTCTTAACATTTGAGCAAAACCTCACTGTACAGTACCACCTGTGTGCACTTCACTAGGGGTGCAGGAAAAAATCGATTCGAATTTGAATTGTGTTTCCAACATGGTAAGATTCAGAATCGATTCTCATTTTCCAAAATTAGATTTTTTTTATTAGATAATATGATTTTTATTTAATGATTTTTTATTATGATTCTTTTATTACGATAATTTATTAGATATTATGTTGTGTTTGTACAAGTTAAAAGAATGTGTGCAAGCACGAATAAATCAGACATGTTGTCTTGGATTTGCCTTTGTGTGTTTACATTATTGCAATAAGTTGATAAATATAATTGATTTACAATTATAAAAGCTACATAAATGTACTCTGCTTTCATGCCAGCAGACTAGAGTAGATCCTGATATATGAATTGAATAGAGAATCGTTTTGAACCGAGAATTGTTTTGAATAGAGAAGCGTTATTGCATCGGAAAATAATTGTTTCTGAATTCGAATCGTTTGGATTTGAAAGAATCGAAAAAAATCGTGAATCGTGACCCCAAGAATCGATTCTGAATGGATTCGTGGGATACCCAAAGATTCGCAGCCCTACACTTCACGGCATGCCTGCATGGGAGTTTTCTTTGGCAGGGAAACAGCTGATGTAGAGTGGAAGATTTATTGCCAATCAGCATGTATTCAGTAGTAACAAGGTAAAGAGTGTGGTGTCATTTTACATGTTGTGGTGGTTCGTTCAGACACCGCCCGCCAGGTAGGCCCCGCACGTCGGAGAAGCGCACCCTGGATGGGAGAGCGAGGCCCAGCAGAGCAGTGCATGCTGTGGGCCAAGTCATTGAAGGGCGTTACCTGCCGGCCCACATGCTTCATCAAGCACAAGCATAATATTATTATGCACCTGTGGGCTACTCCAAACACAGGGTGCATAAGTAGAAGCCTCGCTCTCTCCCCCAGTCTGTGCTGGATCTCCGACGAGCGAACACATGGGCAACCAGGCGGCTGGACCAGGAGCGGACCGACACTGAGGAGTGTGTACCTTTCACTGAGGAGTGCGTACCTACCACTGGAGAGTGAGTACTCAGGCGACCTGTGGAGATGGACCTGGAAAAGGACAAAGCAGCCTTACCAACCGGACCCCCAGGGAGCCAACACCATACCTATTTTGTTGAGTAGAACTCACTTCCCTTTAAAACTTACCTTGTATCCAACTATTCTCTGGCCCTAGGTCCCTTAATCCCTGTGTTCATTTTATTTAGAAGATAGAGGATCTGTTGGATTTAATTGAGAGCGGGCACCGTACTTACCTGTCACCTGTAGAGAGAAATACTCACCTATTACCTGTGGGAAAGAAATACTTTACCTGTCCCCTATGGAGAAGAATACTCACCTATCACCTGTGGGAAAGAAAGACTTTGCTGGAACCATACTCACCTATTACCGGTGGGAGGAAACCCCCCTAACTGACTCTTACCTACCCCTGGCCCCCCTATGAAGAGAAGAGACGGCAGCGCCCGCCCGGGGAAGAACCTATGTTGAACTGTTAATGACAATTTGAGTTATTCATATTTCTGTTGCACATTCATGCCACGTTGCATCATTCTGCTGTTGTAAACTAAGAATTGTTTAATAAATGCCCGGAGTTGGCAACACTGTTCACGCTCTCTTGTGTCTGGTTTGGGTTCAGTCACCACAATGTATTTATTTATTGATGGTTGATTTGATAGGGATACATATCAAGTGTATATAGACAGACAGAAAACAGCTATCCGATAAACGTCATAGAGTGGATGCTAATGTGCGATACCTGTCCCTCTAAAGGGCTTTTGTGAAAATAAGAATATAATAAAGTGATGTAACTGATTATGGCAAGATTAAGTAAAATATTCAATTAAACACACATTTAGCAATAACATAACGTAACTACAAAAGTGCAGCAGGTGTCCACCAGGCCGGGTTGCCTACTGCCAGCAAACTTTGGAAGCCAATCTTAGCCAATTCTAATGGAATATAATATAAATCTGACTGATACAGCTTTATCACGACACGTGTACCAATTCCAGGAGTGGTAGAAAAACGCGTTTTGAAGAAAACGCGAAATGGCGTAAAAATTGAAAATGGCCTATTGACTATAGGAGTAGGTCCTTGGCAAGGTAACATCTCATTAGGTCGAACACCCTTTGGATCGACCACCAAAACCTAACCTTAACCTCAGTAAAACTATGCCTAAACCTAACCCTAACCCTAAACCTAACCTCAGTAACCGTGACGCGGGTGATTATCTAACCTGCCAACGGGAGTTCGACCTATGGGGCAGTCGCCCTTGGAATCCAGGGATCTTTCTTCTTTTGATTTTTGGTGAAAGGTTTGTCATGGAGCAATGAACAACTAGCCTGGGATCGCATCCAATTTCAGGCTTCTGATCCGGTCGGGAGCGGATGGCGTCCTACTTCATTTTGTAGTCAAAACTGACTACACTTTGGCCGGAACTACCTAACCGGAATCAGTGTAGTGTCCAACACTACAATCAGTTTGAACCCAAAACAATTCCCCGCGCTCAAGGACATCATTTTAGTGCCTACCCAATAAAACCCTTAATGCGGCGTAGTTTTGCTAATTTTTTGAAAAGCTTGTTTGGTATATGCATCTTTTAGTCCAACTCGTAGCGACTGGCAAGTCTACGCTTCTCTAGCATTTATATAGGGATTGGGGAAACAAACAATGGGAACCAAAACAAAGCGACACCTCCGCTTCTTCTGCCATCCGGTCTAGGAGTGGCCTAAACCACACCAAAATGGCCTGTTGTAAACGAATACCAGGCTTTCCTCCAAGCTGGAAAGACTGGTGATGCGAGGATAATGAACAACTGAATATCTGTTTGCCAGTTTGTCAACCACATCCTCAGGCCAGGCCCACAAGCAGCTGAGGCAGTGTAACATACTGTAGTTAAATTCAGAAACTAGTGTACTACTGGACAAAGGAGGCATGATTGGTGCCCATGTCAGGCGAGCTCTAAAAAGCTATCTGAGCAACATTTTAATGGAAGCTTTACATAGTGAAATTAAATGTTTTCCCCATTGACACATTTTAAATTGTGTATTAAAGTTATACCATGTAACTTTTTTTATAAAACAAATCTTAAAATTGTCCTAACTGTTAAAGGGCAACTTTAGTTTTTTACAACAAGGGTTCATATTTTAGATTGTAATTAAAGAATATAAAAGATGAGTGTTAAATTGATTTCATTTAATTCCTTCTATTGTTTTAGAGGTTCTTATTTCAGTGTTTGGGGGCATGCGTACAAGTGGCTAAATATGTCATTTTACACAGAATAAGCCCATTCCCAAGATACAACGCAACCTTTCATGGTTGGATGTGACTTATGGGTGCTAGAAGTGTTACTGTAAATAGTAATAAAGAAACTGCTGGCTTATTGTGTCTACAAAGATATATTTAGCCACTTGTACGCATGCCCCCATGCGTACGCATGCCCCACATTTTAGCACAGTAAACACGATAAAACAATAGAACGAAGCAAATGAAAACATTTTAACAATCACTTTTTATTTTCTCTAATTACAATCTAAAATATGAACCCTTGTTGTAAAAAAAACAAAGTTGTCCTTTAAATCGCTAAAGTTTTAGAACACCCACTCTGTTATTTTCAACTTCTGAAGCCTTCTCTTTATATGTTTTCTATGAGTTGTGAGGGGGGGAGAATTTCCCGGCAAAATGATGTCATCTCCCACATGATACACTAACGGCCAATCACAGCGCAGATCATACACCACCGGCCAATCACAGCGAGTCTTGCTGTCTCTAAAGGAAGTAGCTTCCCTCAGCAACTGTGTTTACATTGGTGAAGGAATCTTGCTTGCTACTCCCTCAATCCTTGTCTAAAAATGACGGGAGACGGCTCTACGGATGCGTATCGGCGAGGCGGAGGTGCTCGGGACGGCCACGGTGGTCCGCGGACCCCCGTTCCGGAGGTCCGCGGCGACTCCGGCCGAAAAAAGCAATACCGCTACTGACCACTAGTTGAGCAGCTTCCACAGTACAGCTTTAAATACACAATTTAAAATGAGGGACTTGTGTCGTAAACGGTCATAACATTTTTATGACCGTGCCTAATTAGTTTTTCTTTCTCCCAAAGACACATCTCGTCCGTCCGTCCGTCCGTCCGTCCGTCCGTCCGTCCGTCCGTCCGTCCGTCCGTCCGAAACAGCGTTTCTCCTCAGTGGCTGGAGCAATTGATCTGAAATCGCATCACCATTAGCATATGAACACACCTGACATAACTGTGAAGCCCGTTTGTCACTTTCACAAATCATATGCTGTATATTAGCATTTTTATGGTGTATCTACTATCTATTCTGCATCTAGCATGAGGCACGTCTATTCTGCATCTAGCATGAGGCAAAATGTTTAACCAGCTCTGTGTGTGTGTGTGTGTGTGTGTGTGTGTGTGTGTGTGTGTGTGTGTGTGTGTGTGCGTGCAGGCAGGCGGGTGTGTGTGCAGGCGGGTGGGCGGGCGGGCCTGGGGGGGGGGGGGACAGTATCTCTGTAGCCATTAAACGAAACGGGTTTCTTACATTGATGCTCCTACATCATGCAAGCACCAGTTAAAGTTACTTTCCATCCCTCATATACTGTGTGCACAGTGCACATCCCATAACCCACACACTGCACATCATTTTGGAGCTCATATCTTTGAACGGGTAAGGGCTAGTTGAATTAAATTAACGACTGGTTGGCATGGGGCCATGCAGTTGAATCATAGGATAAATGTGAGAAAATCATAGAATTCTATGTTTATTTGTAATAAAAGGGATGCCATATCTAGTTATCCTCTGCCTCCAACTTTTTTCAATATCTTTGTTTTTTGTCTTTTCATTTGAAAATGTTTAAATAGTTCCCCCCACCATTTTATAGTAAATGGTCCATTTATAATAGCGCCTTTATCCAAGGCGCTTTACAGAGATTGTGCATTACATTCACCCTTTCACACACACACATTCATACACCGATGGCAGAGGAAACCATGCAAGGCACCAACCTGCTCACCGGGAGCAACTAGGGGTTCAGAGTCTTGCTCAAGGACTCTTCGACACCAACTCTGGGGGAGCCCGGGATCGAACTGGGAACCCTTCGGGAACCCTCCGTGTTCTAATGACGGTTTCTCTACCCCTGAGCCACTGCACTCTTTATTCAAATTGTTCTTTTACTGATTGCAATTGAGCCATCTGTCATGGCCCACATACTTATAGCCTATATACACGCGCACTATTTATATCAAGTGTGTATACGCCTGTCATTGTCGCCCTGCTTTAGATAATAAAGAGAGGTCTAAACTATAGTGCGTTCATCTTCCTCCTCCCACCCCACACAGAACACGTACATTGTCTGAGCCGCTGTTCCTGTGCCAACGAGGACGTGGTGGGGAGGGGCGGGGGCGTATAATGTTCATTTAGAGAGGCAGGGACGTGCTGGGCCCCTGATCCCTGATTCAGCCCGGGAAAAAGAGTTGGAGAGGCCCTCATTGCGCGCTATAGAGAGAGATCTCTCTCCATAGCGCTGCTGCTACTCAAAGATTTGCCATTTCAGATCATGACAAGTGCCAGTGGGCCAATTACATGAGTTATATTTCGTCGTTGTCGGGTGGAAACCTTGTATGTCCAAAACCGTTTGTTTTGTATTTATCATTTAAAAAATGAATTAAACTAGTGAAAACAGCCGATCTACAAGCACACAACGCCTCGCACCGCGATCGGCTGTTTTCACTACTTTTGTGCGACGGCCTTGAATGATGAAGCAGGGCTTTGCTTTGCGAAGAAATGTACAAATTTGAAACTTGGTGATACGAGGTTTCTTCGCGACAGTGGCGATTTACTTTGTTGGCCGCCCAGCCCCCAAAATGGAACAAAGGACGACATTTCATTTGATTTTTTTTTCCTAATGACCGGCCTGGACCGGCCCGGGAATGAACCGGCCTTTCGGGAGTTGTCCCGCTTTTCCAATTGGCCAGCACGTCCCTGACGTACATTGTCTGAGCCGCTGCTCCTGTGCCAACGAGGACGTGGCGGGGAGGGGAGGGGGCGTATAACGTTCATTTAGAGAGAGGATAGCCGGGGTGTCGCTTCAGATAAAGCTGATCCTCACACCTCATCACTGAGATGTGGCTGGCTGGCTGCGTGGCTGCATGGCTGCTACAGCAGCGCTCACACCTCATCACTGAGATGTGGCTGGCTGGCTGCGTGGCTGCATGGCTGCTACAGCAGCGCTCACACCTACCCACCTTCCCCTCCCACCGCCTCCTTTCTTCTTCCTCTTCTCCTGTTCTCCCTGACATTCAATCTCTCGCCTACGATCAGGAGCGTCACAAGGGGTGGGGGGAAGTGGGACTGAGTTACTATAGGGCCCAAGGTGGAGGGGGCCTTAATTATTGTATACTTTAGCTATTGAAAAATAGCAGATATACAAGCTCACAGCGCGGCACCGAGTGCCGCGCTGCGAGATTGTAGATCTGCTATTTTTGAAAAGTCGTGAAAATGTGTGCAAATGCGCGGCACCGGGCGAACATTTTTAACTCAAATTTTGCTTCTGGGGGGTCCTTGGAACCAAATATTGTGAGATGGGGGACCGTTACTATAGGGCCCAAGGTGGAGGGGGCCTTAATTATTGTATACTTTAGCTATTGAAAAATAGCAGATATACAAGCTCACAGCGCGGCACCGAGTGCCGCGCTGCGAGCTTGTAGATCTGCTATTTTTGAAAAGTCGTGAAAATGTGTGCAAATGCGCGGCACCGAGCGAACATTTTTAACTCAAATTTTGCTTCTGGGGGGGTCCTTGGAACTAAATATTGTGAGATGGGGGACCGTTACTATAGGGCCCAAGGTGGAGGGGGCCTTAATTATTGTATACTTTAGCTATTGAAAAATAGCAGATATACAAGCTCACAGCGCGGCACCGAGTGCCGCGCTGCGAGCTTGTAGATCTGCTATTTTTGAAAAGTCGTGAAAATGTGTGCAAATGCGCGGCACCGAGCGAACATTTTTAACTCAAATTTTGCTTCTGGGGGGTCCTTGGAACTAAATATTGTGAGATGGGGGACCGTTACTATAGGGCCCAAGGTGGAGGGGGCCTTAATTATTGTATACTTTAGCTATTGAAAAATAGCAGATATACAAGCTCACAGCGCGGCACCGAGTGCCGCGCTGCGAGCTTGTAGATCTGCTATTTTTGAAAAGTCGTGAAAATGTGTGCAAATGCGCGGCACCGGGCGAACATTTTTAACTCAAATTTTGCTTCTGGGGGGTCCTTGGAACTAAATATTGTGAGATGGGGGACCGTGGCTAAATACATATCATTTTGGGGGTCCCTCACATGAAAGAGTTTGAGCACCACTGACATAGGAACATTTAAAAATATTCAAATGTTCAAACATAGCAGATCTAAAAGCTTGCAGCGCGGCACCTGGTGCCGCACTGTGAGCTTGTATATCTGCTATTTTTCAGTTAAAGCACAAAGGAAGGCGTAATAATGTGTTCCCAGTCTAAATGCGTTAAACCCCCTCCCCCTATGAAGAACATTCACGGGGGGCCCCCCCCGGGCCCACAGTGAATCCTTGTACCCATGCATGCAGGGCCCAGAATGTGGTGCGACACCCCTGCCTACGATCTCCATTCATGTCTCTAATGTCCCCGTCTCGTCATTTTCCCCTGCTCTTGTCCATTCTCTCACATCACCTTCCTAACGTTTCTCTGCACCAAGTGCAGTGGTGGAAGAGGTACAGTGATTTAAAAGTAGCAGTACCACAAACATTCATAACTACACCCAAAATATGCCAATTATCTCTGTATATTCTTGTCGGAACGGAAATATAAATGACTCTCACACTCTGTTTCTCTCACTCTCACCCTGTTGTGCTATGTGATTTGAGCCGCTGTCTACATAAATTGCCAAGCCTTTTTCTGGCAATAACCAATTTGTGTTCCCCCCCCCCCCATCCATCCAGATAGGGCCACGCACAGGTCCTCTTTCCATCTGGTTTGCATCTATCAGCCACCACATAACAGACATAACACTATAGGACGGAATTATGGGATGTATGAGGCTGGCCATTCTGCGCATGCGTTAATTGAATTAATAGTTTAATAATGCATTTAATTCCATGAATTAATTAAAAACATTATTCCACTCATTTTGACAGCACTGTTATAGATAGATGATAGATAGATACCTTTATTATCCCAAGGGGGGAATTCAGTAAAACACACAACACAACACACCTCAAAACTGTACCACTTGAGTAAATGTAATACGTTACTTTCCACCACTGACTAACGTGCGCAGGGACTTCATTAATTGGCATAGAATGCACTTGAGAGGGAAAATGTTAACTAAGATGACTAACGCCATGGTAACAGCAGGAGGTGTTTTCACAGCCCTGCTCAAAATAGAAGCTCAAAACACTGCGTGCAGTGTCTGAAGTTACAGAGATGAAAACCACTGATGAGCTTAGATGTACACTCACTGATGCTTGGATGAATACAGGAGATGACAGCTCATACAGAGAGAGAGACAGAGAGAGAGAGAGATAGAGACACACACAGAAAGACAGACAGACAAAGATTTCACACTTGCTTTGGCAATGTAAACATGTTTCCCAAGCCAATAAAGCCCCTTTGAATGAAAAAGCGAGAGACAGAGAGAGAGAGAGATCTGGGATTATGCCCAACATTAAGTTGTATACACAAATAGTTTCATAACAAATACCAAATGTCAGACGCATTTGAAGCAGACACTGGCCAGAGGCAGCATTAGTGTCTTGTGTGTCAGGTTCCTGGACCCTTGCCCTGAGTCTGCCCTTTACTGTGGGCTAATCTTTTGGCTACGAGTGCCCACTCACACAGTCTCCTCCCAGCAAAACCATGCCAGAGTGTTGGGATGCCACGGCAGCTTTTGACTTTGAGACAACAACACTAAAACTGCCTGGAAGCGCAGGAAATCGGTTCCTTTACGGTTTAATCCATATTAAAATCACAAAGAGTTTCCCACTGCAATTATGTGCAGTGGGATGTTCAAACTGTTTTAGTTTTTTCTCCTGGGAAATTTGTACCGAGCAGGCATAACACAAACAATGTTAAATTCGAATGAAAAACAAAAATATAGAAGGGCACAGAATAAAAGAACAATAATGCATCAAATAGTACCTGTAACTTCAGACTTGCTGTAGTCTACATTTAGGGTCTTTAGAGTTGTCATGATTGTATGAGGATTACTAATCTCTCAAGACAGATTCTGCTAACAGCGGCAGTTGTGACCCTAGAGGCAAAAACAAACAAAACATAATTTACATAATGGATTCCCAGATTGGAGGATTTATGTATCAAAGGGACAGACAGAGATATAGGTTCTGCAAGACTTTGCAATAGATTGAAATGAAGTGGCATTACAGTAGACGTTAGACAAGGTTAATGAAACTGTATAGAGGGTATATATGCACATTTCTAAAGTGACAATTTAAGTAGCAAATAGGAAAGCTCAACGATCCTTTCACCCTTCCTGTCACCTCTTCTATCCCCTCGATCCCTCTTCTCTGGCCAGAGGTATCAAATTCTTTGATAAGCTATATCAATGACAACTACTTGTCAAACTACATTTAGTCTGCTGCTTGTTTGGATTGAACATCCCATCACTGTCCTGATACTTTGGATGTTATTAATTCATTCTGCTTCGATGGGTAGCTGTCCCTTGCCATCATTATTTATGTCAGCAGGTCAGGATCAATAACAGTGCCAACCCTGGGGCAATGTCAATAGCTTCCAATCACCAATGACCCGTCATTGAACTGCACGCACGCCACGCACGCACACACAGTAACATACATTCCTATAACTAGAGCAGAGAGCAGTGAAGTGGTTGTTTTCATGCTATGTGCTTCAGGGGTGGGTGATATGATGATAAATATCGTTGAGACGATAAAATGTCTCCACAATATGCCTTTTCAGAGATATCGTATATATTGTGATACAATGAGGGAGCCTTATAAAAATAATACGGTTGAATTGTTAATACAGAGATTCATTTAAACCTGCATTTTGTGTCTAAACCAGTAGTTCTCAAACTTTAAAATGTCAAGTTCTCCCCTTAACTTTGACAGAATACAAATGAAACCAAATGGACCCGTAAGGGTCCATTTGGTTTCATTTGTATACTGTCAGAGTTACATACTTGTAAGGGTCAATTTATACCTCCCAAAAGGAACCCAGAGAGTCCCTGGACCCCACTTTGAGGACCACTGGTCGGTCTGTTACTTGATACCGTGTACTGTAGATGGTTGTACTGTAAAGAATCGTGATAGGATTGTGTATCGTGAGGCAGCTTGGGAAAATATCGTGATATTGTATTATTTCCATATCGCCCACCCCTATATGTGCTGTTGTACCTTGGGGCGTGCACTGAGAATGTCTTTGGCTGAGTTCAAGCTTCAAGTGTGTAAGACACTGGGGCCTGTGAAGTGCTGATGTTGGCAGAAGCAGACGCATTGACGCAGGTGGCACTCTTTTAGGGGCCATGCACACTGGCTGAATGTCACCCCTGGATAACCAGCCTTTGCAACCCCAGGGAGCGACGCGAGAGACACAGCGGCTAAAGATCAGCACAGGCGTGCACACACACTGGCAAGTGGCAATACCTCTCACACAACAAATCATTATTGGATAAGCAAACACTACACTGGAATACAGTAAGAAAACAGATCCAACAGCCTACTTCAGCAGTATGGATTGTGTGGACTCTCTTTGTAGAGGCACTTGAGAGGGTGATATCATTTACTTAAGACTTAAAGTAGTTCACCCCCAAAATGACTTTATTTCTATTGATTACTCACGCCACGGAGACGGAGAGTTCAATCATATTTTCTGTTATTGTCGCATTGTTAAGACACAATTTTGATTACAGTAAATGTACCCCCATCGATTCCGGATGGGGACCCAAATGCATTTGGGTCACTATTCGGAATCAATGGGTGTCAAAAAATATTACTGAACTCAAGTCTCCATGGAGTAAGTAGTCGATAGAAATATTTTCATTTTGGGGGTAAACTACTACTTTAATGTTATTCCTGGAATATACAACCTGATTATTTTGTCATAAGATGTGGTGTGTGTGTGTGTGTGTGTGTGCGCCAGCCACACCGAAAATACCTGATCTATGAGGCACGGTGGTGCAGTTGATAGTGCTGTCGCCTCACAGCTAGAAGGGTTTGATTCCCGCCGGGGGAACGCTGTGGGCGTGTTTCCTCCTCTGCGTCCCACACCCTAGGAAAGGGCCTTTCTGTGTGGAGTTTGCATGTTCTCCCCGTGTCTCCTAGGGTAGATAGCCTCACAAAAACATGCATTAATCTTGTTTTCTATACAGCCTCCCCCAGAGGGGGCTCCCCAGGCGTGGCAGAGGGAGAGCAGAAACCAGGACTACAGGTTAGGCAATTGGCACTGGGTGAAAAAATGGGTTACAAAATCTTGGGATAAAATGTATAAAAAAAAGAAAATACCTGATCTATATTTTTGTAGGACTCCAAGGAATAATTTGAGATGCAGCTCAACACTGTACAGTATGTCAACAGTTTATATTAATGTATAATAAATTTGAAGGGAGAATGCAGTGTACATGCATAGGATTGTAATTCTACTGAATTCCAATTAAATGATATGACGACACATACTGTACATGTGATAAGAGTAGGGTGTTCACTGTGCACACTGAATACAGTGCAGGTTATTGAATTCCATATTTTACCCCAAACATGCCACAATACCCAGCATTGGTGTTGTACTAATTATTTTATTGAAATTGTAAAAATCAGGAATTGACTTCAATTCTAACTGCCATTACATTTATTTCAGTTACCTAAAACAACTTAAACATTACATTTAGATTAGATTAAGGTTATTTTATTTGTTTTTAAATCCCTTCTATCGGATTTAATCCAGCCCTATGTCCCAGCTAGCCTCGTAAACCACTAACTTCCGGATATCAAGATGTCAATGCGTTTTCTGGAAGTTGGTGGTTCATGAGCCCTATGTCCCTGCCAGGGCTTTAAAGGACCAGGTCACCTCTGGGACAACCAGATCTTATTTTATTGTTGTGTGGGACACGATCAACACAATCCTGAATTATTTTGTGTGTTCAATCTGTGTTTTTAGATATTTTAGTATTTCAGCCGATTTCAGCATGCTACAACTGGTCATATGATGCAAAATGCATCATATGACCAGTTGTAGCATGCTGAAATACTAACATATCTAAAAACACAGATTGAACACAAAGAATAATTCAGGATTGTGTTGATCGTGTCCCACACAACAATAAAATAAGATCTGGTTGTCCCAGAGGTGACCTGGTCCTTTAAGGTCTGCAGACAAGATGCAAGATGCAAAATCCTTACTTAAAACTTGTCTTTTCTCCCCTGCCTTTAGTTGTATATAGCTCTCCTGTAGAAGGCTAGGGCTCCACCAAAAAGACGCTGTTGTGCCGACGTCAACGTCGGCAGTGGAGCTCCCTTCATTGATTAAAACGGGAGCGTTCCCAGCGTTGACGCGGCGCTCTCGGTGGAGCAGGGGGGTTACCTTGCATATTTTAATCTGTGTCAATCCATATTATTTGTTGATGCTTTCTGTATAGATGCTCTGAATTGTTTCATTTCTTCTGCCATGTTGAGCACATTGGTTTAGCTCTGGGCTGTTGCAAGTGTGCTATACAAATAGCTTGATTTGATTTGAAAACTATTTTTTGCTGTTTTTTACATCACAAAATAAAACTATAGTATAATACATGGACATGGTTGCTTAAAATAATTTCTAGTGTGAACATATTCTTGGTATTCTATCAACAGGTGATGAGTTCATTCAAAGGTCATATCAAGACAGAAAAAAAACAAATAAGCCACAGTAGGAAAGTGAAGGAACTGCCTGCATAATGGTCTCGGGTAGGGGTGGACTACATGCTGTTTGATGCAGTACTGCCTAGTAGCGGTACTGCTCACTTTGCCTGAATGCTACAATCTGGTACCAAAAGCCATTCAATGTGCCATAAATAGAACCGGAGATACTTGATTTAGCCCCTTTCCACAAATAGAAGATGAAATATTTACCATGTAGATGAATAAAATACATTCTCAGTATTTTTTGTCCAACACTTGGCTGTTTTTAAGTCTGCATTCTTCACCACAACCAATGGTTCAGATATCAGTTTTCAGTTGAACCACGTTAACCCTACACTCCATCCAAGGCCCTTCTGTTTTCGCTCTAAACAGCTTCAATAAAACAGCCGATATAGAAACTCACAAAAGGCCACGCCGCATTGTGAGTGCAAATCTGCCATTTTCGTAGATAGTTCACCTCAGAATTGGTTTTACCCAATAGGTTGTTAGATCACCAATTAAGTGACAAAAGGGTTTCCTGTCTGAAAAGGGACACACACATGGTTATGCCGAAGGATAAATAAACAACACCACCATAGTAATATATCATCAAGTACAGACACAAATATTTCCGACATTAATTTATGAACCAAACACTCAACATCTCCTAAAACTGAGAACTCATCTCGTTGGCTTCTCGTTGTCTTGGGTTTATGCAAGAAACTGCACACAGCATGAAGGGGGTGGTCAAAGCAGGGTCCCCACAGAGCCCCAGGGGAGGGAGGGCGATCTCTTTTAGTGTCCCAGTCGCGATTCTTCCGTCCGCGTCCCGACGGGAGGACGGAGCGCCGCCAGGTAGCACCTAAACAAAACCTTAAAGCAGAAATAAGCAGTTTTCTGCTGACATAAGCAGGAATCATGCAATTGCTTATTTTTATTTTTTATTTTATTATATTCAGGCGGCTAACAATGCTCCCTAAAAAACTCTAGTCTCTGTGGCGCTTCTAGGAGCCGCAGTCTACCTCCAAAACTATTATTTTATCTGTAAGAAGCTCTGTCATTAGCAGCTCATTGGTGCATGAACCAGCCGACCGGGGCTAAAAGGATTGACAGACAGGTCAACCAATCTGAACAAGAACAAGAGGCGGTCCTGATTGGTCTGTTATTTTGGATGGGCACCCAGTTTAATCGACCAATGACAGAACTTCTCAAAGATAAAAATGATAGTTTTGGAGGCAGATTGTAGCCCCAGGAAGTGTCACACACACACAACATTTCTTTAGGAAGCATTGTTAGCCGCCTGAATAAAATACAATTTAAATACAAATTTTAAATAAGCAATTGCATGATTCCTGCTTATGTCAGCAGAAAACTTCTTATTTCTGCTTTACCCCTAACCTCTGTAACCTGCCGACGCTCCATCCCCCCCGCGGGTGAAATGAGTGCCTAACCTGCCGACCCTGGTGAAATGCTAACCTGAATAGAGATCGCCCTTGCTGCCCCAGGGTGCTTGAAGCGGTCTTCACATGTGAAGGTCGGCCAGTTTCCTCTTGCGGTAATTGAGAACCAGGTTGGAAGCGGTGAGCTGCGACGCGCGGCCCTTCTCCCAGCTTTGGAAGCCGTTGAGGCCGCTCTGCCCGGACCTGAACAGCGCCCTCTCCAGGCAGTCCAGGCGCTCCACCAACGCTGACGTGTCCTCGTTGTAGGCGTTCTGGGAGGAGTCCATCGTCCGCCGGAACCGGCCGATGAATGTCTGACAGAACAAATAGCGGGGGGAAAGGTTCTTATATTCTTACACTATAGCAGTGGTTCTCCACCTTTTCAAGCCGTGACCCCCAAAATAATCATATTTTAAATGGGGACCCCCCACCCTGATGAGCACTTTGTATAACAGTGATATTGTGAAAATAGCAGATCTACGTGCTCACAACGCCTTGCAAATCGGCTATTATAAGGTCCTTAAAATTTTGCCCATTGTCAGACCGACACTTTGTTTACATTCTAGTCTATTCTTTGATAGTGTTAGTTTAGGATGTAAACAAAGTGTCAGCCCGACAATGGCCAAAATGATTATTTTATCATTATTTTACGCTTTTTGTGGTCATTTTAGAATTGAAAAACATTATATGAAGCTTATTTTTTTATAAAATATTTTCGAAACATTATTTTTATTTTAGCATCCGTTTTTCAAGAAAAAGTTGACTATAGCTCCTTTAAATTGTCACTTTAGAAATGTGAATAAACCCCTCTATACAATTAAACTTTATGCTGGTTTGTGAGAGAACAATGTTACACATTTAAGTTAATCATCTGGGGACCCCCCAAAATAATTTGGCGACCTCCCTCCCCACAGGTTATGAACCACTGCACTATAGGACTACTCAAACATTTTCATGTTGGTTGGTTCTCAATATTGAGATCCACTGGTCCACTGCACTAGGAGAACAATGGTCTAGTCCAGTGGTTTCTCAAACCTTTTAATGTCAAGGACCCCCAAATTGACACTTACTGTATTAGCCCGCAGACGATTCCCCCATTCGAAAATATATATTTGATTTTACTGTAAACTTTTGCTGGTACCTAGAATAGGGTCAATGCAAAATAGTAAAATACAGTAGTGAATATAACCTTGAAACTTTTAAATCAGACCACATGTAAACCAATATCCTTTGGGACCTTTATAATCTTGCCTGACCCACTTAAAGTACCCATGGCACAGTGACTGGACCCACATAATTAAGAGATTCAAAAGATGCAGTATTCATCATTTCTATTACTTTTATTTTATTATTATTATTATTTATTTATTTGAGAAAACTGTCATTATGCTAAACATTCTAGATTGAAGGCAGGGCAAGATTTAATTTAGAGTACAAGGTTTAAAGGAGAACTTATATTATGTGAATCATCACATTCTATTATACAAATCTCTCACAAAACTTCCCAATGCATTGTGTGACAAAAGCTTGCTTTCTATATGCTGGAAAATTGCCGCTAGCCAGTAGCCAAAGTGAAATATCTTTTTTGATTAATATAACGCAGGCGGTGGCGATTTTCCAAGAGTGAGCTCTTGACTTTGGGAAGTCTTATGCCAGATTTTTTTGCATTCTAGTCAAACATAAAGTTGTTCAAGTTTCACAATAAATATGGGCAAAGTTCCCCTTTAACAACCTGAAATTGTCACACAGTCAAATAAGTTTAGAACATGGGCAAAAATCCAACATCAGATTTTCTTAAAAGCCATTCGTAGAGTACTGCAAGGTTAAAGACAATTAAGATAATATCATCTTACAGGGCACATCTACCCTTTGTCTCTGTCAATTCATGCGATCACAGCCAATCTGCCTGGCAACTGCATCAATCAATCAGTTCCCTGCTGCAATCTACCAAGTCTATATGATCTGATGTTGCCCTCTGGTGGTAGAATATTAAAATAGCATTCCCTAATGAATGTTTGTGTCATACACTAGGTGACTTTTAAGGTCACCCAAAGATTGTATTGGCAATATCCAATCTGCCTTACTGTATGTTGACAGAAATGCAATGACACTTGATCCAGCATGTTCTGCTTCAAACTAAACATAAAGCAAGGTAACAAAACCTTGAATTATAATTATCTTACTCCATTTTACATTTACAGAGTCACATATTTCTGAAAAAATTATGCACTGTGTAAATTTTATTATATCGTCACTGTCGGGCAGAAACCTTGTATCTCCAAGTTTCAAATTTGTAATTTTTTCACAAAGTAAAGCCCTGCTTCATCATACAAGGCTATTGCACAAAAGTAGTGAAAACAGCAGATCGGCTGTTTTCACTAGTTTAAATAATTTTTAAAATGATAAATACAAAACAAACGGTTTTGGACATACAAGGTTTTCACCCGACAACGACGATATGTAATATTTTGACTATTATTTTTTTTAACTTAAATGGTGCATTGCATTCTTGCGTTAATGTTGGCCATTTCATTAGCCAGTTCATCGTGGCAGAAAGCTTGGCAATAAATAGACTGATTAAGCTAGCCTGATGTGACACCATGGGAAGGTGTGCATTTATTTATTAGACCTAACAGTTGGAGCCAGACTACACGTTGAGTTATTTAGCACCGAGCTCCCTTGTAGATCTGAGCTCCTTGGCAGATGTGCTTTGCTTGCTTGAGTGCCAAAACATCATCCACTTACCTTGTAGAAATATACACATCATGCTTTCTGTACTTCCAATAAAAACAAAATGGCTTGGCGATTTTACTTCACTGCCACTTCCACTTGGAATGTAAAATAAAATCCAACAAAGGATCATTGTAAGGTAAATGAGCCCATGAACCCAAAATCACAGTCATGGAAATGACAGTACATGGATGGTAAAATTAGGGGTGTCGCTGAGACGATACAATGTCTCCTCGATATGCCTTTACAGAGATATCGTATATATTGTTTGTGATAAAATGAGGGAGCCTTATAAAAAATCCTGTTGAATAGTTAATACAGAGATTCATTGCAGAATTCATTTAAACCTGCATTTTGGTCTAAATCCATAGACTGTAAAAAAAACATGGACGGTGCGAAGCCATTGCTTTCTATGCTGCAAAAATTACGCTTTTTTGTTCCTTGTATGGGTGTCGCCATCATTGTTTTAATGGTACCCAAAGAATCATAAGGAATGCTATTGGCTGCTAGCCTAGTAAATGACCAACTTCCGTTATCCAGGAGGATTCCAGAACCGGAAGAGGGCGGGTACGAGGCTAATTGGCTGCCAGCGGTCGCGTGGAACAGCAGGGATACATGGGAGAATGTGGTGTTGAGCCTCCCGAAATAAAGCACACAAAGAACAACACAGCCGGCTGGTATCAGTTTAGTTGTCCACGCCCCCCGCAACTTTAGCATCAATTTTAACATAAATGGGACCATATTGCACAACCGCATATCATGGTGATTGAGAGGCAGTTATTTACTAGCAACAGGAACCATAAAGTATTTATGACGATGTTTATTAAGGTTAGAAAATCAAAGGGGGAAATGACTGGGGTCCAATGGAGAAATATTCTTTTTGGTACCTCGCGCGGGGAAAACAGCGCAACAAGCGGGCAATCATGGGATCTTTCTGTTCCGGGAACGCTTCATGAATAATCCAGGCAACAACACCCCTGTCTAAATCACTAGTTCTCAAACTTTAAAATGTAATGGTCTCCCCTTAACTCTGATAGGACAGTATACTTGTAAAGGTCAATTTAGACCTCCCAAAAGGAACCCAGAGTCCGTGGACCCCACTTTGCGGCCCACTTGTCCGTTACTCCTTTTCTTTTATTTTTTGTTACCATGTAGGTGGTTGTACTGTTAACTCATCTGCTGCCATTTAACAATACCTTCGTACTCTCATATGCCAAACTGTCTCCATAGACTTCCATGTAATTCATAGTGCACAGATCATGCACACCCATGCCTAGATAATGCACCACGTGTGTCCACATTGCTCACAGCTTTCAAACAAAAAAATCCGAATGGAAATCCGTTCAGGCATTCATGAGATAGCAGCCATTATGTTTTCCTAAAATGTAAACAAAGATGGCTGCCATGTTTGAAAGATGGGGTTGCTATGGGGGTTAAACATGCAATTTCGCGATCGCTATCATGCCTACTAAATGTTTTGGGGTCAAAAAAATTTTTTTTGAAAAAAAATCTTTTTTTTTTTTTTTTTTTAATTCTCGGGTTCCTCGGGCGTGGCAGGGTGGTACATCGCGAAATTCTCGTGTTCCTCGTTTTTGGCAGTTAAGTAACATGAAAATTAACCATAAAAACCAACATGAAAAGGAATCGTGATAAGATTGTGTATCGCGATACCGCTTAATGGAAACATATGGTGATATTGTATTTTTCCATATCATCGCCCACCCCATGGTAACATCCTAAATGTTGAGAGCGTAAATGCATTTTACTGTGTGCACAAGTATGTGTGATTATTTGTGTGCTAGTGTGACGGCCGAGGGGCTTTTGTTGTTTCTGTGGATTAGTGCTGGTAGGGGTAAGGTTACATTCACAAAGATCAGCACAACAGTGTTCAGTGGTACTGGTACTAAATAAGATAACGCTGATCTATTAGTTTCCTCCTGATTAAAGAAATGGTTGCTATACACAGGGTTTTTCTGAATCCATTGTTTTCATTATTTTACTTGGGTGGCTAAAACGATTTACAAGGTTCCCACCCATTTTTACCAATTAATTTCCAAAACTTTTCCAGAATATTTAACCCGATTTCTAGGACTATATAACAATAATTCAGCTCAATAACAAGTCGCTTACTCCTATGCGCAATGCCCAAAGACGGGTAGTGTATGCCAGTGGTTCTCAACCTTTTCAGGCCGTGACCCCCGAAATAATTATATTTTAACTGGGGACCCCGGCATAGCCGATCTACATGCTCACAACGCCTCTCAATTTTCACAATTTCTGCCTCTAATATGAGACAATTTGGCCAATGTTTAATTTGTCATTTCAGAGGTATTAGCCACTTCTTTTCGGTCCTTTCGTACTAGAAAAGATCAATGTGTAGATTAACAAAATCAATAACCAAAGACAATGCCATAGCTATTTTTTTCCAGGACCTTCCAGGACCCTTGATCAATTCCAAAACTTTTCCAGTACTGGAAAGATATTTTTCAAATTTCAAAATATTTCCAGGAATTTCATGACTGTGGGAACCATGGATTTATCGACCAAATTATATTTTGTATGACATTGGTTCATCGTATTCACCTGCAGTAATGTCCCTGCGATATCCGGGTTCTCTGGGCTGTCAAAGTGAAGCATCTGGGATCCCAGGCCATAATAGTAAGGCCCCATCTTATTCAGGTCCACTACTGTGGGGTCAGCATTGAACACGGTCCTCCAGCCTTCTCGGTACACCTTAGGAACTTCTACTGACACCACCCTCCGCTTCTTCTCATACAGACCTTTCACCAGCCACAGAGGAAGCTCCATCTTGGTACCCTGAGACGAAGGCGAGAAACTGAATTATGGCATGGTTAACAGTCTGGCCCAGGGGCTATATATATATATCTCCCGACCGATAGTATATCTTCCTTGTATTTCCTTTTTTTCCCACGACTGCAATTATGCAGCCGATATGGGCTGTTTTTTTTACTACTTTCAACCTGGCGTCTCTATTTTGGGCATTCCATTATAGGTGGAAGTACAACTATAAACTAATAATGGGACGGCCTGCCACCAGGCCGGACAGACCACATCATCACACTGGTGTCACTATGACTCAGCCATAACCCTACGGTCGCAGTTAACTATGAAAACTGGCACATCTTGTCTGTATCTTGTTCGTGAGTAACGCCTCTATGTCTATAGCTGACCTAAATGTCTATGGCTGATCTGTTGTGACATCCTCACCTGTTGTGACATCACCTGTCCATATATGGGCATTCCCACATGAAGTCGTGTTTAGGTGAACCACACCAACAGAATCTCTTTATGCCCATATATGGAGATCCCTCATGTCATCAATATTAAGCCCATATCTGGGAATGCCAATATAAATGTACATATTGTGTCAGTCTAACTAACCAGTGTAGCTGACACGACACGAGTCACACTTGCAAATGAATTCCGTCCTTGTCGCTTGCATGATCATAATTAAGCCCATAGCTTGGAATGCCCATATATGGACAATTGGACATATTGTGTGAGTCTCATGTGTTCTATAACATAAGACATCTGTGATGTCAGACGTCAGTCATATCCATATTTGGAAAAATATTTTGTCTAAATATTTTGAGATGGGGGTCCGTGGCCAAATACATATCATTTTGGGGGTCCTGCACATGAAAAGGTTTGAGCATCACTGACATAGAAACATAGGTTTTTTAAAAAACCTTAGAAGGATTTGAAATATTCAAAGACTTGCATTTTCATGATTTTTCAAAAATAGCAGATCTAAAGCTCGGCTCGCAGCGCAGCACTCTGTGCGAGCTTGTATACCTGCTATTTTTCAATAGTTAAAGCAAAAAGTGCGTAATAATGCGTTCCCAGTCTAAATGGGTTAAACCTCCTCCCCCTATGAAGAACATTCATGGGGGGGCCCGCAGTGAATCCTTGTACCCACAATACCCAGGGCCCAGACTTTGGTGTAACACCCCTGATAATCAGAAAATGGAACAACATAAACGGAAGACATTTGTATTAACATTAAATGAGTGTGTGTTGCATTGACAGCTGCTGCAGTCAAATGTCACACAGGCACACAGACACCCCTACATGTAAACACACAATTCATGTGTTTTTAACATTCAGCTCTGTGTTTACTGGTCAAAATGACTGATGTATAAAGGGGTCAAAACCATTCCACTTACTAAATCTGTAAACTATAATCCTCCTAAATATAAATGTAATAATGTAATAGATAGTGTTAATGTATCAAGGTGTAACTCTGAGTGTAAAAATGTAACCAAATAGACACTGTACATGTGTACAATCTCAAGAGTTAAATTGATAATAATAACAATATATTGTGAGGTCACAACATTATTATTAGGCTACTAGTCTTGTGCCCGGGGGGGCATGCACACTCACAGTATATGAGGGATTGAATGTAGGAGTCTCAGAAGTAATGTTGGAGAACCCAGAACGGTGCCCGTTGGGCAGAACAGTCAGTGTCACCATTGATGTTCAGTTGTGCAATACCCGTTGTATCAGTCTGTGATGTCAGTACTAAGATGTCAGAGTATGACGTCAGCATGTAGACAGCCATGGTGGTCGACACCGTATATTATCATCAGTGATGTCAGCATGCAGATAGACAGCGGACTCATCTCCAAATTTGGGCATTGTTTCAGCATGCGGCTGTACCATGGCGCCGCCGACACCATTTGGTATCAGTGATGTCAGCAAGCAGACAGACGGTCAGACATTTGCTAAATTAATAGTTAGATGTTAATTAATATGAATTATAATAACAACAATAATACAAACTTTATATGAGTTAGTTGACCTTGTACTAGTGAACTGTACTGTCATGATTGATTGATTGAAGACTTTATTAGAAGTTTGCAGTTTCATGACGGTACAGTTCACTGGCACAAGGTCAACTAAAAGGAGATCCTAGTAAGCACATGGCTTATTTGCACAGGAAACGAGTATCTCATAACATTGAATGACAGACGGATCAATCAATGAGCAGTTGGTAAAAAAAAAGGATTGGAGAGACATTCATAAAAATAAAGTGACCTTATTATTAGTTGTCAGTGACGCCAGATTTCATTGTTACTGAACTACCTTCATCTGGTATTATGGTATTATTATATACAAATTGCTCAGATTGGTTCAGACTGCAGGGAAGAACATAGGAGCAAGACAGCTCCCCTCTCTGCAGTCCATTTATGAGCAGACCACACTAAGACAGGCTCAAAAAATAGTTTTACGTGGAGAATTTATAGTGAACCTACATGGAACTATGTTAGGTTTAAAAAATCCTTTGTACCAGCGTCAACTAAAATGTTGAACGAGGCTCTGAAACAGCATTGATCGTGAGATAAGATCAACTACCATTTTGTGCACTGTGTAATGTTGTGTCCCCCCCTGTATGTATTTCTATGATGTCTTTTTTCATTGATGTTTTATGTGTGGCTGCAGCAGGGGTGAAAGCCCAAGCAAAATGTCCCTTGTGGACAATAAAGTTTACCTTAACTTACCTTATTATTTATATACATGATTTAATGACATTTCGTTGCATTGTTACAGTGTCTCATGGAGTGGAATAATGCCTTATACTGACCTCGGGGATGTCTTGCGTGTCACTGGACTTCTCCAGGAATCCCAGCCGCAGGAAGGCGCACTCAGTCCGGCTAGGCAGTCTCTCGTGAGAGAGCAGAATGTCATCGATGGAGAAGAAGTTCTCCTCCATTCCCACGCCGGGCGGCACGGGGAGATATGTCTGCGTCTCCATTAACAACGGAACGGGGCTCTGATGTGGAATTTAAATAGTTGTTTGTACTTAAGTGGTCTCTCACAGACAGACAGCACACCACTGCAGCTGTCAACACTTGAATCCACTTCCTGTTTCTTTCTTGTTTTAGCGCGCGCCGGCGGCGCCGCGCACTTCTAAACCAATCAGAGTGCTGCTAAGCGAGTCTAGGCAAATCGATTGCCGATAGTCAAAACAATCGCTCTGTGCAGGCTGAACAGAACACCTATGCAAACTTCTAATATACTTCAATCAATCAATCAATCAATAATCTTTTATACGTTTATGTGCCTTTGCACAAAATAAGTGCAAAGTTTGTTAATATTATTTTATTTGCAGTTGCAAATTCAACCATCAGGGGTCACAATATTACCATCCGAAAAGGAAAGAGTGGCCTCTATAATGCTTGGCAGTCATTTGAGGCTGCAGGTCTGGCACAAGTGGCTGGAAACTAAAAGGAATCATATAATACAGAGATGACAATGACGACAGGCTCTTCCAATGAGCCCTTGTGTTGCAACTGAAGCTAAATTTACCTAGAAATGTAATGGGAATATCAAATTAACATGCTGTATATCTCTATATAGGCTATCTGTATTGAATGCAATTACCTTAGTTAAAGGTGATACACCATGCATTTAAAAAGTATTTATGTCATATTGTTTATGTCCCAAAAACGTTTTTCAAAAGGTTTGAGGCTAAATTACCACTCCTGAATAGAGAGCCTCTCTCATTTTTGAATGGCTCTCAGAGCATTTCAGCTGCAGTACCACCTTTGGCCTGAACTGCGCCACCCCCCCTAAAATGTTTTTGAAAAAAAAAAAAAAAATTGAAAAAAAAAAAAAATGTTTTTGAAAAAAAAAAAAAAAAAAAAATCAAAAACGGCCGATGATGACGTCACAATCGGCAGCAAATCTGGATAGCCTGTTTTGAGAACCCGTGGGATACTTTTAACCTTCGCCTTCTCAAAACCAGAGAAAGACACAACGGTCAGAAATGGGACTTTGTGAGGATAGAAGGTGCTAGTGGGACCCCAAAAAAAGGTTTTAAAATAGGAAAAGTGAAATTTCATGGTGTATCACCTTTAACCCAAAGTCAAACTTAAAGGGAACAGACATCATCGTTTTTACATTTACCTTAGTCAACCCACAGTCAAAGTCTAAGCAGGAACCACAGGACAGCAATGTTGTTTCTTTTTTACATTTTAATATTATATATATATTATATATATCATTATCATTACTCATCCCACAGATTGCACATCAAAATCATCAGACATGTTAATTGGTGCCCCCAAAAAGCAGGCAGCCATTCACATCCTCTGAAAACAAAAATAAGTCTGCAAATGAAAAGAGTCAAATGAAATAAAGCCATAGTAAATGTAGGTACCATATTATTGTAGCTGTTTAGCTGAGAGGGCAGGCAGGCAGTACAGTATTGCATACTGTAACAGGAATTTGGGAGACTTACTGTAGTTAAGCCCTATTTATTGCTTCATCATATGACAGAGTCGCACACTGAGCTTGTAGATCTGCTATTTCCGATGTGTGACACCACCATACGGCGGAGCTTAAATTTGGCATTATTGGACATGTTTACACTGCTCAATCACACCAAACCAGACTGAAGTGGGCATCATTTCGCAAATATAGGTCATCTTCTTCCGTTGGCTGCAATGCCCATTATACATTGCCACATTGTGGCACAAATATGGGCAATGCAGTCAACAATTGGGTGTCATAATCGTTACAAAAGCCCGTTCCCATATTGGCATTCCAGGCCATATGTGCTGGCTTCATTTCTCACTCATTCACAAAACACATTTAGTGTGACTTGTAAACAAGTATGACCATTGCATTATGAGTACAGAGAACAGGGGCTGGATTTCCTGTTGGCTCAGAGAACTAGGAAGCCTTGGGAACTGCATTTCATCTTCAGTTCTTCATCAACATCCTTCCCAGTGAATGCCTATACCAGTCGTTCTCAGACTTTTTTATGTTCAAGAACCCCCATATAACTCTCAGAGTTACATACAGACCTCCCCTCCACGAACACTAAGGGACCCTATTTTGAGAACCACTGGCCTATAGGCCAAATATAACCCAGGGATGGAAATGTTTACTGACCTACACGCCAGCTAATAGTAATGTTTAGGTTAGTGTGGAGTTACCATTGAATGAATCACATTCAAATACCACCCCATAATATGTCTGAGGGTAGCAGCCAAAACCCTCTGAGAAATATGATACATCATTAGGTAGGGCATTCACGAATAGTGGTTTTTAGTATTCGAATTATTTGACCTCAAAGTATTCGAATAGTCGAATATTCGACAGGACTGGCCAAACTGTCAAATATTAAGCAAGAGGCGTACATTGTGAAAATAGCCGATCTACATGCTCACAACGCCTCGCAACGCGAGGCGTTGTGAGCATGTAGATCTGCAGAGCATGTAGATCAGCAGAGCATGTAGATCTGCTATTTTCACAATATTTATCTGCGGAACCGAGTCACATTAAATGTAATACCTACAATTCCAAGTGCTTGTCAGGGTGGGAACCCCCAGTTCAAATATGTTTATTTTGGGGGTCACGGCCTAAAAAAAATTGAGAACCCCTGGTATAGAGCATTAACAAATTCATCCACCAGGGGTATTGACAACTCATTCTTATGCCTTCCTATCTAGCCAAGCTTTATAAACCAAGAGAAAACAATAAAAATATTCAACATTGGTGAACAATGTCGAATAGTGACTTTGATATTCGAATATTCGAATATTTGGTGAATGCCCTATCATTAGGTGACTGTGGTTGGTAAGATTGTAAGACATTGTAAGATGAAAGACAAAACCGATAAAGATATAGACAGTCCTAGTGCTCTGGAGCTGTGAGGAAGCCCTTGACCCTGATCAGCAGCCTCCTCAAAGTCCAACGTTTGGTCTGAACGGTCTGCTGATGACCAGGTATCCCCTGAACCATCCTAGCAACAAGGTCAACTCTTTACCATTGATTTACGATGGAACTATTATACTGTTAGTTGTTCAAGGGTTAGGACAGCATGCACAAGCTATTCCTTTTTTATGTGACATTATTTAACGTGGTCAATACATATCTTTAACCGAAAGATGAGTTTTGGAATATTATTATTTTGCCTTTTATACAATCGTTGTGTGTTCTTATATTAAGGCCAAGTTAACAGCAAAAAAATGAATATGCTTACCTCTCTGTCCTAAAGCTTGTACTGTAAGACAACCTTGACCTTCGTACTAAGATCTATCATGGGATACCCAGCGCAGATCTGCTCATGTTTAAGAGGTATGTGGGTCACAAAATGGACCATTGATAATAGTGTCATCTAGCACAAATGGAACCATTGTTATTCCCAGCTATTGTCACTGTTATATTTGCTTACAATACCATTGTTTGTTTATATCTGTTTTGTCTTGTAGTAATCATCGTCGTACAGCGCCTCCTCCGTATATGAGAGACATTTCTGAATGGTGAGTTACGTCTGAGTTACATGACTCGAATATTAAACAAATATTGTTAAATATGAATGAATTAATAAATAAGCCCCATATAGTGGATCAACCGAGTCTTTATGGGATGTGTGGCTAACATCTCCAATTAGCCTCAGTCAATGGAATCAGAAATGGCCCAACCTCCAGCAGAAACACAACGTGGACAACTAACAGTAGCAGAAACCAGCGATTTACAACCTGTGGGGCCAGGGCCCACTGCTGGGGATATTGCAATTGGACCCCCAAATAATTGTCCAAACCAGGGGTCTTCAACGTTTTCAGGCCAAGGACCCCTTGGTTGAGAGAGAGATGAAGCAGGGACCCCCACAACCTTTTCAGAAATTCCATAGCTCCATTGTTTGACAGCACAATCATCAGTGTATTTTGGATTCATGTCAATTTGTGTTCTCAGATATCTAACCACTAACTGTCAATACTTGACCTTTCACTCTGTACTTAGTCTGCTCTTTTTCCCCTCTACACCAAACCTCTTTGCCGAAATAGCCGATCTGCTATTTTTTGCTAAAGTTCTCAGAATATGGACACTAGGGTTCAAGTGGTTGACATAACGTAAAAAAGGAGGAATAAAGTTTCTATTACACAACTATTTGGAGGACCCCCTGTAGTAACTCTGAGGACCCCCTAGTGGTCCCGGACCCCCTGTTGAAGACCCTTGATATAACATTCATATTAAAAAAAAAATGAAAATGGTGGCACTCGGGTGGTGCAGTGGTAAATAGGTTGTGGGTTTGAATCTACCGCGGTGCATCCGGCTTTGTGGAGCGTCTACAAACTCTACACACGAACACAACTGGTCCATGTTCGGGGATGGGAAGCCGGGCGGGGGAGGGAGGGTGATATTTGTCACTGCACGTACTCCTATGGGTGGGAGGGGGGGCGGCACCTGTCAGCAAGGAGTGTTCAGGAGGAGTAGGACGAAGGCTCTAAGTCCTCCCGGTGGGGGCTCCTCACTCGTACACGTGTGTGTGTGTGTGTACGCGCGTGTTTATAATTGTGGAAAGAAAAGTTATGGGAAAATGAGTTCTCTTTGTGACACCTAGTTGGATTATAAAGTGTACTACCTTAGTGCTCTAAGCCGGAACACTATCGTTTCATTGGTCATGAAAATAAACTATGAAAATGCGTGCGGCCCGTCAGATGGGTGGGCCATGAACACGTCTGAGATTTTCAAGGGGGCCCTGATCCAGAAAAGGTTGGGAACCGCTGGCATAGACCAAGAGGTGCCCCTCTCTTTCTCACACACACGCGCACGCACGCACACACACACACACACACACACACACACACACACACACACACACACACACACACACACACACACACACACACACACACACACACACACACACACACACACACACACACACACACACACACACACACACACACACACACACACACACACACACACAGACAAACACAGACAAACACGCACACAAACGTCATCCTCACAGACAAAAAAAAAATGCATACAGTCACACATGGCTGTCACAAGTGAAATGAATAACAACAAACAGCGTCTCATACCCACAGCAAAAGAAAAGAAAGAAAGACATCAGGCAGGTGAATAAAGAAGAGAGGTTATGTGTGCAGTACAATAATAATGTCATGTCGCTTCTCTGTGGTGCCTGTAAACATCATCAGCAAAGTAAAGGGAGGACTGCCAGTCTCACATACAGTAGGGAACATGGACATCTAGACTGTAAACGTTTCAATACACAGACCGACGCACGGCATTGTCCCAGTCAGCCATTCATTAAGACATTCCAGACCACACACACACACCCACACGCGCACACACACGCGCACACACGTCACACACGCACGCACGCACGCACATACTCACACACAGAGGCACACACATTAAGAGACGTTTTCAACATCTCCAATGCACACAATATACAGTACGAGCATAATCTACATTGCTGGCCCCCTTCCGCCCTCCCATGCAGATGGACTGAGCATATCGTCATTGTCGGGTGAAAACCTCTTATGTCCAAAACCGTTGGTTTTGCATTTATCATTTTTAAAAAGATTTAAACTAGTGAAAACAGCCGATCTACAAGCATTGTGTGCTTGTAGATCGGCTGTTTTCACTACTTTTGTGCGACGGCCTTGTATGATGAAGCGGGGCTTTACTTTACGAAAGAACATACAAATTTGAAACTTGGAGGTACGAGGTTTCCCCCCGACAACAACGATGTGGTCCATTACTATACCTGCTTCACTGCCACCCATCCCTTGTCTTTGTCCACCATTTCTGTTTACATTTTCTTTTCTTCACGTTCTTCCACACCCACAGATACAAGAAAAACATTGTCCCCCCCCCCCCAATGTCTTACACCCTTCCTTATTGTCCTCTAACAGTGTTTCAAAAGCGTTGTGATTGGTGAACAGTGTAGATCTACATAATGGGCGGAGGTGTGTGCGTGTGCGTGTGTGTGTGTGTGTGCGTGTGTGTGCGTGTGTGTGCGCGTGTGTGTGTGCGTGTGCGTGCGTGTGTGTGTGTGTGTGTGTGTGTGCGTGTGTGTTAGGGATGGGATGATATGAAAATTTCATATCACGATTGTTGTGACAAAAGAAATCGCGATTTACGATTATCGCGATAATCAAAATACATTATCCTGGGTGGAACATTTGCCAAAAAATAGCAGATCTACAAGCTCACAACGCATTGCGTTTTATTTTTTTTGGCAAAGACATTTGATAGAGAGTGAAAAAAAGACTGTATCAAGTACATAATTATATTATAAGTACCTTTAAGTGGTATCGGATATGCAGCTCGGCAAATAAAAGGTGAATTGATCCCAGTGCATGATGGAGGACGATATCACAATGAATTAAATCTCCACAATACGATTATCGCGAGTTTTTTATCACGATAAACGATAATATCGCTTAACGTCCCATCCCTAGTGTGTGTGGGTGTGTGTGTGTGTGCGTGTGTGCGCGTGTGTGTGTGGGCCATAACGTTTTGGTTATTCATCTCCGGTCCAGTGAGGGAGTGTGCGCTGGAGGACACAACTCACACGAGGGCAGGAAGGTGTGGAACAGGGGCAGAACTATAACGTAGAAGCACACTGGGAGCCAGTCCAATATGTCAGTGGTCCTCAAACCCTTTCATGTCAGCCCGCCTCGTTGTGAGCTTTTACATCTGCTTTTAAAACATCCAAAATCAAGTGATTCTGATGCTATATCAACTCATACCCTGGAACCCCCGTCAAAGGACCCCCTGGGAGTCCCCAGACCCCACTTTGAGTACCACTGCATCACGAGAGGCTGCTATTGTCGTTTTTTTTCCTTTTCTTTTTTTATCGTGAGACAAGAAGCCCACGGCATAATGCACAAGTTAGTAAAGTCTGTTGCTGTTTGGACATAGCAAACTCTCACAACGGGATAATCCTCCAATTACACGCTTCCTACTCCTTGCCATCATTGTTTAAAATCACTAACCTCCCCTCTCTCCGCATCCCATTTCATTATTATAAGGCCATGGGAGGGCTGATGGACACATGATTTACAGGCCTCACTCCCAATTCAAGATGGAAGGTTTGCTGCTCAAGGTCTGTGGAGAGCTGAGCATGCAGACACTGTAGGCAACTAGCTAGCGTGATGGGACCGTGCTCAGGGAGCCGGGGCTGGAGAGCAGTGGCTTTGGGTCTATGACGTTCAGACAACATGGAGAGGCGACTGGCTTTCTAGCTACCGTACCAAGAAGCGACTCTGTGTTAGCCTGAAGAGGCAGCTAGTAGCAGCAGCTTGCCATTATAGGGGGTCTTCCCGCGCGCGCGCGCGTGTGTGTGTGTGTGTGTGTGTGTGTGTGTGTGTGTGTGTGTGTGTGTGTGTGTGTGTGTGTGTCTGTTTGGTTGGGTGTCTTGGGTAGACGGGCAATGTTCTGTAGGTGTGTGTGTGTGTGTGTGTGTGGGGGGGGGGGGGTGTCGGTGGGGGCAGTGAGCAGAAGAATGTGGAACTTTGTAATGTACAATAGTATTGGTTTGACGGCTAACTCTTTTGGTTCAGTTCACAAGGAATAACTCTCTCAGTTATCAATTCCTTTAAGATAATTATGTTTGTTTTCTTTGATTGTTTCAACAGTTTTGGCTGTCTCTGTCCCGATATCCATGGCAGGATCAGGCCCTAGAGAGAGAGAGAGAGAAAGAGAGAGAGAGAGAGAGAAAAAGAGAGAGAGAGAGAGAGAGAGAGAGAGAGAGAGAGAGAAGGGGCAGAGAGACGGGGAGAGGGGGGGGTGAGCTAGGGAACAATGCATTAATCATGACTTGAGTAAAAACAGTTGAAATGCACAGATTTTATAAGCTTCATTAAATAGGCTGTAAACGGATAAAGAGATTGAAACAGCAGCTTAGCCTACAAGACTGAGAGTAGACATTGATACAGTGCATGCATGCCTGCCTGCTTGCGTGCACGTGCGTGTGTGAGTGAACACTAACATGAGCTTTTGCGCCACGGTATGTGTATGGGCACTGCTGGGCAGTCATCAGTGGTGGAAAATACAAGTACATTTACTTAAGTACCGTACTTAAGTACAATTTTACTTGATACTTTACTTGAGTATTTCCAATTTCCAATGCTTGTACTTCTACTCCACTACATCTTGGATCCTAATATTGTACTTTTACTCCACTACAATTATTTGAAAAATGTAGTTACTAGTTACTTTGCAGATATAAATCATATTATATTCTAAAACGGAATCAGTTTATATCAAACCCAGGTGCGTTATTTCTTGCCACAGTGTTCCACAGTGCCCAATGATCTGCACCTGTGTTGTTTCTGCAGCACGGCCGGGAACTACTTTCTTGTAGCTGGGGACTACTTTCTTGCAGAGCAGACCTTATAGTGTATAATAGTGAAATAGAACAGTTTTAATTGGTACGGTACATGTCTATGATTTTTCATGTTGCCATATACCATATTGTAACCGTTTTAGAAAAGCAATAAGTTGAGGCTTGTGGTTAAGGTGAGGCTTGTGGTTACTTGTGGCTTGTGGTTACCTGTATTTTACACCGGCTGAGAGGGGGTTGGCTACGCCTCTCAGCCAGTGTAAAATACCAGGTAACCACTCGCCTCTTGTGGCTTATTGCTTCATTATAAAACATACATAAACCACTTTAGCCCTATTTTATACTTTGGCTATTTGAAAATAGCTGATCTACAAGCTCACAACGCGTCACATCGCGACGCGTTGTGAGCTTGTAGATCTGCTATTTTTCAAACATTGTGTAGGCTACTTTCACTTTGGGTACTTTAAGTACTTATTGATGCCAATGCATTGATACTTTGATACTCAAGTACATATTGCATTCCCGTACTTATACTTCTAAGGGTGCCCTCACACCAAAATACCTATGAGAGTGGAATCCGCGTTCCGCCATGCATGCATTTCAATGAGAATGGAGCGTTTTTTTGCAGAAATCCTCTGCTGGCATGAAACCGCTTCACTCTCATTGAAATGCATTGGCGGAAGGCGGATTCCACTCTCATAGGTACCTTTACCTTCCAGGAGTGTGTGAGTCATGCGTCTTACCTTCAGCAGTGTTCAGAGTGTCCCCGGCAGTCAGTCAGATGGGTGTTCAGGGCAGGAGCGATTAATCTCAAACCATGAGTCTATACAGCTGCACAACACACACACACACACACACACACAAGAGAAAGAAACCGTTTTTTGCATTTCCAATTGTCTACAGTAGGGCATTCACCAAATATTTGAATATTCTAATATTTGAATATCAAAATCACTATTCGACGTGGTTCTTATTGTTTTCTCTTAAAAAAATATATAGTTTATAAAACTTGGCTAGATAGGACGTCATAAGAATGAGTTGTCAATGCCCCTGGTGGATGAATTTGTTAATGCTCTATACCAGGGGTTCTCAAACCTTTTTAGGCCGTGACCCCCAAAATAAACATATTTGAACTGGGGACCCCCACCCTGACAAGCACTTGGAATTGTAGGTATTACATTTAATGTGACACAGATACATATTGTGAAAATAGCAGATCTACATGCTCACAACGCCTCGCAACGCGAGGCGTTGTGAGCACGTAGATCGGCTATTTTCACAATGTTCGCCTCTTGCTTACTTAATATTTGACAGTTTGGCCAATCCTGTCGAATATTCGACTATTCGAATACTTTGAGGTTGAATAATTCGAATACTAAAAATCTACAGTGCAATATTTTTAACCCATTACGACCCGGAATTATTTCATACTTTGGCTATTGAAAAATAGCAGATATACAAGCTGTGAAAATGTGTACAAATCTTTGAATATATGTATTTTTAAAGCAAACATTTGTAACTAAAATATTTGGTTCTGTGGAGGGGCGGGGGGGCCTGATAGGGGCCCATAATATTTCGAGATTGGGGTCGACGCCAAATACATTTACTTCTAGCGGGGGTCCTTGACATGAAAAGGTTTGAGAACCACATGATAGAAACATGAGTTTTTCAAAAACCTTGCAAGGATATAGAAGATTTAGATTAGAAGATCTGCTATTAAAATCGGGTCAATAGCAGATCTATTATGATTCTATATATGTGCAATAACCATCCGACCAGTCCACTGCGAAGTTGCCATGTGTAAACTGTCCATGAATATTAAGAAATACACAAATCTCTGTATCTGTCCGTCTAGGATAATGGGTACTGCCCTAAGTACTTTGACAACGGGTACCATGGGTATTACATAACCCAGTGGTTCCCAAGCCACTTATGACTTGCATACTATACTTCTCATCTTACAACTGATAGCGAAAATAGCCAATTTACAAGCTTACAGCGCCTCGTGACACATTGTGAGCTTGTATGCCAGGCAGCAATTTTCCATTATGTATTAATAACTTTCAAAATTTTTTTTTATTTATTTATGTTTTTATTTATTTATTTACTAGCCACTTTGACTGGTAAGCCAAAAGGTTAGCTATGTACAGTTACAGGTTGATAGAGTCAGCAAGACCAGTTGGGCTGATACCACATTGAGAACATACAGGCTACAGGTGTGACTTGGTGCAACATGTACAATTTTGGACCACCTTCAAAAGTGTGTGTGTGTGTGTGTGTGTGTGTGTGTGTGTGTGTGTGTGTGTGTGTGTGTGTGTGTGTGTGTGTGTGTGTGCGTGCGTGCGTGCGTGCGTGCGTGCGTGCGTGCGTGCGTGCGTGCGTGCGTGCGTGCGTGCGTGCGTGCGTGCGTGCGTGCGTGCGTGCGTGCGTGCGTGCGTGCGTGCGTGCGTGCGTGCGTGCGTGTGTGTGCACACGTGTGTGTGCTTGTGTGTCCTTGTCAGTGTTGTTTTTGACAACAAATTTTGATTTAGTTTTAGTCATAGTCTTTTTAATAAAATGTCATTTAGTTTTAGTCATAATTTATTCACCTGAAGAGTTTTAGTTTTAGTCAAATTTTAGTATATCATAAGATTTTAGGTGACTAAATCTATAGTTGATTTAGTCAACTGAAATGTATTTTGGCAGGCCCTGATGACATTGTAATGACTGATACACTTGGTTGTGTGCAGAAAATAGCAGATCTACCACCTCACAATGCAAGCTTGTAGATCGGCTATTTTCAGCACACAACACCTGAGAGCAACCAAACATAAAATGACTCACTTCTCCACTAGTCCCTCCCTAACGTTTTAGTCTAGTTTTTATTTTGTTGACGAAATTGTCAATATATTTAGTCTTAGTTTTAGTCATCACAGCTTAGTTTTTATTTCGTTTTTTATTTCGTTTTCGTCAGTGAAAAAAGCGCAGTCGACAAACATTTTTCGTCATAGTTTTAGTCGACAAAATTGACACTGGTGCGTGTGTGTGTGTGTGTGTGACTGAAACTATCTTACCTTTTGTGGTAGATGCAGAGGCACGGCAGTCTGGCTATAGTGTCCCCTTGCTGCAGTTCCTCTAGACAGATCACACATTCGCCAGCATCCCTCGCCAACACATCATCTGGGATAACACACGCACGCACGCACGCATGCACACACGCACGCACGCGCGCGCACACACACACACACACACACACACACACACACACACACACACACACACACACACACACACACACACACACACACACACAGAGTGAACATTAGAATGCAATGACGGCAATGTCAGAGAGACTTATCCACTTTCACCCCCGGCACCACTATTTTGGGCATGTCATTATTATACTGTCGGTGGAACTTTCGAAATGTTTTCTAAAGAGCTGTTGTTGAAATGTTTTGAACTTGAACCCCATAGCGTCCATATTCTGGGGGAAAACATTCGCCAGAAATAGCAGATCAGCAATAGTTGGGTGAAGAGGTAGATGGAAAAAAGTGGCCCAGCTACAGTTGTAGTTAGGGAAAATTAGCAGAATATCTGTCAAATCTAGGAATAAATTCCTTACCAAACAATTTCTTCACCAATGTGTTTGTAAAGGTGTCTAGTAACATATCTAACAAAGATTGAAATTCAACATCCCTAGGAAAATCTTTGTCAGCTAGGGTAATTCTGGGTCTCATTCACTTACTATATACACTGTACTATGAGGGGAAAAAATTACTCCCAAAAAACTTGCTTTAAGTGGAATGTGAGGGGTCTAACTAGGTGTTTTTAATTATTCTGAATCCATTGCAAGCATTGGTTTTGAAACGAAAAACATTCCGTGGGCTAAAGATGGACCCCCATACCACTGTGAAAAGTGATGACTCATCACTAAACCATCATTTTTATTTATTGATTTTTGCCCAATGAATGTTTTCCATTCAAAACAAATGCTTGCAATGGATTCAGAATAATTATCATCCCACTTAAAGCATATTATTTGGGAGTCATTTTTTCCCTTATAGTATAGTGTATAGTGAGTGAATGAGACCAATAATTACCCTAGCTGTCAAAGATTTTCCTAGGGATGTTGAATTTCAATCTTTGTTAGATATGTTACTAGACACCTTTACAAACACATTGGTGAAGAAATCGTTTGGTAAGGAATTTATTCCCAGGTTTTTATTAATATTCCCTGACTATTGCAACTCTGTTTCACTAAAGACTAGAGCAGTGGTTCTCAACCAGTGGTCCGGGGACCACCAGTGGTCCTTGAGGGGGTTCCAGGTGGTCCCCAGCTAAATGATGGAGCGTTGGTGACCAAATGGACACTTATAGGTCTTTAACTCTTGAGAGCGTAAAATGAAACCAAATGGACCCTTAAGGGTTACATTTTACGCTCTCAGGAGTTAAATGATTGTCTACACAATTAGAGAATTGTTATTTTGATCAACGTTGGCCTGTTATCTCTCCTACGGTACAAACATCAATACAGCATGGAATTGTGGAAAAAAATCGTATCCAACGATGACCAGATATTCTACGTTTTGGGTCTGAGATAGCCTGGTTCCAGACCCTGAATCGCTAGCCACGCCCCTTTAAAAATATGTTTTAGGGCAGGCGATTGGGCAATAATAGAGTGAAAACGAAATGTCAATTCAGTCTGAGAGGCTAAATCTCATCAAATGGTGGTCCGTGGCTCACATGCCCAATAAATAATGGACTTTTTTTTTTTTATATAATTTAGAGTAGCCAATTATTTTTACCCCTTTATCGCCCCAATTTAGTCGTTATACCAATTGATTCCTCCCCACACACATTTCTGTGTTGTCACTGCTGTGGTATCCTACTGACTCACCTGCCAGTGAGGAGCCCCCACCAGGAGGACGCAGAGCAGGGTTCACCAATAGGCGGCCCCGCGGGCCGCAACTGGCCCCCACCAACCCCAGTGTTAATGGTGGTATAAGAGCAGCAACAACACTAGTATATCGTTGTTGTCGGGTGGAAATCTTGTATCTCCAAATTTGTATGTTCTTTAGCAAAGTAAAGCCCTGCTTCATCATTCAAGGCCGTCTCACAAAAGTAGTGAAAACAGCAGATCTACAAGCACACAATGCCTCGCAAGTACATTTTATAGATGATAAATACAAAACGGTTTTGGACACAAGGTTTCCACCCGACAACGACTATATGCTATAAATATAAGGTGCTGGGAGTGAAAATTATAATGTAGGGGTGCCTCGGATTAAAATAATATTCATGGGGTGCCCTGAGACAAAAAAGTTTGGGAACCCCTGACACAGGGCTTAAGTGGTTAAAGTACAACAACATCTACACTCAGAATATACACAGACACAGCCTATAGATACTGTGTATAGGTCATTACATTTTTCTCAAAATGATTTTTGTTTTTACATTGTGAAATGATTTAAAAAAATGATTTAAAAAATGTTGCCAAAAAGAGAGAGAGAAAAAAAAATGCTGACATTGACGTGACTCCTTTCTAAATAATAGGACTTGTTATTGCATTGGGTTCCGCCCTCTGTTCAACTCAGTGAGTTGAGAATGGAAACACTGCCGTCATGTGGATTCTTTCATATCACACTGTAACACTGTTAGTGAACAAACACTCGGTGGGAAGGATTCCTGTCACAATATAGAGCCGTTTTACACTGTTACTGAACAAGCACTCTATAGCAATGATTACTGTGACAACGTGGAGCAGTTTAACCCTGCTAGTGAACACACATACTGTGATTCCTACCTTGAGGCAGCAGTAGCAGCAGCGGCAGCAGTGTTGTTTCTCCAACACAGACTGGTTGGACTTCCTGGTCAGGTGAGCAGGCTGGGTGTGAATTCCTTGGCTACAGCGACATCTGTTGATGGGGACCTACTGATTGGTTTTATTTCACCAGACTCTACCTAGCTCCAGTGGGTTGGGGCGGCCGCGGCCGCTTCGCGGCCGCTGCCAGAGCACGCAGTCCGGCTTGGGTGCCCTCCGAGACCTCGGTGTCTGAGTCTGGAGCTCTGTGAAAAAAAAGAAAAAAGAAAAAAAGCCAGCTGCTGAGCGGGCGTGCGTGCGTGCGTGCTTGCGTGCGTTCAGTGCAATGTGAATGCATGTGACCAATTGATAGGAAGATAGATAGATACGTAATAAACATGAACTAAAAGGAGATCCCAGTAATGTTTTTGGCTTATTTCCACAGGGAAGTCATTCATGAATGAACGAATTATTGATATAGGACTGTCATAGGTACAGTGTCATTGACAGTACAGTTCACTGGTACAAGGTCAACTAAAAGGTGATCCTAGAAAAGACTAAGTCAGGGGGAAACAATTTAAAAAATAAAACAATAAAAACAGCCGATCTACAAGGCTGCATGTGGGCTTGTGGATCAGCTGTTTTGGGTAAATGTGGGTTTGTATTGATCCCTTTATCGAGTGATTGATTGAAGACTTTACGACAAGTTTCATGACAGTACAGTTCACTGGTACAAGCTCAACTAAAAGGAGCTTTATTTATTGAATGAATTATTTCCCTGTCTCCACACCAGGCCCAACTGCGCCGCCACTGACTGATAAATTGCGACCGTCGGGTCGCAGTTACTATCGAAACCTCGACCGGCTGTCTGTCTGTCCGTCACACTTTTGCCCTGCTCATATCTCTGCAACCGCTGCCCCGATCCGTGCCAAATTTGGCACACACAGTCCTTGCCTGCCAAACTACGATTCTCACATGGCCCTCCTCTTCTAGCGCCACCATGAGGCCAAAACTCATTCTGGACACTGCTCCTACAAATCTTGCCCTAAAATCACACAAATCGGTACACACTTGCTCTACGCTCATGTCATCAACATGGATCTGTCCCATGTAGCGCCACCTTCAGGCCGATTTTTTTAAACCCATTTTTGGACACTACTCCTACAGATTTTGCCCTAAAATCACGCAAATCGCTACGCAGTCAGTATATATTAGGGAGTCTTACTGGTTTAATTATTTATTTCCCGACTATGTTTCCGAGACTGATTATTTATTTATTTATTTCCCGACTATGTTTCCGAGACTGATTATTTATTTATTTATTTATTTCCTGACTGTTTCCGAGACTGATTATTTATGTAATTAATTATTTATTTATTTCCGCCCCTGGACTCCGCCCCCCCCAGGCGTCTGCCTATCGATCGGCTGGGCTTTAAAGAGCCATAACTCCGTTTTGCAGCGTGCTACCGTCTCCAAACTCGCTTTCTGGCTTCTCGTGTTACATACAAGCTCACGGAAGCTCCATCCAACTTCTGCGCAATGCATTATGGGATGTTGGAAAGTTGTGGATACTAGCAACAGAGTATTTAAATAAATAAATAAATAAATAAATAAATATATAATGAATGAACGAACACATGAATAAATAAATAAATAAACAAAGAAAGTGTGTGTGTGTGTGTGTGTGTGTGTGTGTGTGTGCGCATGCATGCATGCATGCGTGCGTGCGTGCGTGCGTGCGTAATTACTGCCTCCTCGTTAAGAACCCCACACATTTAGGCAAATTCTTTCTTTCTTCCTTCCTTCCTTCCTTCCTTCCTTCCTTCCTTCCTTCCTGTAAATGAGGCCGCATGACAAGCGTTCTCGTCACCGCGCTGACGGGGTAATTACACGCAAATACAAGGGGTGGAGTTGAACTTAACGAGTGGGCGTGGTTTCAACTACAAGCTCACAACGCGTCACATCAAGACGCGTTGTGAGCTTGTAGATCTGCTATTAACGAGTGGGCGTGGTTTCAACAAGAGGGAGGACTCTGACTTAACGAGTGGGCCTAACGTAATGAGTTTTGTGGGCGTCGCACGCATTAATTATGTAAATTAAGCCGACTTATGCAAATGGGGGGGCGGGGCATGGTTTGGAAATGCGTGTGGGCGTGGTGCGTGCGTGCGTGTGCGCCTCAATTAATTAATTAATTAATTAATTAATTAATTAACTGCCTCCTCGTTAAGAACCCCGTAAATTTAGGCAAATTCATTTCCTTTCTTTCTTTCTTTCTTTCTTTCTTTCTTTCTTTCTTTCTTTCTTTCTTCCTTCCTTCCTTCCCCTTCCTTCTAAATAAATACATAATTAAATAGCGGGGGTCCCCGAGGGTGTCATCGCGTGCGGGGCGGCGAGCCTGATTATTATGTAAATGAGGCTGCATTAATTATGTAAATGAGGTCGGGTGTGGTCTGCATTAATTATGTAAATGAGGCTGTTAAGTGGCGTTTCCCAGCGCGTAAAATATGCAGACGACCGTATGTAAATGAAGGGGAGGAGCTTAGTCGACGTATGCAAATTGGGGGCGGGGCATGGTTTGGAAATGCATTTGGGTATGGTTCGCATACATTATGCTCGCATACATTATGCTAATGAGGGCGTTAAGGTGGGTTTCCCAGCGCGTAAAATATGCAGACGACCGTATGTAAATGAAGGGGAGGAGCTTAGTCGACGTATGCAAATTGGGGGCGGGGCATGGTTTGGAAATGCATTTGGGTATGGTTCGCATACATTATGCTTGCATACATTATGCTAATGAGGGCGTTAAGGTGGGTTTCCCAGCGCGTAAAAAATGCAGACGACCGTATGTAAATGAAGGGGAGGAGCTTAGTCGACGTATGCAAATTGGGGGCGGGGCATGGTTTGGAAATGCGTTTGGGTATGGTTCGCATACATTATGCTCGCATACATTATGCTAATGAGGGCGTTAAGGTGGGTTTCCCAGCGCGTAAAAAATGCAGACGACCGTATGTAAATGAAGGGGAGGAGCTTAGTCGACGTATGCAAATTGGGGGCGGTGCATGGTTTGGAAATGTGTGTGGGTGTGGTTCGCATAAATTATGCTAATGAGGCTGTTAAGTGGCGTTTCCCAGCGCGTAAAATATGCAGACGGCCGTATGTAAATGAAGGGGAGGAGCTTAGTCGACGTATGCAAATTGGGGGCGGGGCATGGTTTGGAAATGCATTTGGGTATGGTTCGCATACATTATGCTCGCATACATTATGCTAATGAGGGCGTTAAGGTGGCTTTCCCAGCGCGTAAAAAATGCAGACGACCGTATGTAAATGAAGGGGAGGAGCTTAGTCGACGTATGAAAATTGGGGGCGGTGCATGGTTTGGAAATGTGTGTGGGTGTGGTTCGCATAAATTATGCTAATGAGGCTGTTAAGGGGCGTTTCCCAGCGCGTAAAATATGCAGACGGCCGTATGTAAATGAAGGGGAGGAGCTTAGTCGACGTATGCAAATTGGGGGCGGGGCATGGTTTGGAAATGCATTTGGGTATGGTTCGCATACATTATGCTCGCATACATTATGCTAATGAGGGCGTTAAGGTGGGTTTCCCAGCGCGTAAAAAATGCAGACGACCGTATGTAAATGAAGGGGAGGAGCTTAGTCGACGTATGAAAATTGGGGGCGGTGCATGGTTTGGAAATGTGTGTGGGTGTGGTTCGCATAAATTATGCTAATGAGGCTGTTAAGTGGCGTTTCCCAGCGCGTAAAATATGCAGACGACCGTATGTAAATGAAGGGGAGGAGCTTAGGCGACGTATGCAAATTGGGGGCGGGGCATGGTTTGGAAATGCGTGTGGGCGTGGTTTGCAGACATTATGCTCGCATACATTATGCTAATGAGGGCGTTAAGGTGGGTTTCCCAGCGCGTAAAAAATGCAGACGACCGTATGTAAATGAAGGGGAGGAGCTTAGTCGACGTATGAAAATTGGGGCTGGTGCATGGTTTGGAAATGCGTGTGGGCGTGTTGCGCATACATTATGCTTGCATACATTATGCTAATGAGGGCGTTAAGGTGGGTTTCCCAGGGCTTAAAAAATACAGATGACCGTAGTGAGCATTCGTTCCACGAACGCATTCATTCAATGAATGAATGAATAAATAAATAAAGTGCACGTGCACACACGTGTGTGCGTGCTTGCTTGCGTGCGTGCGTGCGTGCGTGCGTGCGAGCGAACGCACGTGCACGCACGAACGCACGCACGCACGCACGCACGCACGCACACTTTATTATTTATTCATTCATTCACGCACGCACACACGCATGCACACTTTATTTTTTAATTAATTCATGAATACAGCCTGCGATATGCGTGAAATCTTGCAAGCACATTCCCACTAGGTCAAGGAACAGATGCCTCCCTTCTCACATTGGCCTGTTATAGCGCCACCAGCGGGTCAACTTTTGCATAACACATTTTTGGAACAAAATGCCTCAAATCATGCATGCAGCTAATTTCAGTAACGTCAAAGAGAGCACTGCCTGCGATCTTGACATTTTGTACTTTTATAGACATTGTTTTCTGGCTTGAAGCGAGCCCACAATTGTTTCGAAGGAACAATATTTTCTAGTTTCCATATGATATGCACATGTATTCAGGGGCGTAACTACCGCTGACGCAGCTGACGCATGCGCATTAGGGCCCGGGACGTCCTAGGGACCTAGTTGTCTTAATGGATGATATTTATAATGCTGTTTTGGAAAAACGGCGTGGTGATGTTTGTAGTGTGAAGACTAATGTCAGAGTTGTTGTGTTGGAGTGCCATAGGGAAGAGTTCATTAGCACCAGAGAGAGATGGAGACAGTGAGACACTACTTGGTTGGGCTACATATTGTCATGAATTAGATGGCGAGTGTGTAGATGTCTTCTGTTGGAGCCTGGTGTCCCGCATTTGCGCTGTCTGCATTTGCGCTGTAGAAAAAAGGTGGTTGTTGTTGTTGTTGTTGTTGTGGGGCACTTGGTGAAAATCTCGCATCGGGGCACACCGGGGGCTAGTTTCGCCACTGTGTATGTCCAAAAAAAAAGGAAAATGATTTAAACTAGTCAAAACAGCCGATCTACAAGCACACAACGCCTCGCACTGTAGATCTGCTGTTTTCACTACTTTTTGTGCAAACAGTAAAATTTTTACTTTTGTGCAAACAGTTTCATTTTTTCCTAATGGCCCGGCCTGGACCGACCGATAATGAACCGGCCGTTCGGGAGTTGTCCCGCTTTTCCCAATGGCCAGCACGTCCCTGTATATATATATATATATGTGTGTGTGTGTGTGTATATATGAGACATTCTTTGTAAATATATATTTTTTTTTTTTTGCTTTGTTATTTTTGTTTAAAACTGTATTTTCAAGTTGTTTCTGTTTTTTATCGTTCAATGTTATATGACATTTAAAGAGAAGATCTCAATGGAAATAAGCCTCCTTCTAGTTGACCTTGAACCAGTGAACTGTCATGAAACTGTACGTTTCCCTATGCAAACTTCTAATAAATACTTCAATCAATCAATCAATAATCTTGTATACGTTTATGTACCTTTGCACAAAATAAGTGCAAAGTTTGTTAATATTATTTTATTTGCAGTTGCAAATTCAACCATCAGGGGTCACAATATTACCATCCGAAAAGGAAAGAGTGGCCTCTATAATGCTTGGCAGTCATTTGAGGCTGCAGGTCTGGCACAAGTGGCTGGAAACTGAAAGGAATCATATAATACAGAGATGATAATGACGACAAGCTCTTCCAATGAGCCCTTGTGTTGCAACTGAAGCTAAATTTACCTAGAAATGTAATGGGAATATCAAATTAACATGCTGTATATCTCTATATAGGCTATCGGTATTGAATGCAATTACCTTAGTTAACCCAAAGTCAAACTTAAAGGGAACAGACATCATCGTTTTTACATTTACCTTAGTCAACCCACAGTCAAAGTCTAAGCAGGAACCACAGGACAGCAATGTTGTTTCTTTTTTACATTTTAATATTATATATATATTATATATATCATTATCATTACTCATCCCACAGATTGCACATCAAAATCATCAGACATGTTAATTGGTGCCCCCAAAAAGCAGGCAGCCATTCACATCCTCTGAAAATAAAAATAAGTCTGCAAATGAAAAGAGTCAAATGAAATAAAGCCATAGTAAATGTAGGTACCATATTATTGTAGCTGTTTAGCTGAGAGGGCAGGCAGGCAGTACAGTATTGTATACTGTAACAGGAATTTGGGAGACTTACTGTAGTTAAGCCCTATTTATTGCTTCATCATATGACAGAGTTGCACACTGAGCTTGTAGATCTGCTATTTCCGATGTGTGACACCGTCATACGGCGGAGCTTAAATTTGGCATTATTGGACATGTTTACACTGCTCAATCACACCAAACCAGACTGAAGTGGGCATCATTTCGCAAATATAGGTCATCTTCTTCCTTTGGCTGCAATGCCATTATACATTGCCACATTGTGGCACAAATATGGGCAATGCAGTCAACAATTGGGTGTCATAATCATTACAAAAGCCCGTTCCCATATTGGCATTCCAGGCCATATGTGCTGGCTTCATTTCTCACTCATTCACAAAACACATTTAGTGTGACTTGTAAACAAGTATGACCATTGCATTATGAGTACAGAGAACAGGGGCTGGATTTCCTGTTGGCTCAGAGAACTAGGAAGCCTTGGGAACTGCATTTCATCTTCAGTTCTTCATCAACATCCTTCCCAGTGAATGCCTATACCAGTCGTTCTCAGACTTTTTTATGTTCAAGAACCCCCATATAACTCTCAGAGTTACATACAGACCTCCCCTCCACGAACACTAAGGGACCCTATTTTGAGAACCACTGGCCTATAGGCCAAATATAACCCAGGGATGGAAATGTTTACTGACCTACACGCCAGCTAATAGTAATGTTTAGGTTAGTGTGGAGTTACCATTGAATGAATCACATTCAAATACCACCCCATAATATGTCTGAGGGTAGCAGCCAAAACCCTCTGATAAATATGATACATCATTAGGTAGGGCATTCACGAATAGTGATTTTTAGTATTCGAATTATTTGACCTCAAAGTATTCGAATAGTCGAATATTCGACAGGACTGGCCAAACTGTCAAATATTAAGTAAGCAAGAGGCGAACATTGTGAAAATAGCCGATCTACATGCTCACAACGCCTCGCAACGTTGTGAGTATGTAGATCTGCTATTTTCACAATATTTATCTGCGGAACCGAGTCACATTAAATGTAATACCTACAATTCCAAGTGCTTGTCAGGGTGGGAACCCCCAGTTCAAATATGTTTATTTGGGGGGTCACGGCCTAAAAAAAATTGAGAACGCCTGGTATAGAGCATTAACAAATTCATCCACCAGGGGTATTGACAACTCATTCTTATGCCTTCCTATCTAGCCAAGCTTTATAAACCAAGAGAAAACAATAAAAATATTCAACATTGGTGAACAATGTCGAATAGTGACTTTGACATTCGAATATTCGAATATTTGGTGAATGCCCTATCATTAGGTGACTGTGGTTGGTAAGATTGTAAGACATTGTAAGATGAAAGACAAAACCGATAAAGATATAGACAGTCCTAGTGCTCTGGAGCTGTGAGGAAGCCCTTGACCCTGATCAGCAGCCTCCTCAAAGTCCAACGTTTGGTCTGAACGGTCTGCTGATGACCAGGTATCCCCTGAACCATCCTAGCAACAAGGTCAACTCTTTACCATTGATTTACGATGGAACTATTATACTGTTAGTTGTTCAAGGGTTAGGACAGCATGCACAAGCTATTCCTTTTTTATGTGACATTATTTAACGTGGTCAATACATATCTTTAACCGAAAGATGAGTTTTGGAATATTATTATTTTGCCTTTTATACAATCGTTGTGTGTTCTTATATTAAGGCCAAGTTAACAGCAAAAAAATGAATATGCTTACCTCTCTGTCCTAAAGCTTGTACTGTAAGACAACCTTGACCTTCGTACTAAGATCTATCATGGGATACCCAGCGCAGATCTGCTCATGTTTAAGAGGTATGTGGGTCACAAAATGGACCATTGATAATAGTGTCATCTAGCACAGGGGTCTTCAACAGGGGGTCCGCGACCCCTAGGGGGTCCGCGGAGGTACTGCAGGGGGTCCGCGAAATTATTGCTTAAAAAAAAAAAAAAAAAAAAAGTTTTTTATTTATTTTTTTTTTTTTTTACATTTGTTAAAAAATAAATCATGATTCTATCCATTTTGAATAGCTTGAATACATGATTACATGATTACTATGCAATTGACAGATTGTTGATATTATTGACATTGGTTCTCAGTTAATAAGTAGTATGTTTAGAAATGGTAGTGGTACGGCCCACCCTGCTCGCTGTAACTTGTACATGTTTAAAATAAAAAATATGTCGTAGCCCCGACCCCCCCACCCTACAAGGTGGTAGGGGGTCCCTGCTCCATCTCCCCATCAGTTTGGGGGTCCCCGGCCTGAAAACGTTGAAGACCCCTGATCTAGCACAAATGGAACCATTGTTATTCCCAGCTATTGTCACTGTTATATTTGCTTACAATACCATTGTTTGTTTATATCTGTTTTGTCTTGTAGTAATCATCGTCGTACAGCGCCTCCTCCGTATATGAGTGACATTTCTGAATGGTGAGTTACGTCTGAGTTACATGACTCGAATATTAAACAAATATTGTTAAATATGAATGAATTAATAAATAAGCCCCATATAGTGGATCAACCGAGTCTTTATGGGATGTGTGGCTAACATCTCCAATTAGCCTCAGTCAATGGAATCAGAAATGGCCCAACCTCCAGCAGAAACACAACGTGGACAACTAACAGTAGCAGAAACCAGCGATTTACAACCTGTGGGGCCAGGGCCCACTGCTGGGGATATTGCAATTGGACCCCCAAATAATTGTCCAAACCAGGGGTCTTCAACGTTTTCAGGCCAAGGACCCCTTGGTTGAGAGAGAGATGAAGCAGGGACCCCCACAACCTTTTCAGAAATTCCATAGCTCCATTGTTTGACAGCACAATCATCAGTGTATTTTGGATTCATGTCAATTTGTGTTCTCAGATATCTAACCACTAACTGTCAATACTTGACCTTTCACTCTGTACTTAGTCTGCTCTTTTTCCCCTCTACACCAAACCTCTTTGCCGAAATAGCCGATCTGCTATTTTTTGCTAAAGTTCTCAGAATATGGACACTAGGGTTCAAGTGGTTGACATAACGTAAAAAAGGAGGAATAAAGTTTCTATTACACAACTATTTGGAGGACCCCCTGTAGTAACTCTGAGGACCCCCTAGTGGTCCCGGACCCCCTGTTGAAGACCCTTGATATAACATTCATATTAAAAAAAAAATGAAAATGGTGGCACTCGGGTGGTGCAGTGGTAAATAGGTTGTGGGTTTGAATCTACCGCGGTGCATCCGGCTTTGTGGAGCGTCTACAAACTCTACACACGAACACAACTGGTCCATGTTCGGGGATGGGAAGCCGGGCGGGGGAGGGAGGGTGATATTTGTCACTGCACGTACTCCTATGGGTGGGAGGGGGGGCGGCACCTGTCAGCAAGGAGTGTTCAGGAGGAGTAGGACGAAGGCTCTAAGTCCTCCCGGTGGGGGCTCCTCACTCGTACACGTGTGTGTGTGTGTGTACGCGCGTGTTTATAATTGTGGAAAGAAAAGTTATGGGAAAATGAGTTCTCTTTGTGACACCTAGTTGGATTATAAAGTGTACTACCTTAGTGCTCTAAGCCGGAACACTATCGTTTCATTGGTCATGAAAATAAACTATGAAAATGCGTGCGGCCCGTCAGATGGGTGGGCCATGAACACGTCTGAGATTTTCAAGGGGGCCCTGATCCAGAAAAGGTTGGGAACCGCTGGCATAGACCAAGAGGTGCCCCTCTCTTTCTCACACACACACGCGCACACACACAAACACACATACACACACACACACACACACACACACACACACACACACACACACACACACACACACACACACACACACACACACAGACACACACACACACACACACACACGCGCACACACACACACACACACACACACACACACACACACACACAGACAAACACGCACACAAACGTCATCCTCACAGACAAAAAAGAAAATGCATACAGTCACACATGGCTGTCACAAGTGAAATGAATAACAACAAACAGCGTCTCATACCCACAGCAAAAGAAAAGAAAGAAAGACATCAGGCAGGTGAATAAAGAAGAGAGGTTATGTGTGCAGTACAATAATAATGTCATGTCGCTTCTCTGTGGTGCCTGTAAACATCATCAGCAAAGTAAAGGGAGGACTGCCAGTCTCACATACAGTAGGGAACATGGACATCTAGACTGTAAACGTTTCAATACACAGACCGACGCACGGCATTGTCCCAGTCAGCCATTCATTAAGACATTTCAGACCACACACACACACCCACACACGCACACACACGCGCACACACGTCACACACGCACGCACATACTCACACACAGAGGCACACACATTAAGAGACGTTTTCAACATCTCCAATGCACACAATATACAGTAGGAGCATAATCTACATTGCTGGCCCCCTTCCGCCCTCCCATGCAGATGGACTGAGCATATCGTCATTGTCGGGTGAAAACCTCTTATGTCCAAAACCGTTGGTTTTGCATTTATCATTTTTAAAAAGATTTAAACTAGTGAAAACAGCCGATCTACAAGCATTGTGTGCTTGTAGATCGGCTGTTTTCACTACTTTTGTGTGACGGCCTTGTATGATGAAGCGGGGCTTTACTTTACGAAAGAACGTACAAATTTGAAACTTGGAGGTACGAGGTTTCCCCCCGACAACAACAATGTGGTCCATTACTATACCTGCTTCACTGCCACCCATCCCTTGTCTTTGTCCACCATTTCTGTTTACAGTTTCTTTTTCTTCACGTTCTTCCACACCCACAGATACAAGAAAAACATTGTCCCCTCCCCCCCCCCCCAATGTCTTACACCCTTCCTTATTGTCCCCTAACAGTGTTTCAAAAGCGTTGTGATTGGTGAACAGTGTAGATCTACATAATGGGCGGAGGTGTGTGCGTGTGCGTGTGTGTGCGTGTGTGTGTGTGTGCGTGTGTGTGCGTGTGCGTGTGTGTGCGTGTGTGTGCGTGTGTGTGTGTGTGTGTGTGTGTGTGTGCGCGTGTGTGTTAGGGATGGGATGATATGAAAATGTCATATCACGATTGTTGTGACAAAAGAAATCGCGATTTACGATTATCGCGATAATCAAAATACATTATCCTGGGTGGAACATTTGCCAAAAAAATAGCAGATCTACAAGCTCACAACGCATTGCGTTTTATTTTTTTTGGCAAAGACATTTGATAGAGAGTGAAAAAAAGACTGTATCAAGTACATAATTATATTATAAGTACCTTTAAGTGGTATCGGATATGCAGCTCGGCAAATAAAAGGTGAATTGATCCCAGTGCATGACGGAGGACGATATCACAATGAATTAAATCTCCACAATACGACTATCGCGAGTTTTTTATCACGATAAACGATAATATCGCTTAACGTCCCATCCCTAGTGTGTGTGGGTGTGTGTGTGTGCGTGTGTGCGCGTGTGTGTGTGGGCCATAACGTTTTGGTTATTCATCTCCGGTCCAGTGAGGGAGTGTGCGCTGGAGGACACAACTCACACGAGGGCAGGAAGGTGTGGAACAGGGGCAGAACTATAACGTAGAAGCACACTGGGAGCCAGTCCAATATGTCAGTGGTCCTCAAACCCTTTCATGTCAGCCCGACTCGTTGTGAGCTTTTACATCTGCTTTTAAAACATCCAAAATCAAGTGATTCTTGATGCTATATCAACTCATACCCTGGAACCCCCGTCAAGGACCCCCTGGGAGTCCCCAGACCCCACTTTGAGTACCACTGCATCACGAGAGGCTGCTATTGTCGTTTTTTTCCTTTTCTTTTTTTATCGTGAGACAAGAAACTCACGGCATAATGCACAAGTTAGTAAAGTCTGTTGCTGTTTGGACATAGCAAACTCTCAGAACGGGATAATCCTCCAATTACACGCTTCCTACTCCTTGCCATCATTGTTTAAAATCACTAACCTCCCCTCTCTCCGCATCCCATTTCATTATTATAAGGCCATGGGAGGGCTGATGGACACATGATTTACAGGCCTCACTCCCAATTCAAGATGGAAGGTTTGCTGCTCAAGGTCTGTGGAGAGCTGAGCATGCAGACACTGTAGGCAACTAGCTAGCGTGATGGGACCGTGCTCAGGGAGCCGGGGCTGGAGAGCAGTGGCTTTGGGTCTATGACGTTCAGACAACATGGAGAGGCGACTGGCTTTCTAGCTACCGTACCAAGAAGCGACTCTGTGTTAGCCTGAAGAGGCAGCTAGTAGCAGCAGCTTGCCATTATAGGGGGTCTTCGCGCGCGCGCGTGTGTGTGTGTGTGTGTGTGTGTGTGTGTGTGTGTGTGTGTGTGTGTGTGTGTGTGTGTGTGTGTGTGTGTGTGTGTGTGTGTGTGTGTCTGTTTGGTTGGGTGTCTTGGGTAGACGGGCAATGTTCTGTAGGTGTGTGTGTGTGTGGGGGGGGGGGGTGTCGGTGGGGGCAGTGAGCAGAAGAATGTGGAACTTTGTAATGTACAATAGTATTGGTTTGACGGCTAACTCTTTTGGTTCAGTTCACAAGGAATAACTCTCTCAGTTATCAATTCCTTTAAGATAATTATGTTTGTTTTCTTTGATTGTTTCAACAGTTTTGGCTGTCTCTGTCCCGATATCCATGGCAGGATCAGGCCCTAGAGAGAGAGAGAGAGAAAGAGAGAGAGAGAGAGAGAGAGAAAAAGAGAGAGAGAGAGAGAGAGAGAAGGGGCAGAGAGATGGGGAGAGGGGGGGGTGAGCTAGGGAACAATGCATTAATCATGACTTGAGTAAAAACAGTTGAAATGCACAGATTTTATAAGCTTCATTAAATAGGCTGTAAACGGATAAAGAGATTGAAACAGCAGCTTAGCCTACAAGACTGAGAGTAGACATTGATACAGTGCATGCATGCCTGCCTGCTTGCGTGCACGTGCGTGTGTGAGTGAACACTAACATGAGCTTTTGCGCCACGGTATGTGTATGGGCACTGCTGGGCAGTCATCAGTGGTGGAAAATACAAGTACATTTACTTAAGTACCGTACTTAAGTACAATTTTACTTGATACTTTACTTGAGTATTTCCAATTTCCAATGCTTGTACTTCTACTCCACTACATCTTGGATCCTGATATTGTACTTTTACTCTGAATTTTTTTACTTTGAAAAATGTAGTTACTAGTTACTTTGCAGATATAAATCATATTATATTCTAAAACGGAATCAGTTTATATCAAACCCAGGTGCGTTATTTCTTGCCACAGTGTTCCACAGTGCCCAATGATCTGTTGTTTCTGCAGCATGGCCGGGAACTACTTTCTTGTAGCTGGGGACTACTTTCTTGTAGCCGGGAACTACTTTCTTGTAGCCGGGAACTACTTTCTTGTAGCTGGGGACTACTTTCTTGCAGAGCAGACCTTATAGTGTATAACAGTGAAATAGAACAGTTTTAATTGGTACGGTACATGTCTATGATTTTTCATGTTGCCATATACCGTATTGTAACCGTTTTAGAAAAGCAATAAGTTGAGGCTTGTGGTTAAGGTGAGGCTTGTGGTTACTTGTGGCTTGTGGTTACCTGTATTTTACACCGGCTGAGAGGGTTGGCTACGCCTCTCAGCCAGTGTAAAATACCAGGTAACCACTCGCCTCTTGTGGCTTATTGCTTCATTATAAAACATACATAAACCACTTTAGCCCTATTTTATACTTTGGCTATTTGAAAATAGCTGATCTACAAGCTCACAACGCGTCACATCGCGACGCGTTGTGAGCTTGTAGATCTGCTATTTTTCAAACATTGTGTAGGCTACTTTCACTTTGGGTACTTTAAGTACTTATTGATGCCAATGCATTGATACTTTGATACTGCAAGTACATATTGCATTCCGTACTTCTACTTCTAAGGGTGCCCTCACACCAAAATACCTATGAGAGTGGAATCCGCGTTCCGCCATGCATGCATTTCAATGAGAATGGAGCGTTTTTTTTTCAGAAATCCTCTGCTGGCATGAAACCGCTTCACTCTCATTGAAATGCATTGGCGGAACGCGGATTCCACTCTCATAGGTACGAGGGTTGTTAGGGTTACTTTTAAAAAGGAATCCCCTACAGTTACAAGTTACTTGCAAAGAAAATGTAGTCAGTAACGTAATCTGATTATCACAATTTAAAAAGTAACTACTAGTTACTTTCAGTTACTTTTGGATTACCGTTTAGAAAAACTCTCTAATTAAATAAAACATGTTTTACCATTGATAACTAGACAAGAATATTGAGCCAATGAAATTAGGAAAAGGACAACAGAATTTTACTTAAGCGAAGTGGCAGTACTTTACGCTGATTCGTTTTGATTATTTTATTGTTTGGCGTTATAACTTATTTGTAAAATTGATGAGGGCAAGGGGAGAATGTACTCCAGCATGTAACCCCCATCATTCAGATCCGTTACTGTAATCCAGATTACACATTTTAAAATGTAACCTGAGACTTTACAAGTTACCTGTTTTTTGTAATCTGATTACGTAATCCCGTTACATGTAATCCGTTACTTAACAACCCTAAGGTACCTTTACCTTCCAGGAGTGTGTGAGTCATGCGTCTCACCTTCAGCAGTGTTCAGAGTGTCCCCGGCAGTCAGTCAGATGGGTGTTCAGGGCAGGAGCGATTAATCTCAAACCATGAGTCTATACAGCTGCACAACACACACACACACACACACACACACACACACACACACACACACACACACACACACAAGAGAAAGAAACCGTTTTTTAGCATTTCCAATTGTCTACAGTAGGGCATTCACCAAATATTCGAATATTCGAATATTTGAATATCAAAATCACTATTCGACGTTGTTCTTATTGTTTTCTCTTAAAAAAATATATAGTTTATAAAACTTGGCTAGATAGGAAGTCATAAGAATGAGTTGTCAATGCCCCTGGTGGATGAATTTGTTAATGCTCTATACCAGGGGTTCTCAAACCTTTTTAGGCCGTGACCCCCAAAATAAACATATTTGAACTGGGGACCCCCACCCTGACAAGCACTTGGAATTGTAGGTATTACATTTAATGTGACTGAAATATCCCAACTAGACAAAGAGTCTAGAATAGAAATACCCGGAGTTACTGTGAGTTGAATCTAACCATAATATTCCTTTGTTGCCACGGAGAGAAGATCTTAAGAAACAGAGTAGCAGGCAATCAGGAACAAAGACAGGCAAAGATGGTTCGATTCCAGGTTGGTTTATTTGTAGGAGATGCATGTAGCACAGAGCACAGAGGGCAGCAGCCCTCCGCCGTCTGGCCGGAGAAGACCCTTTTTCCAACAATTTGAGCTTTCTTTATACTCTCTCAGAGTTAGCTGAGACAGACATGTTGATTCAGGGGTGAGATTAGGTTTACCATATGGTGGCCAAACGGGCCGGTGACCCAAAGGCCTTTGTTGACTGTAAACCTTAACTAAACACAGCAGGTAACAGGGCCCTGACCCCCACCCCAAAATAGAGAATGGATGCGAGATATTTAGTTATTACAGTCCTGGGAACAGACATTTGCCCCTGTCCCACGCCTATCTGACCATGCAACATTAGAACACACCCTTAAGTTTGGCGTAGAACTGACAGTACAATAAGTACAAAATATGTGAATATGGATTCACGCTACCGCATGACACAGATAAATATTGTGAAAATAGCAGATCTACATGCTCACAACGCCTCGCAACGCGAGGCGTTGTGAGCATGTAGATCGGCTATTTTCACAATGTTCACCTCTTGCTTACTTAATATTTGACAGTTTGGCCAGTCCTGTCGAATATTCGACTATTCGAATACTTTGAGGTTGAATAATTCGAATACTAAAAATCACTTGGTGAATGCCCTAGTCTACAGCGCAATATTTTTAACCCATTACGACCCGGAATTATTTCATACTTTGGCTATTGAAAAATAGCAGATATACAAGCTGTGAAAATGTGTACAAATCTTTGAATATATGTATTTTTAAAGCAAACATTTGTAACTACAAATATTTGGTTCTGGGGAGGGGCGGGGGGGGGGGGGGGGGGGGGGGGCCTGATAGGGGCCCATAATATTTCGAGATGGGGGTCGACGCCAAATACATTTTCAGCTATTTTCAGCACACAACACCTGAGAGCAACCAAACATAAAATGACTCTCTTCTCCACTAGTCCCTCCCTAACGTTTTAGTCTAGTTTTTATTTTCTTGACGAAATTGTCAATATATTTAGTCTTAGTTTTAGTCATCACAGCTTAGTTTTTATTTCGTTTTTTATTTCGTTTTCGTCAGTGAAAAAAGCGCAGTCGACAAACATTTTTCGTCATAGTTTTAGTCGACAAAATCGACACTGGTGCGTGTGTGTGTGTGTGTGTGTGTGTGACTGAAACTATCTTACCTTTTGTGGTAGATGCAGAGGCACGGCAGTCTGGCTATAGTGTCCCCTTGCTGCAGTTCCTCTAGACAGATCACACATTCGCCAGCATCCCTCGCCAACACATCATCTGGGATAACACACGCACGCACGCACGCATGCACACACGCACGCACGCGCACACACACACACACACACACACACACACACACACACACACACACACACACACACACACACACACACACACACACACACACACACACACACACAGTGAACATTAGAATGCAATGACGGCAATGTCAGAGAGACTTATCCACTTTCACCCCCGGCACCACTATTTTGGGCATGTCATTATTATACTGTCGGTGGAACTTTCGAAATGTTTTCTAAAGAGCTGTTGTTGAAATGTTTTGAACTTGAACCCCATAGCGTCCATATTCTGGGGGAAAACATTCGCCAGAAATAGCAGATCAGCAATAGTTGGGTGAAGAGGTAGATGGAAAAAAGTGGCCCAGCTACAGTTGTAGTCAGGGAAAATTAGCAGAATATCTGTCAAATCTGGGAATAAATTCCTTACCAAACAATTTCTTCACCAATGTGTTTGTAAAGGTGTCTAGTAACATATCTAACAAAGATTGAAATTCAACATCCCTAGGAAAATCTTTGTCAGCTAGGGTAATTCTGGGTCTCATTCACTTACTATATACACTGTACTATGAAGGGAAAAAATTACTCCCAAAAAAATTTGCTTTAAGTGGAATGTGAGGGGTCTAACTAGGTGTTTTTAATTATTCTGAATCCATTGCAAGCATTGGTTTTGAAACGAAAAACATTCCGTGGGCTAAAGATGGACCCCCATACCACTGTGAAAAGTGATGACTCATCACTAAACCATCATTTTTATTTATTGATTTTTGCCCAATGAATGTTTTCCATGCAAAACAAATGCTTGCAATGGATTCAGAATAATTATCATCCCACTTAAAGCATATTTTTGGGAGTCATTTTTTCCCTTATAGTATAGTGTATAGTGAGTGAATGAGACCAATAATTACCCTAGCTGACAAAGATTTTCCTAGGGATGTTGAATTTCAATCTTTGTTAGATATGTTACTAGACACCTTTACAAACACATTCGTGAAGAAATCGTTTGGTAAGGAATTTATTCCCAGGTTTTTATTAATATTTCCTGACTATTGCAACTCTGTTTCACTAAAGACTAGAGCAGTGGTTCTCAACCAGTGGTAAGGGGACCACCAGTGGTCCTTGAGGGGGTTCCAGGTGGTCCCCAGCTAAATGATGGAGCGTTGGTGACCAAATGGACACTTATAGGTCTTTAACTCTTGAGAGCGTAAAATGAAACCAAATGGGTTTCATTTTACGCTCTCAGGAGTTAAATGATTGTCTACACAATTAGAGAATTGTTATTTTGATCAACGTTGGCCTGTTATCTCTCCTACGGTACAAACATCAATACAGCATGGAATTGTGGAAAAAATCGTATCCAACGATGACCAGATATTCTACGTTTTGGGTCTGAGATAGCCTGGTTCCAGACCCTGAATCGCTAGCCACGCCCCTTTAAAAATATGTTTCAGGGCAGGCGATTGGGCAATAATAGAGTGAAAACGAAATGTCAATTCAGGCTGAGTGTCAGGCTAGGTCTGAGAGGCTAAATCTCATCAAATGGTGGTCCGTGGCTCACATGCCCAATAAATAAGGGACGTATCGTCAATTCTGACCCCCCCTCCCAAGGAGGATTTTAGGGGAGGGTCATGCTATTTTGATTTTACTCTCAGGGAGGGTGATGCTATTTTAATTTGAGTCTCGGGGAGGGTCATGCGATTTTGAATTAAAAATAGTCCAGGTTTTTATAGCCCTATATATATTTTACTACAGCGTTTCTTTCAATAATACTATTATTTAGAACACGCAAGCAAACTTATTGAGACATGAAAAGCAACATAACTAGGTGAGTTCTGATCAGAAACACTCGTGGTTTGTTTTGTATGATACAGGATTAAGAATGCTGGCTTTTCTAGGCTTACCTAGTCTACATTTGATACCAATACTTGTTATTTGGACTTCTACTTGTAACAGAGTATTTCTACATTGCAGTAGGCCTATATTGATTGATACTGCAGTAAAGAATGTGATTGTTTTTCCACCACTGAGTAAAAGTTAAGCCATAAGGTGATAGTCATGGCTTTGAGGGTTAATCTTCTGCCGTTGTCTCAGGTTATGAAGGCCAGTTTTGTATTTTATTTACAAAAGAAAAGCATTCCAATGAATGTCATCATCATGTATTTATCAGATTGCAGTAATACAATTAATTGGGGGTTATACAGTGAGACCTTAGTACTCACGGTACATGTTTGCTTGAGTTTAGTTTATTTATTTTTTTATAGCGTGGCTAGCGATCCCCCTAGAAAATAAATGACCAGCCGCCATTGGTGTGTGTGTGTGTGTGTGTGTGTGTGTGTGTCGCTCTCTCTCAAAAAGCAAAAAGAGAGGGAGAGAGCTCACGCTAGAGATGTTGCATTGCATCTGTCCAAAAGCAAAAATGTCTCATCTGTCTCACAGTGCACTCTACCTTCTTCATTAAGATGTTAAACTTGGTCACACATAGGTTTGAGTGATTAGGCTACTTTGTCTGATGTGAAAACATTGTGATGGATAAAGACCTAGATGTTACCTTGTGTGTTGGATCCAGTCAATTTGAAGAAAAGTAAATAATCCAGCGTTTCATTTGAGGTGAGGACAATAAGAAAGCACAGTTTTCATTCACTGCTTGGCAAGATCCATTCTACAGCCTATTATGTCATTTTATCATTCAGAACAGCTGACTGGAGTGAGAGCTTAATTGAAATGACCTACATTGCGCAGTGAACTGGAATTATATAATGAATTATTATTATTAATTGCAATTATTTTGTATGATTAATCGTCTCGACAGCCCTAACTATAAGTTAAGGTTTTAAGCATAATTTTACTGTGGTAAATGTCATGTTGTTAGGGGAGGGTCAATCCTTTTTTTTTTTATGCCTGGGGAGGGTCATTGATTTTTCCCCCAATAGACTAGTTTGCAAATCCCGCCCCATTCTGCCCTGTTACTATGATGGGACATTTTCCCTGGGCAGATTGTTTTTATAGTGGCAGTGAATGGGATTTTTTTTATGTTTTCATAGCCTCATTACAGCTATATAAAGTACCAAAGGAAAAACATCTAGGTGATATTAATAAAAAGGGAAGACAAAGGTACAGTAGTTACATTGCAAAACAGGGGGTTTCCCCGAAAATATATGTTTTAATGTGTTTAATCCCAGTGGGACAGAATCACTATTGCAGATTCTTTTATAGTGGAAGTGGATGGGATTTTTTTTTTGTTCATAGCCTCATTACAGCTATATAACGTACCAAAAAAAACACATCTACGTGATATTAATAAAAAGGGAAGAAAAGGGTACAGTAATTACATAGCAAAACAGTAGTTTCCCCCCGAAAATATATGTTTTAATTAGTTTAATCCTCTGGATCAGAGAGAGAATAGAAATAGCAATAGAAAGCGCATTGAATCTTGGGTAGGAAGAGGAGAACTATAATCTGTTCTCCTCACATACACGTAATTCTGCCCATTTAAAATATATGTACCCAATCGTAACTAGTTAGACCATTGATAAGGTCCATGTGAACTAGTTTGTTGAAGCTTATTCATTATGATGAGCGAGATCGCCCCCTACTGCCGCGGCCGTACCAGGCGATTGCCGTGCTCCGCACTGCGGACAGTTTTTGAAAGGCTGAAGCAACATTCTCCACTGCACAAACTCCACCCCCGATAGCAAAAAGCGAATGTTTTTTCTGGTTGGCCAGTCAGGGAGTCTCAGGGACCAATCAGAAGGCTGACAAAAGGTCTATTGAGAGGGAGGGTCATGGCATTTTATATCAAGGCTTATATAATTTCTCCAGTAACACCCTTCAATAAAAAACGGGACCTCCCTAATGGACTTTTTTAATTTTTTTTAATTTAGAGTAGCCAATTATTTTTACCCCTTTATCGCCCCAATTTAGTCGTTATACCAATTGATTCCTCCCCACACACATTTCTGTGTTGTCACTGCTGTGGTATCCTACTGACTCACCTGCCAGTGAGGAGCCCCCACCAGGAGGACTTAGAGCAGGGTTCACCAATAGGCGGCCCCGCGGGCCGCAACTGGCCCCCACCAACCCCAGTAATAATGGTGGTATAAGAGCAGCAACAACACTAGTATATCGTTGTTGTCGGGTGGAAATCTCCAAATCTCCAAATTTGTATGTTCTTTAGCAAAGTAAAGCCCTGCTTCATCATTCAAGGCCGTCTCACAAAAGTAGTGAAAACAGCAGATACAAGCACACAACGCCTCGCGGTGCGAGGCGTTGTGTGCTTGTAGATCGGCTGTTTTCACTGGCTTAAATCATTTTTAAAATGATAAATGCAAAACGAACGGTTTTGGACATGCAAGGTTTTCACCCAACAACGACGATATCTGAACTGTCGCTGGAGTAGCGGGAACGCCACTGTCACCCCTGCAATGCTGTGGCCCTCGGCTTGGTACCCTAGACATGATTCGTGGGGCGGCATAGCTCAGGGGTAGAGAAACCGCTGTTAGAGCACGAAGGGTTCCCGAAGGGTTCCCAGTTCGAATCCGGGCTCCCCCTGAGTTAATGTCGAAGGGTCCTTGGGCAAGACTCTGAACCCCACATTGCTCCCGGTGAGCTGGTTGGTGCCTTGCATGGTTTCCTCCGCCACCGATTCGGCCCTTGGGGAAAACTAATTGGGGAACCTTGACTTAGAGCCTTCGCCATACTCCTCCCGCCCAACACTCCCCGCTGACAGGTGCCGCCCCAGCCCGTAGGAATACATGCAATGACCAGTATCACCTCCCTCCCCGTCCGGCTTCCCCCCCCAAACACGGGCCAATTGTGTTCGCACAGACGCCCGACAGCCGGTTGCACCACGGTGGAATCGATCCCACAACCTCTGTGGTGGTGGGCAGGGATGGACTTTCTTTTTAATTAATCAGATGTATTACTGTAACACCAAACCTCCATGTGGTGTGGGGAGGGGGGGGGGGGATATACAGAATAGCTAAATATTCATTGAATCAGTGGAATGTTGGGTTCAGCTTTTAATCCAATCAATTTGAATTGTTATGCAGTCCATAAAGGTGTTAAAGTGGAACTTATGTAAGTGGTAAAATGCAGCACAGGGACCATTCATGCCCCCTACACTGACTGCGGTTAGTGGTTATTAAAATGAGAGAATATAAGAATCATGAACACGCTGGGGACAATGCCAGGGCTTTTCCATTGTATTATGAAGACATTTAAATTGACCATTTTTCCGTCTTCCTGCCAGTGACCTGCTTCAGCATTTTCAGGCAGAGATGTCAGACTCGTCGGAGGGTATAATGGTTGGAATCTCAAAGATGTTTAAGGGTTATAACTGTCATCATTATAAGGTAATTGTTATCCATAAGAGTAGCTGTGCCCGTTGGTCTGTCTATCTGTCTGTACATGACTTTAGTCTCAAACCATAGACTGTAAAAAATATGGACGGTGGGAACCCATTGGTTTCTACAGTATGCTGCGAAAATGAAGCTTTTTTTTGCCCTTGTATGGGTGCCGCCATCGTTGTTTTAATGGGTACCTAAGGAATGCTATTGGCTGCCAACGGTCACGTGCAACCGCAGGGATACTTGTGTAAACGTGTTGAGCCTGCCGAAAATAAAGCACACGAAGAAGAATCATCACAAGCCTATGATCACAAGCCCCTCCTACAGCATACCTTGCTTTAAAATCAATTATAACATAAATGGGACCATATTTACACAAAAAGCATAATGGTGATTGAAACGAGGCTTTAAACTAGCGACAGGAACCATAATGTATTTATGACAATGTTTATTAACGTAAGAAAATCAAATGTCAAAGTTCGAGGAAATGAATGGAATCCTATGGAGAACATGTTGCTTTTGGTACCAGAACAGCGCAACTAGCGGCCAATCATAGGAACTTTTAGTTTCGTGTTTGCTTAATTTTAAATCCGGACAACTGGCCCCCTGTCTCAAACACACACCTTGAAAAACGAATAATAATAATAATAATAATAAAACTTTATTTGTATAGCACCTTTCATGACATGAAATGCAGCTCAAAGTGCTTTACAGAGCATAAAATGAAGCACACGTGCTTAACAGAGAAAAAGTAAAATAGAAATAAAAAATACATAAAAAAGAGATAAGTAAAATGATTACAATAAAGCAAGAAAAAATAAAAGCATAGAACATTGAAGAACAATTTCAGAGCCGTGCGGACGTCAATAGCAGCATAGGGATTAAAAAAAAAAAAAAAAAAAATTTAGCTAAAAGCAAGAGTAAAGAAATAGGTCTTGAGCTGTGCTTTAAAGCTATCCACCGAGGCTGCCTGTCTTAGGTGTAGTGGTAGTTTATTCCAAGCTGTCGGTCCATAGAAGCAGAAAGCTGCTTCACCATATTTTTTATATGTCATTGTTGGCACCTCAAGTAGGTCTGCACTAGAGGACCTGAGTGGGCGGGTTGGAACATATCTATGCAGGCAGTTATAGAGGTACGAAGGTGCCAGACCATTTAGAGCTTTATAAACAAGTAAAAGAATTTTAAAATCAATCCTAAAAACAACCGGGAGCCAGTGTAGCGACGCTAAAACTGGAGTAATATGTTCTCTTATCTTAGTTTTTGTTAAAACTCTGGCTGCTGCATTTTGAACAAGTTGTAATCTGTCAGTTGTTTTCTTTGGCAGACCAGAGAGAAGTGCGTTGCAGTAATCAAGCCGAGAGAAAACAAAAGCGTGGATCAGCGTTTTTGCATCGTTCAGCGACAGATAGGCTCTAATTCGCGCAATATTTCTAAGGTGAAAGAAGGCAATCTTCGTGACATGATTAATGTGTGTATTAAAATTTAATTAAGGCATGAAGGTGCCAATGGCTGGTTGGCACCTTCATGCCTTGTTAGAGAGAGGGATAATGGTGCCCCCATGGCCCTCCTTCCTCTATGAGCCAACATTTGGCCAAAATGTCCACTTGCATACCGTAAATTCTCTTATAGGAACCCGGGCTATTATTTGTCTCAAGAGTAGCGGGCACCAGGCTCTTGTTGGAAGCAGGACAGTATAAGAGACAAGGCTTTTATTCCTATTTCTCAAAAATATCAGAATGATTCAGATCAGATTTTTTTATTAGATACCATATTTTTGGAAAAAAATATAAATATTATATATTATATATTAGGTTATTTATAAAGAAAAGCGTTTTTATTGGAAAATCATCATAGAAAGACTCATACAGAGATAACATTCTGCTGTATTGTATTGCATTAACCAATTCATACTGAAAATCAGCTCCTCATAATGTGTATCAGAATAGAATACAGTCCACACAGCATACTGCTGGGGAATAAAAAACACTACATTTCCCATCAAGCTCAGCGGCTCGTTTCGTCATTCAGATGCGACTCTCCCTGGTAAACAGGAACCACAGGATACTAGCATGGATACTAGTATAGCCGCATTAGCTTCATTGAGCTTCATTTACTGTTTGGATTAAACTTCCACGCTAAAGATCTCATGTGCGGCCGTCATCCACGCCGATGTTCGCGAGGACTACGCACACGCACGCGCCCCGGTAAGTTGCCAAAGTCATCCGTCTTTGCCAAACGGAACGTGAAATGAGCGGCGTCCAAATATCGCTGCGCAGTTTGTAGACAGTGTACGGTAAATCACCGTAACAGCTGGCTTGGGATGTGAGTGACAGTCAGACAGAGTGGAGAAAGGTACTCCTGAATGATACGTAACGTAAAAAAAAGAGGAAAAAGGAGGCTCTTATTGGAGCGTCGGCTCTTAATTACTTAATTCAATTGCGCACCCGGAAATTAAAGCAGGTCCGGTTCTTTATTAAATATAGGATATTATTAGAGCATTTACGGTATAAGCTGTCTCAAAACCAATGGACAGATTGCCATGCAACTTGCTGAAGAGCAATCATGCTCTGCGGAGGAAAAATCCTAACCATTTGAGTAACCCTGTTTTATTGTCTCCACCAGCCGAAGGCTGAGGGAGAGTATGTTTTCCCCTCCGTCCGTCCGTCCGTGCGTCCGTCCGTGCGTCCGTCCGTCCGTCCGTCCGTCCGTCCGTCCGTCCGTCCGTCCGTTTGTCCGTTACCAGCTAATCTCCGGCGCCGTTGGCCCGGTCGCTGCCAAACTGTGCACACACACTCCCTCGACACCAATTCAGAACCTCTGCCCCAAATATTTCACATGGGCCTGTTCTAGCGCCACCAGGAGGCCGACTTTTGCAAAACTAACTTTTGCCAGTACTCCTACAGATCTTGTCCAAAAATCACGTAAATCAGTAGACAGTATCTCTACAGTCATGTGATCGACATGGATGTGTCAGATTTTCCATATTCCATCCTGATTGCCTAAAACTGGCTTTCAAAGTTTGCAGGATTGGTCAGTTTTGAATAAAATGCCTGAAATCCTGAACGCAGTGTGCGATTTTGGTGAAATTGTGCATGCACATTCCCAATAGGCAGAGGAATAAATGCCACTTAAGAAAAATCAAATCAGCCTCATGGTGGCGCTATAACAGGCCGATTCATGTTTTCACCTATAACTCCACCGATTACTGTCAAACTTTGTATGCGCACTCCTTAGAGGCCAAGGTAAAACCTTTTCCCTGCATTTTTTACATCAGCCTTTTATAGCGCCATCAGGAGGCCGACTGGTGGAGACCTGTGCTCGGAAGAGCACTGCTTCTAGTTTATTATTTGTTCATCTGTAATTATTTCATTTTTAGGGCTTCATTAATCCCATGAGGAAATTCAGGGAAAATTTGACACGTAGACATTGACAGGCTGTGAGTCGAACCAGTGACCTTTTAATAATTACCAGACAGCTTCTTTACCCAATCAGCTGACGCCACAACATGCCACCCTCAGGGCAAAATGTCATCTTTTCACAGAAAATATTTCATAATCTAATAGGCAGATTGCAGGACGAACCCTACGGATTTTGATGAGCCACTTTCAATCAAACACCTGACTGCAAGGTCAGTCCATTGACTCCATTCATGCCACTTTTGGCCAGCTGAGCGTAAGGCGCAATGCAGCCTCTGGGGGTTGATAGTGGGCCTGCTTTATCATGTCATTCATTTAGCTAAATTAAAACTTCTCCTAAACATTGTGAAGAACGTTAAAAAAATGTATTAAATAATTCATTTCAGTTGATTGTAGATCTCAAAGTGGCTGCCGTGATGCCAGTCAAGGGTGGATGTGGAATAATTTACCAATGTCATTATCAATATATTATAACATTTTATATGAGTTCAAATATCAAGAAACAAAGTTATTTTCAATCATTTCTAAATGAAATGAAATTCTGCCAAATCTCTTAGACATCCAGGACAAAAGTCCAAAGACGTCCAAAGACGTTACATCTTTTAATAGATTGAAATCACAAAATGAAAGAGAGTAGACCTATGCTTTCCCCCCATAAAAAAAAATAAAAAAAATAAAAAAAACTTCTTACCCCTTTTTCTCCCCATTTTTTTATATGCCAATTGATTTCTCCCCACACACATTTGTGCGTTGTCACTACTGTTGTATCTGACTCACCTGCCAGTAAGGAGCCCCAACCGGGAGGACGTAGAGCAGGGGTATTCAACAAAATTGTCCAGGGGGCCACATTGACAGAAACCCAAGGGGCCGGGGGCCGCACTAACGTAACACCCGCAGTGCTCTGACTGGAGTCTCTTCACTTGACTATGATGGAATATGATTAGGGATTACTGTGATTATGGTAAGATGAAGCTCACGTTTCATATCGTGCAAACCATACCTATAACGTTCATTAGTCTCCAAAAAAAAAAAGAAAACGATTTTGGATTTTTTTTTTCAAAATCTTCTTTTCTTTTTTTTTTCATAATTGCTCCAGGGGCCACAAGGAAGGTCCCCGCGGGCCGCATTTGGCCCGCGGGCCGCCAGTTGAATACCCATGACGTAGAGCCTTCGTCGTTCGTCCTACTCCACCCACCGAACACTCCCTGCTGACAGGTGCCACCCCAGCCCATAGGAGTAGTAGTACGTGCAGTGACAATTATAACCCTCCCCATTATAACCCTCTTCACCCGGCTTCCCTACCCCAAACACAGGCCAATTGTGTTAAACCATGGGTCTTCAACAGGGGGTCCAGGACCCCTAAGGGGGTCCTCAGAGTTACTACAGGGGTCCTCCAAATCTTTGTCGGATAGAAACTTTTTTTCTCCTTTTTTATATTAACCACTTGAACCCTAGTGTCCATATTCTGAGAACTTTAGCCAAAAATAGCAGATCTACAAGCTCACAACGCCTCGCAGTGCAGGGGTTGAAAACCCCTGGAATAAACGCTCGACAAAGTCGGATGCACCACGGTGGATTCGAACCCATCATCATGTCAAGGAGAGTTGAACAAACAAAAACACCCAGCGCGGAACATTCACAGGTTCTGCAAGGCTTCAGGTTATGGAAGATTCTGGGTTTTACCCTTTAAAGGAGTAGTTCACCCCAAAATGATTTTTTTCCTATTGATTTGTCACGCCATGGAGACTAGAGTTCAATAATATTTTTAGTTCTTTGCCGCATTCCTAAGACAAAAATGTGATAACAATAAATTTACCCCCATTCGTTCCGGATGGGGACCCGTTTCGAAACGGGTCCCCATCCGGAATCAATGGGGGTAAATTTACTCGAATCAAATTTTTGTCTTAGGAATGTGACTTAGGAATTTGAATTGATTTAATTTCAAATGCATTTAGTTATACTCATGTTACAGTAACTTCATGAACTTAAATACAAATACGTTGGATATGAAAATAAGACTAACATTTTAGTACTACTATACTAGTCATTAAGCTACTAACATAGACTGAAGGAATGAAAACGGGTCATGTTTGCATGCTTGGAATTTTAACAGCTGAAACCAATAATATATCAGTATTCTGATATTACCCTGCGGGCCGCATTAAGTGAAGGTGGGGGCCGCGTGTGGCCCCCGGGCCGCCAGTTGCCCATGTATGGTCTAACATGACAAAAGGATTCCTACTACACTCTGCAGACAAAGAGCAGAAATGTAGAGCAGATGAGGGGGGAGAGGGGAGGGGGAGCAGACAGTGTAAGGCGGCGTTAAGAGACACAAGACATATGCTCTGACTGCAAATCAGCTTAGTTCTCCAATAAACTCCCATAACCCCCCCTGTCCTCCTCTCCCCCTCCTCACTTTATCCTGCACCTCCACCACGCTCTAGTCTACGCACGGCAAAATCAGGGGAGTTCATCTAACGCAGAGAGATATAAAACGGGGTACATACTCAGGATTTTTATCGTGTACACACATAAAGATCCCTCTCCTCAAAACACTCCATATTCTGTCCATATATAACGGAATATTTCCATCAAATTTAGCCTAGTAAACCAGACTCCTCCTGCCTTCGGAGAGTCTGGTTTACGAGGCTATGTAGTATAGCATCTTTATTCACACCCCTGATTCACCACAATGGAATATATAATAAATATTATATCATTAAGTACAAGTAGCAATACCCACAATGTAGAAATGTCAACGGCTGTATTCAAAACTGTACTTTAGCTAAAGAACCAAAGTATTGGCATGAACATTTTTGGCACATTTTCAAATGGCTGAAGCATATAATTGGGTTTATGTAGGGAATTGAAATAAATCAGTTAAGTAACTAGTAACAAAATATTTGCAGTGGAGTCATTAGTACACTATTTGCTATGTAGTTTAACAGCATCGGAAAAAATGCTAAAGTAAAAGTGCCTCAACATGCATTTGAGTAAAATACAGAGCTTGAGCAAAGATACTTAGTTACTTTTTGTAGCAATACTCTCCATACTTCCCATCCACCCTCCCCTCACTCCTTAACTAATTATCTTATTACCGTCTGTGGCTTCCAATGCTGTGTACATCACCAGCAGCAGGCAAGACAGGTGTGCAAAAGCATGTGTGCATGCAATGTGCTGTATTTAGGTCACACACACGTGTGTGTGTGTGTGTGTGTGTGTGTGTGTGTGTGTGTGTGTGTGTGTGTGTGTGTGTGTGTGTGTGTGTGTGTCTGTGTCTGTGTCAGGGGCGTCAATTGGGTATGGCAGGGGTATGCAGCTGCCATATCCTGGGTCCAGGGGGGAGAATACAAGTTACTTTCAAATATAAATCCATGAATGTCTCTTTTGTCTGTCTGTGTTATATTGTTAAATTACATTAAAACAACTACAAATGCAATTTTTAACAAAGGTATTAGGCCTATAATTATATTCTCCACACTTGTATTATCCCCAACTTGACAAGATGGTATATTCCCAGGTTCCGCAGGTCAGCTGCACAGGTGCAATGCATTATTGTTAATAGTGGCACGTTTACTATATTATGCCAAGTTTAGCCGCACTTGAACAACCGTTCCAGGCTGCCATATCCAGCCCAAGAAACCATAGAGAGTTTGGGGGAAAAAATAGAATGTACTTCATAAAATAAATGATGCTTCTTAAAATAAAATGATGCTAAGGTATGGCAACATGACTGGTGTGCGCGCCTTCGCGCGCGTGCAAGACACCAGTCATGTTGCCATACCTTAGCTTTTTTTCTGAACTGACGCCACTGGTGTGTGTGTGTGTGTGTGTGTGTGTGTGTGTGTGTGTGTGTGTGTGTACTATATATTAATATACCTGTGAAGGTAAAAATGCAGGACCATTTTCCTAGTCCTTACAAGAGGAATGGTTGTTTTATGGTTAAGAAATAAAAGATTTTTTGAATAAGCTTAGAATTACACATTTAGAGGTTTCGGGGTTTCGGATTCAAGTTATGCCTGATTCATACTGACGGTGCCATGCACTGAAAATAGCTGATCTACAAGCTCATCTACAAGCTCGCAAGTTTGTAGATTTAGGGTTTAGGGTTAGGGTAAAAATGTAAAAAAATATTCTTAACATTTAAAAAAAAAAAGTGTGTGTGTGCGTGCGTGTGTGCGTGCGTGCGTGCGTGTGTGTGCGTGTGTGCAAGAACTTGTGCACACACACACACACACACACACACACACACACACACACACAGACACACACGCATGCCCAATACCTGCCTGCCTGCTCTCTGTATACCTCTGTGTGAGTGTGTGGGTGTCCTCACATAGTGCTGCATTTTCCACGGCGTGGCTCTGCAGGAGGCTAGCCATCTATAAAAGAGGGTCAGTCAGTGTGTCTGTCTTGGTGTTTGCCCTGCAGCTAATCTCGCCAAACGCTGGACAGGATCAACACCAAATTCCCTGTGCACAACAATTCTATTTTCCCCCCCACAAATAAATACTTTCTTTTTTTTTGCCCACAATTTGCAACCCAGGGGCATAGTTCCGCCGATTTAAAATGATTCCAATACGGAACTAAAACTTCCTATGATTGGCCGCTAGTTGCGCTGTTTTCCCCCCCGGCCGATCGCAAAAAGAATTGTTCTCCATTGGACCCCATTCATTTTCCCCTTTCGTTTTCTAACCTTAATTAACATTTTCATAAATACTTTATGGTTCCTATCGCTAGTTAAAAATTGCCTTTCAATCACGATGATATGCGTTTTGTGAAAATAAGGTCCCATTTATGTTAAAATTGATGATAAAGTTGCGGGGGGCGTGGCCAACTAAACTGATACCAGCCGGCTGTGTTCTTCTTTGTGTGCTGTATTTCGGGAGGCTCCGACCACATTCTCCCATGTATCTCTGCGGTTGCACGTGACCGTTGGCAGCCAATAGCCTCCTCTGGTCGCATTTCAATCTATGATGGCGACACCCATGCCAAGGACCCAAAATACTTCAGTTGCGCTGCATAGAAACCAATGGCTTCGCACTGTCCATATATTTTACGGTCTATGTTTGCAACCCATTTTTCACCCGGTGCCAATTATCTAATGTAATCCTGGGCGCTACACTCCCTCTGCCAACCTGGGGAGACAACGGACTGACCTCATGCTTCCTTCTATGCATGAGGAGTCCAAGCCGCTTCTTTTCACCTGACAGGGGAGAGATTCCAGTTCCAGTTCCTTTCCCCTCCATCAGGCGCCCCTGCTGGCCAGGGGGAGGCAGTATAGATTAGAGACCAGGATTACAGCATGTTTTTTGTGAGGGTACCTACCCTAGGAGACACAGGGAGAACATGCAAACTCCACACATTAACCCTGCAAGGCCCGAATTAATTTCTACTGGCCAAAAAAAATTAAAAAAATCAGATGGTGTTGTAGGAGTCCTAATCACAGGAAAATGTAATTTAAAAAAAATAATAATGTTTTTGTAAGGTTTTATAGCCATAAATCATAAATCATATTTTTCACAATATTAACATATGCACGTGTTCTAGACATTCTAATGATCACGAAAAAAAATATTACAGGCATTTTACTTATGTTTTTGTGAGGAATAGCTTCAGTTAAAAAGTGAGATGTTGTTCGTCCAGACGCTGGAATTTCAATTTCTCTGGGAGGTGTGAATGTCAGTCTCTGTGGGGGGTATTTATATGCAAATACCGTGGCCAATGGCATTGTAATACTACACAATGCCATTGGCATACACATTGTAATACTAAACAATATGATTTAATGGTGATGTTGCCCAAAAGCAACGCTGGGCCTTGCAGGGTTAAGGCTCTTTTTGCCAACCCCCTTAGGGTATGGGCACTGATGACGCGGAGGAGAGAACACGCCCCCCAGCGCCCACAGCATCCCCAGCGGGAATCGAACCTAAATACTTTGTAAAATATTTAAATGTAACGTTTACGATGGAAGTCAACGGGGCGCTGATCAGGCTGAAACCTTGCCCGAATTTGGTTGATCTATTCTAACACATCACAGATGACATCATAGAGGACTTTAGTCATAGCTGGTCACGTGGAGCCCAAGGAAGATCCACTCTGGATCCACGCCGTTCGCATTCGGACCCCCAGATCCACATGATGATCCCCATTTGAAAAGATATGCCAGAGACCCCAAGAAGAGAAGATTTTTAAGGGCTCAAGCAGTGATTCTGAACCATTTTAATTTAAAGGGCCCCCAGTTTGACATGCATTAGGCTGCGGATTCCCATTTAATGGCATTTCTATCTCTAGGACCTCAATTTATATTTGTAAAATCAATGTTAATTTAACTCTGAGAGTGTACAAAAGGAACCAAATCTGTTTGTACTCTCTCAGAGTTACAGCCCCGTAAGCGTCCATTTGGTTCCTGACTATCATTTAGATGGAGACCCACTGGAACTCCCTCAAGGACCCCGGACCCCACTTTGAGAACTAATGGTTTACAGCACCAAAGGTTTACAGCACAATTTGTATGTACACTGTGTAAGTCCAGCCTGTTCTAGCCGACATACAAGCTCACAACGCGGTCGCATCTACAACATGTTGCCAGCTTATAGATCGTCTAAATTCCGGAGCAGGGTCACCATCGTGCCACACAGAGTGTAAACAGAGGCATCGGAGGAGTGGGATGTGAGGGCTCCTGCACCCCATGCACGTGAGCTGACCACTGGCTCTTTTTTTCTGGGCTTTGACTTTGTATAATGATATTTTAATGCCTGCAACTAAATATAGCCTTCTTAAGAGACAGAGAGGGGTTAGGGGCCACGCACAGACACAGAGAGTAAAAGAGGGAGAGACAGACGGCAGCGGAGCGGGCATACATACCGGTACACAGAAAGGCTAGAGCGTGTGCGCGTGCATGAGAGAGAGAGAGAGAGAGAGAGCAGTGGTGTCAATTGGGTATGGCAGAGGTATGCAGATGCCATACCCTCGGTCCAGGGGGGGAAATAAAAGTTACTTTTAAATATAAATCCATGAATGTCTCTTTGTCTATCTGTTCTGGTTATTTATGTTGTTAAATTACAGTTAAATAACTACAAATGCAAAATTTTACAAAATGGTCACTTAAAGGGATATTACACTTTCAAACAAACTTTTAGGTCTAATCAGGCTTGTATGAACACCCTGAACAGTTTTTAATTTGCTTCATTCAGTATTTAGATATTTGATGTAAATGTTACCAGCTCCAACACGCCCAGGCCCTCTCCACATACACACCCATTGTAACTTCAAACTCCATTTTAACCATGATAGATTCATTAAAAACACACATTATTTTTTCTGGTGACTCATAATACCCTCCTAATACGTGAGCAGACCGTGTTTTTTCAATAACCTTTTTCTTTTATTTTTAATAATTCTTTGGGAAAATGGAAAACATTAAATACAATAATATTTTATTGAAAATAAATGAAAAAAGTTATTGAAAAAACACGGTCTGCTCACGTATTAGGAGGGTATTATGAGTCACCAGAAAAAATAATGTGTGTTTTTAATGAATCTATCATGGTTAAAATGGAGTTTGAAGTTACAATGGGTGTGTATGTGGAGAGGGCCTGGGCGTGTTGGAGCTGGTAACATTTACATCAAATATCTAAATACTGAATGAAGCAAATTAAAAACTGTTCAGGGTGTTCATACAAGCCTGATTAGACCTAAAAGTTTTTTTGAAAGTGTAATATCCCTTTAACAAGGTATTATAATTATTGTCCACACTTGTATTCTCCCCATCTTGACAAAATGGTATATTCCCAGGTTCCGCAGGTCAGCTGCACAGGTGCAATTCATCATTGTTAATTGTGGCACGTTTACTAACATCCCAAGTTTAGCTGCACTTCCAGGCTGCCATATCCAGCCCAAGAAACCGTAGAAACGGGGGGGGGGGGAAATAGAATGTACTTCTTAAAATAAATGTATCATGCCTGTTGCTAAGGTATGGCAACATGACTGGTGTCTGTCTTGCACGCGCGCAAGACACCAGTCATGTTGCCATACCTTAGCTTTTTCCGAACTGACGCCACTGAGAGAGAGAGAGAGAGAGCAAGGTGAGTGCAGTACAGTTTGGCTTTCTTGCTGCTCGGGTCATTGGAGGACGCAAAAAGGGAGAGAAACAGGGAAGTGAGCCATGATTAAGAGAGGCAAAGCTAAAACTCCTTTAACTCATAATTGATGCGACGACGTCTGATGCCAAATGACCGTTGGCAAGATGGTGAATGCAGAGGGGAGCGCGGCTGAAAGTCAAGAGGGAGGGGGAACGCAGGAGGAAGAGAGGCCATGAGCTATTTTACCCCACAACAGACCTGGGGTCCTTTAAAACCCATTTAGGCCTAGAATTATTGAATACTTTAACTATTGAAAAATAGCAGATATACAAGCTCATAGCGCGTCACCGAGTGCCGCGCTGCGAGCTTGTAGATCTGCTATTTTTGAAAAAGTCGTGAAAATGTGTGCAAATCTTTGAATAGGCCTATATGTATTTTTAAAGCGAACGTTTGTAACTCAAATTTTGCTTCTGGGGCGTCCCTGGAACTAAATATTTTGAGATGGGGGTCCGTGGCCAAATAAATATCAGTTTGAGGGTCCTTCACATGAAAAGGTTTGAGAACCACTGACATAGTTGTCTCTCAAGAACAGACTAACTGAGCTCCAGTTACGTTAAGTGAAAAGGACCTTTTCTTTGACGATGGCTGGCCAGATTGCTGACATAGAAACACAGGTTTTTCAAAAAACCTTAGAAGGATTCAAAAGACACTTATAGAATCGGGTCAAAATTCAAATTTTCACGATTTTTCAAAAATAGCAGATCTACAAGCTCGCAGCGCGGCACTCGGTGCCGCGCTGTGAGCTTGTATATCTGCTATTTTTCAATAGTTAAAGCATAAAACAATGATACACAATAATGTGTACCCATTCTAAATAGGGCCTAACCCAACAAAATGAGCTAATATCGCACAGAAATAACTAAGACACTGGCTGCTTGAAAATATCCAATCTACAAGCTCACAACATGTGAAGTGAGTTCAGCTATTTCCAAAAAATGGGAGACATTTGAAATATTTCTAAAACAATTTAACAACACAAACATTGTATGGGGGACCCCTGGCACCAAATATTTTCAGATGAGGGTCTGTGTGGAAAAATACATTTGGGGGTCCATTTTCTCCAATAATATTGTAAGTTCTGGAATGCAACTGGATCAACATTAGGACTTTAATTTGTATGGAGTTTGCAAAAATGCATGCACCTATTCATCGATCCACCAATCTGTTCTGTCCGTCCGTCTATCTACCGGTATCTACAGTATTTATCTATCTATCTTAACAGATTATAATTAGCATTATTCATATACCCATCTATTGGGGAACCAGGGACGTGCTGGGCCCCTGATTCAGCCCGGGGAAAATAATTGGAGAGGCCCTCATTGCGCGCTATAGAGAGAGATATAGTAGCTGCTGCTACTCAAAGATTTGCCATTTCAGATCATGACAAGTGACAAGCCAGCGGGCCAATTATATTAGTTATATTTTGTCGTTGTCAGGTGGAAACCTTGTATGTCCAAAACCATTTGTTTTGTATTTATCATTTAAAAAATGATTTAAACTAGTGAAACTAGTGAAAACAGCAGATCTACAAGCACACAACGCCTTGCGGTGCGAGGCGTTGTGTGCTTGTAGATCGGCTGTTTTCACTACTTTTGTGCAAACAGTTTAATTTTTTCCTAATGGCCGGCCTGGACCGGCCGGGAATGAACCGGCCGCTCGGGAGTTGTCCCGCTTTTCCCAATGGCCAGCACGTCCCTGTGGGGAACATTATACAAAGGTGGGACTTGTTAGTAAATGCAATGTGTTTTGCAATGTGTGCTTTATTCACACCTCTTGCCATGTTGGCTGGCTGACAACATGTGGTGGTAGGGATAGCAGGAACAAGCATCTCCTCACTGTGTAACCCTGTGATCACAGCCTCAAACACAACCCTTCGGCATGCAGACACAAAACCATCAAAACAGCAGGTGGAGCACATGTTTGGTAACGCACATTTAATAAAAACTGTTACCATGGCACTCTTTTGTTCTGTTCTTCTTTGCATTGCTGCGATGAAATAAAAATGTTTTTTTTTAGGTTGAATGCACTTGCGTGACTATTACCTATTACCCTTTTGTTGTTATGGTCTTTTTTTCCACAGATGCACGTACGCGCACATTTTCTAAAGAAATGTTTCTTGGGGTTAGGATTAGACACAGCGCAATATGTTGTTGTAGATCTGTTACTTTTGGCTTTAAGGTTAGGGTTAAACATGTGAGTAAAAATTGCATTCACAAAATGTCCGTCCTAAAATGCTGATGATGCCCTCAAAAGATAAAGCAAAACAAGTGTGTGTGTGTGTGTGTGTGCGTGTGTGTGTGTGTGTGCGTGTGTGTGTGTGTGTGTGTGTGTGTGTGTGTGTGTGTGTGTGTGTGTGCGTGTGTGTGTGTGTGTGTGTGTGTGTGTGTGTGTGTGTGTGTGTGTGTGTGTGTGCGCACGCACACGTGCGTGCGTGTTTGCTGGCCGCACTCAGAGATGAGCTAATGTGTGACAGTTAGTGGGCCCAGGTGATTGACAATAGACCCCTAAGCATCCTGGGAAATAAGATAAGCTGCTGCCCTGTCCCTGTGTGTGTGGGCCTAAAAAAAAGACAAAAGAAATGGCGAGTGGAAAAAGACAGAAACGCGGACAGAGACACAAAGATAGAAAGAGAGAGAGAGAGAAACACAGAGAGGGAGAGAGAGAGAAAGAGAGAGAGAGAGAGGGAGGAAAAGGCGAGTTTAGCGGAGAGCAAGACGGACAGTGTAACGAATGGGGAGAGAGATGAATGGGCGGAAAGTAAAAGACAATGAAAGGAGGGAGAAAGAGCGCACACACAGTGTAGTGGGTGACTCTCCGACACATGACGACTGATGGCTTTATGCTTCTATATCGTCACTGTCGGGCAGAAACCTCGTATCTCCAAGTTGCGAATTTGTATGTTTTTTCGCAAAGTAAAGCCCTGCTTCATCATACAAGGCTGTCGCACAAAGGTAGTGAAAACTGCAGATCTACAAGCACACAACGCCTCGCACCGCGAGGCGTTGTGTGCTTGTAGATCGGCTGTTTTCACTAGTTCAAATCATTTTTAAAATGATAAATGCAAAACGAACGGTTTTGGACATACAAGGTTTCCACCCGACAACGACGATATGTTTCTTTGCGCTGTGAGCCTGTAGATCGGCTGTTTCCGCCACGTGACAACCGGCAAGCAACAACGTATTAACCAGGCTTTAAAGATAGACATAAAGGCATTTACTTAAGTACTGTACTTAAGTACACTTTTGAGTTATTTGTACTATACTTTAGTATTTCCAATTTCCAATACTTTTAATTCTACTCCACTACATCGTGGATCCTAATATTGTACTTTTACTCCACTACAATTACTTGAAAACTTTAGTTACTAGTTACTTTGAAGATATAAATTATAATATTATAAAACATACATAAACCACTTTTTTTTAGCCCTGTCTTATACCTAGGCTATTTGAAAACAGACGATCTACGAGCTCACAACGCATCGCAACGCGCTGTGAGCTTGTAGATCTGTTATTTTCAAACATTTAGTACTTTTACTTTTGGTACTTTAAATACATTTTTATGCCAACACTTTCATACTTTTACTCAAGTACATTTTGAATTTCCGGACGTTTACGTACTTGTAACAGAGTACTTCTACATTGCAGTATTGATACTTTTACTTAAAGGCCCGCTGACACGCCCCGAAATTATAATAGTATGATACAGTAGGTCACGTGGTCTCTCTGAAAACAGTCTGAAATAGTCTGAAACTCATGTCACAGTGTAATCTGCCCCTCACCCCCAGCTGACCTGTACAGTAATAGTTTATAGTACAGTCAATTAATTTGATTGGCTTATAATTGCACATTCCCACAATGACATCATAAAAACATTAACTCATATTTTAAGATGAATTTTTAAAGTGACAGTACCCCTTTAGGTGACAGTACCCCTTTAAGTAAAAGAATTGAGTACTTTTTACACCACTGCATAAAGGAGAGAGAAAAAGTGGAGGCAGGAGATGTGCAAGAGAACGGAGAGAGAGGGAGAGTAATTTTCCAGAAATAAAGAGTGACAGAACAGCCGGAGTCGGACTCTCTCCTTTTAGCCTCTCTCCTCTCTTGTGTTATCGGCCATCAGGGTATTCCATCACTCCATATCCCATCTTCCCTGAGACAGCTTCACTCTCCAATCTGCCTCCATCATTCAATCTTTCCCAACAGCCTTGATTCAGCTCCAGGGCTAGAATCTTTTTTTTTGTTTTTGTTTTATTTTTGCACAGGCCTGCACAGTAAAGTCCGCTGTGCATTTTGGCGTACTGTAAGGGATATTTTTCTTTGTTAAGATGAGTGTCAAATACAGTAGCCCTGTATTCCGATAGCAGTCATTGCTGTATTTCAGGGGTCTTCAACAGGGGGTCCGGGACCCCTAGGGGGTCCTCAGAGTTACTACACAGTGTCCTCCGAATCTTTGTGTGATAGAAACCTGTTTTCCTCCTTTTGTCTATTAACCACTTGAACCCTAGTGTTCATATTCTGAGAACTTTAGCCAAAAATAGCCGATCTACAAGCTCACAACGCCTCGTGCTTGTAGATCGGCTATTTTCGGCAAAGAGGTTTGGTGTAGAGGGGAAAAAAGAGCACACTAAGTACAGGGTGAAAGGTCAGGTTTACTATGTATTGATGGTTCAAGTGGTTAAATATCTGAAAACACAAATTGACACAAATCCAAAATACACTGATGATTGTGCTGTACAACGATTAAACTACCTGTATATGGAATCTATGAAAAGGTTGTGGGGGTCCCTGCTTCATCTCTCTCTCTCAACTAAGGGGTCCTTGGCCTGAAACCGTTGAAGACCCCTGCTGTATAGTGATTGTTCAGTAACAAACGTCTCCCCATTTCCCCCACTCTTTAGTAAAGGCATAATATATTATGAGGGCAGCCTGGCCAGGATACCATGAGCAGACACATTTGAAACTAAGTGGAACACTGTCAGATTGAAGCTGATAAAATAATAATAATACATTTTATTTATAAGGCGCCTTTCAAGGCACTCAAGGTCGCCGTATCAAATTGATATCCTGAGATTACCGGTACAGATTTTCTGTTTACTAACGAGCTGGAATATAAAGCTTTTGACTTGATATTTACTGTATGTGGGACTTGTTGACTGCTTTATTACTTTTTTGACAATTGAATTCATGAGTATATATACTCATATTTATCCAATTTTAAAGTTATTCCATGTAACTTTTTTGAGCGGTGGTCACACCGTCTCCATAGCGTGGCCGTGTGTGTAGGTATGTTTGTTAGTGTGTTAGTTTGTTTGTATGTGGGTGGGTCTGTATGTAGCCTCAAGCCTGTGTAGTACCTTTTCTGACCACACATGTTAAGGGAGGGGCGCTGTTGTCCAGGCCACACACACACACACACACACACACACACACACACACACACACGGGGGGGGGGGGGGGAGGGGGGGGAAACCACCGCTCAGTTCACACGGGTGTGATTTTTATAAAACAAATCTTAAAATTGTCCTAACTGTTAAATCGCTAAAGTTTTAGAACACCCACTCCGTTATTTTCAGCTTCTAAAGCCTTCTCTTTATATGTTTTCTATGATCCTGTCCGGGGACCGGATTTCGCGGAAAAATGACGTCATTTGCATCATCCGTATACGTTGTGTATACGTTGGCCAATCACATTGCAGATCATACACACATGATACACTACCGGCCAATTACAGTGCATCTTGCGACTCTTCAGGAAATAGCTTGCTTCAACAGCTTTGTTTACACTGGTCTAGAAGTCTAGCATGTAACTCCCCAACCGCTGCTCGTAGAGGGACACGAGAGACCTCGATGGATGCGTCTCGGCGAGGCGAGGCGGACGCGGTGGTCTGAATGCCCGGTCCGCGGCGAAAAACGGCCGAAAAAAGCAGACGCGACCGCGGTTTGCTATACTGCTACAGACCACTAGTTGAGCAACTTACACAGTATAGCTTTAACTTCCATTTAGATTCTGTACAATGGGGGTGAACTGACACTAGTCTTAATTGAGACATATTAGTAACCGTACAGCTGCTGAATAAGTACAAATCTATCTGTGCTTAATTCATCTTTTGCTTATTTTCTCCACTAAAGACCAAAGTTTTGTGCAGTTGTCATTTTTAGGTTATTGCTTTTCTTTCACATGCTAATCTTCTACTAATTAAGGTTTCAACCCTGAAGGGCCCTATTGTTTTTGTGCCAATTCCTCTTCTTCTACCTCTGCTGCAATTTTGTGAATTCCCATGAAATAGTAAATAGTAGAAACATGAAGTTTCACCAATGAATTAAAGTTGTATGCATGAATCATAATGAGTCCTATTTAAAAGGATTTTTCAACAGACATCCATTTATTCCCACTCTACAAATGTCCCTAAGAAAGTCTGTCTACTATACATCTTATGACATTTTGACTTGTGTCTTCTTTTGTATCATCATAAAACAATAGCTATCTTAAATACAGGTGTCAGAAACTGTCAAAGGTCTAAAACCCTTTAGACCTTTGCTTGAAAAAAAAAACAGGCTTGAACCCCTGAATTGCCACTTTGCAGCTATATTTTCTATACTTATTTTAGAGATATAAAAATCTCTCTTTAGGGCATACATGTGTGCATGTGCGCACATGCAGGCATGCGCCTTTAGGGCCCGGTGCAGACAGTGACAGAAGGCTGTCAGTCAAGCAAGTAACTGTTACGCTGTCTCCCAGAGTTCCCGGGGGCAATGGTCAGACATTGCTACTGTCAATCCAGGCAACCATGTATCGCAAGAACTAAAAGTTTAACATTTTGCAGTAGCTTGGGAGTCCTCAGCGATTGGTTCATCCCTTAAACAATCGCAAGATAAATCACAAATTTAGGTATAACACTGAACTCCAAGATTATTGATTGTCTATTTCAGTACTAGTCTGCGTGTTTTTGAATAGCCTGCCACTAAGCCTGAATGTCCATTTCATTTCACGTTATTATTCCTGGTGGTCTTTTCAAAAACAGCTTCAATAGCAACATCATGATGTTACACCCATCATACAATTGTTGTTTCGCACTGTCTTGTACAGTTTACTTCAAACGTCACGTTCAAAGGATGCTGATTGGCCCGGTTTGAATTCCAACTGAGAAATCACATGGGACGACAGTGACACCAGACTCGTAACATAGACTTTTATTTTTAGGGGGCTTTTTTGAGCCTTTATTTGACATTCTAAAACGTCTAGTTCCATTCCTTGATTCTGATTGGCTGGTTTCCCTTTAACTGATGTGGTATATTTGAGACTATAATCCAAACCTTGAATCAGTTTATATCAAACCCAGGTGTGTTATTTCTTTCCACAGAGTTCCACAGAGTTCCACAGTGCACCAATTATCTGCACCTGTGTTGCTGGCAAAAAAGCTGGGAACTACTTTCTTGCAGACCTTGTATGGAATTAGTGAAATAGAACAGTTTTAATTGGTACATGTCTATGATTTTTCATGTTGCTATATTGTAACCGTTTTAGAAAAGCAATAAGCCATGCGAGGCTTGTGGTTACCTGGCTGAGAGGGTTGGAGAGAATGGAGACACTCGGCTTCGCCTTGTCTGTCACCACGCCTCTCAGCCGTTATAAAATAGTCCAAAAATGTGGTTAAAAAAATCGGCCTGATGGTGGCGCTATATGGGACATCCATATTGATGAGATGAGTGTAGACATACTGTGTACTGATTTGTGTGATTTTAGGGCAAAATCTGTAGGAGCAGTGTCCAAAAATGTGTTTGAAAAAATCGGCCTGATGGTGGCGCTATATGGGACAGATCCATGTTGATGACATGAGTGTAGACATAGTGTGTACCGATTTGTGTGATTTTAGGGCAAAATCTGTAGGAGCAGTGTCCAAAAATGTGTTTTGCAAGAATCGGCCTCATGGTGGCGCTAGAAGAGGGCCATGTGAGAAATGAGGGGTGGGGTCTCCGCGTTGCCTTGGCGGACGAATAGGTACCGGCCCCGGCTCTCCCGGACGCTCCTAGCCCGAGTTATGGCATTTTATGTGAGCTGCAGTGGAGGGGGTCCTCCACTGGGGGCGCCACCACTTTGGCATCCGTTCTGGAGCACCAGGAGTCGGTGGTCCCCGGGAATTCCCCGTGAGCAGCCCCGTTGGGGTGGTCATTTGGTAATTTTTGCACATTTGGTCATTTTTTACATCTGGGGGTCCCTGGAGCTCGGGGGGTCCTTGGAGGTTGTAGTTTGGCAGGCAAGGAGTGTGTGTGCAAAATTTGGCATGGATCGGGGCAACGGTTGCGGAGATATGAGCAGGACAATAGTGTGACGTGTGAGGTGTGACAGACAGACTGACGGACGGACGGACGGACGGACGGACGGACGGACTGACTGACTGACTGACTGACTGACTGACTCACAGTTTGTGGAGGTTTTGATAGTAAGTGCGACCTGACGGTCGCAACTAGGTAACCACATGCCTCTTGTGACTTATTGCTTCAAGAGAGGCAGGACACAGGTTGAGAGAGTTGGGGAGTGACATACCCAAACCAAAGCTGACATTCTTGCACTTTCCATAAACCAGTAAGACTCCCTAATCGGGAGATAAGCGACCGTCAGGTCGCAGCGTGATTTTAGGGCAAAATGTGTAGGAGCAGTGTCCAAAAATGTGGTTGAAAAAAATCGGCCTGATGGTGGCGCTGAGTGTAGACATAGTGGCCCTCATTTATCAATGGAGTGTAAAAAATGGTCTATTTTTTTCACCAAATTTTGCGTAGGGCAACGTGTGCACGGCATTTATCAATGCTTCCTAAACAGACACACCTGCCCTACATTTGATCCCAGCGTTGATAAATGCGCAGGCTGAAATTTAAATAACACGCCCTTAATTATTCTAGAAACGCCCCGATTTTACGACCAGAACAATCCGAATACGACCTAACAACCAAAGAAAAGCCATGTCCGCGTCCCACACAGACCACGCACACATGCACGCACGCACGCACACACCTACACACGAAACTAGGCTACTTGGAACAGCAGCATTTTGGTTTACACAGCAGTCTTTGACAGTGGAAACATGGGATTAACCAACGGTACAATTTTTGACAAGGACGCTATAGCACTGCAGCCGACATGAATGACACAAGTCACTGCCATGAATACTTTTGGATATTAATTTAAACCACCGCCTACCCGTGCCGTGCGTGCGCAGACAGAGCGCGTTCATTTGGTTACAAGCAATCATTATTCCCCATGGCCATGATCTCACGGCTCGCCACGTCGGGTTTCCAGCATAGTGTACAGTAATTGAGAGACCCCACGGTTACGTTTTGGATATTAATTTAACCCAATTTCGGTGACGAGCGCAATGCACTTTTGAGTGCTTGAACTAGCGATCATGTACCGTTCCTGCGCGGGCTGGTCTTCTCCCAGGTGGGCCGTGGACCCCCAAATAAATCATCCGCAGCGTGCGTGCGCGGGGCTGGGCACAGCCAGGTTTGGAGCTTCGGGTTTTATCCATATTTAAAAGGACTCGAGTCACTGTATAAATTGGAGGCTCACGCCTCACGGTAGATCACAGCGGCGCCGCGCTGGCCCCGAAAATGCTCTCGCATGCGTTCGTAGGCTATAATGTGCTTGTTCTGAGCCAGGACTGCAATCTTAAAATATAGACTGTTAAAGCACTTAACAGTAGATTGCTTCCATGTTGCTAGATTTTGATTGCTTGTCATTGTAACTTGGAAATAAAATCGGCGTGCATGTCCATGATGTAGCTGGCTATAATATACTTTTATAAAATGTTATATTTTCACAGGATTATTTATTATTGTGTTGGATATACATTTTCGAGTGGATACATGTGTCCATTGCCTGTCAAATAGTTACACAATGCTGCTCTGCACGTCTATAATGGAACAAAGTGGTGTAGGATGAATCCTACACCACCTCTGGACTTGACGTGAGATTTGATCCTACCCTACGCCAACGTCAAAGTCAAGTTGAAATGATAAATGTCGAGACTTCCCTAAATTTCGGTGTACACCCAAATTTTGATCTGCACCACGTTGATAAATGAGGGCCAGTGTGTACCGATTTGTGTGATTTTAGGGCAAAATCTGTAGGAGCAGTGTCCAAAAATGTGTTTGAAAAGATCGGCCTGAAGGTGGCGCTATATGGGACAGATCCATGTTGATGAGATGAGTGTAGACATACTGTGTAGCGATTTGCGTGATTTTAGGGCAAAAATTGTAGGAGCAGTGTCCAAAAATGTGTTTTAAAAAATCGGCCTGAAGGTGGCGCTATATGGGACAGATCCATGTTGATGACATGAGTGTAGACATACTGTGTACCCATTTGAGTGATTTTAGGGCAAAAATTGTAGGAGCAGTGTCCAAAAAGAGGGCCATGTCAGAAATGAGGGGTGGGTTCTCCGCGCCGCCGAGGCGGACAAATTGGTACCGGCCCCGGCTCTCCCGGTCGCTCCTAGCCCGAGTTACGGCATTTTATGTGCGCTGCAGTGGCAGGGGGTCCTCCACTGGGGGCACCACCACTTTTGCATCCGTTCTGGAGCACCAGGAGTCGGTGGTCCCCGGGAATTCCCCGTGAGCAGCCCCGTTGGGGTCGTCATTTGGTCATTTTTGCACATTTGGTCATTTTTTACATCTGGGGGTCCCCCAGGGACCTGGGGGTCCCTGGAGCTCCGGGGGTCCTTGGAGGTTGTAGTTTGGCAGGCAAGGAGTGTGTGTGCAAAATCTGGCATGGATCGGGGCAACGGTTGCGGAGATATGAGCAGGGCAAAAGTGTGACATGTGACGTGTGACAGACAGACTGACTGACGGACAGACGGACTGACTGACGGACGGACGGACGGACGGACGGACTCACAGTTTGTGGAGGTTTTGATAGTAACTGCGACCTGACGGTCGCAATAATGAGGTATTTTATTATCTTTTCCGGTTTATGTATGACCTTGAAGTTAGCACTTCTTTGCTGGCATATATGAGTTTACTTGTTTTTTGTATTATATATTGTTTTCCATTTTGAATTGCAAACATTTTCAATTTGATCATCTTATGTTACTAAATACCACTTCCAACCCATGCCCAGTTATCCCACATGTAGCCCACGTGGGACCCATGTAATTTGCCCACTTCAAGCCCATGCCCACGTGGTACCCAAGTAGCCCACCTCGTACCCATGCGGGACCCATGTGGGCGTGCTGGCTGGGACGTTTACCAAGTTTCTAAGTAACATTTATTAAACTATATTTGTCCCTAGGGTAGAGTAGTTCATGGTAGTTCATCTTCTTCCACAGTGAAGTAATTGGTACTAGGCAAAGCTATGCTTTTAAAGCAGCTTCCCCCGACACTTGGTTGCAGATCACAGAAGAGTGGGTGTCTTTTATAAAGCTGTTTTAATCTTTAATGACAATTCTCCAATACATTTTAAAGTGGATGACCTTTGGATCTCAATAAAGTTTAAGATGGATGGAAGATGTTATAGAGTGCCTCAGATGAATCTGAACAAGGACCTTGCACAACAAAACTCCGACCTTAACTTAGCTTTCAAAGATATACATTATTGTGAGCCAAAACTGGAATGCATTTTCTTTATATCAAAATACATCTCAAGATTTCTAAGACCTTTCAAGCGATCTGTATGATCCCAACCCACACAATGAAGTGAGAAATCCTACTCAAAGCCAGTGCATTCACCAGGGCTCAGCTGAGTTATATTTATGCCCACATAAACGTCACATTCTCCTACATTTGCATGATAATCTGTCTGCATGAATTAAAGGTTATGAACCGTGCGTGCCATTTGATAGTGTGTTAAACTTGTCTTCTCTCCATGATGCGGGTACTGCAAGGGCAGCACCTTACATAGAGCAGTGGTTCTCAACCTTTTCAGGCTGCGACCCCCAAAATAATCATATTTTAACTGGGGACCCCCCAGAAGAGTTGAGGCATTACATTTTGTATAACACGGTTCTATTGTGAAAATAACCAATCTACATGCTCACAACGCCTCGCGTTGAGAGGCGTTGTGAGCATGTAGATCGTCTATTTTCACAATATCTGCCTCTAATATTTGACAATTTGGCCAATTTTAGAGGTATTAAAAAGTCCTTAAATTGTCACTTTATGCTGGTTTGTTTACTGTTGAGAGAGAAAACAATGTTGCACGTTAAGTTAATCATCTGGGGACCCCCCAAAATAATTTGGGGACCCCCCTGAGGGTCCCGATCCACAGGTTGAGAACCACTGACATAGAGGTCATAGAGTTAAAAACACGATCCACTCTAGAAATGTGTTAACGAGAGGAAGAGATAGTGAGACAGACGCTGGATGTGGAGGCTAATTTATACTTCCTAACTCGATGAAAACATGTCAGAAGTATAAATTCATCCAAACTACAGTTTTCAGGGACAGCACTTGCAACTAACGTTAGACCACAATACTTCTAGGAAAAGTATTTCAGTCCTAGTAGCACGGGTGGATGTCATGATATAATTGGTTCAAATTCATTAGAGCCTGCTGATGTAATCACGCACAACATTTTTGTTTGATAGTCACTGAATTAGATTAGACTTTCAAGAAAAGTTGTCCCCATTAGGACTATTGAACTATGTCATTACAGTGTACTATACCTTAGAGGAGTTGTGTGGAAATTAAAAAAAAGTTCCCCCTCTTCTGTGTTGCCTAGAACTGGAGGATTGATTTTGGGGTTTGTATTGCAAATCACAACTTGATGACATCACACCATTGTACTTTACAATACAAACCCCAAAATCAATCTTCCAGTTCTATGCAACACAGAAGGGGGGGAACTTTTTTTTTTGTTATTTCCACACAACTCCTCTAAGGTATATTAATGACATAGTTCAATCTCAACACCTATATTGGAGCATTTGGAGGCAATCCTAAACCAGAATGTTTAGCTACATATTCCCACAAACACCTCTCACAAACATAGCCACCACGTCGAACAAACGTGAACATTTTAAAATGTCCACATTTTAAACATGCCACTCTTTGAACCGCATTTATTTCTATTTAACAAAATTTGCCTCACGCAGAGCAGCCACTCCTGACGGAATGATCCAACGTTGACCGGCGACACGATTTGCGTCACAAATGGGCGTAAACACAACGCACTCCAACTAAGTAACTGCCTGCAAGCTGCAAGCAACAGAGATGGGGGGAGGATGGGGGGGTGGAGAGTAGAGAGAGTAGAGAGACAGAGCGGAGCTCAGCGACACGACCAAATGCAGCACTCCAATTGGCTAGGACTGATCACGTGGCACACGTGCCGACGTCCCACGTCACACCAGCGCCATACGTGCTGCTGACGTAAAGTCAACACAAGGCTAACAGTTAGCTAAACAAATGATGTACTCACGTTTGCAGAGTCAATAGCACTAATGTCCACATTCCAGTACAGTCCATCACTTAGGCACGAGTCCCGATCACATTCCCATAATCTTCATGTATGTACATCCCATTACAGCCACATAACGTTAGGCATTTTATTTATGCGCAGTTTCTAACAGGGAGTGCGTCCGCCGGTAAAATATGTCCGACCGGAAACGTGCTGCGGCACAATAGTTCCCCCCAGAGAGAGGCATCAGATAGATGGATACATCGATCATAGATGTATCTATCTATCTGCAGATAGATATATAGATAGATAGATAGATAGATAGATAGTACTATAGAGAATCAATTATAAGAAAAACAATCATAATAATTAAAACACATATTATTAACAATAATAATATATGGAATTAATATAGCACATCTATCTACACTGAGAGCCACAGAAAGATAGATTAGATACACACATCTATCAATAGATAGATAGATAGATAGATAGATAGATAGATAGATAGATACTAGATATTATAATACAATAATAATAATAAGGGTAATAATAATAATAATACAAACTTTAATATCTGGATTTTATATAGTACTTTTACACTACAGTACAGTACGGCACAGTACAGTAGTACCATAAACTACAGTACAGTACAGTACAGTACAGTACAGTACAGTATGGTACAGTACAGTACAGTACACTACGGTACAGTACAGTACAGTACAGTACGGTACAGTATGGTACAGTACAGTACAGTACAGTATGGTACAGTACAGTACAGTACAGTACAGTACAGTACAGTACAGTACAGAACAGTATGGTACAGTACAGAACAGTATGGTACAGTACAGTACAGTATGGTACAGTACGGTACAGTACAGTACACTACAGTACAGTATGGTACGGTACAGTACAGTACAGTACAGTACAGTACAGTACGGTACAGTACAGTACAGTACAGTACAGTAATATGTCCGACCGGAAACGTGCTGCGGCACAATAGTTCCGCCACAATATTTTTTTTTTCACAAAATTTTTTTTTTCTTATTTTATTTTTTATTTTATTTTTTACTTTTTGTGAAAAAAAAAACGTTTTTTAGTAAAGAAGCGGGCGTGGACTCTAGATGTGAGCGGCCCGAAGGGCCGCGAACCTCTAGTATTGAAAATGGGTGGTCTTCCCCTTTAACTCATACAGTGCCCAGAATCACCACGCCCAATGGCCAGAGAATCCACCATAGACATACGCTGTATATGCACAAGCCGTGCCCAGCCATGACGAGCCTGAAGACTTTCCTTTGTGTCATGAACAGGAACAGGATGAAGTTAGCTTGAAGTTAGCTATTGGCTACCAAGCATTTTAGAAGCCCTATTTTCGGCGATTTAGCCGTGATTAAACCTTGTGCACCTCAAGGATATGCATGGAACAGAGAAAATGAGCTCTAAAGATCATGGATTGCATTGGAGTGGACGGCAAATATCGGCGGCGCGACACTCTCGCGGGCCGATGTAAACAGACCGCGTCCGGGGGTCGGCTCGAATATTTTGCCCGTTGCTTCGGTAAGGCCTCTGGATGTTTTTTTTTTTTTTTTATAAAAAGCCGGACTAGTTCGGGATCGGCACACCGGCCGATCAAAAGGCCGAAATAAAGCCGAACTACTGTAGTTCGGGATAGGCACAAAAAGAGTTAAGTACAACTTTTAGGTATTTGTACTTTACTTGAGTATTTTCACATTCCAATACTTTTACTTCTACTCCACTACATCTCGGATCCAAATATTGTACTTTTACTACAACAACGCTGACGAAGACCAACAAGGTGGAAACGTGTACGTTGCTCCTGTCCAGTGAGGTCAATAAAATCATGTGAAAAGGAGATTCCTTGAGTGCTGGCAACTTCTTCCCTGTCTACTTTTACTACACTACCATTATATGACAACTGTAGCTACTAGTTACATTTTAGATTTGAGTTTGATTATAATTACAAATCACTTCAGCCCTATATACATATCGGCAATTTGAAAATAGCTCACATTGCTTGTAGATCTGCTATTTTCAAAGGATTTTTACACATTTTATTGATTGGAAAACTTGTGAAATGGGACATTCTACATAATGAGTACTTTCTACTTTTGGTACTTTAAGTACATTTTGATACCAATACTTTTGTACTTTTACTCAAGTTGAATTCCTCAAAGTGTTAAGCCCATATCTGGGAATGTCCACGTATGGACATATTGTGTCAGTCTCTGTTGTTTCTCGCCCTTAGGGCGTTTTACTGTTTGTAACTATGTTGTGTGTGTGTGTGTGTGTGTGTGTGTGTGTGTGTGTGTGTGTGTGTGTGTGTGTGTGTGTTGTGCATGTGCCCCAAAGGGATGATGAATGGAGAGAGGGCAAGATCATTTAGCGACCTACAACTGGGTTGCAACCTGGTCGGTAGTTTTCACCGACTGGGTCGCTAAATCTACCAACTGGGTCGCTAAATCTACCGACTGGCTCGCTAAATCTACCGACTGGGTCGCTAAATTTACCGACTGGGTCGCTAAATCTACCGACTGGGTCGCTAAATCTACCGACTGGGTCGCTAAATCTACCGACTGGGTCGGTCGCTAAATCTACCGACTGGGTCGCTAAATCTACCGACTGGGTCGCTAAATCTACCGACAGGGTCGCTTATCCACCGACCGGGCTGCTAACCCTAACCCAAACCCTAACCCTAACCCTAACCCTAACCCTAACCCTAACCCAAACCCTAACCCTAAATCACCGACCGGGTCGCTAACGCTAAATCTACCGACTGGGTTGCTAAATCTACCGGACTGGGTCGCTAAATCTACCGACTGGGTCGCTAAATCTACCGACTGGGTTGCTAAATCACCGACTGGGTCGCTAAATCTACCGACTGGGTTGCTAAATCTACCGACTGGGTCGCTAAATCACCGACTGGGTCGCTAAATCTACCGACTGGGTCGCAAAATCTACCGACTGGGTCGCTAAATCTACCGACCGGGCCGGTAAATCACCGACTGGGTCGCTAAATCTACCGAACGGGCCGCTAAATCTCTGACCTGGCCCGGTCGGTGATTTTGCAGCCCGGTTGGTAGATTTAGCGACACGGTCGGTAAATCTATATCGACCCGGTCGGTAAATCTAGCGACCTGGTCGGTAGATTTAGCAACCCAGTCGGTAGATTTAGAGACTCAGTCGGTAGATTTAGCGACCCAGTCGGTAGATTTAGCGACCCAGTCGGTAGATTTAGCGACCCAGTCGGTAGATTTAGCGACCCAGTCGGTAGATTTAGCGACCCAGTCGGTAGATTTAGCGACCCAGTCGGTGAAAACTACCGACCAGGTTGCAACCCAGTTGTAGGTCGCTAAATGATCTCGCCCCTACTGGATGAATGTTTGGGTCGAAACAGTGAAAGGTCACAACCAAGATCAAGCTTAAAATGTCCAAATTGGTCATGTCTCAATAACACAGAAACGTACGTATGTATATACTGTAGACACAGGAAGAGGTGTTTCTCACCATTGTAGGAGAGGCGGGGCTTGCTTAGACACATGATGAAGTGAACTTCCATTTCATTGGATGCCACAGACTTGGAGCAGACAGGACACTTAAATCCTAGGAAGAGGAGCAGAGAACAGATCAGACCAAGCTAACAGAAAAGGAAGAAAAGCACAACAGTAAGATACATCTACACAAAGTCATCTTGGTACTGTCAGTTGGATTATGATAGACATGGAAAATGTTGTGTTATAAAACCATAGTTTGTAAATCCACTACTGAGAACTATACTAGATGCATGACAATAGCCTACATATAATGATGTATATGACATGGTGTGTAAGTGTCTATGTCAGGGGTCTTCAACATTTTCAGGCCAAGGACCCCTTAGTTGAGAGAGAAATGAAGCAGGGACCCCCACAAGCTTTTCAGAGATTATATAGTTTCATTGTTTTACAGCACAATCATCAGTGGATTTTGGATTCATGTCAATTTGTCTTATCAGATATTTAACTACTTGAACCGTCAATACTTAATAAACTTGACCTTTCAATCTGTACTTAATCGGCTCTTTTTCCACTCTACACCAAACTTCTTTGCTGAAAATAGACGATCTACAAGCTCTGTGAGGCGTTGTGAGCTTGTAGATCTGCTATTTGCCCTTAGACCCAGATAAATAAAAAGAAAGCTGACCAGAGTCATTTGGAACTTAAAGCCTGGACGGTTTTCAGGACGGCTACGCAAGGCTACCCAAGGTACAGCTGCTATGACGCGATCGTCGTAGCAGTCAAAAACGTTAAACAAACAGCCGTCGGCGACAGGTTCCCACCACTTTTACTGAACTCTTTGGTTCCCATGGTGACGCTTCTATGCAGCAGACATTGTAGCCACTATAGTGGAAAGGTAGCTTCTGCCGTAGTAAGAAGGGCTGTGACGGCAGCCGCACAGCACTGATCCATTTCCGCTTACCAGAGTGGATTGCCGTAGCCGTCGTTGCTTGAAGTCCCTATTGCCAGTGGGAAGGCAGTGAAGTGCTCACTGTGCAAATCACGGCAGTGTCGTGGCCAATGAGAGCAGGTTATAGGGGCGGCCATAGCTGAATGGTTAGGGAGCCTGCCTAGGGAACCAGTTCCCCTGGTTGTCCCTGGTTCGATTCCCGGCCAGGATAGCAATGTCGATGTGTGTCCCTGAGCAAGACTCTTAACCCCTAATTGCTCACGCGCTCCTTGTGGGCTGCGATTGCTCACGCGCTCCTTGTGGGCTGCGATGCAGCTGGGTTGGGCTGCAAATACTGAATTTCCCTCGCGGGAGGAGTAGGTAACTATTGTAACTATTATTATTAGGTCTTAGATGAATTACGGTGTGGAAAGAAAACGCTGGTCCTGTACCATAGGGTACCGGTATATCTCACAAACTCTAACTAATATGAAGGCTGAAAAAATATGTGATTCACGAAAGTAGGCTACTCTACTACAGGAGTTCCCAAACCTTTCCATGCCAAGGACACCCAAATAGCCAAAGCCCCTGGCTGCAGCACCATACTGCAAAATGTCTTTAAAAAGAAAAGAAAAAAGAAAACATGGAGATCCGGTTGCCCAGAACCGTAGATCCGACCGCGGCCCATGTGTAAATGTATGTGTGTGTATGTACTGTATATCTATTTATCTATACAGTATATACTTTTATGTTCCCTCTCTAACAGGCCCCACTTGAAAAAAAAAGAAAAAAAAAGAAAAAGAAGATTTACTGCACTAAATCAGTTATCCCCATACTGATTACTGTCCTGTGACTATACCTAGACATTGTTGTTTGTACTGTAGGGCTCCACCAAATCACAAAGATCAGACATTGTGGCACCTGAACCAAACGTAAGTGTATCTCTTGCGTCATATTCCCTTTTTTCAGTCATTCGTTATCTTTGACACTTTGACACTCATACAATCTCCCTCCCCCTCCCATTTTCTCTGCTGTTTGAAAAACATTTGAGCAATTTCAGTTGTCCACTCCTGTGTTGTTCGCTTGGGGCCCATTAGCCCTAACTGTATTAGTTTAGCAAAACAGCTAATTGAATCGACTGCTGGGCCACATGAGTTGAGTTTACATCACACTGCTGAAATCAGACATTGTGTCAGATAATACCAGTCAAACCAGCAGCAATCCTCTGCTTTACCCAACATTCTGTAGTGCATCAGATTGGCCCCACTGACTGCCACACACTTACATTTTAGGCCTACTAATGTTTGTTATGAGACAGCCAAGCCATGCGTTTCAATCTTAGTTATCTTACTAACTGTTGCCCCCCAGAGCAAAGAGACAGGTAAATTACACAGCCACATTTAGAGGGGGGGAATAAAATTGCAATCCTCAAATGCATTAACCACTTAACACATTCCCCGCCATTTAACAATACCTTCGTACTCTCCCCTGCCCCTGTCTCCATAGACTTCCATGTAATTCATAGTGCACTGATCATGCACACCATGCCTAGATAATGCACCACGTGTGTCCACATTGCTCACAGCTTTCAAACAAAAAAATCCGAATGGAAATCCGTTCAGGCATTCATGAGATAGCAGCCATTATGTTTTCCTAAAATGTAAACAAAGATGGCTGCCATGTTTGAAAGATGGGGTTGCTATGGGGGTTAAACATGCAATTTCGCGATTGCTATCATGCCTACTACATTTTTTGGGGTCCAATTTTTTTTTTGAAAAAACATTTTTTTGAATTTTTTTTCTTTTTTTTTTCTTCTCTGGATTATCGGGCCTGGCGGGGAAAGACATTGAAATAATCTCGGGACTATCGGGCCTGGCATGCAATGAGTTAAGCAGTTTTCTTTTAAATATTTTCCACACGAAAATAGTGAAAATTGTTCAATGAAAATACTGAAAATAGCAGTTCTAATAGTTGAAATAGCCTATCTTTGCCTGAAATGACATGACCAGAATAGAGACACCAGGTTATAAGTGGTTGACTATGCAATTTTGGCTTTATTAAACATAATCTAGACTAGAGGTTCTCTCTGTGATTGCAACAATCAATTCCTTCTTAACTAGGGTGTGAAAAGATAGGGTCATGATTTGAGGGGATAAACAGAGAGGCAGGCAGACAGACAGGGGCTGACAACGAGACAGGTGAGCAAGATAAATTGTTTCTTTATTAGACTGATACACAGATGGTCAGAAAGATATACTGTACATGTACAGGGTCAGATACATACAACCACATACAACCACACACTAGGGCATTCACGAATAGTGATTTTTAGTATTCGAATTATTCGACCTCAAAGTATTCGAACAGTCGAATATTCGACAGGACTGGCCAAACTGTCAAATATTAAGTAAGCAAGAGGCGAACATTGTGAAAATAGCCGATCTACATGTTCACAACGCCTCGCGTTGCGAGTCGTTGTGAGCATGTAGATCGGCTATTTTCACAATATTTATATGTGGAACCGAGTCACATTGAATGTAATACCTTCAAATATGTTTATTTTGGAGGTCACAGCCTAAAAAGGTTTGAGAACCCCTGGTATAGAGCATTAACAAATTCATCTACCAGGGGCATTGACAACTCATTCTTATGACTTCCTATCTAGCCACGCTTTATAAACTATATATTTTTTAAAGAGAAAACGGTAGCACTTTACAATAATGACCCGTTATAAATCATTTATAAACATTTATAAGCAGTTTATAGATGAGTAATAAACATGAACAAACTGTTTATTGACATTTGTAAATGTTTAACTAAACATTTATAACTGTTGTAAACATCATTTACATGTTATTAGTAAGTAGTAAACTAATCATGAATAAACCATTTATATACATTTGTAAATGCTTACTAAATCATTTATAACCATTGCTAAAATTCACATAATGTGTAGGTAGGAATGCATTTACAAATGTCTGTTAAGGTGACCTCCATGTGTTGTTCATGTTTAATATACGCTTTGTAGATGTTATCAAGAGCCCTAATGTAAAGTGAAGACTATTCATTGCGACCATCAGGTTGCAAGTTACTATGAAAACCTCCCCCGGCTGTCTGTCAGTCCCTCCGTCAGTCTGTCCGTCACGTCACATCACGTCACGTCACACTTTTGGCCCTACTCTTATCTCCGGCACCGTTTCCCCTATCCATGCCAAACTTGCCAAACTGCTAAACATGAACAAACATGGAGGCCACATTAACAGACAGTTGTAAATAATGAATAGTCTTCACTTTACATTAGGGCTCTTGATAACATCTACTAATGATTTATAGATATTTAAGGAATGTTTTACAAAGCATAACCATGAACAAACAAGGAGGCCACATTAACAGACAGATATAAATAACCAGTAAGGAGATAAGCAACCTCATGGTGGCGCTAGAAGAGGGGCATGAGAAATCAGGGGTGGAGGTTGTGGTTTGGCAGCCAAGGAGTGTGTGCAAAGTTTGGCATGGATAGGGGCAACGGTGCCAGAGATAAGAGTAGGGCCAAAAGTGTGACGTGACGTGAAGTGACGTGACGTGACATGACGGACATCCGGTGGAGGTTTGTATAGTAACTTGCGACCTCACAGTCGCAATGAATAGCCTTCACTTTACATTAGGGCTCTTGATAACATCTACAAAGCGTATATTAAACATGAACAACACATGGAGGTCACCTTAACAGACATTTGTAAATGCATTCCTACCTACACATTATGTGAATTTTAGCATTGGTTATAAATGATTTAGTAAGCATTTACAAATGTATATCAATGGTTTATTCATGATTAGTTTACTACTTACTAATACCTTACTAATAACATGTAAATGATGTTTAAAACAGTTATAAATGTTTAGTTAAACATTTACAAATGTCAATAAACAGTTTGTTCATGTTTATTACTCATCTATAAACTGCTTATAAATGTTTATAAATGATTTATAACAGGTCATTATTGTAAAGTGCTACCGAGAAGACAATACAAAAATGTAAAAAAGCGAATATTCGACTTCGGTGAACAACGTTGAATAGTGACTTTGATATTCGAATATTCGAATATTTGGTGAATGCCCTACCACACACACACTAGGGGTGCAACAGTTAATCGGAATATTCAAACAACAACAACAACACATCAACTCTGACTTTTTCTCTCTCATGAACACACAGAGTCACAGACACACATAATATCATCACCACCACCACCACCACCACCCAGCCCCCCACCCCCCCATGGCAGCTGACCCACTTTTCCCCTGGCTGCTATTTTCAGATACTCCATAGGGACGTACAGAGGGAGGGATAGAGGAAATGAGTGAAAAAGAGGTGCAGAAGAAGGGTGGAAGAGTTCAGGCATTCTAGGAGAGATGGAGGGTTATGATGATATACGTGCACGTGGGTCCAGCAGGGGACAACATGATGTGTGTTTGAATGTGCCAACGTGTGTGCGTGCGTGTGTGTGTGCGTGCGTGCGTGAGTGCGCGTGTGCTGTAACTTTGTTTTGTGCGTGTTTTGTCAACCAAACTCACCCGAGCGCCACAAAAATTCCTCTGGGACATTTTATGTATTCAAGCGGCGCATATATGGTTAGATAAGTACAAAAATAAATCATCGGATTGGATCATAAATTAATTAAAGTGGTGTGTGTGTGTGTGTGTGTGTGTGTGTGTGTGTGTGTGTGTGTGTGTGTGTGTGTGTGTGTGTGTGTGTGTGTGTGTGTGTGAGAGAGAGAGAGAGAAAGAGAGAGAGAGAGAGAGAGAGGGGGGCATGCTAGGAGTAACACATACTCAAGGGGATCTGGTTTATGCTAAACTGGCACTTTTCGCTTGACTCTAATTTCTTCTCTCAACTCTGAGTTACTGTCTTCAAGTCAAATTTGTTTCTTAAGCAACCTGCCTGGTTAAATTACTGTAAATGTGCACATTGTGCATAATTTGCGTGTGTGTATAAGTGCGTGTGTGTGACTGTGACAGTACATGAGCGTGCAGTTTCAGGGGGATGTTTCAAGACCATGCTCTGCTTAGAGAGCATGGGCTCAAAACGTCACTCTGTAAGAGGGGTGTCGCACCAAATTCTGGGCCCTGGGTACTTTAACTTTTGAAAAATTGCAGATATACAAGCTCACAGTGCGGCACCGAGTGCCGCGACTTGAGCTTGTAGATCTGCTATTTTTGAAAAATCGTGAAATTTGAATCTTTCTTTGAATATTTCAAATCCTTCTAAGATTTTTTGAAAAACCTATGTTTCTATGTCAGTGGTGCTCAAACATTTTTATGTGAAGGACCCCCAAAATGATATGGATTTGGCCACAGACCCCCATCTAAAAATATTTAGTTCCAGGGACCCCCCCAGAAGCAAATTTTGAGTTACAAATGTTCGCTTAAAAAAATAGAAAGATTTGCACACTTTTCAAAAATAATTCCAGGCCCCTCTACCTTGGGCCCTAGTAGTAACTCAGTCCCACTCCCCCCCCCCCCCTTGTAACTGCAAAATTAAAAACAATTAACGGACAAAGGGAGCTATAGTGTGCGGCTCGACTTTTTTAATTTGATCTAAGTTCACTTGGGGGCCAGCACCTGCCTTCAAGAGGTCGCGGATGTGCACTACTACTCTTTGATCTCGGGTGTCTCAATATCCACACACACACACGCACGCACGCACACGCACACGCGCACACGCACACACACACACACACACACACACACACACACACACACACAGTATGTACTATACTGTACATGCATGTATACAGTGTTTTGTGTGTGTGATTATGCTGAGAACGGCATGGGACAACTCTACAGTGGTCCCAAGTTTGAATGTGACTCAATTCAGCCTCACTCATTAGTCTTTACTGCTTAGTCATACAAGTTGTCTGTGTGTGTGTGTGTGTGTGTGTGTGTGTGTGTGTGTGTGTGTGTGTGTGTGTGTGAGAGAGAGAGAGCATGACTCTTCCATTCCAACATGTTTACCAGTGTTGGGCAAACTTTAAAGAAGTAGTTCACCCCAAATGACTTTTTTTTCCTATCGATTACTCACCCCATGGAGACATGAATTCAATAATATCTTTTTGTTTTTGTCGCATTCCTAAGCCAATACTTTGAGGAGACTCTTTGTAGGGCCATTGATTCCGGGTGGAGACCCAAATGCATTTGGGTAAATTTATTATAATCAAAATATTGTCTTAGGAATGCGACAAAAACTAAAACTGAACTTGAACTCAAGTCTTCATGGGGTGAGTAATCAATAGAAAAAAGTCATTTTTGGGTTAAAAAAGTAGAGCTACTACACTAAAAGCTCTTTCAAATTGAGCTGCTAGCTACAATACATGTTACTTAGTACAAGTAGCTACACTGAATCTACTTTGAACCTGTAATGCAGTTGGTAGCCTAATTTGGCTAATTTCATTACATTGATGGAGATTTCTTTCTTTGGTGTGTTCTCCATTCCGACATGTCGCCACTCCGACAGTGACTTCTTGTTGTCGGAGTGGCAACACTTCCATAGAGGTTAAGGTTAGGGTAAGAGATAAATGGTGCATTTATATAGCGCTTTTATCCAAGGCGCTTTACATAGATTGTGCATTACATTCACCCATTCACACACACATTCATACACCGGTGGCAGAGGAAACCATGCAAGGCACCAACCTACTCACCGGGAGCAATTAGGGGTTCAGAGTCTTGCCCAAGGACTCTTCGACATTAACTCAGGGGGAGCCCGGATTCGAACTGGGAACCCTTCGGGAACCCTTCGCGCTCTAATAACGGTTTCTCTACCGGTTTCTCTACCCCTGAGCTATGCCGCCCAGAGATAGGGTTAGTGTCGGAATGGAGACATGTCGGAAAGGAGACATGTCGGAATGGAGAGATGCGCTCGGTCAAACAGCACTCAAAACTAATCTTTTTTATTGTAGTGGTATTGTAGTGTTTGCTCTAGATTAGAACGTCACAAATACAATATATCCATATAACCCACAAAAATATATATAAAAGAACTGTAGAGTGTGTACTGTGTACTGATTTGTGTGATTTTTGGATAAAATCTGAAGGAGTAATATCGAAGAATGTCTTTTACATACTGTAAGTCGGCCTTCTGGTGGCAGATGTGAAAAATAAAGGGCACAGGTTTACACAGTTTACATAAATATATATATCACCAACAACCACCATAAAACGTATGTTTTATTTACCGGTAAATATAAATATATATTTAAATAATTTATACAGTAATATATTTTGCTGTATATATTACAGCCATTACTCCAAGAAAGAGAGAACCAGGCAGACAGGACATTTTCTTTAATTTCAGGTTAATTCAATTTCAGTACAGCACAATTATACAACTTTATCTCTGCCCTGTGTCATGATTAGAAGGGGGAATAGCAAGGCTACACTCAGTAAATGGTATCACATAGCACTTCTACCGCTAAGGGCACCGAGGTCATTTTCTATAACAAAGCAACTGAACTCACTTAGCATTTTTGCGGTGCAACTCTCACTAAACCATTTTTATTAGCACAGAACTATGTGAGGAAGGGATTGTCCCATGCAGCCCAAAGGTAAAGCATGCCCTGTGACGCAAAGGTGGCTGGTACTCAACCCCGGGGAGGCAAATAGAACAAACAGGATTACAATGACAACCAGAATACAAAAGCTTATTTTGAAAATATAGAAGACATTGAGAAGCCAAAAAGAGTGAGAACTAAAACGGAAATATTGGAATAAAGATAGAAAACATGTCTGAATTAAAAACACAAAACTATAAGGCTTCCTACAAACAGTAAAGTCATATACCCTCTTGGCTTGAATCAAGCTTGGTTCAAGCCAAGAGGCTTGGAAGAGGCATGAAACCATGTGACTTCCAAAGAGAATGAATTGGACGACACCCTCCCCCCCCCCCCCTCATTCCCAAAGGACAGGAGAGGGTATATCACTGTTTAGTGTGAATGCAGCCTATAACAACCCTGTCATGCAGTAAAGTTTTGTTTCAAAATGTGATATGATTTACACACTGCATTCTCTGTAAATGGAGATGAAAGATACAGGGAGTGCCATACTGCTAATTTGTTTTAAAAACAAATGAATTAAAAAAGGAAATTAAACAGTCTACTGTAATAACATTGCCACTTAGTCAATACTGGATGCATAGGCCTACAGCACTATGTATCCTTACACATTTATTCATTTATAATACTACAATTACATTACCTAAACATGATACGCACCACCCCCAGGTAATAACACCTACACCTACGTTCAATCAAGATATGAAGACGCTATGAGCGGTGACTGAGAGAAAAGCCAATACCGACAGACAATATGATTAAAACATGGATCAGACTGTCACACAATGATAAATAATGTCCACAGAGCCGGCCTGGGCTGTAGATAGACCAAGTCCGCAGGACGAGCCAGTCTAAATCAAACCAGTGCTTGGATGGATAATGGCTGCACAACAACAACAACTCTCAGAACAAATCAATATGGCCGTAAAAAATCTAACTGTAATCAAACCTCGCATAAATATCTGTGGGAGTCTGAGATGATAACTAAAGGTGGAAATGAAAGTTTTGTTATTGTTTTTCTGATCCACACTCTTATCTGTATTAGCGACGGTAGACTTTGCGGCATATAGGGCATATACGTGTCGATAAAGGTTGAGAAAAAGACACACAGAGTGGTGTTGGGTTACACGGCTGCAGTGAATGAAGAGCCACAACAATGCAGGACCACACAGTGTGATAAATCACCAGCCCTGCAGTCCAGCACACCATGCAAAGGTCAGCTACGGTGAAGTCAAGGAAAGAGAGGCGAAGTAAGACAAATGCTGGAAAGAAAGAAATAAAAGAGGAGAAATATGACTGACAGAAGGTCAAGAAGAGGTGCAGCATTTCTTTTCTTTCTTTTTTTCCCTCTAAAATAATGAAAATTGCAAAAGGGGCAACAGAGAGAAAAAGGGAGCAGAAAAGGAGTAAATATAGAGGGAGTATGGATGAGTCATGATATTGAGTGAGGTTTGAACGCTGGGGGGGGATGAGAGAGGTCAAGAGACATGAAGCAACGAGACAAAGAGGGCAGAGGGAAACAGATTGACAGGAAATGTGATGGGAACTTGGGAACTGGGAAGCATCTGATTTTCTTTTGATTTGTAGTTGCTGCAGAGCTAGCGAGTGAACATCGCTCTGAGTCTGTGCTGCATGCTGTAGCAGCCCTGCCTGGAGTCCCTTTCTTTCCATATTACTCCAGCACTGCACTGACTAGCACTGCTTTTTAGAGTTGATTTTAAAACTGTTTTTATTTGCTTATGAAGCGCTTAATAATAGGTCTTCCTCCACTTTCCTTTAGATATCCCCAAAGTATTTCACAAACACACAGGCAAGATGCCTTTTTCCTTCTATGTCCTAAGATAAGTTGTGGAAAACGCTATCACAGACAACCTTTTCAGCTTCATATACCGTATTTTCCGGACTATAAGGCGCACTTAAAAGCCTTTAATTTTCTCAAAAAACTACAGTGCGCCTTATAGTCCAGTGCGCCTTATATATGGATCATTCATTGACATTGACATTCCCTTTAGCACAGCTCCATCTGTTGGATGCATAACGCAACGGTAGCGTCTATTATGTGCGCCTTATAGTCAGGTGCGCCTTATATATGAAAACAGTTTGAAAATAGACCATTCATTGACAGTGCGCCTTATAGTCAGGTGCGCCTTATTGTCCAGAAAATACTGTACTGTACTTGCTTGACAGTACTAACACCATTGTTCAACCCTGCAAGGCCCAGCGTTGCTTTTTGGCAACATTTTTTAAATCATTTTTTTAAAAATGTTATAATTAGTTTTACTGTTCTTTTTTCACATTAACATCACCATTAAATCCTATTTTTTAGTATTACAATGCCATTGGCCACGATATTTGCATATAAATACCCCCCACAGAGGCTGACATTCACACCTCCCAGAGAAGTTGAAATTCCAGTGTCTGGACGAACAACATCTCACTTTTTAACTGAAGCTATTCCTCACTAAAACATAAGTAAAATGCCTGTAATATTTTTTTTGGTGATCATTAGAATGTCTAGAACATGTACATATGTTATTATTGTGAAAAATATCCCAAAAATGCAAATTAGAGCATGATTTATGATTTATGGCTATAAAATCTTACAAAAACATTATACATTTTTTTCCTGTGATTAGGACTCCTACAACACCATCTGATTTTTAAAAAAAAGTTTGTCCAGCAGAAATTAATTCGGGTCTTGCAGGGTTAAAGAGGTGGTGCCATATTTTCTGTTTTGTATGTGTCTATGGAGTTAATATTACTCTAATTGACCCCCGGGTTTGGTTATGCAAATGTGTATTTTTGGTTTCTTCCTGAAAGCTGAAAGCCTCTGAGTCAAAAGGCCCAATCGAAATACGCCAGTTTATTGACACTAAAATCATCCCCTTCCCTTATTAGCATAAAATAAACAGCTGTGGGCGTGGCTAACTTCAGCTGGGTGAAGTTTATGTGGCCACATAAAAACATAATTTTAACACTTTCTGTACACATTTATTTTTAAATCTCCTCCTAGTATAATCATAATACCCGGTGATCCTGTTTTAGAGCGGAAAAATAACGGCAACCCATCTTTAATTATTTTATTTTTTTTGTATTAACAGTTTGCCAGACGAAATAGAATGGTTGTTGGTAGATTAGCTGTGAAATTTCTATTATTGTATTGTGATCTGAGACATAATATTATGTTTATAAACATGAGCCTGCCACCACTCCTTCTTGGACCGCACCGTTTATCTGGATCTCCGTTGGGATAGAGTGGTAGTTTTGGCCGAGCATCGATCTCCCCGTGCGTTTCGCGTGCGCGATCCGTGCGCATAATAATCCATGCATATAATCCAAGAATGACTGAACAGTCGATGTGACCATTTTGGCTAACTTAGCCCTTAGCACTCCAGCTATGCTAATGTTATCCTCCAGACAGTAAACGGACAGTGTCAAGGAAGCATGAAGAAGGAAAGGCCATGACGTCACCTCTGCTTCATGTCAGAGCAGCCATGAGCTATCGATGGACGAGCGGTGACTAGGGAAGGTTAGACGATCGCCGATAAAAATCATTTATTTCGGTTTTAATGACCCAGTACGGGAAAAGACGACGCGGCTGAGACTCCTTGCTCAGATGTCCGATATATTCCGGTTTTAATATTAAGGGGCTCCCAGTGGCTTGGAAAGGGTTAATGTGTATTTTCAGATATTCAATGTAAAAAGAAAAAGGTTCCTAATCACACAAACACTTGGAGGCCCCCTTGTAGTAACTCTGAGGACCCCTGGGGGTCCCTGAACCTGCTGAAGGCCCATGCCCTAAACTGTTGCAGCTCAGGCTAACATGCAAATGCTTGCAACTAACATTTTTAAATAGCATTACAATACAATCATACTACAGTCATTTGGAGGTTTACAATGAAGTCTCTGTCATTCGCCAAAAATGTGCCTTTCATCTTTTTTTAGGATAATTATTTTACTGCAGCTGAACATAACTGCGTAATTTGAGATAAAACATTATAGTAGAGTTGTTTTGTTTTCTCATGTGACACATTCTACTGCAGGCTCCTTTACAGACTGCAGAATCAGCAATTTGGCCAAATACCTCCGTTACTCACTGGAAAGAAGTGGAGCAGATGGTAGGCTGAAACAAGAAAAGAGAGGAATTGTTTTTGTTCAACTATACCATGTCTTGGCATGGGTACACACGTATGTGTTGGCAGAAAAAAAGTCTATTGTCGATACAGTTTTAGCTCTTAGTTTGTTCTCTTATTTTAATTCTGAAAGTGCTACACACAATGGCCATAGTTTTAGCCCGGATATATAGCCATTGTATCCATTCCAAATACAGTGCTATAGCTTCAATATAATTGCGACCATAGGTCGCAAGTTTACTATGAAAACCGGCACATCTTATCCGCGTATCTCTTTCTGTACGTCACGCCTGGCCCTGTGGTTCTATGGGTTTGTCGCTCTGACATCATGCTCTGATGTCACTGTGATGTCATGGGAACCACTCTTAACTCATACAGTGCCGCCGGCCACAAGGGGCGCTAGAGTGCCAGAAATGTCTCTATAGACCTTCGCTCTAGCTTCCGTCGACACTGTCCCAAGTGCCTTGGGATTTCACTCCAGCCAATGCTATGGGTGACGACTCCGAGAGGAGGAAGCTAGCTGACACGTAGCCAAAATGCTAACCCATTTAGAAGCCCGATCTAAAGCTATTTCAGTCGCAAAAAAACGTTTTCTTTGGGTCTGGGAACACAATCCGGAGAAAATCCTGTCTAAACATGTGATTTATTATTGGAGTGGGCGGCGCGATGCGGCCGTTAGCGCGACTACGGCCTGTGTATGGCCGAGTGTTGGCCTGGACCATGGATGGACGTTTAGACCGGGGCTTCGTTGAGGCCTTCGATTAAATAATTCATTTTATTAAATATCCCGAACTAGTTCGGGTTAGGCACCCTGGAATACGTCGCGCCGCCGACAGTATATATTGAGGTTTTTTTGGGGGGCTCTAAACTTTATTTTAAACCATTTTCAATGGAATAAATCGTCGGACCATCTAGCGTCTCTCGTTGGCTAGCGCTGGACGAGCAAGGACCACCCACGTTGCTCCAAGCAGCTCGGGGTAAGTAAAATAGCAAATAAAATATTGTATTGGATTGAAATAAAGCCGAACTTATAGGGTTAACAGAATGGGTTTTCCGCTCTGACATCATGCTCTGGCTTGATGTCCGTTTTATGCCCATATATAGAGATTCCTGTCCCGATGTCATCAATATTAAGCGCATATCTGGGAATGCCCATATTTGGTAATGCCCATATATGGGCATGTTCTGACATCACATTGTTGACTATCATGCAGGGGTTTCCATATATGGGTAACTGGTCCGATATACATCACTCGACCTAATGACACGTTACCAAACTACAGCACCAGAGAGTTTTTTTTCTATCTACGTATACCTATCTATCTGTCTGTCTTGTCTTGTCTTGTCTGTCTGTCTGTCTGTCTGTCTGTCTGTCTGTCTGTCTGTCTGTCTGTCTGTCTGTCTGTCTGTCTGTCTGTCTGTCTGTCTGTCTGTCTGTCTGTCTGTCTGTCTGTCTGTCTGTCTGTCTGTCTGTCTGTCTGTTTCAAAACACATTTTGAATCCTGTTCATGAGAGCATCACAGCTGAGGACACAATAATTTTGCTTAATCCTCATAATCATTTCCATACATGTGTATAAACTATAAATCCATCTGTTGAAAAATAGCAAAAATTGCAGATCTAAAAGCTCACAACGCATTGCAACGATCTGCTATTTTTGGGCAAAGAGATTTGGCAGAGTGAAAAAAAAAAGACTGTATCAAGTACGTTAGGTCAGTTTTACCAATTTTAGGTTTAAGTGGTACCAGATATGCACCTCGGCAAATAAAAGGTGAATTGATCCTAGTGCATGACGGAGGACAATTTCACGATAAATGATAAATTTCACGTGTTTTTTATCACGATAAACGATAATAGTGATTATCGTCCCATCCCTGTATTGACAGGCACATTCTGTCTGTCACATTCTGCAGACAGAGCGCCACTTAAACACAAGCACACACAAAAACAAGCCACGCCAGTCGGGGTAAACCAAGGACACGTTCAAAGAAACTATCTGAGACACAGCGCTATACAGCAGACAAACCACAAGACAGACTCATCTGCAGGAGCTCCCACTGTGTCTCTCTGGAGGGTGTTTTAGTTGTAAGCAGTGTTGGGGAAGCTACTTTGAAAGCATTGCTTTGAAGCTTCCAATTACTTCACACTGGAAGACGTTGAAATACAGCAAAGCCGCCCAAGGGAGGGAATAAAGCTACTTAGAAAAAAGTAGTTCAAAACTGCTTTGTAAAAAATAAACAAACTGACAATGTAGATACGTAGAAGAAAGTCACATGCCAGCGAGAAATGCAATTCAATTGAAATGATTGCAAAAGGTGTCCATTTATTAACAGATCATACCTGTAGATAAAACAAAACAAAAAATAGTCCACTATCGCAGGGGTCTTCAACAGGGGGTCCGGGACCCCTAGGGGGTCCTCAGAGTTACTATAGGGGGTCCTCCAAATCTTTGTGTGATAGAAACCTTTTTCTCCTTTTTTTATATTAACCACATGAACCCTAGTGTCCTTATTCTGAGAACTTTAGCCAAAAATAGCAGATCTACAAGCTCACAAAGCCTCGCGCTGCGAGGCGTTGTGAGCTTGTAGATCAGCTTGTAGATCTAGATTGTTTGGAAATTAAGTACAAGGAACATCCGCCTTGGTTTCTAATACATGTCCATCAGTCAGACACCTGTCCTCCAGAAACTAGACACTTGCATCCTAGCAGCACTATTCTGGGGGGAACGATCTCCAAAAATAGCCAAAAAATATATATATTTACTGACGACCCATAAAAATGGGACACTGGTATAGAGGGTTTAAATCTGGCTGGAGTCCAGCCAGACGAATGCAGCATGCCTTCACGGTGGTCAGAATGAAAGAACAATGAGCAGGGCCTGTCAAACCAGTTTCAATTTTAATTGTGTGTGTGTGTGTGTGTGTGTGTGTGTGTGTGTGTGTGTGTGTGTGTGTGTGTGTGTGTGTGATTAAAAATACATTGCGTTAAAAAAAAGAATCTAAGAAATTCCATTGAAAAAAAGCAGAGCTACAAGCTCACAGCGCGTCACATTGAGATGCGTTTTGAGCATGTAGTTCGGCTATTTTAACTAGATTGGGTTCCCGGGGAACCATCAGATTTCTCTTTTTTGGGTCTTGAGTAGGGATGGGTATCGTCTGCGATACAATGGTATCGATTGTATGACGTCAATACTATCGGGTATCGGTTCACGTAAAAACGAACGATACCTCGTTTCGATACTCTGGAACGCACCCCTGGCCGGTCGCATCTGTAACAGTTGGGCTACGGAGAGTTTAATGACTGCTTTAGTAGGCTACACTCGTTACTGTGGAAAATAGCCGACAATAGCCTATAATGTTTATTATTATGATGATTATCCACCGTCTATACTCTCCGCTCCGCCACACTGTGTGATCATCATCATCAACTCACCATAAAAAGTATCGAAAAGGGTATCGTATCGATTCCCAGGTATCGAAAAAGGTATCGTATCGATTCAAAGGTGAACGATACCCATCCCTAGTCTTGAGCCAACAAGTTTGGGAGCCACTGTGGTAGAGTATGTTAATGCAATAAAACAGCAGTGGTCGGGGAGGTGGTTTCCCTGCTCCTCCTCTATTGAGATGTGTTCGTAGCAGAGGCGTCATTTGGGTATGGCAAGCTATGGCAGCTGCCATACCTTGGCTACAGGGGGGAAATAATAAAATGTACTTTTCATCATGCCTGTTGCTAAGGTATGGCAACATGACTGGTGTCTTGCACGCGCGCGAGGGCACGCGTGCAAGACACCAGTCATGTTGCCATACCTTAGCTTTTTTGAAACTGCTTCGCCACTGGTTCGTAGGAACACTGCATGGTTGACGAGTGCTAGCGCCTTAAGCTACCTGCCCAGGCAGGCAGGGGGTTCCTCACCGGTTTAAATGTAGCCTCCGGGAAGAACATACGTTTGATGGATTGCAGCATGCTTTAACTACTGAACCACTAAGGCAAACATATGAACGGAGTTGAACTTATACCAGCAAGCTATACCACAAACTAATAGTTAAACTCATTACATTTAATTCAATTTGATTTAATTGAATCACTACTCTCGACACTGGCTGTGTGTCAGAGAAGCTGGGGAAATATTCAGCTCCAGATGCGCGTGCGAGCGCACACACACACACACACACACACACACACACACACACACACACACACACACACACACACATTGTGTACACAAACATGGACTTGCACAGCCTCTCCAGTCAGGATGTCGACATCCCAAATACAAAAAAAGGTATTCAGGGTTCTGAAAGGGGCTATCCACTCAGGCTGAAGACACAGATTGTACTCAGGAGCACAACAAAGCTACTCTGGGGGTTTAGCTCCGTAGCATGGCAGACTGAAGGCACACATTTAACACACACAGGCACTCCAGGCAGGCAGTGTCACACACAGAGAGAGAGAGAGAGAGAGAGAGAGAGAGAGAGAGAGAGAGAGAGAGAGAGAGAGAGAGAGAGAGAGAGAAAGAGAACACCCCATTGACTTTTATTTATTATACTCACTAGACCTTACCCGTTCAAAGATGTGTGCTCCAAAATATGTGCAGAGTGTGGGTTGTGGGGAAAGTTACTGTAACTGGTGCGTGCGTGAGAGCATCATAATGTAAGGAGCAGCTCATGGAGGAGTGTATATTTATTTACCCGTTGGAAGATGAGACACACATCAAACGCACCTGGTGAAAGCGTGAGAGAGAGAGAGAGAGAGAGAGAGAGAGAGAGAGAGAGAGAGAGAGGAGAGAGAGAGAGAGAGAGAGAGGAGAGAGAGAGAGAGAGAGAGTGCACATTCCTGAGAGAATGCACATTCATAACTGTGAGAGAGGGAGCTGTGTGTGTGTGTGGGGCTCCAGATCCCATGGCCTGGAGGAACAGACCGTAACCCTGGCAACAGACAGTAGAAAACGCTAATAAACAGCTTTAATTTGGGAGAAATGAAATTCGGGCTCCGTCACCGTTGGTATAATGCTAATGGCCAATACCATGTGAACTTTGGGATCAGTTGCTGAAGCGAGTGAATAGATAAACGTAGATAAGCGTGAGCGTTAGAGCGTGAGTGAGTTGTTTGGAAAATTATATGTTTGATGACTTGAATTCGTGGAGATGTTTTTGTTTTCGTCACTTTCCTGATCCAATAGTCCAATATTTGATCAATTGAAGAGCAAAACTAAATATAAAACATTGGCTTATAACCTGGACAGAAAACAAAGCCAATCCTCCCCCTGACCTTTCTATTGTAAATACCATTTATTTTGAAATGTGTTTTACAACATTATTTTTTCTTCTTCTTTTTTTTCTGCATAGTACTGTGTTTTATTTGTCTGTCATTCTTTGTTATATAACTAATGAAAAAAGGACTCCAAGTGAAACAAGCCCAAAGTCATGTTTGAGGTGTCCTTTTAGTTGACCTTGTACCAGTGAACTGTACTGTCATGAAACTGTACTAGTATGCAAACTTCTAATACAGTCTTCAATCAATCAATCAATCAATCAATCAATCAAACTTCAAGCTTGTAGGTTTTTGGCACGTGACACTGTAGTGCGTCAAAGAATACATTAGGCTTGATAACGATGGAAAGACAAATTTATGCTCCATTGTACGATTGTGTTGCGTCACCAAAATAGCTGACCTACAAGCACACAACATGTCAAGGATGCCACTTTGTCACACGACGATTTCTTCCTCATTTACAACAAGCAAGTGTAAATTGTTCTTGTGAGCAACTCTAATTGTGCTGTCTGTCACACCCTGGGCTGTGACCACCTTTGATATCCATTAAGGAAATATACAGTAGAACAGTACTTAGTGGTGAAGATAAGGGTACATTGTTCCACTGTCTTTGGACGTGTCCAAGATTGGTGGAGTATTGGAGGGAGGTCGGGCATGAAATTAAGATTTTATCAATTGAAATAATACCAGAACCAAAATTCTTTCTGCTTGGCCTCTATCCAGATGGACACAAACTCAAACGGAGTGAAATTAAGTTTATTGATATCTGTCTTTTACAGGCTAAAAGAATAATGGCATTATCATGGAAAGGTCTGGGTAAACCAAGTATTTCTCAATGGTTTAGAGAATTGTGTCTTTGTCTACCTCTGGAAAAAATCACATATTATTTTGAAGGACAAACAAAAGTTGTTTCAGGAGATATGGGGACGTTTTATTCAATATATTAAAGACTGTAACTTGCGGCACTTATTGTCAGAACGGGGGGGGAGTAGTGCTGTTGTTGTTGTTGTTTTTCTTTTTGTGGTTTTGCATTTTGTCATGTCATTGTATGTTTTGTTTTTGTCTTAGGTATATTAAAAAAGTGATGTAACAATTGTAACAAATATTGAAATATCTGTGAAAAAAAAGAAAATCTAATAAATATATTGTAAAAAAAAAAGAACAGTACTTAGTGTACACACATATTACAACTGTAAGAAACCAAGGTGAAAACAAGGCACTCAGACACACGCACACGCACACGCACGCACACACACACACACACACACACACACACACACACACACACACACACACACACACACACACACACACACACACACACACACACACACACACACACACACACACACACACAGATGCTGCATACTGATGCAAATGGCAGAAAGACAGAATTGTAGCTACATTAAATGTCTGTCTATCATCTGTGTCTGGCCTACCACCGCTATGACCATAAACGGGAACCCAGGATGCTGTTGGTTCGATTACATCACAACTTACGCTCCTAACGCAAACTCTCTCTCTCTCTCTCTTCTCTCTCTTCTCTCTCTGTCTCTGTCTCCCTCGCTCTCTCTCTCCTCTCGGCAACTCTCTTTACCTTACCGGAAAGAACAGCAGTTTCCATGGGAACAGAACAGAACAGAACAGAGCGGAGAAAAAAAGAGAGATGGAGACCAAAAGAGGGAGATTTAGAGGAGGAGCGGGGATGAAAAGTTGGGGGAGGAGAGAGGAGGGATGAGAGAGAGAGAGAGAGAGCGCGAGGGAGAGAGAAAGAGAAACAGAGAGAGAGAGAGAAATGAAGAGAAGAAAACTGGTTGTGACCTTAGATGCAGGCAGGTGAAACCGAGGGCAGTACATGGGAGAGGGGTCTGCCAGGGACGTGCTGGCCATTGGGAAAAGCGGGACAACTCCCGAACGGCCGGTTCATTCCCGGCCGGTCCAGGCCGGCCATTGGGAAAAAAATTAAACTAAAATGTCGGCCTTTGTTCCATTTTGGGGGCTGGGCGGCCAACAAAGTAAATCGTCACTGTCGGGCAGAAACCTTGTATCTCCCAAGTTTCAAAATTTGTAAATGTTTTCGCAAAGCAAAGCCGTGCTTCATCGTACAAGGCCGTTGCACAAAAGTAGTGAAAACAGCAGATCTACAAGCACACAACGCCTCGTTCCGCGAGGCATTGTGTGCTTGTAGATCGGCTGTTTTCACTAGTTTAAATCATTTTTAAAATGATAAATACAAAACAAACGGTTTTGGACATACAAGGTTTCCACCCGACAACGACGAAATATAACTCATGTAATTGGCCAACTGGCTTGTCACAAATCTTTGAATAGCAGCAGCGCTATAGAGAGAGATCTCTATAGAGAGAGATCTCTCTCTATAGCGCGCAATAAGGGCCTCTCCAACTCTTCTTCCCGGGCTGAATCAGGGGCCCAGCATGTCCCTGGGGTCTGCTGTGAGAGGGAGACAGAGTTATTATACCTAAACTCCATCATACGACAAAGTATAAATTAGCCTTTAGAGAGACATAAATGGGGGGAAAACGAATTTAAATCGGGCCGCTGTGCAGAAAGATATGCTTCGCAGTGACACTGAGGGTTAAATGATGATGTTTGGTAAGACAGTGCACTAGGGGTGTAACGATACATTTTAACAGCAATTCGATACGTATCACGATACATGGTTGACGATACGATACATGGACGATATTGGTTCATTCATGGTGATACGATACGATTCGATTCAATGATTTAAAATCGATATAGTAACTATTTAGCAAAGAAATTAAATCTGTGTGAAAGGTGTGGATTGTGCAGGTTTTAAGGGAAACATGTATTAATATGGATATAAATAAGTAAACACAGTGATTATCTGCCAAATACATGGTCATTGTTTATGGACAAACCTGCACCTTGACATGAACCCAGAGATTACACACATTTATCGATAGACCAGTGTAGCTATATGGAAAGGAAAAGTAATTTAAAGTTTTTCTTCTTGAAAATGCTAAATACAATGCACAAGTAGGTAGTATCGATACAATCGATTCTTTTCACTGCCGATTCGATACGATACAAAATAAAACAATACGATTCGATTTTAGCTGTTTTCATTTCGATATACAGTACTTCGATTTTTTAAGTTAACAACGATATTTCGATACAGTTACTATATCGTTACACCCTTAAGTGCAGCCAAACCCTCAGAGCCTATGTGGTTTCCTCCAGATAATTCAATGGGCCTCTGTTGAATGGGTAAACAAGATGGTGAATAACACACTACACTGTCAAATATAATCCTGAGTGTTCATTTTAAACTGAGAGTGTCCGCATGGAAGTGGTCTATTTGGTTCCATGCGTACACTCTCAGAGTTAAATGAACACTCGTTGATGTTACTGTGTAATCTGCCCGGCGAAGGACCAAAAGGGATCTACTGTAGCTAATGTATCGGCTGTAACATGCAGCTAATCACTACTGTAGGTGAAGATGGGTTATTCATCAAATTCACAAATTGATATAAAAAGCATATGAATGACAACATTATACTGTATCATACAGAACTGTGACCGTCAGGTCGCAGTTACTATCAAAACCTCCACTGCTGTCAGTCTGTCTGTCTGTCTGTCAGTCAGTCACGTCACCTCACACTTTTCCCCTACTCATATCTCCGCCACCGTTGCCCCTATCCATGCCAAACTTTGCACACACACACTCCTTGGCTGCTAAACCACAACCTCCAACCCCTCATTTCTCACATGGCCCTCTTCTAGCGCCACCATGAGGCCAATTCTAGCAAAACACATTTTTGGACACTGCCCCTACAGATTTTGCCCTAAAATCACGTAAAGCGGTACACAGTATGTTTAGAGTCATGTCATCAACATGGATCAAGTGACCTGACGGACGCTTATCTCCCGATTAGGGAGTCTCACTGGTATATATCGTGTCGCCAATTTAGTTGTTGCCAATTCAATGAGTACCTGTCACTTTCAATTTGATTGGGGATAAGTGCCTGCGACATACCGTACTAGCGTCATGTCCAGGGGGTGTACTTGCACATGATCATGGCCGGGGGATGTGGTTGTACCTCAAGCCGCCTCGATCGTGCTATATACTAGGAACCTGACATATCCACATGGCTTGGCAAGGCACACTGGAGAGATCATGGGGAGACCCCCGTTACTGTTATTGAACAAACCATCACATAGACTCCCTTTAACCAATGGAAAGTATTAACCAGAGGTTGTGTTGTTGTTTTGGTTCCCAGGCTATTTTTAGGAGGATATACAAGGTTTCTGCCTGACAGCAACATACAGATCAATGAAAAAAAAATAATAATAAATAAAGGATCTAGAATATCGTCACTGTCGGGCAGAAACCTTGTATCTCCAAGTTTCAAATTTGTAGGTTTTTTCACGAAGTAAAGCCCTGCTTCATCAGACAAGGCCGTTGCACAAAAGTAGTGAAAACAGCAGATCTACAAGCACGCAACGCCTCGCGGTGCGAGGCGTTGTGTGCTTGTAGATCGGCTATTTTCACTAGTTTAGTTAATTTTTTAAATGATGAATACAAAATGAATGGTTTTGGACATACAAGGTTTCCACCCGACAACGACGATATATGAAAGTGTCCATTTTTAATTATGAACTTTTCCACGATATATATATTTTTTTATAGATGGATCTGTAGATGTTTCAAATGCTGGGTGTAGCCCCCAGGTGGCTATTGGAAACCTAACAGAACAGAACAGAACAGAATGGAACGGAACGGAACAATTAATTTTACCAGTAAAATATGGCACAGTCAGTGCAATAGTCAATCAGAAAGGTAGCTTTGTATTGATGCTGCTGGCATTGAGTGCCACTCCCCAGTGCTGCTTACAGTGGGAGTCAGACATTTATCTTTAGAAAGCCTCTCCACTGTGCCATGACAACTTTAGGACAATGCCCTAGTAGCAACAGTTGCTGTGCCACACTGCCATAGTGACCTTCCAGGAACTGGACACTCGTAAAGGCTGACAACTCACGTTCAGGGCTGTCTCACCATCATGTAATTTTACTTGACGATTAAATTGTCATACAAATAACCGTGATTAGTGATTGTCTCCACCAGCCGAAGGCTTGGGGGAGAGTATGTTTTCCCCTTCGTCCGTCCGCGTGTGCGTCCGTGCGTCCGTCCGTCCGTCCGTCCGTGTGTCCTCGCAGTTTGTGTGCAGCTAATCTCAGTCGCCGTTGGCCCGGTCGCTGCCAAAGTGAGCACACACATTCCCTGGATGCCAATCTAGAACCTCTGCCCTAAAGTTTTCAAATGGGCCTTTTCTAGCGCCACCTAGTGGCCGATGTTCGCAAAACACATTTCTGTGCACTACTCTTACAGATTTTGTCCAAAAATCCTACAAATCGGTAGGCAGTATCTCGACAGTCATGTGATCGACACAGATCTGTCCGATTTTGCATATTCCTTCCTGATTGGCTAAGATTGGCTTCCAAAGTTTGTAGGATTGAGCCGTTTTGAACAAAATGCCTCAAATCCCAAACGCAAAGTGCAATTATCATGAAATCGCGCACACGTTCCCACTAGGCAGAGGAAGAAATGCCACTTAATTTTTTTTAAATCAGCCTCATGGTGGCGCTATAACAGGCCGATTTGTGGTTTTACCTATAACTCCACCGATCAGTTTCAAACTTTGTAAGCGCACTCCCTAGAGGCTAAGGATAAACCTTTGCCCTGCATTTTTCACATCAGCCTTTTATAGCGCCACCTTTGGGCCGACTTATGTAAAACACATTTTTGCATATTACTCCTTGAGATTTTATCCAAAAATCACGCAAATCGGTACACAGTATCTCTATAGTCATGTGATCAAGTCCGATCGGTCTGATATTTCATATTCCATCCTGATTGGCTAATATTAGCTTCCAAAGTTTGCAGGATTGCTCCGTTTTTGAACAAAATGCTTCAAATCATCAACGCAGCTTGCGATTACCGTGAAATTTGCCACACATATTCCCACTAGGTCAAGGAACAAATGCTATCTTTTTTCACATTGGCCTGTTATAGCGCCACCAGCAGGTAGAGTTTAGCAAAACACATTTTTGGAACACAATGCTTCAAATCATGCATGCAGCGTCCGATTTCCATGAAAGATCTATGGTGAAGAACATATGCCACCCTTTTTACATTGGCCTATTATACAGTAGCACCACCAGGACACACGGCCTGGTGGAGACCTGTGCTCGGAAGAGCACTGCTTCTAGTTTAATTGTGATTTTGGCATTGGACATTGGAACATAAATACAAATGATTTTTCTCTTTGGCTTTTAGGCTTTGTAAACAAAAATTACACAGGGCCAGATAAAACATGAAGAAAGAAATGACTGAATTATATTGAGGCTATATTGAATCATTTTATACAAATATCCACGGGTTTCCAACGCCCCATAGTGCATTACGCAGACGTTGTACCGAGCTTCCGGCACCGCAGCCGAGTGTGATTTACAAGCTCACAACGGGTTGCATCTGCGACGCGACGTGAGCTTGTATGTCTGCTGTTAAACCGGAAGTGTGGTCCAAATAGGTCCAAATAATCTCCAGTAAACTCCCGCGGAAAGAGGTGGATACATTTAGTGGAAATAACAGACCTACAAGCTCACACGCCACAATGTGACGCCTTGTGAGATTGCAGATCTTTGTTTCTGCTATTTTTGAAAATGTTTGAAAATGAAAAAAAATTCAACATAGAAACGATTATGACGATAATGCACAATAACTGCAATTATCTCAAATAATTGCGATTGGACGATTATGTTGTAATTGTGATACGCCTACTTTACAATTACAGTGTACTATATCGAACCACAAATGTGCACTGGCCCATTGGACACATGCACCATTTTATATGACATTTGACAGACCCTGAAATATGCAAAGAGAGAATTCCATAGCGAGGTGTAGGCAGACAGATGAGCAATCAGACAGTCACAGACAGAAGGAACGTCTGACAGACAAACGGAAAGACAAGCTGAGAGATGCCACCAGAACCTGTTAAAACCCATTCAGAACGGGTACACATTATTGTGTATCATTATTTTATTAATCGTGAAAATTAGAATTTTGACCCGATTCTATAAGTGTCTTTTGAATCCTTCTAAGATTTTTTTTGAAAAACCCATGTTTCTATGTCAGCAATCTGGCCAGCCATCGTCAAAGAAAATGTCCTTTTCACTTCAACTGGAGCTCAGTCTGTTCTTGAGAGACTACTATGTCAGTGGTTCTCAAACTTTTTCCGGTGAAGGACCCCCAAACTGATATTTATTTGGCCACGGACCTGCATCTCAAAAAATTTAGTTCCAGGGACCACCCCAGAAGCAAAATTTGAGTTACAAACGTTCGCTTTGAAAATACACATATTCAAAGACTTTCACACATTTTCACGACTTTTTCCAAAATAGCAGATCTACAAGCTCGCAGCGCGGCACTCGGTGCCGCGCTGTGAGCTTGTATAACTGCTATTTTTCACTGGTTAAAGCATTCAATAATTCTAGGCCTGAATGGGTTAAGTAACAGCAAATTCTGTCAATCTCAATCTTGTCTCCATTCATCCCACTTGATGCCTTGATCCCGCTCGTTCTGGCCTGACCTCTTGAAAGTGAAGGTTGCGTTGTTCCGTGCGCGTGCACATCATGGATGCCAATGATGTTTAAACGGAAACGACAGGCAGCTGTGCGGTTGCCACAGAAACCATCCCTTTACGTATTTCCCTCTTTCCTCCTCTGTTTTGCCCTCTCGCTCATCCTCTCATTCTCCATTTCTCTTTCTTTCACCTCACTGTCCTTTGCCTTTGGTTTTGTGCGCGTGCGTGCTTGTGCGCATGCCATGTGTGTGCGTGTGTGTGTGTGTGTGTGTGTGTGTGTGTGTGTGTGTGTGTGTGTGTGTGTGTGTGTGTGTGCGTGTGCGTGTGTGTGTGTGTGTGCATATTCTGTGCCTGAGTGTGTCCTTGCTCCTCTGTATACACCAGAGAGGAGTGCCGTGCTAACAAGGAGACGTACCGTAGATGTATGAAGAAGCCTAGTATGAGTATGAAGAAGCCTAATTGATACTTTGTCGCACGACACCGCTGTTCAACTGAGGCATAAATGAGACTTTGGTATGTGTGTGTGTGTGTGTGTGTGTGTGTGTGTGTGTGTGTGTGTGTGTGTGTGTGTGTGTGTGTGTGTGTGTGTGAGAGAGAGAGAAAGAGAGAGAGAGAGAGCGAGCTGAGAGCGAGGGAAGCAGACAAAGCACAAATAAATTGTGGCGCTGACCTATATTCTTGAATCCTGCACCCAGACAGTTCAGCGCCACAGATGTGCTCCTGTCCCCCATGTTGCTGAAACACTTGGCCACCGACTTCAGTCACAATATGACAAACAGCTAGGGCATTCACGAATAGTGATTTTTAGTATTGGAATTATTCGACCTCAAAAGTATTCGAATAGTCGAATATTCGACAGGACTGGCCAAACTGTCAAATATTAAGTAAGCAAGAGGCGGACATTGTGAAAATAGCAGATCTACATCTACACAACGCCTCGCGCGAGGCGTTGTGAGCTGTGGAACCGAGTGGAACCGAGTTACATTAAAACCTACAATTCCAAGTGCTTGTCAGGGTGGGGGTCGCCAGTTCAAATATGTTTATTTTGGGGGTCATGGCCTAAAAAGGCCATGTAAGAACCCCTGGTATAGAGCATTAACAAATTCATCCACCAGGGGCATTGACACCTTATTCTTATGACTTCCTATCTAGCCAAGCTTTATAAACTATCTTTTTTTAAAGAGAGAGCGAATATTCGACTTCGGTAAACAACGTTGAATAGTTACTTTGATATTCGAATATTCTAATATTTGGTGAATGCCCTACAAACAGCGTGGACCCAGTCAATGGAGGTGCGCCCTGACGTGTGCCTTCGTGTATTGTTGTGTTTGTCATGATATGCTGCATTTGGTGAATGCGGGGTGGCATGTTTCATAAGCCGAGGATGTGTGCGTGTGCGTGTGCGTGTGTGTGTGTGTGTGTGTGTGTGTGTGTGTGTGTGCGTGTGCGTGTGTGTGTGTGCTCGCACGCGCACTGTATGAGTGTGGAAAGGTGTGTGGAAAGGTTCTTGTGTGTATGGGAAATGGATGAGTGGCTTATGTCCATCTAATCTGAGCACAATAGCATGGCGGGATTGCACTCTGCCAAAAAGACAAAGGGAGAAATGGAGAGGAAGTGAGAGATAGTCAGGCAGGGGGAGAGACAGAGAGAGAGGGAGAGAGAGAGAGAGAGAGAGAGAGAGAGAGGGGGGCAGGAGTGGTGGGGGGGGGGTAGAGGGTCACTGAGTAATTGCTTTGCACTTCTGATGGGTGGGTGAACTCACATGACCCCTCTCGCAGCACGGTGTTTACAGATTATGCCCTCCATTGTTAAACACTTAAACTAATATGGACTAGCATCCATATTCTGGGAGAACATGAGCCAAACATAGCCTATCTACAAGTTTACAACGCGTCTCCTTTTAGGTCGGCTATTTTTGGCAACAGGATTTGTAGTCCCGACAACCTCGGGACCAGTTTACTAACTCAGTCTACACCGCTATAGTTCCTATTCTGGCGAACATTTGGCGAAAATAGCCAATCTACAAGCTCACAACACGTCACATTGCAATGCGTTGTGAGGTTGTAATTTTTTCCCTCGAGATTGGACAAAGTATAGAACTATGTGTGACACCATGCAGTCAATGAAGTACGTATATATACTATATAGGCTTAAGGACAAGTGGTCTTTAATCTGGTGTGTGTGTGTGTGTGTGTGTGTGCGTGTGTGCGTGCGTGCGTGCATGCGTACGTGCGTGCGTGCGTGTGAGCATGTATTTGTGTATAAAACAAATAGATAAAGACAACACGATGACCAACTCATTGAGCTCAGAATCAAGAGTTAACAGGCTCAATATCAATTGTTTCCTTAATGATCTACACTCGGCCAAGACTCAACTAAGGCATAGTTCATGTGCTGTTGCTCATGCAGGTGTGTGTGTCCTTGCTTTTAAGTGTGTAGTTTCACAATTTCTTTATGAAAGTACGAAAATATCAAAAAGATGCACTAAATGCACTATATATACTATACAGTATGACACTGTTCTGTAACGTTACAATACATCCAATCACAAATACCGTAAATACAGAGCATTTTGTATCTGCAGTATAACCTTTACAAACATACTTAAATAAATAATAGGTTTAAGCCATAGGGGGGGCCGCAGCCAGTGGCTATGGCTAAAGGTTTGGGAACCACTGACCTAGCCTAAGCCTACCCATGATACCTTGAGCCCAGCTGTTTTGTGTGGTACTGCAATTTGTTATACTGGACTCAGGCTGCTGTTCATTTCTATTCTACTGTATTCGGTTATTATTAAGCCTTTAAGAGAAATACTTTTCTACAGTGCCATCTCTCTGGACCATGGAGAGGGACTTACGGTATGTATCTAAGACCAACTGAAGGAAAAAGCCTATTGGTCAGAGACAGTGTCAATGCCGTTATGAATGAGCACATTAACCATGGCGTACCCATTTTTAGCAAATATAATTGACCCCCCTACCCACACACACACACGCGCGCGCACACACACACACACACACACACACACACACACACACACACACACACACACACACACGCACGCGCACACGCACACGCACACGCACACGCACACACACACACACACACTTTGGCTATTTTCCGCTATTTGTCAAAGAAATTGTAAAGGTGTATTGTGGTTAAGCATTTATGCTGTATTTGATAAAGTATATCAGATTGGCGTTAGGATTTGAAGAATCCACTGGGTTAGGTTGATTGATAGGTCGAAGAATCCAGGATCAAACTTCTGAAAGGTACTAGATTATTCTGACAGACAGTTATCGTCTATCTGTCTGTCTGTATCTGTCTGTCAAACATGTTGCCTTTTTGTCAGCCCATCTGTTTGCATCTATACTTTGTTCATTAGTTTCTGACCTCGTTGTATGCCTGGCTATTCTCTTTCCAGACATTTAACTCATCAGTCATCACCTGTCTCTGTCTTGTCCGCCTGTCTTGTCCATCTTAAGGTACCGTACTGCTTTTGAATTCAAATGGCTGCCTTGCCTGCATGTGTCTAATGTGTTTTTGACTGCAGTTGTTAGTGTTTGACAATCCGTCTCCATATTCTGTATGGATCTTTTATCTGCCTTCATCTTCCTTATCGCTCTCGAGACTATTACATTCTGTAATAGTCTCGGCATCTGACCACAGTTCCATCTATCTGCTCGTCTGCTGATTACATGTTTGTTTCTGTCTCCATGCCTTGTCCAATTTCCAAACAGCCAGCCAGTCTGTCTGTCTGTCTGTCTGTCTGTCTGTCTGTCTGTCTGTCTGTCTGTCTGTCTGTCTGTCTGCCTGTCTGCAAATTCATTCAGACAGATTAACGGATGTTAATTGAATCATATTCATTTTTCCTGTTTCACTGATAATTCATTCTGTCCTATTCTGGCAATGTCAGCCAGGCCAGCGGTCCATCTGTCTTCACATCCATTCATTTTCCTGTCAATACATCATTCTGTCTGTCTTCCCACCTACTGTATTCATATGTCAGTATACTTTTTTCTTTAATTAATTGCAGTGATCTCAACTTTTAGTGAGGTCTCCACATTCAAAAAACTGTGATAAATCCCCACCTATCTCTTGTGCCAGCAGGCGGGCGCAAAAAGACCAATCACATTGTTTGAATAACAACAAGTCAATTTTGATCACTTGCTCAGCAGGGAAACAAAAGCAAATCGTCACTGTCGGGCAGAAACCTCATATCTCCAAGTTTCAGATTTGTACATTCTTTCGCAAAGTAAAGCCCTGCTACATCATACAAGGCAGACGCACAAAAGTAGTGAAAACAGCAGATCTACAAGCACACAACGCCGATCGGCTGTTTTCACTAGTTTAAATAATTTTTAAAATGATAAATGCAAAACGAACGGTTTTGGACATACAAAGGTTTTCACCCGACAACAACGAAATGCTTATTGTGTCAGCATTGGGACATTTTTCTGTTCTGCTCATAGACTGTAAAAAAAATATGGACGGTGCGAAGCCATTGGTTTCTATGCGGCGAAAATGGCGCTTTTTTGTCCCTTGTATGGGTGTCGCCATCATTGCTTGAATGGTACCCCAGGAATCATAAGGAATGCTATTGGCTGCCAACGGTCACGTGCAACCGCAGGGATACATGGGAGAATGTGGTCGGAGCCTCCCGAAATAAAGCACACGAAGAAGAACACAGCCGGCTGGTATCAGTTTAGTTGGCCACGCCCCCGGCAACATTATAATCAATTTTAACATAAATGGGGCCATATTTGCACAAAACGCATATCATGGTAATTGAAAGGCAGTTTTTCACTAGCGACAGGAACTAAAAAGTATTTATGACGATGTTTATTAAGGTTAGAAAATCAAAGGGGAAAAAAGTCCAGCGGAGAAAAAATCTTTTTGGTACCTCACGGGGGGAAAACAGCGCAACTAGCGGCCAATCATGGGATCGTTCTCTTCCGGGAAAGCTTCATGAATAATCCAGGCAACAACACCCCTGGTTCTGCTCACCTAGAAAGGTCAATAGATTGCAGGGGGCAATGATGGAATAAGGTCAATATCTGCACCTGGCCGACATGCCAGGAATGAGTGATTATGTTTTCGCCCCTGTCCGTGTCCATGTGTGTGTGTGTGTGTGTGTGTGTGTGTGTGTGTGTGTGTGTGTGTGTGTGTGTGTGTGTGTGTGTGTGTGTGTTTGTATGTGTGTGTGTGTGTGTGTGTGTGTGTGTGTGTGTGTGTGTGTGTGTGTGTGTGTGTGTGTGTGTGTGTGTGTGTGTGTGTGTGTGTGTGTGTGTGTGTGTGTCTGTCCGCCTCTGGACCAAATAGGCATCAAACTTTACATGCACATACTGTATCAGTCCCAGTTGGCCAAGGAATAACGTTCTCCCAATTTGTTTCAAATCACGGTAGTGTCTACAGGTCAGGTCACTTTATATTTGGCCATACAAAACTGACCAGATGCTGCATTCATTATTTTTGCCATTTTCTGTTAAATGGCAAAAAACTTTGGAAGCCAATCATCATCATATGAATGGAATATGAAAAATCTGAGTGATACATGTTGAAGCATGACTCCAAAGATAATGTGTAGCAAGTTGTGTGAGTGTTGGATAAAACATGTAGGAGTAGTATCAAAAAGCGTGTTTTTAAGAGAATGCAAAATCGAGTTAAGTGTAAATGGGTGAGGCCTAAAAAGGAATCCAGGAGAAAAACATGAGTTTACCACCAATGGTTTTAAGAGTTATAGACCAACATGAAGAAGCCTGTTATAGCATCACCATGATGCTTATTATACAAGGTAATAAACTAAGAAACTGGACAAACGCGACAAACCTACATCGATGATAAAGTTGACGGAAACATAATCAAACCACGTGAACCACGTTACTTAACAGCCAACTAGGCTTCAGTCCAAAACTGAAAACCCTATACTACAACATAAACATCAAAACGGACGGCGCTCTCATTACAGACAAGCTAATCGTTTTAACGTCTACTTTTCCACCATAGCCACATCACTGGTTAAAAAAACGGTCCAGCCCATCTGGGCAGTATGGTGAAGAGCATGTCAAAAAATACTACAGAAATCTAGGGGTACACAAAAAATTAAGCACCCTACAACACAAGGCCATTGGCCATGACAAAATTCCCCCCAAAGACTCACTCTTGATCAAGGTCCAGTGGGACCGAAACGTCTGTTAACTTAAAGGGCCAGTTCACCTCTGGGACAACCAGATTCTTATTTTTAGTTGTTTGGGACAAGATCAACACAATCCTGAGTTATTTTTTGTGTTCAATCTGTGTTTTGAGATATTTTAGTATTTCAGCATGAATGATGATGCATTTTGCATCATATGAGTCATCATGCTGCATCATATGATGCAAAATTGTGTTGATAGTGTCCCAAACAACAATAAAATAAGATCTGGTTGCCCCAGAGGTGAACTGGCCCTTTAAGTAACTGAGCAAGAGCAGTGTGCAGGATTTTTTGTTCATGAAATATTTTTTTCATGATTGTTTCAGAGTACAGCATCTTGCAATGAGCCTGTTGAACAAGCTACACTACATCGCTAAAGGGTGCATTTCCACTAGGCTTTTGAGCAGTAAGACATGGTTAAGAGCAGGTTCTGCTGGTGTTTCCACTTCAGCCTGGTCCGGTTGTAACCGCGCCGAATCGCGTTGATGGGCCTGGTCTGGTAGATGATACCAGGCTCTGCCTGGTTGTGAGATGAGGAACCGGGCTACTGGGACGCTGAATGAATGATGAACGCGTCTGTAATCACTCATTGGTTAAATTACACGCGCGTTGTTTACCAGTGTCTGAGCGTCCTCGTCGAGATAGTCTTTCCGTGGGATAATAGGAACATTTCACAACTTTTCATCAGCTTTTCTCATTTCTATTTTCAAGTTAAGGCAGAAATAGTACAGTGGTCACTGGTCAGTTGTGGACACGCTGGCATTAATCGCCGTTTGGTCCAACCCGAAGTGAGCCGTGTCTGTGTGCAACAGTCTACACAACAACAACAACAGAGGAATGCTAGCCTTTTTGTTTATCGTTATTTTTTCATTATTCGGAGATCTCGAAACATTGACCTTTTTTTTCACTTCCCGACTCTTCACTAATCCTCAGTCGCTAATGGATACACCCTATCAGTGCGACACGGCACGGCACGGATCGGTGCCGCGCGGCAAGGCACGGCTTGTTACTGTAGTGGAGAGGTGCCCTAAGACAGTGTTTCTCAACCACTGTGCCTGGGGACCTTTGGTGTGCCCCTGAGAAGGGTCAAGTGTGCCCCTTGAAACTGCTTGAAAGCCAGTATTGTATTTATCATTTTAAAAATGATTTAAACTAGCCGATCTACAAGCACACTGCTTGTAGATCTGCTGTTTTCACTACTGTTGCACGACAGCCTTGTATGATGAAGCAGGGCTTTGCTTTGCGAAGAAACGTACAAATTTGAAACTTGGAGATACGAGGTTTCTTCCTGACAGTGATGATATTTACACCCCGCGTATTATGTTGGTGTGCCCATGGATTCTTGGGACATGAAAAGTGTGCCCATGCAGAAAAGGCTGAGAAACACTGCCCTAAGATACCCATGTACCTGACAAAATACTTCCAAAACGTCAGGGATGTTCGCAATTACACCAGAGGCAGCTCCACAGATCACGTCCAACCCAGATTTGGCTCAAACAATGGGTTCAATTTGTTTTTATTTTGTTTTACGACATTATTTTCTGCATTGTGCCGTGTTTTATTTGTCTGTCATTCAATGCTAGATGAGTTTAAAAAAAGGACCCCAATTGAAACAAGCCAAAGGCTTTCTTGTGGTGTTTATCCTTTTATTTGTACCTTTTCCTATGCAAACCTATAATAAAGTATTCAATCAATCAATCAATCATAATAAAGCTGATTTGAAAGAAATGGGTGGAGTGTCTTCCTTGGGTGTGTGCATGCAGTTTCACGCCGATCGGTCCATTGGTGTCTGAGATTAGCTGTACACAGACAGATGGACGGACAGACAGAAGGACGGAGTTAATTAAACTGTGTTATGAGCAGATTATAATGCATTTATATACTGTAAGTATGTTTATAATGCAATAGACTCTGAGTAATTTACATTAGATAGATAGATAGATAGATAGATAGATAGATAGATAGTAGGGCATTCACGAATAGTGATTTTAAGTATTCGAATTATTCGACCTCAGAGTATTCGAATAGTCGAATATTCGACAGGACTGGCCAAACTGTCAAATATTAAGTGAGCAAGATGCGAACATTGTGAAAATAGCCGATCTACATGCTCACAACGCCTCGCGTTGCGAGGCGTTGTGAGCATGTAGATCTGCTATTTTCACAATATTTATCTGCGGAACCGAGTCACATTAAATGTAATCCCTACAATTCCAAGTGCTTGTCAGGGTGGGGGTCCCCTGTTCAAATATGTTTATTTTGGGGGTCACTGCCAAAAAAGGTTTGAGAACCCCTGGTATAGAGCATTAAAGGTGATACACCATGCATTTAAAAAGTATTTAGGTCATATTGTTTATGTCCCAAAAACGTTTTTCAAAAGGTTTGAGGCTAAATTACCACTCCTGAATAGAAAGCCTCTCATTTTTGAATGGCTCTGAGCATTTTCAGCTGCAGTACCACCTTTGGCCTGAACTGCGCCAAATTACGGTATATATTTTTTAAAGAGAAAACAATAAAAAAATTAAAATAAGCGAATATTCGACTTTGGTGAACAACGTCAAATAATTACTTTGATATTTGAATATTCGAATATTTGGTGAATGCCCTAATAGATAGATAGATACCTTTATTATCCCAAGGGGGAAAATCAGTCACCCAGAGGAAGCATTCTCCATACTATGGAATCATATATCAAATCTTCATAACTGAACATGACTCATTCTCACAAACATGAGTGAAACACAAGTCTTTAATCGATTAATGTTCCATCCTGACTGGGGAAGAAACCATTTAATCTACCAGAGTTCAGCTTATTTGATCTCTACCTGTACCCTACAGTATGACTAATAAAACATATATGAGGAACAGCAATAACTCGATCTACTGCTTTTCATGTCTGGCTGTTTGTGCGTGCATGCTTGCATATGTGCGTGCTTGCATGTACATGCATGCATTCTCAAGGGGAGACTATGCAAGGCTACATTACGAATGCAGTAGCAAGACTCTGAGCAGCTTGTGTCGTGATTAACATTAATGCATCTCTTTAACACCTGAATGGATGTTCAGCACCCACTCACTCTCTCTCTCTCACACACACACACACATGTGCGGGCGCACACGCACATGAATACACAGGCACGCACGCACAGCCTGTCTCTGTCTTCTTGTCCGACCTTTGTCTAGAATTTTATGAGACAATCAGTTCTCTCTAGTGACGACTAATTCTACCTTCTCTCTCTCTCTCTCACACACACGCATACACACACACACACACACACACAGGGGCGTCACAAGGGGTAGGAAAGTGGGACTGAGTTACGAGGGCCCAAGGTGGAGGGGCCCTAGTAACTTTAGCTATTGAAAAATAGCAGATATACAAGCTCCGAGTGCCGCGCTGCGAGCTTGTAGATCTGCTATTTCTGAAAAGTCGTGAACATGTGTGTAAATTTTTGAATATGTATTTTTTAAGCGAACATTTGTAACTCAGATTTTGCTTCCGGGGGGGGGGGGGGGGGGGGGGGGGGGTCCCTGGAACGAAATATTTTGAGATGGGGGTCCGTGGCCAAATACATATCATCTTGGGGGTCCTTGACATGAAAAAGTTTGAGCACCACTTTCATGGAAACATAGGTTTCTTGCACACATTTTCACAATTTTTCAAAAATAGCAGATCTACAAGCTCGCAGCGCGGCACTCGGTGCCGCGCTGTGAGCTTGTATATCTGCTATTTTTCAATAGTTAACATTCATGGGGGGCCCGCAGTGAATCCTTGTACCCAGGGCCCAGAATTTGGTGTGACGCCCCTGCACACGCACACACACACGAACGCACACACACGACACGTGTACTACATAAACGCATGTGCCCAGTTGCCCACACAAAGCATGTCAAACTTTTGCAAGGGTAAAAAAGGGGGCGAGGGGGGGCCTGCAGGCCACAGGATTTGCAGCTATTTCTGAGGAACAAAGAGGCTCAAGGCTAAATTTATAATTCAGCGGACAACCAACCGCATTGCTCGCCAAAACAACTGGTTGCCAAGCTAATGACGTTGTTAACTTACCGATCAGTAGTTTTGGCAAGCGAGTCATGCGAGTATAGATTAGGCTTAAACACTTGAACCCCAGTATCTTTACACTACAGTAATATCCTGGGGGGAATCAAAGTGAGCTTGTAGATTGGCTATTTTTTGGCAAAGAGATTTGGTGTCGACGGTAAAAAGCAGTTCTAGTACAGTTGTTTTAACACAGGTCAGTTTTACTGAGAATAGAGGGTTTAAGGGGTTAAGTGTTTCCAGAGCAGCAGAGCAGAGTACAATCCAAACAGGAGTAAACTGTATGCTGTTGTCTATTTTAGAAAAGGAAGAGGGCTTCATGAACCAGTGTCTATCAACACTTATCTTTCTAGTCTGAGATGGTTCATGAACATAAAAGGTCTTGGCCAGAGTGAGTGCCCCCACCTCTCCATTGTGTCTGTCTGCCTCTCTCTTTCTCTCTGTCGTCTCCGACAGAGACGACAGAATACTATAGTGCATGAATACTATAGTGTCCTTATTTGCGGGATGTCATAATAGGTGAAAATACTGTAGACAAACATTTGGTGAAAATAGACAAACATTTGGTGAAAATAGACAAATATTTGGTGTAAATAGGTGAACATTCAGCAAAAATAGCCCATCTATAAGCTCACAAGTTGTAAACTTGTAATTTCACTGGTATTAATATACAAAAAAAGTATATGGTCTAAGTACTCTTTATGCATTTATTTTTGCAACATTTGTCTAAAGAAATCACACCCAATGTGAAGTGAGCGGTGGTCGTGCTTGCATAACATCTTCAGACTAGGATTTAAGTCTAGGATGTACAGGCTATGCTACACACACACGTTTTGCTATGGCAAAACGCTGAGGAAAAAGGCTACAGACATACAACATATGACATCACTAGACAAACATGATGCTACACACACACATTTTACTATGGCAAAACGCTGAGGAATAAGGCTACGGACACACGCACAGCCACATATAGGAGCGGTTTGCACCGCTCAAAAATAACAGTACATAACAATCTAGAAGCGTAATATGTTTCGTGATAGGCAAAATATAAAATAGGTGGTTAATGTACGTTTACTTTTGTAATACTTAAAAATTGTTAAAATACTTGTAAATCTGAAAACATGTACGTAAAAGTTTTCAAATAATTGTAGTAAAGAGTACAATATATGCCAATGAGATGAGTTGGAGCATAAAGTATAGAGAAATTGACCTATTCAAGTAAAGTATCTTTTCTTTTTACATTATTGTACTTCAGTACAGTACCACCCCTGGTCACAGGGCCCGTTCCTGGCATAAGCAATATAAGCGGTCGCTTAGGGCCACAACCAAAGTGGGGGCCACATCACATGAAGTCGTTTTATTTTTAAACATATTGTTACATTATATGTCATATATCCCCTATCCAAAAACTAGCGTTATTATTCTAATATGCCCTCCCCGTTCCTCCATCCCCATAATCCCCAACTTCATTCTAGGCCTGGCTGCCTTGATTCATGAACAAGTCAATATGCCTCCAAAAAGAAATTTTGATCTGTTGCTGCAGATTATTTTAGGTGGCCCCCCCACTGTCGGATGCACGCGTACGCGTGCATCCGTCAGCGGGGGGCCACCTAAAATAATCTTGTATAGGGCCACCTAAGTCCTAGAACCGGCACTGCCTGGTCATGAAGGTCCAGGTGATGAGGATGACTTATGGTAAAAAGACATAGATAGAAAGAGACAAGCATTGATCTGGCTAAATGTGAATGAGGGGAGCAAACTCCAACACATCTCACAGGACCATGCCTCCTTCAAGGCAAGAGGTCAGCGTCTCTGTGACGATTATTATGACTAATTTATATTCTGACCATGACATTGTTGGCACTGCAGGCAACAGGGGAAATATCAGTGTCATCTGTTACAGGATAATTCAATAGAGCTACAGTTCAAATGTATTCATTGATATTTCATAACTGGTGGGAAGCCTTTTGGGGCATCATGAGATCTACCGTTATCCTTTCCAAGGCTGGAGAAATCTGCCACCCCCTGCCAAGCAGACAGTGAAAACTATTACCACCTTTAAGTCTTATTACAGGCTGCTAATGACAATAATGGATTCAAGATGTAGAAAGAAAGAAAGAAAGAAAGAAAGAAAGAAAGAAAGAAAGACAGAGTTAATTCACAGCAATCAAGATCTTTTAGAAATCATGAATTGTACAGAAACAGAATATTAACATATTGGGGCGCCTGCTGGCCTACTGGTCCTGGCGCATACCACATAGGCTTCGTGTAGCCTGCTTTGTGTAGCTGCTGGTTCGATTCCCGAGCCCGATCAAGGTGTGCTGCATGTTTCTCCCCCTTTCCTGTCAGTCTACTGTCCTGTCAATAAAGGCATAAAAGCCCAAAAACATATCTTAAAAAAGAATTGAGGTATTAGCTGGCTTTTTCAAGGGGGGGGCGGGGGAACGAGTCCAGGCACCAGCTAGTATTGGAGTGGACTATAATAAAAATACAAATAAAAGAACGAGGAAGAAAAAACAGTTTTGCAGAAACATCCACAACATCCATTTTCTTCCTGTTCTTCTGGACAACTGAAAGCCGTGGGAGCATTCATGATTTCAGTCTTGCTCTTAAAATAATCAAACTAATCGTAGCAGCTGTAAGAAATGCTTCCTTCTTTAACTGATTTCTTTCTTTTTGTTCAGCAAGAATGTGGATATCCAAAGAGGAAAGGGGCTACACCCATAAAATATATTTTTCCATCTTTTAATAAATCATTCAGCCGAAGGATAGACAAACTTTCCGCCCTAGGCCCTCAGTGTCACTGCAAGAGTGTGGCTCACACAATTGAAGGAGATTGGAGTCACTGCCTTTCTTTTATTTATGGGATTTCAAATTACACTGAACTTAGTTAGAACATTGCATCGGATAGCTTTCTGGCTATGATATAAGTCAGTCCAAATATATTATTAATATAGATATATAATATATTATTATTACTATTATTATATATCATATTATTATTTATCAGTTCTCCTATGCTCCATAAAAGGTGAATGCAGAATCATGTTTTTCTCTCTACAATCACTTTCATTGCATGGAAAAATCTTGCAGTACATGAAAGCATGGATTCTGCCAGCATATATAAAGACAAGTCCTGTTAATTATTTATGGGGAAAGTCAAATGGTTCTACTCATTCTCTATTAGGCTTTTAATTTGATCTGTTACACCAAATCCTGGCAGCTGTCAATCAAACACTGCGATACTATTTTATATGAATAGAAAAAGGCGGGCCAAGAGTCACAAAGGTCAGTGATTTGTTTAGATCAGCAAGCCTGAGTGTCACAGGATGACTGACCAAATAGGCTGCCAGATATTGTCAGATGATCATCCAGCCTCCGAAACAGAAGCTTTTATGCTTTCACTATTGAAAAATAGCAGATATACAAGCTCACAGCGCGGACACCGAGTGCCGTGCTGCGAGCTTGTAGATCTGCTATTTTTGAAAGATCGTGAAGATTTGTGCACGTCTTTGAATATTTTGACCCAATTCTATACGTGTCTTTTGAATCCTTCTGAAAGTTTTTTTTTTTTTTAAACCCACGTTTCTATGTCAGTGGTGCTCAAACTTTTTCATGTCAAGGACCCCCAAAATGATTTGTATATGGTTACGGACCCCCATCTCAAAATATCCCCCACAGAAGCAAAATTTGAGTTACAAATGTTCACTTTAAAAATACGTATATTCAAAGATTTGCACACATTTTCACGACTTTTCAAAAATAGCAGATCTACAAGTGGTGCCGCACTGCAAGGTTGTATATCTGCTAATTTTCAATAGTTAAAGCATTCAATAATTCTAGGCCTAAATAGGTTAAAGTACATGTACAGTAGATTATGATCCAGGAAATCGTCAGGGTGCAAGCCAGGTTATCCAAACTCAGGCATAACTTGAGCCCAGGCCTCGGCTTCAGCTCAGGCTAATATACCAGCCCTCAGTTGGATAAAGAGGGCCTGCACAACAAATGGCCTGCATTAATCTGTGTATCATTTACCCATAGCCTTATCGATTCACAAAGACAAGGAGAAAATAGCATTTGATCAACACTTTACGTATATAAATTGATTAACATTACTGTCAAGGAGGAACTAACATTGTGAATGAAATGGCAGACCTGCTTGATTTTCAAACAGTGGGAGTTGAAAACACGGAGGATGCTGCTGGCGGGGTTCGCCTTTGTTGGTATGCAGCCGTTCTGTGAAGCACCACTGACATCACGCTCTGGCTTCACTGTGATGGCACACTAACAGAATCCCTTTTATGCCCATAAAGTTCCCTGATGTCATCAATTTTAAGCCCATATCTAACAGGACTTCATATGGGAATGCCCAGAGGCCACATTGGCCACATACCACACTAACAGAATCCATATATGGCCAAGACAGCCCATATCTGTGTGGCTGGTTCTATCTACAGACAGGGATCTCCATGTATGGGCATAACAGGGTATGATGTAAGATAAGATGTCATAGACATCATAGGACTTTCACATAACAAATAACTGAGTAAGCATGTTTGGCCTCTCACAGCATATCTCCATATACTGTACAGTACATGGATCTCCATATATGGGTACCAGGGGTCTCCATATATGGGTAACTGGTCCGATATACATCACTGGCCAGATGGCAAAGAATTGGCGGACATCGCCATTTAGGGTGAGGTCGCATGTCGCCCTGAGGTGTCTTACTGGTTGGTGATGGTTTCTCTACCACTGAGCAAATGCCGGTTCGATTCCTGATCCGGACGACCTTTGCCACATGTCATTCCCCATCTCTCTCCCCATTTCCTGTCAGTCTACTATCCTATCAAATAAAGGCATAAAAAGCCCAAAAACAAATCTTTAAAGTAAAAATAAATAATAAAGTACTTCCAATGCTGAACCTTGGGCAACTATTTTATCCATAACCTTTTGCTCTCACTACTGGTGGTGTCTCTTTTAAATCAATGTATATTGACTTGAGTTGAGAGTATGACTTGAAGGATATTTCACAGGAGAACAGCAATTTATCCAGCAATTTATCCAGGGCTTGAGAACAGTCAGCTCCAATTGTTTCTAGTCTAGACACTGATGATATATATATTTATATACCCACAATCCCACATGATCCTTGCTCCTCAAATAATCACCTTCTGGGAACTATACTGGTTCACTTCAAAGGCCAATAAACAAACAATTGATATTGCATCCACTACTCCCCCTGAGTTTTGTCAATGATCGGTCGATGAAGTACAGTACTAAGTCCACTGGAAACCTCTTTTTAAGCTAAACAGATGCTTGGGGAATGCTGTGGTGGTATACTGTAGCTCTAGTTGCTAAGCAACTATTGAAAATCCACTAAAAGTATTATGTTGTTTGGTCAAAAGTTGAATTATTTTATCTTCTAGAACTCAGAAATAAGAATCCCCCAGCATACAATTACGTTCTGAGAAAGAATTGCAGCAGCTCTCCGTGTTCTTGTACCCTGGGATTTCTATTCAATCTGAGGGGAGATCTACAAGCTCACAAACGCATTGCAATGTGGCACGTTGTGGGCTTGCAGATCTTTCATTTTTGGCAGAGAGATTTCGTGTAGAAGGAAAGAAGAGTGGACCAAGTAAGTACAGAGCCAACTCAGGTCAAGTTTACCATGTGTAGACTAAATACTAACCACTTGAACTTTACGTGGTTAATAAGAAATAGAAGCCAGCACTTAAACACAGGAGTAGGGAGGAAGAGTGGTTAACTGTGGACCTGAGTCAATCCTATGTTAAACCAGTCAAGTTGTCCTTGAGAGTGAGACAGTCCCCATTATAAGGCCAGCATCACTTGCTAAAATCTCTAAGTGAAATTCTGATGTTGTCTTTCTTGCAAATAATGGACAAACAGGACACACCATTCAAAACTCAATGAAAACATGACATTTCACAGTGACATTCATCCTGAATGTATGTGAATGTTACCACCTGCATATATTATATTACCACACACACTACTTGACTAAAACAGATAGAATATCACAATAACTATCAGGGAAGGTTTTCCTGTGCTGTCCATACAAGCCCTTCACTGATAAATAGAGCCAGACTGATATAACAATAATTTTATTTTATTTGCAATTATGCAGCCGATGCTTATCAGATTAGAGCAGATCAGCAGATGGCTTAAGAAGTGGTTAAATAAATAAACTTAAAAAATAAACGTGATTTGTCAATAAAAGTGATTTGTGTTTATTTGTGTTTTATTATATATTTTTTGGTTATAAATTAAACGTTCTGAAATAGAAACTAATCAAATCAAATGACAGCTTATCAGTCAAAACATCGGTAATCGCCTGTGGTCTATGACTCAGTATTGCAACCCAAAGATGTGGCATTGGTCATGCTCTACTGGCCACCACAAAAACCCTTCACTGATAGGGGCTGTCTTTATATCAACCATAGACTGAAGGCCATGGGCCTCTGTAGCCTGTATCTCTGTCCACTGTCGTTCTCCTGAGATTTCTTGTACCGGTGTGAAGCTGTTCCCAGCGTCCCCACAGAGCTATCTTCTCCCACTGATACAAAAGCACATCAGGGTTGCTAGGTGATAAAGGGAAGGAAAAACAGTTGGGATGTTGACGTCTGACTTGCTATTCTCCTGCCATGAGCTGGTTGGGGTTTTCGGTAATGAGAGCCTGGGGACCTCGCTGAGCCCGGCTACTCTGTGCGCGCGCGTGTGTGTGTGTGTGTGTGTGTGTGTGTGTGTGTGTGTGTGTGTGTGTGTGTGTAGGTGCGCGCACACGTGTGTGTGTGTGTGTGTATGTGAGAAGAGAATGTGTCTATAATCTAGGAGTCTAGGTGCATGACTTTGAGTTTCTCTGCGTTCAGTTTTGCATTCTTGTAACTATGTGTATGCATACTGTATGCATGCGTGCGTGCTAAGGCCAATGTCAGTAGCTGCTGTATATCTGTGGTGTCTGAAGCCTGATTTATGCCTCGGTGAGTGTCGTGGAACAAAAATATGTTATTTGTGTCACACGACACTTTGTCCCTGAAGCATAAATCAGGCTCTAGGCTCATGGCCTGACAGGCTCAGTCACACAGAAACATACTGTGTGTGGACCAAGGTAAGCCTATGATAACCATGAACAACCTCTCCTCTGCTGCCCCATCAACTCAACCCTTTATCCCTCTCTCTCCCTCCATCCTATACCCCACCCTCCTTCCCTCCCAGGTCCCCACCTCACCCTTCTACTCCTTTCATACCTCCCTCCCGCCCATGTTTCCTCTCTCCATCACTCCCCCCTTCCATTTCTGTCCTTCCCTTCCCCACACACCTCTCTCTCTCTCCCCTCTCTAATCGCCAGACTAATTGACTCAGACAGATTTGGCAACAGGCTTATGAGAGTCACCTCACACACACAAGGAATGACCTATGCACAGACGGTCAAGACCGGGCTCTCCCTGCAACGTTTATTTTGAGGTTTGGTTCGTCTTCTTTTTTTACCGAGGCCCTCAATGTCACACAGACTCTAAAGATAGTTTTGTGAATCCGACACAATGACATAACAGTGTCTCCTCTGCTGCTGGCAGACTTGTACTACCCAACCAAGACAGCTGTTTCCACAAATAACAGAACCTACACTGTAGGAATAGAAGCCCTTGATTTCATTTCAACTCATTTGATTTAAAGGTGTAGAAAGTTCCTTCCGGTTTGTCTCATACAAACACTGATAGGCACTGAGGGGTGAATTAAGCTCCTGACTGGGGTGGCAGTAAAATATGGCACCTGCCTTGGCCAACTACAGGAAAGTGCGCAGATGTGTTTTCCAGTGAGTGTGTGTGTGTGTGTGTGTGTGTGTGTGTGTGTGTGTGTGTGTGTGTGTGTGCGTGCGTGCGTGCGTGCGCGCGTGCGTGTGTTTATTTGCCTTCAATGGACACACTTACCGCTGTGGCCACTGAACCAGCGGGGTGCGATGTGCAGGGGTAAGGTGTCAGCCAGCGACCCCCGGGACCCCAGGTAGAGGACACCGTCCGTGTGGTGCCCTCCGCCCCCCGTGTCCTGCTGGTAGCCGTTACCGTGCATGGGGGCGGCGTTAGTGCCGGGGCAGACCCCCCTCCGGCTCTGTCCGAGTCCGTTCCCCCCCTGGGGGTGTAGAACCCGAAGGGCACGGCGGGGCCGTGGTGCTCGATGCCCATGCCGGCCACGGAGCTGACCGACCGACTCCGCAGGCCCATGGTGCCGCTCGGCCGGTAGTGGCCGAAGTGGGCCGAGGGTGGCACGGCGCTGTCGTCCGTGGAGACGCCGGGAAAGGCACCCCGGGGCCGCCCTGTCGTGCTCTGCTTGCCCCCCATCCAAAGCGGCGGCACCCCGAGAAAAATGGGTGGGGGTTCTCGATCGGAGCGGAGCGGCCGGGGCTCGGCTCGATCCGCAGAGGGTCGAGAGAGAGAGAGCCGTCACAGGCGATCGCCCCCCTCCCTCCCCTTCCTCCTGGCACGCCTGTCTGCCTGTACTGTTGTATACGTCTGTCTGCAGTGGTCTTCACGGCTGCTCGCCCGCCGACAGAACGGCTGCTGCTGCTCTGATTTCCAGTCCGGCCGGGTTGTGTTGTCAAGTCTGACTCGAGCAGCAGCTGGGGCTGATCTCTGCAGACGCAACAGCCCGTTCCCCTGCTGAACGGAACATATGAGCGATTCACCTGAACCAGAAATAAACCTCGAGAGAATTATTAGTCTAAATGACAAGTTGGACGACGTAATGATTAAAAAACCCGAAAAGCGAATGGATGTTATGATATTCCAATGTCCTCCAGATAATTGGACGCCTGTATAAACATGCTATACATGCAGGACTCGCAGCCAGCAGCAACACGTTTTTCGTGCCCCCCGTCGCTCCGTGCCAATGACAGCACACACACATACACACATACACACAGCCTGCCCCAAATCACAACAGCAGCGAGGAGGATGACACGCACAACGCATCCACCACCGCCGCAATGTTCGCTCCTCTTATCTCGCCTGTTCTCTATATTGCCTCAGCTGATCTCAGCCATCATGACAACTGTTGCTGTCTGTCTGTGTCTGTCTGACCGCCGATGATGACGGTATGTCGGTCTTGCCACAGTTGCCAGCCAGCCCAGCGACGTTGTTGATCCTGCTGCTGTCTGTGCTGTCGCGGGTTTCCCGGAGACTCGGCTCTCGGGTCACTGATACGCCGCTCCCCTGCGCTCGGAAATCGGCGCGCTCTCGCGCTCCGTGCCGCCGCGGCTGCTGCTGATGCTGGTGCTGGTGCTGGCGAGACAATGGAGGCGCTCAGTGCGCAAACTCAGCCAGTCAGCCTGCAATACAAACAGAGCGTGCACGGACTGGAGACGCTTGTTTGATTCTTATCCAGGAGGGATGGATGATTATACCGTTAAATACATTATTTATTTAGATATATTTTCATTTTATGGCCACATCACTCACTCTGAATCAGAGTTTCAGACATAACCATAAACAAACCCATGCTCATATTAGGAAGGATCACGGCCACGTACGTCACTCTGACTCACACAACCATTAACAAACTCGATATAGGCCTACCCATATATAGGCATGTCACTATGACTCAGACATAACCATAAACAACAAACCCGATACGCCCATATAGGCCTAGGCATATCACTATGACTCAGTCAGCCATAACCATAAACAATTAGGCATTTATGGAGTTCCACTTGTCCAGAGCCGCAGATCCGACATCTATGCCCATATATGGTCATGTGCATATATGGGACCGACCAACTTCAAACTCAGTGAGCGCATTGGCAAGGAATCGAGGTAGTGCATTGCCCACCGCCGCCGAGTCTTTCGGATCTACGGTTGTCCAGAACCACTATTCCAACCGATATGTCCATATATGGGCATATCAGAATGGCAGCTCCAACCAATATGCTTATTTGGGCATGCCAATATAGGGGGCCGCGTACCGGCCAACTCTAGATGTGAACAAACACAATACAGTAGGCTATTTCGGCTTGGCTTCTGATGTCATTATTAAATTGTGCATGTGACACTTTTCTTTTTCACCATATTTGTACTTCAGGCTCATCTTTAGCATGGGATTACTTGGTCTAATCCGCCTGCATATCTAATTAGGCTATTAGTTTTCCTTTTGTTTTCCTTAGCCTGTAGTGAAGTGCTTCTTGTTTTACTTGGCCTTTGTTACCCAATATGGCCAGAATATGTGAGACTAGCCACTTACCTTAACAGTTGTAAACATGTCATTCTGTTATGCACGCAAGTAGCAGAGTCTACAGACACATTTTGGCACAGCCAACTGCATCAAAATCAGTGTGTTTGGTGATTTAATAAGGCATTTCTTGAACTTAGCTGGTTATAGATTCTATTGCAATGTACACACAAGGATTATGTGTAGACTTTACTACCCAAGTTCCTCCCCATAGTATGTTAAATGATTCACTTCTGAATCCCAAGGTTGTAGAGAAAAATCAATAAACCATTCTTTGGTGAGTGCACTAGATAAAACGGCAATGTGTAGAGCTGTAGATCCAGTGTTTCACTGCTTGTCTTTATTCAAGTCGTGTAATGGAAGAGCAGCCTACTGTTGGTGAACAGGTAGTTATCAACAGAGAGACCATAGGTTTGGCAGCAAGGAGTCAAGCTTCTCACCTAAGCATGCACACTTGTTCATCCCCAATCACTTTTTCTCTCTCACGCACGCACGCACGCACGCACGCACAAAGGCAAAGGCAAGCTCGTCCTGTACCATTGTATGTTGCACAGCATTGCTTTCAACGTTCACAATATCAATATCAATATCATACCCTGCCTGGAGAAAAATGCAGTCAGGAAAGTAATTTCCATAAGAAAACAATTTCACAGTTATTACTCAGTTATTATTTATTATTATTTCCAAAATCTAAATTCTGTGAGAGAAATGGCACTCAGTCACAGCACGAATACTGTACATTAACCATGTAGAATTGGACAAATCAATATTAAAGTGCATTCTAAAAACATCGATGTTGTCGGGTGGAAACCTTATATGTCCAAAACCGTTCGTTTTGCATTTATCATTTTAAAAATGATTTAAACTAGTGAAAACAGACGTTGTGTGCTTGTAGATCGGCTGTTTTCACTACCTTTGTGCGACGGCCTTGTATGATGAAGCAGGGCTTTACTTTGTGAAAAAAATTACAAATTTGAAACTTGGAGATACAAGGTTTCTGCCCGACAGTGATGATATATTCAATAAATAATTAAAGTTATGAAAATATATGTATCAATATAGAATAAAACAGCCTTTGAGGCTCTCCATCTAATGTGATTCACATGCCTGGCAGAACAGAAATGTGTCCTTAGTGACCTGGGAGGCCTTTAGAAAATCGGTACACTGCTGCCACTTTGTGGCAGACCGCTGAACTACATAATTCTCTCAGCACATACAATTTAAGATCTTTGTCACCTCAAAGAAAACAATCACCATGATTTATTATATTATAGTTTAGCAGTCGCTCTTATACAGAGCAACTCAGTGCTAGGGCTGTCACGGTTATGACATTTTACATGACGATTAATTGTCACTCAAATAATTGCGATTAACGATTTAATTGTGTTTTTGTCTTTGAAAATTACATTTCTGTTTGGCTTTTAGTCTTTGAAGTTGCACATGGTATGGCACATAACCTAAATATACAAAGTTATTGACATATTCGACAACTTTATACTTAAAAAAGAACATTGATAGTGGAAATAGCCGATCTACAAGCTCTCTTGTAGATCTGCTATTTCCACTATTTTGTACTTAAAAAAAAGACATATGAACATTTTTCAACATGGACACGATTATGAAAATCATGTCAAATAATTGCGATTAGACGATGTGACAGCCCTACTCAGTGCAAGATTAAAAATTACATGAACGATAGTCAACCAACAACAGGGTTACTAAGCGGTCAAGTAAATGAGCTCGTTGATTTGCTATTTTCACAACATGACACCATTGTACGATGAACTATAAAACAAAAGCCTTGCCAGCATGCACTTTAGCTCCCAGGAAAATTAAACGGAGTGCTGTATGGGGGCTCGTCAAGACAAATGTTACAGAACCTTCCCAGGATTCATCAGGTTTTTGGGGTCGAGTGAGGCTTTGAGACCCTGCATGACCTCCATAGTCGAGGGTCCCATCTCCTCGCGGAGGAGCGCTCTCTTCCCCAAGCCAACTCCATGCTCGCCAGTACATGTACCATCCATGGCCAGAGCTCGCCTACAACAAGAAACATGTGTTACTTCCATTTGAAGTACCATGCATACAGTAGTAGTACATAAGGACCACAGGAATACACAAGAAACGGAGGGGGAGAGTGATTTAATCCGGTTGCTCCGTAGGTCCGTACGTAATTGTCTCTGTCCGTAACCTTACGGACAACAACCCGACGGATTAAAAACGATAAAGACGTACGCACGCTTGAACTACCTGTGGCGAACATTTGTCAACCGTGGCAGTAGTGAGGACAATTACTTATGACAGCGGTTCTGAAACTATGTGTCCCAACAAGAAATATAATTTAGCAAGAAACCGGAAAAAAGGAACGTCATTGCAATCACTGAAGACTGGACTGAAGTCTGGACTCCTCACAGGCTCAAACGGCTTTATTGGCATGAGAAAACATACACACAAACGCACACGCGCACACACTCACACCGCCTGTCCTCCAACAGCGAGACGGGTGCAGTGCACTGTGTTTTGTTATAATGACTCAGTCCGGGTGGTTAATCTGTACCTCGGTCCCTCGCGGAGTTGCATTTACCGCGATAACGTTGCCAACAGACAGCAGCTTATACCAAACATCACGTCGGTCGTCGGGTCAAGAAATTCTGTGGTTCTACATATTGGCTAAAAAACCACCTCCATGTGGCTCGCGGCCCCAACGGGAGCAGAATTGGAGTGGAGAGTGGGGTCGGCACGTAAATAACGTAGAGAGGAACTATGCATGTCGACGGATCTACCGTAAGTACTCTCTCACCCAAAAACGTACACAAAATCACGCATACGTAACTATAAACGGCCCTTAAAATCCCTGCTGAGAAATGTAAAGTGGCATTTAACTTTGTTGTCCAGACTACTACAGACTGTCTAACGAAGTCGAGAGATCAGTCAGTTGTAAGGTGTGAAAAAGTTGCTGAATGCAACTCTCTCCGCTAAAGAAATGGCTTGACGTTCACTATTCAACAAAAACGTACAAACATGTGCATGGCTGATTCATTTCAGAAATCATAGCAGTAAAGATGGTCGCTGCACAGCAGGGGGATTACAGAACATAGGCACAAGGTTATACTTGAACTAAACTGTAGACTATTTTGGTTTATCAAATTGTTATTATTTAAAGCTGCCCTGTGTAACTTTCCTCTTCTGCACAAGTATTTATAAAGGGCTTTGCCTTACACGAAAGCAGGACAAATCACTTTTAATATTGGTAGTCTCCACTATGATGTACTTGATCATTTCCATCTTCTGTTTTTTAAAATAGAGCCACACAAAAACGAGCATGGAGTCACATACACTTTACGATGTGTCTGCATTTTGAGCAAACATGCATGATATACCATGTAGTCTGTGCGCTGTATGCAGACAATATACATTTACCGCAAGCACCACCTCCACTGCATTTGCGAAAGAGCCCCCGCTAGCCCTCTTTGAAAACCATGTAGTGCAACAGATTTTGGGCACAGGTGCTTTCCAACAGCGTGCTGGAACCTTAAAGTTGTTCAGTGGAATATAGCTACAGAGTCGGGATGGATAATAGGAAGATAAGAAAAAGAGAGGTCACACTACCTGGCCAGTCTCTCAGCGAAGAGGTGGACCCTGTGGACCTCGTCTTCATCACTGGGGTCCAGCACCATTATACAGTGGAAGTTACCATCACCCACATGGCCTGCTATAGGCCCTGGGGGCAGACAGACGGACAGCAATCTAAACATACAGTACTAATCAATTAATTTCTACCTGGTGTCCTTATTTTGGGCATGTGATTATAGGCAAAAATTGCTCAAGAATGTTCACAAATGTAAACAAAAGATCTGCATGCTCACACCCTGGTCAACGCGTCACGATGCAACCATTGTGCCGCATTGTGAGCTTATTGCAACCGTCAGGTCGCAGTTACTATCAAAACCTCGACCAGCTGTCCGTCAGTCTGTCAGTCTGTCACACGTCACACTTTTGCCCTGCTCATATCTCCGCAACCGTTGCCCCGATCTATGCCAAATTTTGCACACACACTCCTTGCCTACCAAACCACAACCCATCAATTCTCACATGACCCTCTTCTAGCGCCACCATGAGGCCGATTCTTGCAAAACACATTTTTGGACACTGCTCCTACAAATCTTGACCTAAAATCACGCAAATCGGTACACACTTGGTCTACACTCATGTGTCATCAACATGGATCTGTCCCACATAGCGCCACCATCAGGACGTTTTTTTCAAACGGACACTGCTCCTACACATTTTGCTCTCAAATCACGCTGCGACCTAACGGTCGCTTATCTCCCGATTAGGGAGTCTTACTGGTAGATCTGTTATATCCGCTATTCATTATATGACAAAGTATATAGGGTTCATTGAACATGTATAAGAAAGATAAGATTAACTTGGAGTGTTGATTTAACAATAAAACGTAAATAACAATGAGATCACTCAAAAATAAGCAGTGAATCTATTGTAGTGAGAACCGACTAAATCTACACATTAACCATCACATATCATCACTGTCCTGTTTTTACAATTTAAGAGTTAAATTAAAAAGGATTTTACTGTTGGGCTGAACCAGAGACGAAGGAGATTTATTTACCCTGGTTACATTGAGTAAGACCGAAGGCCTGTTACTTATTATTAGTCTCCAAGTCCCCCTGTGTGAATTCGGTTATTTACCAATTAAAAACACAGCTTGAAATAGAGTGTGATCCTTGCTAAAAGCCTTGCTAAACCAGCACAGAGACCTGTCTATTCACTGTGTGTAGAGGGACATCCTCACACCCCATCACAACCATACACAGGTTGATTTGTACAATATTTTATTTGATCTATTTACCTGTGAGTCTGTTCTGAACCAGGTCTTCCTTAGTCTCCACAATGATCTGAGGCAGGCAAGAGAGAGGAACGCACACATCTGTAGAGTAGGCCTGTAGGAAGGAAGCACGCACGCACGCGCAGCACACACACACACACACACACACACACACACACACACACACACACACACACACACACACACACACAGGTAAGGTCAGTAATACCAATCTGCAGTTGAATTAATTATCTAACATTTTGTTCATGATTCTTAGCTATGTCAGTCAGTCAGTCAGTCAGTCAGTCAGTCAGTCAGTCAGTCAGTCAGTCAGTCAGACAGACAGACAGACAGACAGACAGACAGACAGACAGACAGACAGACAGACAGACAGACAGACAGACAGTCCAACATTTTGGTCACAAATCTCAAAAACAGTCTGGATTGCTATGGCATTTGCTGTGTATCTTCACTCTGCACAAAGAATGAAACCTACATATTATGGTGATCCCATGTCCTTTCCTTTAGCATGCACCATCCTGGACAATATTACCATTTGCTATTTTGCTTACAAGATATCTCATATGAAACATATTATACACTGCATGTCCAAAACCACTGCTTTTCAAGAAATGGAAAAGAAAATAACCTCTACCATGGCCTTACCACCCTTAGCCCAAAATGTCACACCAGATATCTCATTCTAATAGGCAGACTGCAGGAGGCGGTGACCATATGGCCTTTCCTCTGATGCCTCCTTCAGTAACAATACAATACAGAGTATAGAGAACAATTCTGTCACTAATGATCATTTAATGTTTTCCTTTTTAGCCCTGCTAGTGAGAGCACAGGGTACTACATCTCCTTGCCTTTGGGGTGCTGAGCTGAGCTTCTATTAACAGTTTTCTTTTTCTTATTATTCAAATTATACTTCTTATTAAGAATAATGATTCATAAAAGCTCAATCAAGTGCTTTATAAATGTTGCATCTACCATTTTTGTCCACGGAATTCCCCATCACTGTAAATTGGCGTTTCAGGTCTTAATGGGTTAACAACCCCAATTATTTGGCTATAGCGTGCCAGCATTCACTTACGCTTTATGTTGAAGAGCCCAAAAGATCCCCGGAAGCCACGTGCATGTGCATGTTGTGTAATCTGACGGTCTGTTTGCATTCGGTCGCAAAACTAAAATCCTAACCGTGGCCTATCGTCACGGCCCAGTGTCGGCGTGAAAAAGAGCGGCTCCCTACCTTCTTGGCGTTCTGAAAGTAGATTCTGAGATAAAGCCGAGATGCTGTTGCTGGCCATGATGCTGGCAGCCAAGTTGCATGATGGGATATGTAGAGCTTTTGCTCACCAACCGCTACCACAGGTTATGTTTGCCTGGTAACCATGGTAACCAGGTAAGACGTCCCCAGATGTCTTAACGGTGAGTCGGTGACTATTAACCCTTGTCCCTAAAGCCCCTATCATAGTAGGCACCGCGGTGATAAAGCTATCCACCACGGTGTAGTCTTTTTAAGTCATAAAACTACAACATTGTGTCATTACTCGCGGTGAAGAGCTATCCACCACGAACCCCGACACATCTCTCTGTTTTTACTTTCAAACAGATCGTCCCATCACCCTGTTCACTGATTGGTCGATCTAGACCAGTCAGTCACAGTGATAGGACTTCACCGTGACTGACTATGATGGCCACCACTTTTTTCTCACTTTAGGTGGATAGCTTTACACCTAAAATTTTCGGTGAATAGCTCTTCACCCTGGACTCTGATAGAGGCTTTAGACGCCTGTGGACGTCTTAAGGAAAAAGTGGCAGTCGTCAGAGTCTCTTACCTTGCAACCAGGTCTGAGTGACAGCGCAGCATACCAGGCGTCATGGCGGGCCTTCCAGAGTCGGTTACGTGTTTCTGCGTCTCGCGCCCACTGGAACTCTGAACCACCGTTAAACTGAGTGATCTCCTCTACAAACAAACACACAAACACGCACGCACGCTCATTTATCCCATTTAGAACGGGCACACATTATTGTGTATCATTATTTTATGCAGATATACAAGCTCACAGCGCGGCACCGAGTGCCGCGCTGCGAGCTTGTAGATCTGCTATTTTTGAAAAATCTTGAAAATTAGAATTTTGACCCGATTCAATAAGTGTCCTTCTAAGTCCTTCTTTGAATCCTTCTAAGATTTTTTGAAAAAAAACCTATGTTTCTATGTCAGCAATCTGGCCAGCCATCGTCAAAGAAAAGGTCCTTTACTTAACTGGAGCTCAGTTAGTCTGTTCTTGAGAGACTACTGTGTCAGTGGTTCTCAAACAACTGAATGTGAAGGACCCCCAAAATAATGATCTATTTGGCCACGGACCCCCATCTCAAAATATTTAGTTCCAGGGACCACCCAGAAGCAAAATTTGAGTTACAAACGTTTGCTTTGAAAATACACATATTCAAAGATTTGCACACACAACTTTTTCAAAAATAGCAGATCTACAAGCTCGCAGCGTGGCACTCAGTGCCGTGCTGTGAGCTTGTATATCTGCTATTTTTCACTGGTTAAAGCATTCAATAATTCTAGGCCTAAATTTAATTCACTTGAATTACACAAACACAAACACAGACATTAAAATGAGAGGAAGCGCACAGACCTACGCACCTGTTGTGTTGACCTGCTCGTCGAGACTTTTCTCTGTGCCGTGAAACTCCAGGAAGAGAGTTGGAGCAACCGGGTAGGACAGAGAGTTAAATGAGTTGCATGCACCTATCATCACATCATCCAGGAACTCTGGAAAACAGACACACACACGCACACACAGTTTCAACAAGTGGACTTACTGACTCACCTGCCAGTGAGGAGCCCCCACCAGGAGGACTTAGAGCCTTCTTCCTACTCCTCCCGCCCAACACTGCCTGCTGACAGGTGCCGCCCCAGCCCGTAGGAATGACCAGCATCACCCTCCTCGTCCGGCTTCCCTCCTCCAATAGTGTTCGCACAGACGCCCGACATAGCCGGTTGCACCACAGGGGATTCGAACCCACAACCTTCCGTGGTGGTGGGCAGGGACTTTACCACTGCGCCACCCAAGCGCTAAATGAAAACATTTTAACGCTCATCTTTTCTTTTCTCTTCTAAAATATGAACCCTTGTTGTAAAAAACAAAGTTGTCCTTTAAAGGTGATACACCATGCATTTAAAAAGTATTTATGTCATATTGTTTATGTCCCAAAAACGTTTTTCAAAAGGTTTGAGGCTAAATTACCACTCCTGAATAGAGAGCCTCTCTCATTTTGAATGGCTCTCAGAGCATTTCAGCTGCAGTACCACCTTTGGCCTGAACTGGTGAACTGGTTTGAAAAAAAAAAAAAAAAAAAAAAAAAAAAAACATTTTGAAAAAAGATTTTTTTTGATTTTTCTTTTTTTTCTTTTTTTTGACGTCACAATCGGCAGATGACGTCACAATCGGCAGCAAATCTGGATAGCCTGTTTTGAGAACCCGTGGGATACTTTTAACCTTCGCCTTCTCAAAACCAGAGAAAGACACAACGGTCAGAAATGGGACTTTGTGAGGATAGAAGGTGCTAGTGGGACCCCCAAAATAGGTTTTAAAATAGGAAAAGTGAAATTTCATGGTGTATCACCTTTAAGTGGTTAAGCTCACCAATGCGAGCGATGGGCACTCCAGCCTGCAGGACTTGCACGGTGCTGTCCACAGCAGCCTGGACAGAGGGGAAGGAACACACGGCGGACACAACGGCTTCCGGGACGCCGTACAGCCGGAGGGTTGTCTTGGTGATGATGCCAAGCGTGCCCTCTGACCCCACAAACAGGTTGGTGAGGTTGTACCCCGCCGAGGTCTTCCTGAAGGACAGAGGAAGAGAGAGAGAGAGAGGGATGAAGGAGGGCAAAAGATGCTTTATCAGGATCTGAGCTAAATATAATGGTGCTGGAACTATTGGTTATTCTCTTAGTGATTATTCCATCGATTACTTTTTCGAGTAATCAAATGGTTGAGAAGCAAGTTTTTTCATAATTAGTTTTATTCCCTTTATACAGTATATCAATTAATCGAGGCAAAAACAAAATCTTCTCTCATGGGTGTCCCTGGCAGGTTCCTTGAAGCTTTATGAGGTTCCTACTACTGTACACAGACATTAAAACCCGTTCAGAACGGGTACACAGTATTGTGTATCATTATTTTATGCTTTAACTATTGAAAAATAGCAGATATACAAGCTCACAGCGCGGCACAGAGTGCCGCGCTGCGAGCTTGTAGATCTGCTATTTTTGAAAAATCGTGAAAATTTGAATTTTGACCCGTGTCTTTTGAATCCTTCAAAGATTTTTGGAAAAACCCTATGTTTCTATGTCAGCAATCTGGCCAGCCATCGTCAAAGAAAAGGTCCTTTTCACATAACTGGAGCTCAGTTAGTCTGTTCTTGAGAGACTACTATGTCAGTGGTTCTCAAACCTTTTCATGTGAAGGACCCCCAAAATGATATTTATTTGGCCAGGGACGCCCATCTCAAAATATTTAGTTCCAGGGTCCACCCAGAAGCAAAATTTGAGTTGCAAACTTTCGCTTTGAAAATACATACCGGTATATTCAAAGATTTGCACAAATTTTTACGACTTTTTCAAAAATAGCAGATCTACAAGCTCGCAGCGCGGAACTCGGTGCCACGCTGTGAGCTTGTATATCTGCTATTTTTCACTCGTTAAAGCATTCAATAATTCTGGGCCTAAATGGGTTAAAAGCTACCTGGTTCGTCTGCCTTTCCCAGCAGTATGTATGATGGTTCCATCTGCCAACACCACCTCCAGGTTTAGAGTGTTCTCTCTCATGGTACCGTAACGCACTGCATTGGTACCAGATGCACTGGTTGCAGCCATGCCGCACAGAGACGCATCTGCTCCCGGGTCTGAGGTCATAACATAACATGAGAAGTGCTCAGGATTTGTACTTGAAAGTAGAATGAGTAGAATGTAGACATACTCTGTTGCATTCGAACTGTTACTTGAGTAAAAGTAAAAAATGTATTGGTTATCCTCTGTTACAAAAGGTGGGCGTGAAATTCCACTTGATCACTAGAAAAGCAGTTCCTGCAGAAACTGCGTGGGTTTGAAAACACACACAAAGTATATTATGCACAGTAGAAAATGTACCCATCCCTCCTCAGACTGACTTTTGATTCAGCTCAAGTCCAAGCAAAAATTTGAAAATTTGAAATTTGAATGAAATTTCTAGCTCATAGAATGTGGAAGTAGTCAGTAGGATGCCAAAAAAAGTGGTGGAATAAATAAATATAAATTGTGGACAACTAGTGTGTGCCCGCTGGAGCGAGCCCACAGGTTGAGAACCACTGCACTGAGCTACACAGGGAGACAGTGATGGGACTCGCCTACTGGAAACCACAGGCCTGTGTCTCGAAGGTAGGAGTTGAGAGCCTTGCGCGTCACACCAGGCTCCACCGTCACATCAAAGTCTTCCGGGTGGAGGTCCAGGACCTGGTCCATGTTCCTCAGACTGAAACAAACTCCACCCTGCGTGGGGGAAGAGAAACAGGAGCTCCAACAGGGTGGTGTACAATTGCAATAACAACCAGTAAGGCGAGAAGCATTGAAACGACAGAGACTGACATGTTCTACGGTAACATTTAGGGGTGAAACAAATCAATGGGCCTACAAAGAGTCTTCTCAAATTATTGGCTTAGGAATGCGACAAAAACAAAAAATATTATTGAACTCAAGTCTCCATAGGGTGGGAAATCGATAGGAAAAAAAAGTTGGGGGGTGAACTACTCTATAGTGGTTAACTGATTTGTAAGCGCACTTCTCAGTTATTTGGTGAATATAAAAAGTGGATAGAATAGAATAGGATAAGAAAATAAATGATGCAGCCATAAAAACATATATCTTTTGTGCCAAAAGTTCTCTCTCACGTTCAAAGCGCCAACCCCTCCCTCTAGGCCTGTTCCAGTGCCAAAGGGTATGATGGGGAGTGAATGTTGATGGCAGATCTTGGCCAGGTGGCTGACCTCTTCAACACAGCGAGGAAACACCACCACATCTGGAGGACGACACCTGAATAGGGATGGGACCATATGAACATTTCATATCACCATTATTGTGACCAAAGAAATCGCCATTTACGATATTATCGCGATAATATCAAAATATCCCAAACATCCATTATCATGGGGCAGAACATTTACCAAAAAATAGCAGAGCTCACAACGTGTCGCAACACAATGCGCTGTGGGCTTGTATATCGGCTAAATACTTTTGGTAGAGAGTGAAAAAAAGATCTATATTATAAGTATGTTTTATCAATAGAGGGTTTAAATGGTACTGGATATGCAGCTCGGCAAATAAAAGGTGTTTGATCCTAGTGCATGACAGAGGACGATTTCACGATAAATTAAATCTCCACGATACGATTGTCGTGAGTGTTTTTTATCACGATAAACGATAATATTGCGTAGCGTCCTTCCCTACTGAATATGGAATGTATGGTGAGTGAGAGACAGACCTGTGCTTGGACTCATCTTTGCCATGCTGTTCTCTTATGGCGTCACCCAAATGCACACCATCCTCGCCACACACAGACCTGAATGCAGAGACCACCTTCTCCAGGCCAACAACCTGTACAAGGTGTACACACGCATGCACACACACACACACACACACACACACACACACACACACACACACACACACACACACACACACACACAGTTTGTGTTTTTGTTGTTTTTAATCAATCATTTAAATGCTTCTTGCTGTGTTTTTACCTATGTTGTATGTAAAGCACTTTGTGAGTTCCCTCTGTGAAAAGTGTGATACAAATAAAATGTACTTACTCTCTCTCTCTCTCTCTGTCTCTCTCTCTCTCTCTCTCTCTCTCTCACACACACACACACACACACACACACACACACACACACACACACACACACACACACACACAGTGTGACTGATGTCATAACAGTGTAATAATTAAGAATAAGTAAGAATTATTATTATTATTATATTATAAACCACCAAAACATCATCAAAAGCACCTTAAGTGTTACATCTTGAATAGGAAATGACAGTGCTATGACCATAGGGTTATGACATTGTCATATAGCCTATTTATTCATAATTAAATAGCATACACAATAAGTTATCTGGGCTTGGTTGCAAATCGTTTGAGCATTGTGGTAAATATGTCTAGCCAAAAGCTACATAGCCTATGCTGGAATGGATTCGTGTTGTTTAAAAAAAAACAGGCAGATCTGCTTATGAGTTATGACAGGCTTACAATGTGATTACTGATTATAATACAATCATGATGCCTCATGCACAACATTAGAGCAAGTGTTACAATACAGTGTAGACTAAATGGGTAAATGCAGCCTATACTTACTCCTGCAGCATGTTCCCTTTTGATATGTCGACATTGCATGAGACGAGGCAGGCGAGGTAGCAAGCGACACGTTGAGGTCAATAAAGTGGTCATTGTAGCAGCGGTAGTAGTAATACTTATTTGTTAATACCGGTTTTATATAACGCTATAAGGTCATAGAGTTCATATCATAGAGTATAAGTAACCTCGCCTACCAGCCTTTCTGAGAGAAAGCCTGGTGTTCGTTCACAACAGGCCGTTTGGTTTCCGCCTAAAGCGCGGAAACCACTAGAAGAAGCGGCGTCGCTTTGATTTAGCTCCCTCCGTTTGTTTCCCCAATCCCTATTAAAATGCTCGAGTAGCCTAGTGTAGTCTTGCCAGTCGCTACCAGTTGGACAAAAAGATGCATGTAAAAACTAATTTTTCAAAAGCAAAACTACTCTGCATCAAGGAGTTTATTAGGTAGGCCCTAAAAGTATGTCCTTGAGCGCAGGGGAATTATTTTGGGTTAAAACTGAATCCGGTGGATAGTTCCGGCAAATTGTAGTCCTTTGAGTACTACAACATGACGTAAAGTGGTTTCCTCCCTCGACCGGATCAAACCTCGAAAAGTGAACTGATCCCAGACTAAGTATAAGGTACTTCATATTGGTCACATTGTACTTTAATACTTCCGGGGAGTGTTGTTGACACCAGCTACTGTACAACGTAAACACCTCGTCTGATTCCCCTCTTTAATCACAAGGTGGCGCTGCAAGTCAACAAGTAAAGACAGCCTGCACTGTACTTAGGACTGGAGTCACACGGGGGGAAACAAAACAAAACATAACACAACAGGGAAGTAACAGGCAGAAAAACATTTCATCAGTGAATTTGCTCCTACTGTAAGTAAGTTATTTTACAGTGTGCAATACATTTATTATGAGCCTATAGTTGTTTGTAGCCTACGAGGGTTTGGTGTAGAATTGTTGTAACCTCGCCTACCAGGCTTTCTCCCGGGAGATTGTTGTAGCCTACACACCTTTACAGCAGTTGTAGCCTCCGTACAGTACAGTACGTACAGTAGCCTACACTGTTTGAATTTCGACCGTGGCCATTACTTTCATGGTCGCCCTTTTCCAGAAATGTATTTTGTACGTGATGCACAACGGCTTTGCTTCTTATTTAGCCGTTTATCACCACACAAGCGTGGGTGGCTCAGTAGCTGACAGGTGTACAAGATACACTACACCTCCAAGATACCCATGTACCTGACAAACTACTTCCTAAAGGTCAACGATGTCCACGATCACAACACCAGAGGCAGCTCCACTAATCATGTTCAACTTAGATTTAACACTTATAGGATCTCCTTTTAGTTGACCTTGTACCAGTCATTTGTGCTGTTAGTGTTATGAAACTGTACTTTTTTCCTATTGCAAACTTCTAATAAATTCTTCAATCAATCAATCAGCCTTCATTTCTCTGTCACAGGCCCACCTGATTAAGAAACATGTATCCCGTGGACCGACTGCCAGCTCTGGATTCCAGTGAGCTGACCTCAGCCTCTGAGCATTATCTGTCTACTTTGCAAATGCAATCTGTAATGCAGCATGAAAATATATGGATTGAAACATTTCACTCAAAGGTTAAGGTACCAGGAACATGTTCTATTGCTCCAACTTCAGTTTACTTTATTTTATATTTACAGTATATGAAAATTGCAAATTGCAATGCAAAGCAGTACTACCCATCTGAGCATCTGTTTTTGGCTGCCCAGGTGGAGGTAACAGGACCTAATGTCAGCAGGTTGCTGCTGTTTGAAGATGACCAGCTTGACTGTATTCTCCCAGCACTAAAGCCCCCTGGTGACCATACACAAGGTCAGGACTACAAGCATACGCAGACACGCAGCGGCACACATGCACATGCAGAGCACACACAAACTCACTATTTATATTTTCTTGCCTTTCTGCCTTCATTACAGTGGTGGCCCTGTATCTAAATGGGAAGTGGTGGTCGGTAGATGATGTTTTGAGAACAACCAGCAAATCCAGGAACGGCCTTGTCTTGGTAAGTGTAAGTGTTGTGTGTAAAGCATGTGTGCTGAGTGAGCAATCACACGTGTGTTCATTAAATGTATTTATCTCTTGGTGTGCTCCCACCACCACAGCACTGCACACCACAGACATCTCTACAGCTGGTGTGAGGTGTTACAGTTTCAGTTTAGGCATTTAGCAGACACTTTAAATGTCTGACTGCCTGTGCCCTTACAAATCGTCAATGAAGTATTCAATCAATCATTAAAATTCCACGTCTTGGTGTCCCAGGTGCAGTCTTTGATGGAGAGGGTGATTCTGTATCTGCTCAGCCAGGTGGTGGAGAAGCTTCCAGAGGAGGAGGTGCTGTTCCGCCCTCACCCCAGCAGAGAGCATGGTAAACTGCTGTGGAGTAATGGAGAGGCTGTGGGATTCTATACCATCAAACTGAAAGGTAAGAGGGAGAAGAACGAGGAAGGAAAGGTGGTGGAGGAGGAGAAAGGGACACATATAGTGATGGAGGACACACGACCTGGCGTTTGCCAACGGGTCCGAGGCGTTAAGCTAGATGCAGAATAGGCCCAAATTTTTAGTCAACATTTTTAACTCAAATATTTTCTTCTGGGGGTCCCTGGAACAAAATATTTTGAGATGGGGGTCCGGTGACCAAATACTGTACATATCATTTTGGCGGTCCTTGACATGGCCAAATACATATCATTTTGGCGGTCCTTACCACTGATATAGGCTGATTCAAATTTTCTGAAACAATTAATGTTGCTATATCAGTGGTTCGCAAACTTAGTCATGCTCATGTCAAGGACCCCAAAATGATAAGTATTTGGCCATGGACCCCCATCTCAAAATATTTTGTTCCAGGGACCCACAGAAGCAAATATTTGAGTTAAGCCCTAAGCTAGATGCAGAATCTATTCTGTGTCTAGTTTAGGGCCTCAGACCCGTTGGCAAAAACGAGCACGTGGAGGACACAGACCACTCTACAAAACAATCTAGGGTAAAACTAAGGCACACAGTGGCTGCCTTTGCATAGCGGTGAGAGAATATTGGGACCCACACGTAGTTGCAAGTTAAGATTACGATTAAGGCCAAGATATAGCTTTGCTACATTGTGGAAAATCAAAACCATTGAACCTCTGTTGCATTTAAATGCATGTGGAGTCTCTTGTCTTTACTCATAACAGCCATAACCTATTCAGAAGTCTTTGTGTACGAGCACAGAGACATAAATTCCCTGCCTTCTAAATAAATCTCTAGGCACACATGCCTTACTTACCTTAGTATGTTTTCTGCATGTGTGCTACAGGTACATGCGGAAAACACATTCTACCCAACAGGGCTTCTACTCTGTTTTTCATTTTATTTATGATGAGAGCAGGGATGACATGCAGTAAAATACCTCAAGTCAGACTCGAACCAAGGTCAGCTGCAGGGGGTGCCTCTCACCATCTCCTTTATCCCAACTCTAGAAACACATGTGTGTGCTTTTTTCTTGAATGCTGATATTAAGGTTCAAGGTGTTCCTTCTGGAAAAGAAATCATACTGGCCATGCAGAAAAGTACAGTAGATGTTTATTTTAAGATCATGCATAAAACCGACAGCATTTTCGCCTTGGCAAGGCCTCAGCCTTCATGTCCCCTGTGTCCTCTGTCCACATGATCCTTTTCATTGCTTTGTAGTTGAGTTCAGTAGAGCAGGGGTTCCCAAACGTTTTTGTCTCAAGGCACCCCATAAATATTTGTGTAATCCGAGGCACCCCTACATTATAATTTTCACCCCCAGCACCTTATGTTTATAGCATATTGTTGTTGTTGGGTGGAAACCTTGTTTGTCCAAAACTGTTCACTTTGTATTTATCATCTATAAAATGTACTAAACTAGTGAAAACAGCAGATCTACAGGCGTTGTGTGCTTGTAGATCGGCTGTTTTCACTAGTTTTGTGCGACAGAGGTTTTTGCCTGACAGTGACGATATTTTAGTGATTTTTATGTTGCGAGGAAAACGTTGAGATAATAGCCATTTTGGTTAGAACTGTGAAAATAACTTTGTACTTCAAGTTTAAAATGATACTAAATATTCCTTCAAGTGTCCAAATAAATTCCAAATATTATCAAATGATCTCGAGGCACTCCTGGACTGCCGTCGCGGCACCCCAGGGTTCCCCGTCACCCACTTTGAAAACCCGTGCAGTAGAGTAAAAACCTCCCATACCAGGTAGTGATGCAGCCAGTCAGGATGCTCTTGGTGCTTCCTTTGTAGAAGGCCAGCAGGACCTTATGGCCCCTGAACTTCTTTAGTCGCCTGAGAAAGTAGAGGCGTTGTTGTGCCTTCTGTGTACGTCTCAGGTGAGTTACTCAGTGATTTGAACTCCAGCTGCAGGAATTTTAACTCGCTTCCTCTCTCCACTGCAGCACACAATACCATTACTGCTATCCCCAATAGGTACAGTAGTTATGATTTTAAATTTTAGATGCCGATGGCATTTAGCTTATCTTTTCTAAATACATGTCTCTCAATTCCCAAGGCGCTAATCCTGATTCAAGCATTCTGTACATTTTGGGACAATACAATTGGAGCAAAAGGGAGTTAGGGATAGCAGAAATTATAAGGAAACCAAAAGGGATCAGAGATACATGGGTATTTTTTTAATATAATTAGTGTGGTTGCCCAACTTGCCCAACAGGGCAACACATTATAGTCCTGGGGAAACTTTATTTATTACTAGGGTAGCTTTTCCGCTGCCATTGGAAATTGACAGACAGACAGACTTCTGTCCGGGATAGACTTTATTTATTACTAGGGCAACTTTTCCAGTGACATTGGAAATTGATGGAATCAATGGGAATGGGAATCAGTAGGGAATCAATGGGAGTGGGAATCAATAGGGAATCAGTAAGGAATCAGGGAGTGGGAATCAATAGGGAATCAATTGGTCGAGCTTCACATGACAGTTAGCTTACTGTAGAATATAGTCACGTCAGCAACCGTCAGCAACCACACTCGCAATTTCCAATTGCATCTTTCTAGTTATATTATTATATTACTGGCAGTGGCCTAATATACACCATTGGTTTATACTCCAGTACCTGGCTTAAAGTCCTGCTCGCAATTTGGTGTTAGGGGAGTTTCTCACCTGAACTGAGTCAGTGGGTCCCTAGACATGAAAAATCACCGAGGTGCTCGTCCGCCATAGTGGCACGAATGGCGCAATGGCCATATCAAATATGGCTGCCATCGGCTATGATGAAAATCCAACTTTTCTGTTTCTGGGTGTATATGCACATGTAATACCTCTATTTGGACTAATTGTGGTGTGGGGAATTCATTTCTGATATTGTTTTGACCATTTTGGGTGATTTGGACCTCAAAAGGTCATGGTCAAGGTCATTTTGCTATTCCGAAGACCGTGGGCCATAACTTGGCCATTGTTAGGAGTAAAAACAGGTGCAGTAGGTCTAAATCAACTAATGCTGACATGTATAATTCATTTCTGACATTGTTTTGACCATTAAGGATCATCTTGTCTTTGAAATATCAATGTCAATGCCATTTTACAAAAGTTTGTTACTATTTTATAGTAAGTTTGTTTTGTTTATAACAAAAGACATACTAGTGAGAAATACAACAAGTAAACATCAACATTTAACTTTAAAGGGGGTTTTAAATTGGTGTTTAAATGAGCAAATAAGACTATTTACAAATAAAAGTAACAAATACAATTACACAACAAAATCACTCACAAAATTAAATAACAATTTTTCCCTCAAAGTGCACCATATTGTGATTGTGTGCATGCAAGTATAGTATGAGGTGTTTTTACAGGATGGATTTGTCATTGTTCCATGGCAAAATATGATGCACAGAACTCCATCAGTGTCGAGTGTCTTGCTTCAGACATGGCAGGAGTGACATTTACTTTTTGAGGCAGTTGTCCTTTGGACAAGTATATTTCCCATTCACTTGTCTGGGGACAAAAGTCACTTGTCCGGATAAAAATGTCATACATTGAAATAATATCAAAAGGACGGCTAATGACCCCCCTTGCTCCCTCCACTCCATATTATGGGCACTTGTCCCAGACAACAGGACAAGCCTTTATGGCATGTCCCGTTCCATGTTCCATTGGTTCTAGTCTTTCCTCAGGTTCCTTGGCTGTTGCAAGCAGGTGGCAAGAAATGCGCTAGAAAGGTGCCTTGTTGGTCTCAGCAGTTGTTCTTCTCTGCTACCAATACTGTGTCTTGTTCTGTCAAGGTCTTTGCCTCTCCAAAGTTTGTTAGATATTGTACTCGGTCAGAAGCCATAACTACATAGATAGATAGATAGATAGATAGATACCTTTATTATCCCAAGGGGGAAATTCAGTTGTCCAGTAGTAGCACAGCAGTATACAGTTATTTACAAAGTTACAGAGACGTAAGAAAAAATAGATAAGAGGGAAAGAAACAAGAGAACAAAAAAAAGAGCAGTACAGTACCAATAAAGAGAAGGTGCATCAATAGAGGGGGCGAATAATATATAAGTATATATACATAAAGTGTCTTGCAAAAAAGACCATAGCAGTCAATGCTAGTTAGTGCAAACAAGTATCTCACTGTCATTGTTAAACAAAGCAAAAATACTCAGAAACTACCAACACAAACTAATAGTGCAAAGTCAAAAAAAATCAGTGCGAAAAAAGAAGAAACTAGGAAGCGTGTCACCGCAAGACGCACATGAGCACTCTTCCTGGACGGTCCTTTTGGGTCAAAGTCAATACAGCAATAGTTCCTAAGAGGTCAATGTCAATACAGCAAAGGTTCCGTCAGTCTAAGTTAGGAAGGGAGACCTTTTCAAGCGTCCGTTATGTGTCTCGTTGTACAGCTTAAGGGCAGCCGGTACAAAAGATTTTCCTAATCTCTCACATCTCCGTCCTGGGTAGGTAAAGCGGTCGTTTCCTCTCTTACTCCAGTAACTGGTGATCTCTAGATGGAGGGGGTGGGAGGAGTTCTCCAAGATGGAATCCAGCTTCCTCGCTACATGTTTAATCCTCACCTGGCCCATGCAGTCATCTCCTGTCTCCAAGGCATACAGTATGTACCTTGATCACTGTCTTGGCTAGTGGTGCTCCAAGATGAGACTGCTTGATGCAGTGGAAGTGAGTCTCACCAGTGCCATACTGCTGCCAGATCTCCTTCATCCCCAGTGCTTGGAAATATGGGGTGTAGTATAGCAGTAATGTGAAGGAGACTGGGGTCCGCTCATATTTCCGACATCCCATTATTCTGACCATTAGGTTAGTGAAGGTTAGGGATAGGCTTAGTTATAATGGAGGCTGTACATGCACCAGGTGTCAGCCTCCTCAATCCTATTCAAGATGTCTGGGATCTCTTCTCCACTAGCGACATCATCAACAGAGACAACAGAGCTGATAATGGTAAATGGACTGCATTTACAGTATATAGCACTCTTCTCCAAAGCGCTGTACAATGTATTTCACATTCGCCCATTAACACACACATTCACACATACATTCACACCATGAAACCATGCAAGGTGCTCATCGGGAGCAGTTAGGGGTTCAGTGTCTTGCTTAAGGACACTTCGACAAATAAGCAGGAGGCAGCCGTTCTACCTACATCGCCACAAGCTTGAATGGACACCATATTCCGAACACACAGCTGGAGAGCTGTTTGTTCTCCTCAGACACCCAGAATTTGTAAAGTTGATGAGGGATGGGTCTGTCGACTCTGTTATCTCTGATGATGAGTGGCTCCCTGCAAAAGGGGCTGGAGGTGAAGAGATCCCAAAGATTGAACTAGATTGAGGAGGCTGTCACCAAGCTGCTGGTACATGTGGAGTCAACTGGCCCTATTATAACTAAACCTACCCATAACCCTAACCTAATGGAGGGAATAATGGGTCGCCAGGATTATGAGTGGACCCCAGAGAGTTGTCGTAGTGATACTTACAAGCACTGGGGATTAATTAGATCTGGTAGCAGTATGGCACTAGGTGTGCAGCGGCACATGCTCTACAGCATCAAGCAGTCTCTCATCTTGGAGCACCACTAGCCAAGACAGTGATCAGGGGACATATGCCTTGGAAACTGGAGATGACTGCATGGGCCAGGTGGGGACTAAGCATGCAGCTATGGCTTCTGACCGAATACAATATCTAACAAACTTTGGAGAGGCAAAGACCTTGACAGAACAAGACACAGCATTGGTAGCAGAGAAGTACAACTGCTGAGACCATCAAGGCACCTTTCTAGTGCATGTCTTGCTACCTGCTTGCAACAGCCAAGGAACCTGAGGAAAGACTAGAACCAATGGAACATGGATGGATGCAAGGAACACTTCGACTCTCGAGGATATGGCTGCCTTGCTGATGGATAAATGGTAAATGGTAAATGGTGCATTTATATAGCGCTTTTATCCAAAGCGCTTTACAGAAATTGTGCATTACATTCACCCACACATTCATACACCGGTGGCGGAGGAAACCATGCAAGGCACCAACCAGCTCACCGGGAGCAATGTGGGGTTCAGAGTCTTGCCCAAGGACCCTTCGACATTAACTCAGGGGGAGCCCGGATGCGAACTGGGAACCCTTCGGGAACCATTCGTGCTCTAATAACAGTTTCTCTACCCCTGAGCTATGCCGCCCCAATATCGGTGCATCATATTTTGCCATGGAACAATGGCAAATACATCCTGTAAAAACACATCATACTAACTTGGATGCACACAATCACAATATGGTGCACTTTGAGGGAAATTGTTATTTAATTTTGTGTGTGCTTTTGTGTGTGATTTTTATTTGTCACTTTTATTCGTAAATAGTCTTATTTGCTCATTTAAACACCCATTTTAAACCCCCCTTTAAAGTTAAATGTGGATGTTCAACGTTGTATTTCTCACTAGTATGTCTTTTGTTATAAACAAAACAAACTTACTATAAAATAGTAACAAACTTACAAAAAATACTATAAAAGTGCAAGTAATGAACAAAATCGTTTTTGAAAAATGGCATTGACATTGATATTTCAAAGACAAGATGATCCTTAATGGTCAAAACAATGTCAGAAATGAATTTTACATGTCAGCATTAGTTGATTTAGACCTACTGCACCTGTTTCTACTCCTAACAATGGCCAAGTTATGGCCCACGGTCTTCGGAATAGCAAAATTACCTTGACCATGACCTTTTGAGGTCCAAATCACCCAAAATGGTCAAAACAATATCAGAAATGAATTCCCCGCACCACAATTAGTCCAAATAGAGGTATTACATGTTCATATACACCCAGAAACAGAAAAGTTGGATTTTTATCATAGCCGATGGCAGCCATATTTGATATGGCCATTGCGCCATTCGTGCCACTATGGCGGACGAGCACCTCGGTGATTTTTCATGTCTAGGGACCCACTGACTCAGTTCAGGTGAGAAACTCCCCTAACACCAAATTGCGAACAGGACTTTAAGCCAGATACTGTATTATTAATGGATATTACATATTTTGGCAAGTAAACACAAATCTAATGATATATATATTGTATAATTGTGAGCTTGCCTGAAAGGCGAGAACACTATGTTATCTTCATTATTTATTTACCAAGTTCCACCACGACAGTACAAAGGCACGGCCCTTAGCCAACGAGGTGCAATTGCGGTGCGGAAAAACATCTGGGAGTGGTGTTAGCTGGAGTATTGGTTGAGCTTCACATGACAGTTAGCACGCTGCAGAATATAGTCACGAGCGAGCCCGCACTGTTTTGTAGGAACAGTATTTCTAGTTTCCATGTGATGTTCTGTTAAAGGTAGCTTGTGTGATGGCTGCACCAGTCAGAGCTACCTGCTCCCTGTTCTGGACACTGTATTGGTGAGGAGCAGCAGGAGGAGGAGTGGCCTGGGACTACAGATGCTGGAGGACTTCTGCTCCTCATTCCCCACAGAGGAGGTGCTGGGAGTCAGCTCTCCCTTGTCACATAGTATGGTCGCAGGTCAGTCTCTGCCATTGCTGTCTAAAGCCAAATCAGCAGTTTGTTGATTTATGTGGTTTCTTTTCTTTATTTTTCTTTATTTTATTTTGTATAAAATACATATACACCAACATTCACATTTTCCCAAACAAAACCATTTTTGTGGTTTGATGTTTTCTTTGGTTTCAGGATGTAGAAAAACAAGTCTTTGTCTGCAATACATATTTGAGGGAATAATTTGAGATCTTGTTTTGTATGGTGTTATGGCTTTTGTCCTGCGAGATTTACTTTGTGTATTAAACCTCTCCCTCCATTGTAAATTGATTGATCGTCCTTCAAGAGGTTACGGGCTCATGTCCCCTGTGTTAACAGTGTGTAGGACGTTTCTGCAAAAACATGATGACCAGAGAGAGCGCCTGTATGAAGTGGAAGCTCCTGGGGGCTGGGCTCAGCGACGGAACATCTGGCTGAACATCCAGCTAGGCCGATACCCATTCAGTAAGGCTGCAGTATTTCAGTAATAGTATCTCTTCTATGCTAAGTATTAAGTAGTACCAGACCTTATTGTCAGTAGTTGTGATTTTTCATGTACTGGTACAGGTCAATTTGAGTACATTTTATTGTCTCCGCCAGGCCGAAAGGCTAACATTGGCTTCCAAAGTTTGCGGGATTGCTCCATTTGGAACAAAATGCCTCAAATCATGAACGCAACTTCCGATTTCCGTGAAAAGGCAGAAGAAGACATTAATTTCACATTGGCCTATTATAGCACCACCAGGAGGCCACACAATCCGACCTGGTAGAGACCTGTGCTCGGAGGAGCACTGCTTCTAGTTTGTGCCTGTGAGAAAATTCCTTTAGCAGGGTCAGTGACAAAGGCATTCCAGTGATTCCACACACAACTCAAAACACTGAATGAGAACATAATGTAGCAATTAAAAAAGAAAACACCTGCTGGGGAGTGGGGAGATGTCATAGTCGTGTTTATGTTCACTAAAGAGCAGCTGTGAACTGTGTGACTAAAGGCTTTGGCACGGTTCTTCAAGAGTTTGATTGCACAATGCACAATGCTTCGTCCAAACATATCGGACAGCTAAAGGTAGACCTTTGTTAATCCCACATGGGAAATTCAGTTTGAGACGCACCCAGCTGATGACTGATGATCGGGGTCATGATGAACGCTTGGGGAGGAGCTGTTAGTGTTAAGTGTCTTGTTCAGGAACACGTGTGTATTGGGTGGGCCAGGAGGTGAACTGGTGACTTTCTGATTACCAGACGGCCTCACTAATCATTAAGTGTCTGGAATTAACCTCTCAGGAACACTTTGGGCTAGGCCTTAGCCCCTAGCCGCTAGATATCTTGTTGGACTGCTGATGCGCACTTATGAGAAAAAATAAAAAGAGTTGCGTGCCGTGCATTTATTGCTTATAAGGATAAAGGAAACATTCAGTCTGAAAAAGTCCAGTTTGCTAATTCACAACTACTACTTTTCTGTTTGAATTTCTCTAAATTGTAACGTAGTGTACCGTACAAATATCATTTATGAAAAGGCTACTTACTATCCTGGCCTGAAGTCGGAATTGTTTTGCGTATTACCGGTACTTTATGACTGAAACGTTTTTCTCTCTTGGTGTTTTGTATGTGGGGATTATCTGGCTCATCGCATGTATCATTCTGTCATGAAAGATAGATTGTATCATGAGTGAAACAGCTTCAGGTATGACCCTGCGCAAGCCTACCTCAATTTAATAAGAGCTACTTACCTCAGTAGAGAATGCTATCATTCTGGACCAAAATCTTTAATTTGATCTAGATAAAATCATAAAACGGGTCTGTGGTCTAACACACACACACACACACACACACACACACACACACACACACACACACACACACACACACAACACACACACACACACACACACACACACACACACACACACACACACACACACACACACACAATATATATATGGTCGATATAAGGGATCAGTTGGCCTCCCAGGCTCAGAGGCCAAGGGGGCGTCACCAAGTTAAAGCGATCCGGTGGGAAAAGGCAGTTCGATTTTTGGAAAGTCGCAAAAAAAATGGCTTGACATTGATTTCCCTGTCTGTCCAGGTGTGGATGAGAAGAAGAATCCCATGTTGTCAGGGGACTCCATGAAGAATGAAGGACATAATACCCAGTGTCACACGGAACAGATCTTTCTTGCATGTTGTGAAGTGAATAGCAGACCCAAGTATTGTGACCTGATACTGTATGCCTTGATCTCTATAATCTAAAGTCAAAGAAAGCCATTCCTAATTACACTCCATTACGTTAAAGAGTCCCAGCCGTAGATAAGAGTTTGAATTCATGTAAAATCTCAAGTCAGACTGAAGCAAATTATCTCAGCCATGCGTTTCATGCTATCATGTACAGTACATGGCAATCTGGCTAGCCATCGTCAGGGAAAAGTTCTGTCGCTCTCTTCCCTTTTGCAGCAATGCAGAAGTTTGTAATCGAGAGAATAAGTACATGGTAACTAAATTTGTAAAATCTTAGCATCTGTAATAATTACATTAGCTGCACAGTGATTCAAAAACAGGCTTATTTAGGAAAATAGGTAGACACCGTGATGCAATGTAAACATTACAATTCTTATTTTTTCTCTCTCAAAGCAATCTCAAGATGCTAGGCAGGAGGCTGAGTCATCAGAGGACACTGGGGACTTTTACAGCGCACAAAGACCCCTGCCAATAGACTCGCATATTAAGGTTTGGGACCCAAGCCAGGTCGGAAGTGCCCCGAGTGCAAAGCCTCCTACAACAGGATGTATCTCAGCAGCCCATGTTGAATCCCAGAACATAGAACTGTCTCCAAGATTACGAGGCCCTCCAAAAAAAACACCAGCTGTCCGAACCTCCTGTGGCGAAGAATCGGAATCATCAGGCCCTACAGAACCCATGACTATAGGCTCTTCAAACCTTACTACGCCTGGACCCATAGAATCGCCACAATCTCTCAAACCAAGACGAGAGAAGGAGGAGTTGCTCAGATGTGTCAAACGAGTGAGAATGACATTGAAGTAAACACAGAAAGAGAGGGCTTCTGCTGTTAACCACTTGAGCTGATTGAAAGTGGGAAAGCATGTCTGAGAGGTGAAAGTGAAAAGGGGTCCACAGAGGGGTTGGCATGTCCAACAACATTTTATAATTTGATATTTTGCACAGTAGATGGAAGAACTGTATACTTTCATACTTAGTTCTTGTAACTGTGGTCATAGTAAGGTTGTCTTGCACAAAATAATGTCCCCGTCTTTGTACCTGTTGTCAAATTGTAGTGTGACAATGTTGAAGTTTCCTACAATTAAAGCTGGATTCAGTGCCTTAAATGATAAATCTCAACATTTTGGATTACATATGATTACTTTTATGGTGTTACATAATTTAAATTATATAGGCTCCACTAGCTTAAAAGTCCTATTACATTTTTTGGCTATTCGAAAATAGCCATTCTACAAGCTCACCATGACAAGTGAGCTTTGTAGATCTATTTCTTTTTTTTCTTTTTTTTTCTTTTAAACATGTTATCTTGACAATCTTGTCTGAAACATTTTCATGACAATGCTCCTCAAATTAATATGGTATTTAGCCACGGACCCCCACCTGAAAATAGTTTGTACCAGCCAGGCACATGTACAAGATTTGTGTTATTAAAATGTTAATAATTTTGATAATGTCAGTTAAAAATATTCAATTTTTTTTTAATAGCATATCAACAAACTCACATGAGCTTTGGTCTGCTATTTCGAAATATCTGGTGTATTTAGGGATAACGTTATAACAAAATGACGATGGCGTTTTCTCTACAAATGGAAAGGAAGCCGTAGGCACGTCACGTTTGACAAATGAAGCGCACTCGTTCAGTTTCTCTTTCAGGAAGGAACCAAGGAAGATCAAAGAAGGAATGGACACCGACGTCATTTTAGGCTCCATGGCCATCCACCATGACACTCTCGGTGGCAAAACTGGCACCGGAGGTTCGGTGAATAACATTGGAGTATATGAGCGCCGGCTGGGGCAGCTCATGAAAAAAAAAAAAATCTGAACGATAGAGACCTTTTAGTCCACTTGCCAAAATCTGAACCCTGGCATATTGAGTACACCAAGGTTTTATGTTAGAAATGTTGAGTAAGGGTGCCCATCATGTAGAAACTGCCGGATGCTAACTTGCATATGTTGAGCAATTTTCATAATTTGCATAAATCGCTTTATTTCGCATAATCCCCTATAGTAAATATGTCAAAAACTGATTGGCCGGTTTGAACAATATTGGAGTGGTTTTGGGGGTTATTGAGGATGCTGAATCCATTTCTGACATTTTCTAAATTCAAAATGGCCGTTTTAAACCGGAAATGGCCATATACCAATTACCAACTTAAATTGGGAGGATTTTGATACTTTTTTGTCCATTTCCGGTTTAAAACGGCCATTTTTAATTTAGAAAATGTCAGAAATGGATTCAGCATCCTCAATAACCCCCAAAACCACTCCAATATTGTTCAAATCGGCCAATCATTTTTTGACATATTATCCATTATTATAGGGGAATATGCTAATTAAAGCTAATTATGCAAATTATGAATTGCTCAACATAATTATGCAAGTTAGCATCCGGCAGTTTCTACATGATGGGGACCCTTACTCAACATTTCTAACATAAAACATTGGTGTAGGCCTACTCAATATGTCCGGGTTCACAATGGGGCTCTATGGGCTGGCAAGTAGACTATGTATAAAACACTCAGCTCAGGAATATAAAAGAAAACATGTCACACATTGTTTTGTGCTGTGTTGCTTTTCGGTGAGTACACTGTATAACATTATAGAGGCATCTAAAGAGCACAATTTACGTTTCTGAACTAGATAGTATCGCCAGACTCTCCACCATTCCCTGTCTGGAATCCAAATCTCGCGATAGCTCCGAGACAGAAACAGCCGCCGCCGCTGTTTAGCTGCCTCAATAACATTATGTACCGTGCACATCGAAAAGCAAGTGATTGTAAAAATACCTGTGATATGTCTTCTTTTATATTCCTGGAGCGATTAAATACAACAAAGGTCTCAATCGTTCAGAATTATTTTTTGTTCATGAGCTGTCCCAGCCGAAGCTCATAGACGCCAATGTTATTCATCGAGCTTCCGCGACCGTGGTGTGGGCGTGACTTATGGTGTCTTCTCCTTCTTTGAGGCTTCTTGTCAGGAACCAAGAAGGCTCAAAGAAGGAGAAGACACCCACCCGGAAGTTGGCACACCACGGTCCATGCACCATGACACTTTGGGTGGCGGAACCACAGACATAGAAAGGTAGACGCCTCTTCCGGCTGGGGAGTGCTGGTCCAAGACTCCTGGCAAAAAAAATTAAAAGAATTACGGAATTCTTCCCTATGCGTCACAGAAGCGGAAATTCGGTCGGCCAATCAGAGGCAGATGGAGCGGGTTTTCTCATACGCAACGCTGAGCCGTGCAACATCAGGAACTGGATGAAAACAAAACTGGAGCTGTCACCAAACACTCAGAGATTTGTGAAATAAGTTCCCAGAGAGAAACATGGTCGTTTCATGTACAGCTCCGGGTTGTACAAACAGATGCACATAGGGTGTGCCAAATGTAGTTCTAAGATCGGCCATTTCTTGGGTAAACACAGCCTTACATTGGTGTTCTGATTAGACTATAGTATTAGTTCTATGCAATCAAACAATTGAAACACCTGTGTTTTGACCCAAGAAATGGCCGCTAAGGACTACAATGACGTAGCCGCTGGCACACTATAGGAAAATAGAACGCTGGGAATCACTTTCCACAGGTAAAGGCCTCTCCATACTTCGACCGAAATGTTCGGCGAGTTGTGTTTTCCGACGTTCGGTCCAATGCTTTTCAGAAGTCCTGAGGGATATAATTTTATGGTAGAAAAGGACCTTTTGACCGAAAACGGCGGTTTCGGTCGAAGTATGGAAGGGCCTTAAGTAACATGATTCATTAATCTGTCTAATGAATGTAGACGGGAATGTGACCAAATCCTGGATCCAACTCCATGTCTGGTATTGACACTTGCTTTGGCCGTGTAAACGTGCCAATAAAGCTCCTTTGAATTGAATGGGAAAAGTCCCGGAAAAGACGCGCTGTGATTGGCCAGCAGTTTTTTTGAGTGACAGTCTGTCTTCCACACTCCGCCATTTCTGCCAGGACTCCTTGACCAGGCGCGCCAATGAACTGCAGCGGCGGGGGAGGTATCTAGCTTTTTATATCTGTGGGCGGAACTTGCAACGGAAGCTCGATGAATAACATTGGCGTCTATGAGCTTCGGCTGGGACATCTCATGAACAAAAAATAATTGCAACACAGCATAAAACAATGTGTGACATGTTTTCTTTTATATTCCTGAGCTGAGTGTTTTATAAAGGTCTCTATTGTTCAGAATTATTTTTTGTTCATGAGTTGTCCCAGCCGAAGCTCATAGAAGCTAATGTTATTCACCGAACCTCCGGTGCCACTTCCGCCACCCAAAGTGTCATGGCGGATGGCCATGGAGCCTAAAATGACGTCGGTGTCCATTCCTTCATTGATCTTCCTTGTCAGGAACCAGGAAGTATTTCGTGCAGTTGGCTTTGGCTTAAAAACCAAAACACTGCACAAAATGAGCCGAATTTATCATAACACGTCGTTACAAAACAAGCCAGTACACAATGAGAAAATAAACGGTGTTTGGTCTCCCTCCGCATATGAAAGGTAGAGTGGCAGACAGTGTATATTCTGATCACAGTGTTGGTTGTAAACCTTTACAGTCTAATGTGGTTGACTTTTTTTTACTACCTCTTGGCGAATTTATTATGGAAACGAGCACTTTCGACCGGGCGTCTTGTGTGATCTTTATAGCATCATTGTCGTACCACTACTGTACTAAACTGTTAATAAACTATTATTCAATCAAACTCTTCCTCCTGCCAGTGGACCAGGCGTTCTTCTAGAAGGGAAACTGCTGGATGTTTCCAGACATACTATTAACGATATCGGCAATCAGAAGGTAATGTTAGCCTGCTGTGTAGTTTATAACTCATTTGTGGTTTATTCAAATGCATTCATAACATCGAGTTTTGCTCCAGTGGCGTCAGTTCAGAAAAAGCTAAGGTATGGCAACACCAGTAAGCAACAGGCACAGTGAAAAGTACAGTTTATTATTTCCCCCTGTAACCAAGCAGTGGCGTCAGTTCAGAAAAGGCTAAGGTATGGCAACACGACTGATGTCTTGCACGCGTTGCCATACCTTAGCAACAGGCATGATACATTTATTTTAAGAAGTACATTCTATTTTTCCCCCCCGTTTCTACGGTTTCTTGGGCTGGATATGGCAGCCTGGAATGGTTGTTGCAGCTAAACTTGGCATGTTAGTAAATGTGCCACAATTAACAATAATGAATTGCACCTGTGCAGCTGACCTGCGGAACCTGGGAATATACCATTTTGTCAAGATGGGGAGAATATAATTATAATACCTTGTTAAAGTGACCATTTTGTAAAATTTAAAATTTTACATTTGTAGTTTACTGTAATTTAACAACATAATAAACAGAACAAATAGACAAAGAAACATTCATGGATTTATATTTAAAAGTAACTTTTATTTTCCCCCCTGGATCCAGGGTATGGCAGCTGCATACCCCTGCCATACCCAATTTTGCTCAGTTGAAGTCTCACTTTTTTTTTATTGAAAATAAACAATACTGTGACGTTACCAGAACTTATAGCACCAAACCAATGTTATTGTTTTGCTGTTGATGCCAGCAGGTCCGCTTCTATGTGCTGTACATCAAACCTAGACGGATCCATCAGCGGAAATTCGATGCCAGTGGAAAGGAGATTGAACCAAATTTCAGTGACACCAAGAAGGTTAACACTGGCTACCTCATGTCCTCCTTCAGTGAGTTACTGCTGTGAGGGGTGAGGGGGGGTCTGACACATAGATGGTCTGACATCTAACTAAGCAGCGGCGTCAGTTCAGAAAAAGCTAAGGTATGGCAATATGACGGGTTAGGGTTAGGGTGCAAGACGACCAGTCATGTTGCCATACCTTAGCAACAGGCACGATTACAGTACATTTTACTATTTTCCCCTGTAGCCAAGATATGGCAGCTGCCATAGCTTGCCATACCCAATTGACGCCTCTGTAACTAAGTTTAAGTGTTTTGATTAATATTTTCATGGTAGATTTATGTAATTTTAATTAATTTTACAGTAAATGCACTACCTGAATTGATTTCGATCTGACCTGTAGGCTACTATAGTCCCTGGAGGCATTGAAAAACTCATGTAGACCTCCCATTAACATGGAATCTGTAACTCTTAACCATAAATGTACCACCACCAGTAAATATCAAAACTACAATACTTTGCAGCTCAACGTAAACCTTACAGTGGTCCTCACTAGCACACTGTACATGAGTTATAAAGGTGTGAATTTGTGTTTATCTTATTCTGCTATCTGCTTCATACAGAGGTGGAGGCTAAAGGGGAGTCAGACCACCTTACAGAGGAGCAGTTGTCAGCAACGGTGAACAAGGTGGAGCTAGTGGCAATAACGGACAAACACAGGCCGAGCGGTGCCATGGCCTTCTGGTACCCAGAGTCAGAGATGGACAAGACGGAGTTGGAGACTGGACAGGATGTCCGTCTGAAAACAAGAGGAAATAGCCCTTTCATCTGTGAGCTTTGGTTACAATCAACTCTTTTTTTGATAGTACAAAGTACTATTATTTATTACCAACAATGACTTCTATGCTTTCCTTTTTTTCCCACAGTTTTGTTTATTTGAAATTCAGGGCATACAGTAAACCAAGACTTGTTCGTATATTATGAGAACCAATCACAAAAAAAGATATTCATATAAATGCCAAAGATAACAGTATAGCAATAGGGCAAAAACAAAACAAAACGAAAAAAAAAGAAAAGAAAAAAAAGGCAATAATAAAAGTAACAAGTTATGATGGAATTTAAAGTACCATTCAGCGGAGTGACATTTAATGATCATATGCCCTGATTCGAGTTCAATCAACAAACAGGCAAATAGAACAGATGAAAAATGTATAAAATGATTAACAACAACACACGAGACAGATAAACTTGAAAAAACAAGACAAGACATGGCTTGGTCGCCCCACACCGCAATATATGTGATAAACAAGCAGTGCACCCACACATAGTTCCCCATAATAAGTAAACTAGGAAGAGCCAGCTGCATCCGAGATTGTGTCCCACTTTGACAGGAGATGTAGAAATGTATTAGTCTGTTGAGGTGGGATGTTCGCGAACAAATCGAGTCTTTTGAACGGCTCTTTGAAATGAACGATGGGATCCGGTTCGCAGTAGGGAGCCGTTCATTTAGTAAATTAACAGTTGTGGAATAAGTACGAAACATTCTTTACTTATGTAAACGTGTCAATACTGCAACGTGGAAATACTCTGCCACAAGAAGAAGTTTGGAATTAAAATAGTAAAAGTACAAAAGTATCGGTATCAAAATGCACTTAAAATACAAATAGTAGAAAATAGTCATTATGCATTTCACAGTTTTTCAAATGTGGAAAATGTAGCCTATATAGCTGAAATGTATAGGGTTGAAGTGAATTTGTAATTATAATGAAAATCTACAAAGTAACTAGTAACTAACTAGAATGAGCCAGTCTTTTGAACAGCTCTTTGAAAGGAACGGATCCCAGAGATCCGGCTCACTTCAAAGAGCCATAAATCCCATCTCTATTAGTCTGAGACAGTCTGAAACCGTAAGTTGTTTACCAGTCTAAGGAAGGGATCCCAGGTTTTCTCAAACTTAGACACCGACCCCCTCAAAGTACCTCTTATTTTTTCTCATTTAATAAAGTGGAGTGTATCCCTAATCCAATGAGGATGGGATGCGGGGGCGACTTCTATGCTTTAAACAGAAATTGAGTTTCTGCACTCAAGTGTACTCTACTCATACGTCAACATTACTTTGATTTGTCACAAAACGTAGCCTGGCTTCAGCCTTCAGCCCCTAAATTGTTAATCGTGACGAGTGACGACATTGAAGGCTTCACCGGAAAACAAATGAAACAAAATGAAAATGCAGGCTGAGTGTCAGTCCACACAAAACCAGTACTTACCATAATTGGAGAGTATAAGTTTGTTTGTAGAAGCCAAGTATTCCTCTATCTCACTGTATAGACTAGATGGCATTGTGGCAAGATGGTTAGGAATTGCTGCCTAGTCAAAAGTGTTGCCTGAGTTCAGGGCCGTGCTGGCCATTGGGAAAAGCGGGACAACTCCCGAATGGCTGGTTCATTCCCGGCCGGCCCAGGCCGGCCATTAGGAAAAGAATACAAATAAAATGTCGGCCTTCGTTCCATTTTGGGGGCTGGGCGGCCAACAAAGTAAATCGTCACTGTCGGGCAGAAACCTCGTTTCTCCAAGTTTCAAATTTGCGAGGCGTTGTGTGCTTGTAGATCGGCTGTTTTCACTAGTTTAAATCATTTTTTAAATGATAAATACAAAACAAACTGTTTTGGACATACAAGGTTTCCACCCAACGACGACAAAATATAACTCATGTAATTGGCCCACTGGCTTGTCAGCAGCAGCGCTATAGAGAGAGGTATCTCTTTATAGCACGCAATGAGGGCCTCTCCAACTCTTTTTTCCCGGGCTGAATCAGGGGCCCAGCACGTCCCTGCCTGAGTTCCAAGATCAGTGTTGTCCAGTTCTGTCAAAGTGCCCCAGAGCAAAGACACCTAAACCATATGTTCAGAATACAGTATAAAATGATGTATAATCATCCTCACAAATGACTGTGTTCTCTGCTTCCAGTCTCCTTGGCAAAAGTGGATGGGGGAACAGTGACCAAGTGTAATTTTGCTGGAGATGAGAAGGCTGGAGCATCATGGACAGACAAGGTTATGGCCAACAAAGGAGAAGCTGGCAACTTGCAGAAACCTGGAGAAGGCGAGGGAGCAGAAGAGGACGAATGGGTAACGACAACTCTAACTCAAAGATAAACAACATTTTAATAAACGTTCTGTACCACATAACATTTCAAATTAATCGCCCGGGTGCTTAATTCGCAAAATTGATTTGAACCAGCGTATGTTTGCGATACTTTATTTATGTCCATTTGAATGGCCGTCGATGTGCAAAACGGTATCAGACAAATATATGGTGGAAATATATACCAGATTTTACAAAAGAAAAATCATAATTTAAATTAGACTATTTGTATAGACACAATGTCATCGATCATTGCTTGTGATATGAGATTGATTATGTCCTTACTTGGGTGGGGGTTAATATTATACATAAGAAGACTGATTAGTGCAGTATGTTTATTCGTTTTCTAATGTCTTCCAGGATGATTGAGGGTGTAAAACGGCTACAGCTGTCTACCAAACAGCCTGAAGGTTTGGCCCGGCCTGTCTATCTTGGGCGATGGACTCATGCCTTTATTCCAGTACTGTCTATACTAGCGTCATTGTTTATATGGGACTGAAGCCTTGTATGCTTTGATCTATCTCCAGTGTTCCCACGGTCATGAAATTCCTGGAAATATTTTGAAATTAAAACAAATATTTTTCAAGTACTGGAAAAGTTTTGGAATTGATCAAGGGTCCTGGAAGGTCCTGGAAAAAAATAACTATGCATTGTCTTTCGTTATTGATTTTGTTAATACTGAAATGACAAATTAAACATTGGTCAAATTGTCAAATATTAAGAGGCAGAAATTGTGAAAATAGCAGATCTACATACTCACAACGCCTCGCAACGCAAGGCTTTGTGAGCATGTAGATCGGCTATTTTCACAATAAAATCGTGTTATACAAAATTCCTCAACTCTCTTCAAATATGATTATTTCGGGGGTCATGGCCTGAAAAGGTTGTGAACCACTGGCATACACTACCAAGTCTTTGGGCATTGCGCATAGGAGTAAGCGACTCGTTATTGAGCTGAATTATTGTTATATAGTCCTGGAAATCGGGTTAAATATTCTGGAAAAGTTTTGGAAATTAATTGGTAAAGATGTGTGGGAAACCCTGTATCTCTCTTTTGGAATTGATCCCTATACATGATAACTTGGACTTCATCTCTATCTCTGGTCTTTCTAACTTCTGCGCCGCTAGGGGGCAATATGTAACAATCTTTGTAGATCAGGGGTCAGCAACCTTTTTGAGTGCCATGTTTATATTTTCTAGATAGTCAGTGTGCCATGTCAACATACATTTTAATGACTCGCCATCAAACATTCAGACATTTTGATTGGCAGGACATAATAATAATAATAATCCACCTATCTCCCCGAATTCCTCCCCTGTCAAAGTTCAGAGTCTTAATGAATATAGAATTATATGCAGGATGTAATATGCTGTGAATTAGGTGACTTCATTTAATTGACCATAAAACACCTCACTTCTGCCAGTGTGCCAGTGATCACCCTCCCCTGTGCCAATGTTGGCACCCGTGCCTAAGGTTGCCTACCCCTGTTCTAGATTGACAGACTTGTACTTGAGGTCACATGATCACAGACTGCCACTGGCTGGTCAAGCGGACTCTAATCACAGCTGTGCGTATTTCAGTCGAAGCTGCTTTGCCCCTTGAGCGTGCACACACCCAGTAATGTTTGTAAACAAGGAACCCGTCTGTGTGTCTCCTAGTTGCTATGCATGTGTACCAGGAAGACGATATAAAACTTGTAAATAGATATTCTTGTCATCAGCAGGCTAGTCCCTGAGAAAATATGCCACGGCTGTGTTCATCAGAGACAAAGACCAGAACTGGCCTTTATTATATAAGTTTTTATATTTTTATCTTTGCCATTTTTGCAGCTTGAGACCACACACAATTATGGTTTGGAACACTCCTGAGAGTATTCCAATGTATTGAACCATTAAGGCCGCGCTCACACATGTGCGTCACGCATCATCATCTTATCGTCTGAGAATGGCCACTGGGAACGCCGTACTAATGCATTGTCAATGGAAGGTTGTTTGGTTTTTTGTCGTTGCCGTGTCTCTAGCTCAACCGCAGCCTGTACACTCTTGAAGAGACACGGCAACGACAAAACACCAAACAACCTTGCATTGAGAATGCATTAGTACGGCGCCCCCAGTGGCCATTCTCAGACGATAAGATGATGATGCGTGACGCAGATGTCTGTACGGCGCCTAACAATCCTTGCTCTTACTGCAGGGTGCACACATACTGACACTTTAAGGGTAATACAATATTTGTGTATGCATCATGACTTGTATTTCAGGAAATCATATAGACTGTATTATTAGTAGTAATATAACACATTTAACAAACGTTTTATTACAAATAAAAAATAAACATTACATTGCTTCTTTATTATCATATACAACATACTTGATTGTTTTCGATATCAAAATGGGTGTGTGTTTGTGGGTGGGGTGGGTGTTATCAAACCTGAGCATGTTCAGTCCTTTGATAAATGACTATAATAGTTCAAGCAGCATAATAGTTGTTGACTCTCAGTTTTGAAATTGGCATAATATAATAATTACCTACATTATCCCACAGGGGAAATTACGTTTCAACTTAAAGGGCCAGTTCACCTCTGGGACAACCAGATCTTATTTTATTGTTGTTTGGGACAAGATCAACACAATCAAGTTATTTTTTGTGTTAATTCAGCATGAATGATGATGCATTTTGCATCATATGAGTCATCATGCTGCATCATATGATGCAAAATGCATCATCATTCATGCTGAAATACTAAAATACCTCAAAACACAGATTGAACACAGAAAATAACTCAGGATTGTGTTGATCTTGTCCCAAACAACAATAAAATAAGATCTGGTTGTCCCAGAGGTGAACTGGCCCTTTAATGGACAACTTTAGTTTTTTACAACAAGGGTTCATATTTTAGATTGTAATTAAAGAATATAAAAGATGAGTGTTAAATTGATTTCATTTACTTCTTTTTATTGTTTTAGAGATTCTTATTTCAGTGGTTGGGGCATGCGTACAAGTGGCTAAATATGTCATTTTACACAGAATAAGCCCATTCCCAAGATACAACACAACCTTTCATGGTTGGATGTGACTGTAAATGGGCTAGAAGTGTTACTGTAAACAGTAATAAAGAAACTGCTGGCTTATTGTGTCTAAAAAGACATATTTAGCCACTTGTACGCATGCCCCCATGCCTACGCATGCCCGACATTTCATCACAGTAAACGCGATAAAACAATAGAACGAAGCAAATGAAAACATTTGAACACTCACTTTTTTCTTTTCTCTAATTACAATCTAAAATATGAACCCTTGTTGTAAAAAAAAGAAAAAGTTGTCCTTTAACCCAGCTGAGTGCTGCCCACAAGGAGCGCGTAGCCAGACAACTATTCCACAATCTCCGAATGCTATATAGAGTCTGGAACGGCAGCTCCCGAACGGCGAGTATCGGAAGTAGCCGCTGCTGCACTGAACTGTAGTCCCACTAGAAACATAACAGAAACACAATAGCTCAGACAAAGTCATTCGAGCGGCTGATGTTTAAGAAAACGTTTTAAAACATCATGGAGGAAAGATCAACAACACCAGAGAAAGATGAAATAACGCCCCCAGAAATATTGAAAGGAGACATACCGCTTCCAGTAGGACATGTTATTGCTATTGCACCAAGGGAGCGGTTGCATCACATCCGCTCATTCTGTTTGCCAGACTGTATGCCGGGAGCATTTGCCCAAATCGCGGAGGCTGGCCTCGCAAGACTAGGGGTTAGGTGTCTTGCTCATGGACACTTCGACACATAGTTGGAGCTGGAATCGTACCTGGGACCTCCGGAGTCCTAGGTATGGACACTAACCATTCAGCCATGGCTGCGTTTTGGCGTCAGCCAAACGCTAGTTCAGCATTTGGGTAGTTTGCAGTGCTATTTCGCCAATAGCCACTAAAGGAGATATCCACTAGTTACAGTGGCTAGTTGATAAGTTTCATTAAAAAAAAAAAGAATCTTGAGTTAATGTTAAAATAAATACCTGAATTTATGAATAGTGAATGATATCTGATAAAACTAGTTTTCAAAAATAATATACTTTGTGCTAATAATGTTGCTGGAAGAATAATGCTATTGAGTTTGCTATGGTTCTGTATTAGGCGTGTCAGTGGACTGCTGAGTAGGTACTAGGTAGTCTTTGATGCACATTTGAGTAAATAGATAAGTAAACAGTCCACTTAAGTTTCACAAGTTTGCCATTATAGTAAATCGATCATTCTCTCTGGAATGCCAGTGTCTTTCATGACACTGTGGATTTTCTCATCTCAAAAAGGAGTATTTTTCGACTTTTTTGTTTAAAAAAAGGAAAGAAAAAAAGTTGCACACAGGCTCCCTAAAACATCCGATTCTGGGTTTAGCAAGGCAGATGGCATAGGGATTCTTGAAGAAGATGCGTGTTCTTGTTCGATTTCATTTGTTTCTGTAGCAGCCAGCGCATAATTGTATAATGCAAATTTATGTTTAAAGCCATTCATATTTGCTTCATCAGTGCCTTAATTTCATAGCAGTTGATTCTCCTGAGATTTTATATTTGGCCAAAGTCAATTCCAGAAGGTACTCTTCTTTCTTCTACGAGGCGACTTCATTTCTGAACCATTCCAGGACCGTCTGCTTGTTCTCCTTGACCCACAGGATGTTGTTCTGTGTTCGTTCGATGGAGTTGTCCATATACCTGCTGTCTGTGAGATTAGCTTCCTTCTGGAACTGCTTCAGCTACAGGGACAAATAAATACACACTACTGTTAAACCATTTAGGCCTAGGATTATTTAATGCTTTAACTATTGAAAAATAGCAGATATACAAGCTCACAGCACGGCACTCGCCATGCTGTGAGCTGGTCTTTGAATATATCTTTTTAAAAGCTCAAATATTTGCTTCTGGGTGGTCCCTGGAACAACATATTTTTAGATAGGGGTCCGCGGCCAAATACATGTAACTTTGGGGGTCCTTGACATGAAAAAGTTTGAGAACCACTGATTTAGAAGAAGGATTTAGAAAACCTTTTATAAAATCGGGTCAAAAATATTCAAAAACTTGCACAAATGTTGTACGTATAGTGTGTGCCAGCGGCTACATCATTGTAGTCCTTAGCAGCCATTTCTTGGGTCAAAACACAAGTGTTTCAATTGTTTGATTGCTTTACTCCAATCAGAACACCTGTGTAAGGCTGCGTTTACCCAAGAAATGGCCGCTCTTATAACTACATTTGGCACACCCTATTTGGCCGTGGAACCTCCATCTCAAAATATATTTAGGAAACCCCAGAAGCAAAGATGGAGTTGTGTTCACTTTAAAAAAAATATATATTATCCAAACCTTTCACAAATCTTCACAAAAATAAACAAATTAGCAGTAGGCCTACAGTATAAAACAATGGTTAAAGTGGTGACACAGATTCCATTACAAAAGTAACGGAAGGTTTAGCAGCTAATGTTCATTCATGTTTCCTTGCCTTTTTCTCTTACATGAGGAACGTGTGAGATAGAAGGAACTTCATTTTATGTCAGTGCAAATTCATAATATCATTCAAATATTATATACTGTAATTACCTCATTAAGTTCAAATTCTGTAGAAAATCTTTCTGCTATGTCGTCAACCAGGCAGCCAAGGCATCTCTCCCCTCCACTGGGACAAAAGCAATGACAAGTTAATCATTATTTTATGAGTATTTCAGTCACAAATCCAGATAATTTGATTCTTATGAATTCATTATAAGTAGGCTAAAATAACAAAACAATCTAACAGTACTGCATAATGTTTTCATTACACAATTACGCCGTTTTTCTGCTCGTGACAATGGAATGAATTAATAATGACTTCATATTACTGGAAAAGAACACAGTGTAATGTTACAGTATTTATGCAGCTTTCAAACATAAGAATTATGATCATGGGATGTGTGTATTTATACTGTATAATGTACATGTGCATCACTACAGATGTCCTTTATGTCAGAAGTTCTTTTATATCAAAGAACAGCATAAATAACTAGAAGCAGTGCTCTTCCGAGCACAGGTCTCCGCCAGGTCAGGTAGATTAGTGTGGTGGTGCTATAATAGGCCAATGTGAAAAGGAGCAATGGAAAAAAGTTGTACATAAGTCAGCCTCCTGGTGGCGCTATAAAAGGCAGATGAGAAAAATGCAGGGCAAAGGCTTTTCATTTGCCTCTAGGGAATGTGCATACAAAGTTTTACACTGATCGGTTAGGTTATGGGTAAAAACACGAATTGTCCTGTTATAGCACCACTATGAGGCTGATTTGAAAATGTTTAAGTGGCTTCATTTCACCGAAATTGCATGCTGTGTTCATTCATGATTTGAAGTATTTTGTTCAAAATGGACCAATCCTGCAAACTTTGGAAGCCAATCCTAGCCAATCAGGATGGTATATGGAAAATCGGACAGATCCATGTTGATCACATGACTGTAGAGATACTGTGTACCGATGTGTGTGATCTTTGGACACAATCTGTAAGTGTACTGTCAAAAAATTTGTTTTACAAAAATCTGCCTCATGGCTAGAACAGGCCCATGTGATAAATGTGGGGCAGAGCTTCTGAATTGGCATCCAGGGAGTGTGTGTGCACAGTTTGTCCGCGACCGGGCCAACAACGCCAGATATTAGCTTGTAACGGACGGACACACGGACGGATGGAAGGATGGACGGACGGACAGGGGCGAAAACATAGTCTCGGCCATGCCTTTCGGCCTGGCGGAGATAACGACATAACAAAGGGAATTATGATGGCATCATAGCAACGTGGAACATATTCAGTGTGAGTGTGCAAATAAAGGGCTGTCACAGGGATAGCTCTCTATTTGCAGCCAGGATGGCTGGGGCTTGTTCAAATCATTTTATCTTATCTTACTGTAACCACACTAAAAGAAGATCAACACAATTGTCAAAATAGCAATAAAATGTTGCTGCGTAGATCAGCGTAATAATTCAAAGTTCAGAATGGGACAATGTATTTCAACTTCCTGGTAATAAATGCAACGGGTGAATTTCTTTCTTTTATTAAATAACAAGTGATAAGCACCAATTGGATCGATAGACCTTTGGACCTGATGCTGTCTAGGTTTTCACCAGTCGCGACTTATACAGTCATTTTTATGGCTGCCAGTAGCCAATTCAAGTAATCTGATTAGGATTCTGCTGTTTCATGACTCCACGGAATTAACTGGGAGGCTTTTCCTGTAAATCCTGTTTCATTTTTCATTCAATTATTCATTCATAATTAACTTTTAAGAGGATGGTGAGAAATTACAGTATTTCCCTCTCACTTTCCCCTTGATATCTAAACAACAAATTGTTTCATACTGTATTGTGTTTTCCCCAGCAAAGACTACAGTGGAATGCATAGAAATAAAGTATGTAGCTACAATAAGTATTGAATATTGTTTAGGCTGTCTAATGGTTACTGTACGTATAAACCCGACAGACTAGACCAGTAGCACGCAGGGGCCACAGGCCCTTACCTGTAAGTCATTAGGCCAGGAAAATAATCAGTGTAGATAGTGGATCGCTGAAAACGTGCACTCTTATGTTATTTGTCTAAATGTTCATAGTGGTCCTGTCTTGGTGAACAGTGGTTGGTATCTGCTGAACTAGTCTCTCAAGCCAGACAACTATTCCACAATCTCTGTAAATATCTATGCCAAGCGGTCAAAGAGTTGTCATCTTTCATTATTTCCATTCAAGAAAACATAATAAATATCCAATTTCCATTTCTGCTAAGCAGCAACCTAGATATGCTATGACAAATTTGAGGGAAAAAAAGAGAGAAAACAGTAAGTCATAGTAAGTCATTTACATGACTGCGAAGACGAAACAGACGTGGGAAGAAGGCAGATATCCGTTTGGCAGCGTTGGACCGCTTTAGCGCTTCTGAGTTCTTATGTATGGCAGAAGCAGAGTATGGAGCCAACAGTCTGTCTCGAGAGACTACTACTGAACAAACCTGATATTACCCTCTGTCTGAGGAGTTCTCCCTCCAACATTACAACAAAAAGCCAAATATAAACAGCCTAACTAACTATGACTGAAAACCTCAACAAACACCATTCACAAGATAAAGAAAGGATTACAGCAACCATAATAATTGTCTTCAAGCCTAAATAAATGTAACCTCTTTGAACCCGAGCTGTTCCCAGACACGTCACGTACTGTACGTCTGGAATGAGACAGCCTAAAATGCAGTGCTACCACTGCCATGAATCAGCTACACAGTTATGACTATTGGTTTGTGGGTCACAAGGCGTTCTGTATGATGTATCAAGCTTAAACTGACTTTTTGTGTCACCATTGTGTGAGAAACATGAGGTTACTCTGGCGCACGCACAGTTATATGCTATGCTATGTCCTAAAATTCTGAACTATTGGAATTTGGACCAATGTTTTTAATACTATCTCTGTAATATTCACTGCAAATGACCCCATTCCCCCAAACCATCATCTTTATTGATTCTGCGACCAATAGTGGTCGCCCCATGGCCCACAGATATTTTTTAACAATCCCTACTATCCTACTGTATATCATATCCTAATCCTATCACATCCTATCCTGCTATTTATTAAGGAAAGCTCTGTCTTAACACGTTTGTCTCCTCATTGGGTTGAGCAATTGATCTGAACTTGCACACAGGGATTGACCATTACTTAGGAAGACAGCCACGAACGCCACAGGCTCTGTTTTCACGGTTACCGTCCCAGCTGGTGTGTGGTGTTACTGTAGCTATGGGACTCCACAGTACACACACTCACACCCTGCCACACAGACAAGACAGACACGTCCGGAGTAGTGGCAGCGCTGCAGTTATAAAGGACTTTGATTTTGAAGCTGTGTCCAAACAGTGTGTTTTATGAATGGAGGAGAGCTTTGGATAGCAGTTCCATAGTGCTCGCTCGCACAGAGCGTTTATTCACAAGCGCAATTTTCGAATGAACACCATGTTATTTGCATAAATATCAAGCTTAGCTGCCTGAAACAATGTAAGCATGGTCTTCTCGGTTGTGGTTACAACATACGACTCAGCGTAAATGACCGGGTTGTTACTGTTTACACACATGCAGCCATATGATCAAATGAGCAGCCTCCTCCTAAAGTATGACTAAGCATATACTGTGTACACAGCACATAACCCAAAGTCTGCAAACACTTAAATGCTCACGTCCCGGGTATGGACTAGTGATACCGATATGTGATTCCCTACTGGGTGACAACAGAAACATTTAGACAGGCATTCTCATTGGAATGCATTGCCCAGATGTCCCGCTGTGACCAGGTTTGGCAAGAACAGTCTCGCACAATAAAGAGTGTGAGCGACTTTTTTCTTTTTTTTTATGCATAAAAGGCAGCCTTTCCAGTGAGCTAACAATGCACAACAGTAACACCCTGACTCAGTTTGACCTGAATGGAACAACCCCCCCCCCCCCCCCCCCAAAAAAAAAACAAAAAACAAAAAACATGATCATCAGGTATTATGATTATACTAGGAGGAAGATTTACATAAAATATCTAAATATTGAATCTAGCAAAATAAGGTTGTTCTTAAAAGCCTCATTAGACGATTAAAAGACCAAAAGTTTTTTTTTAAAGTGGAATATCCCTTTAAGTATGCCTGGTTGTCATGGTGGGTGGTGACCAAGCTGAAGTTAGCCACACCCACAGTGTTGGGTGAATGGTAAAAGGGAGGGGATGATTATATGATGTCATTAAATCAGTGTTTTTGGATCTGCACTTTTGACCCACGAGGTGTCAGCCTCCAGGAAGAAACGTCAAATACAAAGGGAATACATAATTGCTCATAACAACCACACCAGGGGGTCTAATGAAGTACTGTCAACCTCCTAGACACATGAAAACCAGAAAAAAGTACAAAACTATGGCACCGCCTCTTTAAAGAGGTCTGTAGCATCTTAATGCTACCATTGAGAAGAGCCGTTGCATAAACAAGAATAATGGCAACCTACTCAGCTATTTCAGAGTGGTGAGCTTTGAGAAAGTTCCAAGCCAGGGCCTGTCCTGCCACATTCGCAGCTACTCTTTGGATGGCTTCACTTGCATCCACCTTCCGTATCTTCTCAGGGTCCAAAGAGTACTCCAGGAATCTGTAAGATAAGGAAGGCAAGGCCCAAGATTAAACAGTCTCTGTTCATTAAAATGTGCATGATCTGGTATCATGTTATCATAGATGAGTCTGCAGGGCTGGTATTTACATATGTAAACTCATATTCATTTAATTCCAGTGACATGTAATAACCTACAGAGATGAACACCAATTTGAGATAAGATGTAATGTTTTAGGCACGCCTGTCCCCAGTCAGAGTCACAGGACTGACATGATGGTGACTAAAGGCCTGTCCATACTTTGACCGTAACCGCAGTTTTCGGTCAAAAGGTCCTATAAAATTAAATTCCTCGAAAGTTCTGGAATGCTTTTTCTCCGAACAATAGTTCTGAAATTTGCACAACGAGATGTTGTGACTCGCCGAAATCTAGTTCGGTGAAACGGCAAACGTGATTGGTCGGTTGGATCACTTGTGTGTTCACAAGAAGACGGGTGGTGCTGGTGGCCACAACACTGTCCCAAAGCTGTTCATCCAGCTGCAGTGGCTCGGACATACCCCCGCCGGCTAGATGTGCTCGCCTCCTCCTCAGCTGCACAAAGCAGGGCAAAATCCTCCTCGTCTTCCTCCTCCTCCATAACCTCCACAATACGTGCCACCGCTTCCAACTTTTCCATCTCCGCCATCGCTGCTGTTGTTGTCTCTCTCTCTCTTCTCTCCTGTTCTCTTTCTCCTCACAATGCGCCTCGCCTCCTACACCACACGCAGCGTGGTGTACGCTTTTCCCCGAACCCTCCGAACAGGAGCGAAGTATGAACATCCAACGCTTTTTTTTCGGAAAAGATAAAAAATAAAAATGTTTATTTTTCAACCGAAAAGTTCGGTTCTGTCGAAGTATGGAGAGGCCTTAAAGGTTAGTGGCAGTAGGCCTAATGTTGATTCAAAGAGTATGTCAATTTGATCATGAAAATCGATATCAGCCATGGTTGATATCGATGCAGTAACATTATCACTCTCCACCCTGGCTTCCCACCCCTGAACACGGGCCAATTGTATTCGTATAATAATAGTAAATAATAATAAAACTTTGTATAGCACCTTTCATGACATGAAATGCAGCTCAAAGTGCTTTACAGAGCAGAAATTGAAACACACCCTCGATAAAGACCCCCAGAGGTGGTGGACAGTTAGGCTACTTTATCACTGAGCGTCTAAGCCCGTAATTTTCACTTATGATGATTTTTTACTAAATGCTATCATTGCCACCTCAATATCTAATTCAACAGCCATAGACAAATAAAATCAAAGCATTTCCCTGCAAACTTTATTGCTACCTGCACCCCAGACGGTTTAGGTCAGTGCTTCTCAAACTTTTTCAAGTCAAGCACCCCCAAATTGATTGCGACCGAAGGTCGCATTATACCCCGAAAAACCTTGTAGCTTGTCTGTCTGTCTGTCTGTCTGTCTGTCTGTCTGTCTGTCTGTCTGTCTGTCTGTCTGTCTGTCTGTCTGACTGACTGACTGACTGACTGTCTGTCTGTCTGGCTGGCTGTACAGGAAGTGATGTCAGTGTGATGTCAGTGAGTCACAGTGATGTGGTACAGAATAACTCATATATATGTCACGTGACATCACTTCCTGTACTGACAGTCAGACAAGCTACGAGATTTCTCAGGGTATAAAAGTCCATATATGGTCATTCCCAGAAAAAGAAAAAAAACTTTTATGCGTGACATCACTTCCTGTACTGACAGTCAGACAAGCTACAAGATTTCTCAGGGTATAAAAGTCCATATATGGTCATTCCCAGAAAAAGAAAAAAAACTTTTATGCCCATACATGGAGGCCGAAAATGAGAATGCTAGGGTACCCCATTATGCCCATATATGGAGATCCACAGGCATCAAACCAAGGCCCTAACTCACCAAGGCCCTGCTTGGCATTACTAATTAACGTACAGTTTATGCCCATATATGGAGATTCCTATATTGTCAACATTAAGGACATTATTAAGGATATTATGTTATCAATATTAAGGACATATATGGGAATGCCCATATTTGGTAATGTCCATATATGGGCATGTTTTGACATAACATAACTATCATGAAGGGCTCTCCATATATGATTAACTGGTCCCATATACATCACTGGCCACTGTGGCCAGATGGCCAAGAATTGGCACGACCTCGAGGTCGCATGTCACCCTGAGGTCGCAAGTCACCCTGAGGTGTCTTACTAGTAATATGTACTTGGCCCCGGACCTCCATCTGAAAATACTTTGTGCCAGGGACGAATAGAGAATATGTGTGTTAAAAGAAAAGACATTTGTAAATTTTCCACAACATTTTCAATATCTTTTTCATAAACTCTAAAAAATAGCAGATGTAAAAAAACACACACCCCCAAACACACACACACACACACACACACACACACACACACACACACACACGCACACACGCACACACAAACAATCCAGTTGGTTACATCTGTACAGCCTGTAAGTTTCAACTTAAGTGATGACGGTCGATGATCTCTCTCACCTGCTCAGTAGCCAGACCTTCCTGGTACAGGCGAAAGCGGGGAGGTATTCGTATTGAACTAATATCTCAGTGGTGTTCTGGAACAGCTTCCAGAGAAACTCCCATTCCTCCTCCCCGCCTGCAGCCACGGCCTGGCAGTAGATGGTAGGCCGCAGGTTGGGGTGGATTCTGAGACATGCACACACATACTGTCATGCACATCATGGGAATGAACTCACAAATACATACATACAGGGACGTGCTGGCTATTGGGAAAAGCGGGACAACTCCCAAACGGCCGGTTCATTCCCGGCCGGTCCAGGCCGGCCATTAGGAAAAATAAATAAATAAAATGTCCGCCTTTGTTCCATTTTGGGGGCTGGGTTGCCAACAAAGTAAATCGTCACTGTCGGGCAGAAACCTTGTATCTCCAAGTTTCAAATGTGTATTTTATTTTTCATCATACAGGCTGTCGCACAAAAGTAGTGAAAACAGCAGATCTACAAGCACACAACGCCTCGCTCCGCGAGGTGTTGTGTGCTTGTAGATCGGCTGTTTTCACTAGTTTAAATCATTTTTAAAATGATAAATACAAAACAAACGGTTTTGGACATACAAGGTTTCCACCCGACAACGACAAAATATAACTCATGTAATTGGCCCACTGGTTTGTCACTTGTCATGATCTGAAATGGCAAATCTTTGAGTAGCAGCAGTGAGGGCCTCTCCAACTCTTTTTCCGGGCTGAATAAGGAGCCCTGCACGTCCCTGCATACATAAACATGCAGAACGCAGGCACACATGCATGCACAGCACATAGACACAAGTGTGCACTGTGCACGTACAATACACATATTCACTTATCTTGCAGCACACGGGACACAGTACACACCAATATTTTTTAACGATTTTCCAATGTCTAAGAAACCTAGGATTAGATATGCAACTCCCCAAAGATAAAGGATGACTTTGCCAAGACTTAAGGAATATTTCAAGGCCACTCAAATGAGAGTTCTGACATGCTGGTGCAATGCAGAATATGTTGCAAGATGGAAGGATATTGAAATACATTTTGAAGGATTCCAGGTGTATAATGCAACGGCAAATAAGGAGTTATTTATGAAGTTGGAGAAAGCCCTGGGTCCAATCGCTACATTTACAACTGAAATAATAATCTAGTGCTTAAAAAATATAAATTGGAAAGAGATACGAAAATTCTTAGTTGGGTGGCGTATGATCCCGGTTTCAAACTGGGAATCTATGATCGAATTGTTTTAAACAATGGACACCAAAGGGCAATACAGCAGTATGTACAATGGATGAGAATGGGGAGATGCAGACTTGCAGAGTTTTGAAAACCTAAAGGAAAAATATGATCTGGGGAAGCATGATTTCTTTTGATACTTACAGGTGAGGGACTATTATGAGAAAGAGATAAAAACAGATTCAGTGTATGAGGTTATTAGGATTAAGATTAATGCTTATGGAAACAAAAAGTGCTGAGTAATCTAATCTCTGCTCTAGTGCTATTAATAAAGGTTAGATGGCCAGTACAGAAACTTAAAGCGATATTCCACTTTCAAAAAAACTTGGTCATTTTATCATCTAATCAGGATTTTTGGAACACCCTGAAGAGTTTTTAATTTGCTTCATGCAGTATTTAGATATTTGGTGTACATGTTTCCAGGCCCTCCTCCTCCAGGACCTTTCCCCATACACACCCATTGTAAAACTGTTCAGGGTGTTCCCAAAAGCCTGATTAGATGATAAAATGACCAAAGGTTATTTTGAAAGTGGAATATCCCTTTAAAATGTATATTTAAGAGAAGAGGGGAAAGTGGACTGGTACAAATTACTAATGAGGAATGGTACAATATACAGTATTTAAAACGCAGTAAACAGCCACTAGCTCTAGGACATGGAGTGAATTCAGTTGGAAGAATATTGTTAGATTTTTCAGCGGTGCTCCTGGAAGGAGCTAAGCTCCAACATCTGGCTTTGTCTGGGCTTTGAAGCGTGGCCTACATCTGGCCTACATCATGGCACAAAGCGCTCAAAGTTTGTTGTACGCCCAGGCTCACATTGGCCAAGCTTCGCAGCCAGGACATTAATGAAATATGATCACAATATTATTTGGTGTATAGCCATTCTATTTTAAGAATGCATAATAACATAAGCTTGAACAAATACTGAGATGGAGAGTATTTTGGAGAAAAGAAAAGTGCTACATACACAACTTAAGGAAGGGGGTGTGCAGGCAAGAGATAGAAATTAGTTAATTCAGCATATCCAGGTTACATAGCAAATACACACCACAATTACGCTTAAACAATAACGTATTGTATGCTTCTCAAGCGGGGTTCATACCTATTGATGGAAGTGGTCATCCAATTCTTAAACATGAATGTGGCCATTTCCACGCATTCAGGCAGTTCATTGCTGCATGCTATTTGAATAGCGAGCATCTGGAGGTGCCTGGGAAGAAATCAGATCATTCTATAATACCGGTTGAAAAGTATCTATTGGCCAAATGATCCGATTATAAAAATGTAAAAAACAATAATAGGGAAAATAGCCGATCTACATGCCAATCTACATGCCAATCTACAATCTAGTCACTGAGTGGCACTAGGTTGAAAAATGGGATAAAGGTTTTAGGAGAAAGAAATACAATCTATTTAAATTGTTTGCAACAACAGAGGGCCAGCTTACTGTTGTGAGAGGTCAAGAGGGACAGAGGAGTTCTCTGTGTAATTCTGGAAGTGGCTGTACAGGCCTTTAACCTGCTTCCGTAGATAGGCCTGTAGAAAGAAACTGCTACACATCAATGTATGTGATATCATTAATGATTTGGCCAGAGAGGTAAAACAACTGGGGAAACGGGGGACTATATGTGGTCATGTATTTGTAGACATCCTGCTTCCTAAGGATGACATTATTTTACTTTCAGAAAATGACAAAAAATGGTGCAAGACGGAAAAAAGAAAACACAAGTAATGCACTTTAGAAATCAAATCCAGGTACAGAATGGAGTAGTTTCAGGTGCTGGTGACAAACAACTAGAGTTTACATATTAGTACCTTTGTTTCTAGATGAAAACATGTCTTTTTTCACAGTGTATCTGCCCTGGCAGGGCACTGGGAGGCCTTATCCACAAGTTTCCGCGGGAGTTTACTGGAGACTATCGGGACCAAACTTCCAGGTTTAACAGCAGACATACAAGCTCACGTCGAGTCGCAGATGCAACCCGTTGTGAGCTTGTAAATCGGGCGTGATTCCTAAACCCACCAGGATTGAGTTAAGACCCGCCTCCTCGATAATCTTAAGTATGAAAGTGCCCATGAACGTTAGTGCTGCTCGCTCAAGTGCAAAGTACCTACTACCTACTGATCCATTACAATAATACACGCAGCATATAGCCCAAAGCCATATCCAAACCATAACAATTTAACTGATAATCAGTAAGAGTTTTTATTTTGAGCACAGTAGTGACAAATTAATAGCTTTCTCAGTAGGTCTACATTTTTCTCTCAAAGTTACAAAGTTTTCCCTTTATTAAGCACAGTACAATTAAGTCAGTTTCAAGATTTTTTTTAGCACAGTTTATTTTGAGCAGTGTAGTGAGAAATTAATAGTTGTGCATTGTGCAAATGCAGGCTTTTCTCAATCGCAGTACAAGTCTTCATGCCTCTGACTTTATCCACCCTCCATGTGTCAGGCAGGGATTTCAGCCACTCCTGGAAGTCCTCGCGTTTCCACGAGGCGGGTCTTAACTCAAGCCTGGTGGGTTTAGGAATCACGCGTAAATCGGCGCCGGAAGCTCGGTACAGACGTCTGCGCAATGCACTATGGGGCATTGGAAACTCGTGGATAGGTAAACCCAAAACGTTTAATTCTGACTGAAAGAGCATTTTGGTGGAAGATACCTGTCTTATTATTGTAATTACTTTCTATTTTCATTTCATTTTTACAATGCCAAAATGAAGAATATTCTGATACCCATCTGGTCCATTACTTTTTTTGTTTGGTGTCACAAGGAAAAGAAAGAAAAGGATTTCTGCTTTGCTTTGGTTTCTGACATCATGCAACATGTCACTACTAGTACTGCAATTTCCATATTGGAATAACTTGCTTTATATCCTTGTCCTCTAATCTGTGCGCATGCGTGCATCTGTGCGTTCATGCGTGTGTGTGTGTGTGTGTGTGTGTGTGTGTGTGTGTGTGTGTGTGTGTGTGTGTGTGTGTGTGTGTGTGTGTGTGTGTGTTCATCACACATACCTGCAAAGGTCCAAAGACCTCTGAGCGGTCAAACATGTTGTTGAAATATCCGAGGTTATCCACTGCAGCCTTCCATGGAGAGTACGCCGTCTCGTTACGAAGGTAGCGGGTAGCATTCAACGCCAGCGTTACATTCACCAGTTTGTTCCTGAAGAAATCAGGGATTACATGTATTTTACTTTCCACATAATAGGGGTGCAACAATTAATTCAAAATAATTGATATCCTCGATCTTCCAATTAATCAATTGTTTCAAGTTCAACTTTCATACTTTTAAAGGTTACTGTAATTCCTCTCAAACATTAATTCTATTCAAACCATTATACTTGGTAGAAATAAATGCATTAAATGAATTGCTTTTATTATTTTAAAGGTACATCCTACTCAAATGCATTTACTTTTATTTTTATCTTCAGTTGAAAATTAATTATTTTCTGTCAAGTCACATGACAATGTTACATATTTAACGCTGAATGATGAAACCAGGCTTTTGTCATAACATTAATTAAACCTAGGGAATAGTAGACTAATTCCAACCTACTAGATACTGTACATGAAAAATGCAGAAAATGCAGTGTATTGTGCGTAAAGTAAAGGTGTCATAATAAATGTATCAGCGTGGTGCACATGATAGGGCCTGGGAAAACAAAACAGTCAGTGGTCCATACTTTGCCAGGGTAAATGCATCACCAACAAGTTGTCCTCTGTTGATGGCTGGGATGACCTGCAAACAAAACAAACACTGACATTTACTGGAGTACAAGTACAGAAGTAGTGGTATCAAAATGTATTTAAAGTACCAAAAGTAAAAGTATTCAATATGCAGAATGTCCAATTTTATAAAATCTTTTGAAAGTAGCAGATCTACGAGCTTGTAGATCGGCTACTTTCAAATGGCCGAAATGTATATAGGGCTGAAGTTGTTAATGTATGTTTTGTAATACCGGTAATAATCCAAACTAGTAACTAGTTTTCAAATAAATGTAGTGGAGTAAAAGTACAATATTTGGATCCGAGATGTAGTTTGGAATTACTCAAGTAATGTACAAACAACTCAAAATTGCACTGTACAAAAGTACAGTACATAAGTAAATGTACTTAGTTACTTTACACCACTGCCTGTGGCCACATTCATTTGAACAATACACACATGCACCTGTGAAAACAAAGCCTTTTATTTTTTGCCTAACTAGGCTTCAAAAATAAGATATGTGTTTATTGGCCATGATTTCCTAATGGTTGCAACAGAAACTCTGTTGTCCAATTGAATGTACTGTATAACATCTGTCAATGTCATGGCTGTTCAACTGTAGGTGTGGATGAGACGTACCATTTGCTATAATTTAGTATTATAACTCTTTCTGAATAGATGGCTCTGATATGAGTCTATGCACCAATTTCTCATATTCATCTAGCAGTTTAATCACTTGGCCCTTTTTCCAAGTGTAACTTGACATATTTTCACCCAATCCTTCCAACAAAACCATGAGTTCATGAGATAAAGTGTAACCTTTAACACTGTGGAAATCTCTTATTTAAATCATCAGAAAAAACATTAAAAAACAACTCAGTTTTTCTGAAAGCTTTCAATTCCTGTCCTTAAGGCTTGTTCATCTACACAAAAAAGGTCCAGTGTAAATGTTTGTGTCAGTTTCACAGGTGCAGGTGGAGGCTGATTTGCGGTGTAGACGTGATCCTATAGGACTTACACTCAGGTCACTCTCCAGTTGGGCTAAGAGCCGGTCCCAGTTTTCTGGGTTGTAGTTGACTTTGTAATATCCAGCACAATTGACATTGGCCAAAACCCACTCTCCATCCTTGGAGATGAATTCATCCGTCTTCACTGCTCAGAAAACATAGGATGAGTCATAATACATACTCTGTCCATGCAGGATGTTGCTTCATTTCTCTTGGTTTGTTCTTTCACTATTACTATTACTAGAATGGGTAATGCTGAAAGTCAAATTTACAGTGCATTTTAACAGTGGGCGACAGCCGGACGTATTTTCCGGAAGTGCGTTATTTGTCAATGGGACCCGGCAACTACTGGCGGATAGCAGGCGATGATGGAAAAGTGGGCGGAGGAACGTTGCCCAAAAAAACATGAAACTATTTTATCTTTGGAACGACATCGTCGGCGATAGCCAATCAAATTCATGTGTTGCTTTGTTTACCCAATGGAGGACATATATACGGCAGGAACGCCCACTAGGAGATTTGTATGGCCCAGAGTCACCGTCTGTTACCCGCTGTTAAAACATAGGGTACGACAACATCCCTTTTGTTATTTTTCGGGTCTTAAAGGAGTAGTTCACCCCCAAAATGACTTTTTCCTATTGATTACGCATGCCATGGAGACTTGAGTTCAATAATATTTTTAGTTTTTTGTCACATTCCTAAGACAATAATTTGATTACAATAAATGTACCCCCATTGATTTCCGGATGGGGACCCAAATACATTCGGGTCCCCATCCAGAATCAATGGGGGTAAATTTAGAAAAATAAATGTTTTGTCTTAGGAATGCGGAGCAGAACACTGATAGGTATATCTTACCTGTGTCACTGGTGACCAGCATGACCAGAGAAGGTTCAGATGTCTGTGACTTGACTCTAATTGGGACGTGCCACACAACACTAAACAGGACAAAGTACACAAATCAATGGAGTATAAAAACCTATGGTGGGTAGACAGTGCTTTTGTTTTTGCCCCTTATACCTTTCATTCTAAGTGAAACAGACCTACAGGAGTTGGCTCTATAGAATAGTAAAGTGTGACGTAATTTACACATCCTACCTGGTTTGCGTTTTTTTCATATGGCGTCATATAAGAACTGCGTTCCAATTATAAACAAATTATCTCAGCGGTTTGACTCATATGGATATGAAGAATCAACTGATGGTGAAAAAACGCTAATGTTACTGTCGCTAGAAACAGGCTTTATCACTTATGAGTGACTGACTATCATAAACCATACAGAGCCACCTCGCCGACAATATCGCAAAGACCGTTTGTTTATTTTTGGATCACAATGCTTATATGAGACGATTTAAGATGACCCAATGTTATTCTCCATAGAGAATTACTTCCGTGGAACCGGGGGATGAGCGAGTTACATCATGACTTCACTGTTCTATACTTGGTCTGTTCTTGCTTCCTTCCACACCAAAATCTCTTAATAGCCAATAGATCAGTGCCAGTGTTGCCAGACGTACGATAATTATCGTATTTGTACGATAATTTGCCCCTCTGTACGATGTACGATCAATAATTCCAAAAATGCCCAAATGTACGATAATTTCGGCATATCATCAAAAAGAGCGTGCATTCACTATTTTCCCTGGCTGCTGATCTGGGATCTGGTTTGGCTTCTCAAAATAAGCCAGGAAATCAGTCAATCTGACCCTAGATCTGTACTTGGAGGCATTAAAAACACTGGTTGCATCTTTCCAGACCCGTTTCAGGCTTTTATTTGTGTAAGCTCCAAGAAGTTGCCTGCCTCCACACAGCATATCTGATGCGTTTTTGTCACGCAGGAGTCTAAAACGAGGTTGTTTCTTACACTAAAGACGCATTTTTTGTTTTTTTACGTTTTTACGCGAGTGATTTCTCTTTTTTGGCCGTGTACGATAGTTTCATGTCAAATACGATAATTCTGAGCCTCCGGTACGATAATTCAACATTTCACATCTGGTAACACTGATCAGTGCATCGGCTATAGGGGCCACTAGAGCTCAAGTGGTTAAATAGCGAAAATAGCAGATGTGCAAGCTTACAATGCATCATGATTAGGGATGCAAATTATCGATGAATTCATTAATTGATAGTTGATAACCTTATCGATCGATTAACCGATTAATTGATAAGCAATGTTTTTTAGGTTCAAATGGAAAATTCTTGTCCGAAACCGAAAATGATTGCGTCAACGAGCTTCAACACAAACACACACACCTGCCCTTTGCAGTAACTTTGCAGTCTGTCTCATTTCTCTCCAAAAGCCCTTAAATATGATTAAGGATTACTGTGATTATGTTAAGATCACGTTTGATATCACACACACCATACCTGTAACTTACACTAGGCAAAAAAAAAAAAAAAAGATTAATTGTAATCGTTTATTTTAACTGATTAATTCCTTAACGGCGATTTTAGATTAATTGTTAACATCCCTATTCATGATGTGATGGCGTACATGGGACAAACTTACTCGGAGCCTGCCACAGAGGATTTCTGGTAGACCTCTCCGGTGGTGGTGTTGATGGTGATGACAGGATAGCCAATTTGATTGGTCCAGGAATCCATCACTTCAGCGACCTTGACGTGACCGCCATCCTCATCTACAGCCTGCAAACACGTCACCAGTGCAACGGCAATTAACATGTTATTAGTTACAAGTAGCTGAATCAATAAACAAAGGTAAAAAAAGATATTACACCAGGGATCCTGGATTACATGGGCCCCTGGTCCTGGGACTGCCTCAGGGCCCGGTTAATGTGAACCCCAACCAATCATATCAGGGGCGTGGCACAGTGTGTAAATTAACACAGGAATGACCCTGGCAACATATCAATAGTCCAGGTGTGTTAGATGTTTGGTAGGCTATTTTTCAACCACAGCTAATGCTGCAACATCAGTAGAATGAGTTTGGGAACAGACGCCACAAGACAAAACACATACAATGAATATTTTGTGTGTATTTGTCTCATTAGTAACAACAATACAGCAGTGGTGAAACAAGGGAACTTGGGAATTAAGGCATCTTGATGACAAACCACAAATCACTTGACAAGACAAAAAAGAAAGGAACTGAAATCTCAGTGTAGTTCCATTTCTTCACAGTTGCTGATACTTAAAATACTTAAAATATTGGGGCGCCCGGTAGCCACTTAAAGGCATTGATGCCTGATGGCGTCGCCGGTTCAATTCCCTATCCGGATGACCATTACCACATGTCACCCCCCATCTCTCCCCAAATGTCCTGTCAGTCTACTTTCCAATCAAATAAAAGCCCAAAGAATGTGTTACACATTTAAGATTCCAGTTCCTTCATTCTTTTTCTTGGCAGAAGTCTTGTGAAATACTTTGTGGTTTTCTCAGTATCTTTCCAAGTAATCTTTCTTCACCATCACTGTGCAGTTTTTTCCAATGACAAATAAATGACATACCATTCCACGTAATGAAAAAGTAATTAGTTGTGTATCTTTTGTCTCCTGGTGTCTGTCTCAAAATGCATTCTACTGCCCATGCTGCATAAAGACAATTGAGTGCATGCGATTTTGACTGAATATGGAGCTTGCTTTGTGGTCTGCAACTGGATTCATATTAAACTAAATACAAATGGTGACTTACCTTTTGTAAATACTTCCACAGGTCTGTACTCTGGGTGGCCTCATACTGGAAGGCTTTCAGATACATCTTAAAAACAGAGAAGGAAGGAGAGAGAGAGGGGGGATCAGAGCAACATCATTGATCACAGGATTTCCACAGATTAGTGTTAAACAAAGAAAGAATCTCCAAAAAGTAGAAATGTTTTGCTGATCAATTTAGATAAGTTAAATCTGTATCCTAATGTGTTACAAACCCTAACCCTAACCCAAACCCTAGGGCATGCATGCACATTAGTCATGCATATTTTTGTGACACAATAAAAAGCAGTTCATGCTTACATTGACTCCAGTGTTGAATACTCGTTCAGTGATTAGGTCTGCAAGCATACTCAGAACAATGGCTCCCTGCAGTGTGAAGACAGAATATGATCAAAATATTATGTATTCAGGGACCCCCCCCCCCCCTGCAGAGTGAAGACAAAATATGATCAAAATATTATGTATTCAGGGATCCCCCCCCCCCCAGAAGAAAATATTTGAGTTACAAATGTTCGCTTTAAAAAAAGATATATTCAAAGATTTGCAAACATTTTCACAATTTATCAAAAATAGCAGGTCTACAAGCTCGCAGCGCTGTGAGCTTGTAGATCTGATATTTTTTAATAGCTAAAGCATGAAATAATGGTTAAAGTGGTCTTAATGGGTTAACCTTGGTGTAGGAGATGGTGCTGAACATCTCCATGATCTCCTCAGGAGTCTGGACGCTGTCCATGGGGGCGTTGAGAGCGTGAGATGTGTTCATAGAATCTATGTCGAATGCATTGTCCAGGTTCGCCAACACCCACACATCTTTCTGCCGAAGAGAGACCCAACACGTCCTGTTACACTTGGCTTTAATCATCTCGGTGTGATAAGAGCAGTGACCCTCGACAGGGTCCACTTGTTGGAATGAGTAAATACAACCATCTGGCCATGTTCTATAAAGTTTGAAGTTGATTTTTTTTCTCTAATACTAAATTACACTTAACAACTTTAGTTTTGTACAAGGGTTCATATTTTAGATTGTAATTAAAGAATATAAAAGATGAGTGTTAAAATGATTTAATTTACTTCTTTCTATTGTTTTAGAGATTCTTATTTCAGTGGTTGGGGGCATGCGTACAAGTGGCTAAATAGACTCATTTTACACAGAATAAGCCCATTCCCAAGATACAACGCAACCTTTCACGTTTGGATGTGACTTATGGGGGCTAGAAGTGTTACTGTAAATAGCAATAAAGAAACTGCTGGCTTATTATGTCTAAAAAGACATATTTAGCCACTTGTACGCATGCCCCCTTGCGTACGCATGCCCCACATTTTAGCACGGTAAACGCAATAAAACAATAGAACGAAGCAAATGAAAACATTTTAACACTCACTTTTTCTTTTCTCTAATTACAATCTAAAATATGAACCCTTGTTGTAAAAAAACAAAGTTGTCATTTAAAGTTGTACCATGTAACTTTTTTTATAAAACAAATCTTAAAATTGTCCTAACTGTTAAATCGCTAAAGTTTTAGAACACCCACTCCGTGAATTTCAGCCTGTAAAGCCTTCTCTATATATGTAAACTGCAATCCTTGCCGGGGACCGGATCTCGCGCCAAAATTGCGTCATCACACTACCGGCCAATCACAGCGAGGGTTATACAACTGCCGGCCAATCACAGCGCATCTTGAAGTGGGGTCGCTATGGCAGCCATATTTGTTGTCGCCCGTTTGTACCATCCCTTCTCTAGGTAATTTCGCCTACCAGGCAGGGTGAAGGAGTCCGTATCTCTGGAATTACTGAACGCACAGGAACAAGGGACCCCTCAAAAGATAGATCTCAGCGAGGTGGAGGCAGACGCGGGGGTCTGAAGGTACGAAAAACGGCCGAAAGACGCGGACGCGACCGCGGTTTGCTATAGGGCTAATGACCACTAGTTGGGCATCTTACACAGTATAGCTTTAAGTGTGAATCATTTTTTATATGCAAAGTACTCTGTTCTATCCGTCTGTTTTTAAATGTTATTTACATAAAGTGGTTCATGTGTACTGTAAACCAGTAAGACCTAATCGGGAGATAAGCGACCGTCAGGTCGCATACACAAACTTTAGAAGGCAATGGTAGCCAATCAGGAGGGAATATGGGAAATGGGACAGATCCATGTTGATGACATGACTTTAGAGATACTGTGTACCGCTTTGCGTCATTTTTGGGTATCTGTAGGAGCAGTGTCCAAATATGTGACGTGACGGACGGACAGCCGGTGGAGCTTTTCATAGTAACTTGCGACCTAACGGTCGCAATAAGCCGTAAAGCTTACTAGGATCTCCTTTTAATAGACCTTGTACCAGTGATTTGTGCTGTAATGAAACTGTACTTTTTCCTATTGCAAACGTCTAATAAATTCTTCAATCGATCTATTCATTCCAGTATCTGCAAAATCCCACTGAATGTAAAAGCATGTTCCTCATGGTTTTATGGTCGCACAAAGAACCGGCCTTTGCCAGTCTGAAAACACCTATTATTCAGGAATCTGATTCATGTTTTAGAGACAAATCTTACTATGTTCCAGCTGGGCTCCAAATTGTCCACTGCGAAAAATGACATGTAGCTGGCAAAGCCTTCATTCAGCCAAACTTCGTTCCACCATTTCATAGTCACTAGGTTTCCAAACCACTGTAACAAGAGAAGACCACAAAGGAGTAAAAGGTTGAAGGTGTTAAAATAAAGGGTAATTTTAACTTCATACACCAACTAAAGACTAACTCTTAATGTCTATGAGGGTGTATACCATTCTATACAGTTGTTTTTATTATTATTGATGGTGCTTTTTGATATGTTGTCTGACTCCTAGTTCTTTTTGTATTGCTATCCTTGCTGTATCTTACAGTATGTATCTGTACCTTAACTGCTGTGCCACCTCTGGCGACTGAATTTCCCCTGCAGGATCAACAAAGGTCTAGGAGGTAGTATATCTATCAATCTGTTTGTCACTTTACTCCAAGTGATATTGGACTGGCTATCCCCAAAAGGAACATAATTGAAGTTCTTCCTGGCAGGAGTGTAAACAGTACAAACATATTTGGCTATGTCTCTGACCTGGTGTGCCAGTTCATGTCCAACGAAATTGGCAATGGTTTCCTTGGATAACGATGAATTTTGGTCTTCTTTACCAAGCAGCAGCGTGAAATCTCCGTAGATGACCAGTCCCCAGTTCTCCATGGCTCCGGGCATGTCTGGCACTGCAACATGATCTGGAGGCAGCACATGATATATTGTTGCTGTCTGGTAGAAACCTTGTATCTCCATTTCATTTAAATGCTTATGTTTTTTCATAAATTAATGCCATACTTCGTCATACTACAGTATCACACAAGCTCACAACGTGTCACAAATTTGCAAGGATTAATTAATTAATTCATTATGGGAATTATTTATTTCTGCATGTCTATATTATTGTTATTATTATACTGTAATGATTAGCCTATACAGTACAATCGTATATATGTCAATTCTTTAAGACAGGTCATTTTTGGCACACTGCCACACTGAGGATTTTATTGTGTTGTTGCTATTTTCCCATTTTCTCACCCAGTGCCAACTACCTAACCTGTAGTCCTGATTTCCGCTCTCCCCCTGCCACACCAGGGGAATTGGGGAGCACCTGGCTGGCCACGGGGAGGTAGTATAGAAACCAGGACTACTGCATGTTTTTGTGAGGGCATCTACCCTAGGAGACATGGGGAGAACATGCAAATTCCGCACAGAAAGGCCCTATTGCCAACCCCACCTAGGGTGTGGGCGCTGATGACGCGGGGGGAGGAACACGCCCCTAGTGCCCACAGCTTCCCCTGGCTGGAATCAAACCCAGGACCTTCTAGCTGTGAGGCAAAGCGCTAACCACTGTGCCACCGTGCCCCCGTTGCTGCTGTTTTTTTGATTGTATTTTGCTCAAGACAGATCTCACAATGCAGAAAGACCATCCTGCATGATGGCTTTGAAATAAGACACATCAGGTTACAGTGTAAGGGCACTTGATGTGGCTCTGTGTGCATGGAAAACTAATAATTCTTCTCATGGCAAATGGCCACATGTTCAGCATGAGTTACACACAACCATTGACATTTTGCACCTTGAATGCAGAATTTTGCAACCCTTTTGTCCATCCATACAAAATTATCCAGAGACCTACCAATCTTTCTCTGCGGGAAATCAATCCCAAAGCGATCTTCAAAATACTTGAGAACCTTCCCAGCGATGGAGGCTGCATAGTCGGCCAGTCCTGCTTCTATGGCCGCAGGGCGAGCATATATCTGTGCAAATCAAACATTCAGTAAGTAAGAAAGCACTACACTCAGTTGACATGTAACAGATTACTGATGCGCTTCTTTCCACACACAAATTCCTTGACTGACAAGGAATATTGATCATGGGATTGACAAACGCTGAACCAATTCAATAGTGCAGTCTTGAAACCTATGTCAGACCTGCATGCATGTAGCCTCGTACCCGCCCTCTTCCGGAAACCATTGATAACGGAAGTTGGTCGTTTACTAGCTAGCATGCATGGGTCAGAAGCGGGGTCGCAGCCTCAGGTTGTGTTAGTAGGTGCTGCTGACATTTTCACACCATCAGCTAACCAGGTCTTTAATTAGAGGTGGGCGCGATATGGAAAAATACACTATCACAATATTTTTCCAAGCTGTATCACAATACACCACCTTATCACTATTCTTTTTCATGTTGGTTTTCATGGTTATTTTTCAAGTTACTTAACAGTACAACCACCTACAAGGGAACAAAACTAAAGGAAAAAGGAGTAACAGACCATTTAGACCAGTGGTCCTCAAAGTGGTGTCCAGGGACTCTCTGGGTTCCTTTTGGGAGGTCTAAATTTGACCCTTACAAGTATGTAACTCTGACAGTATACAAATATACTGTCAGAGTTAAGGGGAGACCTTGACATTTTAAAGTTTGAGAACCACTGATTTAGACCAAAATGCAGGTTTAAATGGATACTGCAATGAATCTCTGTATTTGCAATTCAACAGGATTTTTTTTACAAGGCTCCCTCATTGTATCACAATATATACGACATCTCTGAAAAGATATATATCGTGGAGACATCGTATCGTTGTATCGTCTCAACGATATTTATCACCATATCGCCCACCCCTATCTTTAATCCCAGGCCGTTGTTTTGGGGTGAAAACGGTACCGGGGTTTCTGAGATGAGGGGCTGGGGTGGACCCTGATCCCCCATAAGAGTTAAGGGCCCCCCCTAAGAGAGAAGGAGGGCCATTTCATCGACTTTATGAAAGAGCATTGGCAAAACTGTTGGTCTATTTATTTTCTTACTTGTATTTATCCAAACGTCTGCACCTCACTACTGTATGGTATTACCTTGCAGCTACAGTTTATATGATAACCTGATGAAATTACACAGGAACTACTGTAAATATATGCCAATATTGGTTATATATCCAACTTCAGACAGAGTATTTTATCACCACCATAAATATCCTGGGAACAAAATGTGACTCCAAGACATATGTGAACTGTTTAAGAACGAAGATACATTTACAAACTCTGTGGTTTGCCGCGTATACAAGAGTGTGGATGAAGTTTTATGTCTGCAGCAATTGAGGACAATAACTTTGTGGAATGTTTATGTTCTGATGTTTGTGCAAATAAAATGTTTATAAGAGTTTTTTTTTCCATACACAACATGATATCCCTACAGCTGTGATTTCATTAGTAAACATGTGCAAAAACAACAGACTACATACATTAATCTTCACTCGATCGTGTGAGGGTGTGGATGGGACATGTTTAAACTCAGACACCACAAAGGCAAGGAGGTATGTCGACATCTTCTGCGTCGGATAGAAAGAGGTGACCTCCCAGTCATCATCTATAATCCTGTTATCTGAGGGTAGTATAGACATTAGGCAGCTTAACATAAACGATGTCATTTCTCTTATAACCACCAACTCACAACACAATCACAGGTGGAGGTGTGTACTCATGAAATGCATGGAATGTTGGAGTGAAAGTGCTTTCTGGACGAGAACACGCTTATTCACCTGACTGTTCCGAGTTCCCCAGGGCTACAGTGTTTCTCCTGTGTATGACGGTCGCGTGAAACGTAGCCTTCAACGCTGGCTCGTCGAAACAAGGAAACGCTTTCCTGGCATCTGTAGCCTGAAATTGGCTGGCAGCAAGGTATCTATAACATATTGGGACATTTAGTTGTCAAATATTGTATTTGTTCCGGTTGATACAATTAGCGAAAGACATCATGACTTGATTCTTGAACAAAGTCAAAGATATCAGCTTATACAGCATAGCAGCTCATACATCATTATAGCGTCTACCACCACAGAAACAACCCACATAACAAAGACCGACTGTATGTATACTTAACTGTATTGCTATACAAACTGACAATTTACTTGAGTGTCTGTAACCAGTGGGCGTATGATGATATAGTATGAGACATCAGAATTTATTATGACTAGTCATTGTGTTGTAATTGTACACCACCATCACCAAGCTGTTGATCTTGTGGACTGACAAACAGTGGTATTTTAGTGTCTGTGACCAGGCGTGTGTGACAGTAGCATTCCCACTGTACTGTACAGGAATTGGTAACATAAATAAAAGTATACAGTATACATGTAGCAAACAATGGACCTTTCATTGAATGTATCAGCCTATGAGCCATTGAGCAACATCCTTAGGACTGAAACTGAAAACACAGCACAATCCACAGATGTAATGAAACTCCAAAATGGACCCATGTTATGGTGTAATCTCATCTGTAATGCACGTGTGAGGCACAGGCTACTGCAGAATCAGAGCAGAGGGTTGGGCTTAGATAATCAGAGATAATGTTAGTTAAACAAATACTTCCTCCAGTCCAAATTAGTGTGTATTGCAAGGAATGACAAATTGTTTATGTACTGCAGCCAGCAACTATTAAAGGTGCAGTAAGTGATTTTCAATACTTAAAATAACTGTACAAATAACTATATATATATATATATATATATATATATATATATATATATATATATATATATATATATATATATATATATATAGGATACAGAATAAACAAGTGAAATTGTTTACAAACTGATAACTACTTTTTGTGTGGCAGCTGAAATTGGCAACCCACCTGAATATGTATTTTCTTTTTATTAAAGAGCCGAAGAGACAGGGAGACCCCTGTAACTGAACAAACACTCTATAGCAACAAAAACACTTTTCTTTTAACCACATTTCTTTTCACTTACCCCACCTTTAATTCTTGACTTTATTTTGAGAGGATATAGTACAAAGCCATGTCCTTTGAACCCTGCTTCTTCGACCGTGTTTGCATAAACAGTAAACACACGTCTGTCTATGCCCAATTTCCTCATAGGCTTGTCACAATAAACAGATGACTTAATCATAAGACTAAGTCATATAAATTAAGCTTTCCTGATCCAGGAAAAAGAAAACATCTTTTATTGCACAGAATGAGATTATGTTTCTCATGACAGCTAATTTGATATGAAATAATGGGCTCCACAAGGAGAGCTCAACATGTTGGAATTCATTTCTCTGAACACCAAAAAAGAATTGTATTGCATGGGCATTGATACATTTTTCTGTGTAATACCTACCAACCTAGAAAGCAATGTCTATAGTCTATCTATCGACTTAAAACTCAGAATGTGCCAGTGTGGTAGTACACACTCTGATAGTATACATGATTATTCTTTGGTTTAAAATGCACTTAGTATACAGCTGTATACAGTTATTTAGCCTTAGATCAAGACTCTTGTATATGTGTTTTGCACTTAAAAAAAAAAAAAAAGTACAAAATGTTTGTTATTGTATAAGATAGTATGTTGATCAAAAATGATAAAATCATACCTTTTGATTTTCATTTGATATCTGTCACCTACCTCTCATCTCCATCACCTGAGAGCCCTTCCTTGTACGTGCTCCTATAGAGGCCAACTGTCCGTTCATCTGCCATTTCTCCCTGGAAAGCTGTGAATAAACTATAATTCCATCCTGGCTCCAGCACGTCATCTAACTGGATCTCCAAGAAATCCGTTTTTTCGTGGTGGTACTGTTCTGCAACATTGATGCGCTCGTTGGTGTCTCTGCTCATCACCTTCACGCCAGTCACTGTCAGGTTTTTGGAGTGGATAAAAATGGTCATAGTCCTCTGGACGCAGTGGAAATTAACAGTAGAGTTCCCGGTGAAGGCCAACGTCTGGTTGGGGCTGGTGACGTTGACCACGTCGATGATGCGGCTATAGAAGTGAGGCTGGAGGTAGATGGTGTAGCTCTCGGGTACCAGGTCCCCTGGCAGTCTCATCTTGGGCGGGGGTCCCGTGGGGAACGGGGTGGTAGGTGGAAAGGTCGGCCGGGGCGTCGGGTTCATCCCTGAGATCTCGGCCCGGTACACAATTATCATGGTGACAATCCCAGCGATGGCTGAGAGAGTCAAGATGACCGCACAGATGCCGAGAGCCTTCGAGATGTAGAATCCTTTCGCCATTCTGGACACTCTGCTTGGTCAAGAGTCCGGGCGGTCTTGGTCCTTTGACTGGAAGACACGAGTGGTGACTCTGCAATGAAGATTTACCCTTTGCTCCTATGTCTCTGACCCGAAGCACTCAAATGGCTCAATGTCCAAGACACCTCCCTCTCATAAACAGGGCTTGGCCTGTAGATTAAGAATTAACTTGGGTTTCAAGTGAAGGCACAAAGATTATAAGTATAGCGTGAGGAGAGTGATGTTCATTGTCCCTGTTGTAAATAATGAGTCAGATTGCACTCTTACACATCTGGAAGTTGTTAGTGTGGTCTTGCTGCTAATGCAGAGGTTAGGTAAACCTCTGGGAAAGAACACAATCTCCCCACACAGTGCTCTTCAAGCTATCATGCCTGCTCATGCACACATCCATGTCTAGGTGCATGTGTGCAGAAACACACACACACACACACACACACACACACACACACACACACACACACACACACACACACACACACACGCACACACACACGCACACGCACACACGCACGCACGCACACACACGCACACACGCACACACGCACACACCTCACGCTCCCCTTTTTAGTGTGACCATTCAAACAAGCACTGACATTTATATCTGTGTGCACAGCACACGTTCAGGCACACGTACAAATAGCCACCATGACCCATTTCATGCCTTGTTAAAACAAATAATACAGACATCAGCATGCTTGCACCTCTGGAGTCTGGATCCCAGTCTGTTTAAAAACAAAATATGTACTCCTAGAACTGAAGAACACTGGTGCCAAGTCTCAATGCACGATCCACACAGTGCCGGTGATCATGCATTCATCTCCCACTGTTAGGTCCCGTCTCTGTCAATCCTGCCTGTGTGTCCAACAGCCACAGGTCTACATAGGTTCTGGGCTCCGGGAGAACTTTCACCAAATGAGAAGCATGTGTTGGAAGGTGTAATAAGGGACACCGGGAGGAACAGGGAGAGAGGGGTGGAGAAACAAGCAGAGGGGTGGGAGTTGAGAGTACAAAAGGATTTGAGATCATGGAATCAATTGGAAAATTGTGCCTGACCACTCGTGCTCTCACACTAACGCACAGACAGACACACACACACAGACACACACAGACACACACACACACACACACACACACACACACACACACACACACACACACACACACACACACACACACACACACACACACACACACACACACACACACACACACACACACACACACACACACACACACACACACACACACACACACATACATACGGGGCGCCCGCTGGCCTAGTGGTCAAGGCGCATACCACATACTAGGCTATGATGCCTGCTGGCGTTGCCAGTTCGATTCCTGATCCGGACGACCTTTGCCATATGTCATTCCCTGTCTCTCTCCCCGTTTCCTGTCAGTCTACTGTCCTATCAAATAAAGGCATAAAAGGCCAAAAACAAATCACACACACACACACACACACACACACTCTTATTCTTCCTGGAGGTGGCATATGGACAGAACAGTAACAAGAGTGATGTATGGGTGTGGTGATATTAACATGTGATCATGGGAACAGATGTTGCAGCCATTGTGTCATAACGTGACACAAGCGACCACAGTGAGGCCAGATCCAGGTGGAAAGGCTGGCAACTGGAGGACTGCAGTTCTGTTTTAAATGATATTATTAGAAACAATAGACAGGCTGTTAGTGAGTCTCTGGTAAGAATACTGCTGCCTCAGAGAAACATTGAAACCCCTCAGTTAAGAAGGGGGGGGGGGGGGGGGGGGATAAATATTAAGATTGTGCAACCGAGTTGAAAATCATTCATTGTGATGCAAGTGACCACAGCACATAACTTATATAACCTTACACTAAACCATCTGGACTATAACATCATGGTCCACACACACGCCACAAACAAATGTTAAGTTTAAATTTCGTCAACTTCTAGTGGAGAGTCATTATTATGTTATTATATATTATCGTATATATTTATATATGATTATGAAGACAGGCTGTAGGGAAGAGATGTAACTCAAACTTGTTACATTTACCTCATTGTAGCCCCCGTGGGTGGCTGTGTTGTTTAATTTCTTATCACGGTGAAGGGAATTGGGAATTGGCAGTCTTGTTTCTCTGTATAAACATTATGTATGGTTGCAGATGGTTATACTTAGATTAGAAGGATGCGCGTGCACGCACACGCGCGCACGCACACACACACACACACACACACACACACACACACACACACACACACACACACACCAGCTTTTACACTGTTAAAATAAGATACATTTGCAGTGCCCACAATTGTATGAACTAGAAGTTCGCGGCCCACATCTAGAGATCTAGAGATCGCGCCTGCTTTGCAGGCGCTCACAGCTACGTTGCAGCAGCAGGGCTGCCAACTTTCAGGAAAACCTAGGAGTGAGATTTTTCTTTTTTTGCGAGGGAGGGGGGGGGGGGGGGGGGGCTTTGGTGCCGCAAAATAAATTAAAAAAAATGATATATAGGCCTATATGTTCAACAAATATTACAATAATTTTGGTTATTATTATAATTTTATCGACCCTTGGAGTCACTATTACACACCAACCAGGTACAGTATGTTGCTTTGGGTGGGTTATCCAAATCCAAATCTAACCCTCAATTATGAATATTATGTAATTTTGAGTCAGAAACGTAGGAAGTTAATAGCCTATAGCCTACTGTAGATCATTTTGTTGGGGGGTCTGGGGTCCTCCCCCAGAAAAAAATTTAAAGAGTAGATGTTATTTCCTGTATTCTGTTGCATTTTACAGGGAGTTTGATACTTTTATCTGGCTTTACTAGGATGAGAAAAATATTACATTAGGCTGCAAGTAACACGTCTTTTGCTTGAAGATCTGTTCTTTTTGCACACGCATGACGCATCCATCCAAAAGTCCCTCCTCATTTAAACTGCCTGCTCATTTTGGACGTGTTGAATTAATGTTGTAGATCCTCCTGTCGCCTGTCGATCTTACTGTAGAGAATGATGTGCGCAGGAACGTGCACGCAGCGTTCCTCACACCAGACGCTCACGCACACACAGCGACGCATCTAATCATTAGGCTACTTCAGAATCGATACAGTATTTTAAGCCCTTTAATTGCTCAAATCGCAGCCGAAGTGGATGTCTCAGTGACACTTGAGTTGACGCAGTTTTCCACTTTGTGACGGCTGGTGATATGACGGCGTGAGAAATACGATGTGTGGCGTGAGAGCGTGAGAAGAGGGTCATTTGCGTGAGTCTCACGCTCATTGCGTGAGGGTTGGCAGCTCTGTGCAGCAGTGATCCAACTGATACGGCCCTGCAACGCCTACTGCGTGGGGGCCCAGTTCAGCCTTGCACCGCCTACTGTGTGGGGCCCAGTCCGTCCCTGCACCGCCTACTGTGTGGTGCCCCAGTCCGGCCCTGCAACGCCTACTGTGTGGTGGCCCAGTCCGGCCCTGCACCGCCTACTGTGTGGGGGCCCAGTCTGGCCCTGCAACGCCTACTGTGTGATGCCCCAGTCCGGCCCTTCACCGCCTACTGCGTAGGGGCCCAGTCTGGCCCTGCAACGCCTACTGTGTGATGCCCAGTCCAGCCCTGCACCGCCAGTCCGGCCCTGCACCAACTACAGTGTGGGGGCCCAGTCTGGCCCTGCAACGCCTACTGTGTGATGCCCCAGTCCGGCCCTGCACCGCCAGTCCGGCCCTGCACCACCTACAGTGTGGGGGCCCAGTCCGGCCATGCAACGCCTACTGTGTGGGGGCCCATTCCGGCCCTGCAACGCCTATTGTGTGGGGGCCCAGCCCTGCAATGCCTACTGTGTGCGGGCCCAGTCCGGCCGGTTCGAAGTAGAGCAGTGAATCTGAGCAGCTATACCCTGTGTGTGTACTGTACTGTACCTTACTGTACCATACCGTACTGTACCATACCGTACCTTACTGTACTGTACTTTACTTTAACTTACTGTACCTTACTGTGCTGTACTGTAATGTACCTTACTGTACTGTACTGTACCCTACCGTACAGTACTTTACCTTACTGTACCTTACTGTACTGTACCCTACCGTACAGTACTTTACCTTACTGTACCTTACTGTACTGTACCTTACTGTGCTGTGCTGTACTGTACTTTACTGTACTGTACCATACTTTACTGTATTGTACCTTACTGTACTGTACTGCACCTTACTGTACTGTACTGCACCTTACTGTACTGTACGTTGCTGTACTCTACTGTACCTTACTGTACTGTACCTTACTGTACTGTACTTGACTGTACACTACTGTACCTTACTGTACTGTACCTTACTGTACTTAACTGTACTCTACTGTACTTTACTGTACTGTACTGTACTTTACTGTACACTACTGTACCTTACTGTACTGTACCTTAGTGTACAGTACCTTACTGTACTGTACCTTACTGTACTGTACTTGACTGTACACTACTGTACCTTACTGTACTGTACTCTACTGTACTTTACTGTACACTACTGTACCTTAGTGTACTGTACCTTACTGTACTGTACTTTACTGTACTCTACTGTACCTTACTGTAATGTACTCTACTGTACCGTACTGTATTGTACTTTACTGTACTCTACTGTACTGTACCTTACTGTACTGTACTCTACTGTACCTGACTGTACCTTACTATACCAGTGATGTTAATAGGTTTTTAATGTAATGAGTCCCGGGACCCAAGAGGGGTCTTTCGGATGAGTCCCAGGGATATTTTATGGGTCCCACAAAAATTCAACGCGTCATGTCATTTTTGACAAAGTGCAGCATTTAACTTGAATTGGTTATTATATGGTTATGTTCATGTTACGTAGAAATGTGTATGAAAGAAATTAACCACAATTCCAAATCTTACAATTTGGAATTGTAAGATTATTTTATCGAAAAATAAAAACATATATTTTCTTTATTTTTCAAAAGTTTTTCCCCCAAAAAAGGTTTTAATCGTTCAAAACGTTATAAGCGTTAATGTTTTCCATATGTGAGAGGACCGTGTGTGTGTGTGTGTGTGTGTGTGTGTGTGTGTGTGTGTGTGTGTGTGTGTGTGTGTGTGTGTGTGTGTGTGTGTGTGTGTGTGTCGGAGACGAGTGCATGCCTGTGTTGTGCATTAACATGCATGCGGCGCTAGTCAGGTCCGCGGACTACTGATTGAGAAACACTGCTGGAACGGGCTGATGCGAGCGTCATAGCAGTGCGCGAATGCGCGTTGACTTGCCTGACTGTATCAACTCTATGGACTGGATGCTTTTGTTTACCTCCTGCCTCTGCATGCATGCTTGACACGAAAAGCTCGCTTGTTAATGGCAGCGTCGCCGTCGTGTGCGATGATCGCAAAATACACGTTAATGCGACACCACCGTGGACGCGGTCGGGGAGAGAGCGAGGCAGACACTGCTCCACATTTAATACACTAACACTAGCCTTAGCTACACTAGCCTGGGGTGCGCTAGCCTGAGCGCCCCCACTACGTTCCATGGACTCTGTAAAACTCCGCTTCTAGTCTCTAAAGAACAGACTCCATGCTAACGCAAGGAAGAGCAATTATTTATTATAAATATTATCAGGGCTTTGATGCAAGTTCTGATGGGTGCAGCTGCATAAAGTGTTGCTTGCTTGTTGTGTCGCTGCAGTGTAGAGACGTCATATTTCAGCGCTGTGCCTTGCACACGTTCTGTGGGGGAACCCTTTTCGGTGTATCACCAAACATGCTGTGCCACTATGGTCAGAGAGCGGCCCGGTGCTACGCTAAAACTCAGGCACCCATTGAATTCTGTGACCATCTACGGTCGCCCAAAATGGCATCGGTGGACGATAGAACGCACTGTCGTTAGTTCTATCGTCTGTTTTAAGACCTTCTACGCGGATTTCATTTGTGTTATAGCATTAAGTAGCATGCCTTCACCCATGAACAATGGTGGCGTCTGGACTTTTTAAAATATATTTTTTTCGCGACGTGGTAAATTATTTTAACGTGGATGCGTCCATGGGACCCAAGGACACTGACGTGAATGCGTCTTTAGGCAACGTGAATGCGTCAGAGACGCGTGACGCGCACGTATTGACGTCACTGCTATACTGTACTTTAATGTATTCTACTGTACTTTACTGTAACCTTACTGTACTGTACTGAACCTTACTGTACCTTACTGCACTGTAATTTACTGTACTCTACTGTACCTTACTCTACTGTACCTTACTCTACTGTACCTAACTGTGTACTGTACCTTACTGTACTGTACTTTACTGTTCTCTACTGTACCTTACTGTACTGTGCCTTAATGTACTTTACTGTACTCGACTGTACCTTACTGTACTTTATTGTACTTTAATGTACTCTACTGTACCTTACTGTACTGTACTTTACTGTACTCTACTGTACCTTACTGTACTTTACTGTCCCTTACTGTACTGTACTGTACTGTACATATTCTGTGTTCTAGATCTATGTTTTTTATTCTGTATTCTTTATCTATGAATTCTATATGTTCTAGATCTATGTTTTTGATTCTGTGTTTTATATATATATGAATTCTGTGTTCTAGATCTATGTTTTTGATTCTGTGTTGAATTTTATATGTTCTAGATCTATGTTTTTGATTCTGTTCTATATCTATGAATTCTGTGTTTTAGATCTATGTTTTTGATTCTGTGTTCTATATCTATGAATTCTGTGTTCTAGATCTATGTTTTTGATTCCATAGTGTTCTATGTGTTCTAGATCTATGTTTTTGATTCTGTGTTCTATATCTATGAATTCTAGGTGTTCTAGATCTATGTTTTTGATTCTGTGTTCTATATCTATGAATTCTGTGTTCTAGATCTATGTTTTTGATTCTATAGTGTTCTAGATCTCTCTCTCTCTCTCTCTCTCTCTCTCTCTCTCTCCCCCCATCTGACCCCCCTTCCCTCTTGAAACCCGATACTTTTGTGATGATAATGACACTTAACTCTACAGAGGATTGCGCAATAGGTATTGCGAAATAAGCATACAAACACAAACTGTACGGTAAATATGCATTTTGAAAAGATGACACTAAGTGGATTACGTTCAGCATAGCATGCAGTATATATTTCTGTAATAATGGTGACTTCCAACACGACCGAATGTTGGGAATAGCCGAACAAAATCAGTATTTAGCCGTTGTGAGTTGGTGTGGCTAAGATAAGATAAGATGAAACATTAAGGATAAGCATAGCGTGTATAGTTCTTTGTTAACATTTCTTCGAAATATCCTGAACGCAAATGTTTCATCGTAGAGACACACCACACATAAGACTTTGAAGATTACAAATAATCTCAAACAAACATCGATCTGCAGTTCTTTATTTTACGACACAGCAAACCTAATGCAAAACAAGTCAATGGGAATGCATTGGTCAAGGTCCTAGGAGATACTATTACTCTCTAGTGCAAATGTAGGAATGTTACCTTGTAAGACCATCAGAGAGAAATGTCCAAAAGAAATCTTTAAGAATATAGGGACCCCTACTGGTCACAAGAAACCTTGCAACCTCATCCATTCCTCAAGTGGAAACAACAGACTGGGGGTTATGGCAAATAATAATAATAATAATAATAATATATATATATAACTTTGTCCCCACAAACCTGCTATACGTGTGTGATGTACATCATGTTGATTCCGTAAACACAAGAGGCATGTTACTCACACATGGAGCACGGTGGAGAGCCGGTCTCCTATGAGGAGAGAAGCAGTCACATAATCAAATCTCGTGTAATATCCAAATTAGTTATGATTTGGGAGACAAACCACACATGTTGAAACACGAGGACCGGTTAAATCAATCATGTATCAAAATAAAAAAACAATGTTAAAATAGGGGTAAGTGCTGCAAACAGTATAAAATAACTGTGCTGCATTCATCCTGACCAGGCAGCTATGATTAGTATTACACCAGCTTAATATTGTTAATGTACACTGAGCCAATTAAAATAAATATAGCAACCATTTCAGTAATGATATAGAATCACTGTCACCTTCCAGGTCATAATCTTCATCAAGGAGGTAACGTTTTCCCCCGTTTGTCTGTTGTCTGTTAGCAGGATAACAAGCAGTTTGTAAACAGATTGTAAACCTCAATGGTGGAAAGGTTGGTTCTGGTCTAAGGATGAACTGATAAACTTGTCATGCTGATTGGCCAAAAGGGGGGGCATGACCTGTCCCAAAAAGCTTCTGAACAGAAAACAGACTATCATAACAGAACACAAAACGTTGTGCTTGATTGAAAGTTTATCATGGCCCCATAAAGAACTGATGAACATGTTTCACTGTTTCATTATTCAACCTCCAGACTGAGGCCTCTGGCACACAGTGGCAGAACCCCATAGGTACTAGACTACTGCATCATGAAGTTAGAGACAAGATGTTGTTGTTGTCAATGAAGGAGACAAATCAGTTTCCATTCTTGAAATGGCCTGTACCTTTGATTCTAGCTTAGAGGAAGCCTTTATGACCAAAGTCATTAAATACCATCCGCTCCTACGAACCATCACAGAGCTAGGCTATAGGTGCAATCTATTTGTGTTCATCTTCGGCAGCCTTGGACATGTACATAGGTTGGTTGTAAGAGGCTTCCAACAACTTGGGATGCCAAAAAAAGCAGCTAAACGGCTTGCAAAGTTCTGTGCGATCTCTTCTACTATCGGTAGTCGCCAAATATGGCGAAGGCGTTGTTACGTGTACCCTTGAATGGTGTGTGATTATTGGATATTTGTCCAGGATTTGCTGACTGTACATTATTTACAGCACCTTGTAATATTTGTGTCCTTGTACTTGTATCTCTTATGTGGACATAAATAAATGATTGAAATGTGTGTGTGTGTGTGTGTGTGTGTGTGTGTGTGTGTGTGTGTGTGTGTGTGTGTGTGTGTGTGTGTGTGTGTGTGTGTGTGTGTGTGTGTGTGTGTGTGTGTGAGAGAGACACACACATAGTGCTAACATGTTTATACTTAATTCCCATTGAAAAGCTTTGACAGAATCCACAGGTAGAATTAAACTTTGGTTGACCATGCCCTAAGGTCTAAGGAACAAACAATAATCAATTTAATTCAAAAGCTCACCGTGCCTGGAGTGTCCTTGGAACTGTGACGCAGGAATTCTTCAACTATGGCTTGGATTGGCTTTGTCCCATTTTCTCGTATCCACTGTACCCTATAGATGGAGGTCTGCAAAATGTATCGGCCGAACTTATGTTGTTTTTCAGCCACTCTGACATTTGCAGGACTTGCTCTTCAGTTACATCTGATTCTGTGATGAGCAGAGAAAAGAATACATTCTCACATAGAAAATAGTGGTAGATGAAGACATCCGAGTTTACAATGTAGATCTTTGTTACAATCTGTACTCTACTTTGCAATCTTTGTTGCAAAGAGCATACAGTCATCCACTTCGAAATGCAAGTGAGTTGAATACTACATTGTATTGACACCTTGATCTTGCTGTACCTGGCAGGATGACTCGGGTCTCTTGTGGTGAATTCAACTGCCTGCCCTAGCGCTGTCGGCACCTTTTCCAGACATTGTGGAGGTGCTCATCCAGATACCCTGATGCTGGTTTATGACTCCTCCCCGGGGTGAACCATTCATGTTAAAGTAAAGGAAATAAGCAGAAAGGAACACACACACATTAGGAAACAACAGGCAGCAACACCAAGTTGACAATGTGTGTTCATAATTTGCTTTGTGCATTATATAGGATATAGTGTATAGTAGTTAGTCTAGCTCAGCTAGACAATCCACCATGTAAAACAAGGTGGGGATATATACTGCAGTTAGTTAGCGGCATTAGTATATAGTCTGGCTAAGTCAGGCTATATAGTAGTAGCTTTACTTACATAGCATGTGCCCTGACAGTCCCTCAGGCATGGAAATTGATCCACTATCGATAATGCCAGGGTTGCATTCATAGCTGAAGTTGGACTTACTGTAGACAATAGATATATAAATGCTACTAAACAACCTAAACTATTAATTTAATACAGTCCTTACAAAATATTTTATGTAAAAGCTTTTTGAAATGGATTGCTTGGATGGAACCCTACAGTATGTGGTTCACATAAGTGAAAATGTACCTACCACTAGTTAAAAAATGGCTTACCCGTAATTGCCGGACTATAAGCCGCGGCTTTTTTCCCATGTTTTGAACCCTGCGACTTATACAAAGGTGCGGCTTATATAGAGATTTTTACAGCTAACAGCCAGTTAGTTAGTTTTACAATGGTCTTTAACAAGGATTTATATATAGATTTTTACAGCTAACGGTGCTCTAGCGGGAAGCAGGAAGGACACCTGCGGCTTATAGTCAGGTGCGGCTTATATATTTAAGCATTTGTTTTTTGTTCTAAATTTAGCTGGTGCGGCTTATATTCAGGTGCGGCTTATAGTCCAGCAATTACGGTAATCTTGATTGAGAATACTCACTTCTCTCCGAAGCGCTCCTCCATCAGGTGGGCATACAGTATATGGACCATTGATGTAGAGATTGATCAGGAGAGCTTCTTCTGCAGACCACGAAACAAACATTTCCCATCATCTATTTTGCTGAAGATCTAACAGATATTTTTAATAAAAAAGAGAAGGCAAAATAAATTAAAACTACAGAACATTAATTTCAAAATGTAGACTAGACCACCCTCCCCTCTCTACAGTCAATGAAGCAAGGCTGCAAAGCTGCTCGCACAGACAAAGTGAACTTACGAATGTTGCTCCATCTTCCACCAAAGCTCTTTGCTGGTCTGTAGGCAATACTGGTTGTGGTGAGTCTGCCTTCTGGTGCTGGTATGGGCTGCAGCAAAATAGTAGGCTCTGGTGTGGGGCTAGAAAGTATAAAAGTATGAAAAGAAAATTATTAGCACCAGGGTCAGAGCTACATTGTTTAAATGATTAAAATAAATTACACAAAACACTGCATACACTTACTATACAGTATAGTTTACCCTGTAATCCAGTGGTTCTCAATGTGTGGGTCAGGACCCCCAGGGGATCTACAAGCTCACAACACCAGTTTGCGGTTGAACTTCTGAGCTTGTAGATCTGCCACTTTCACAATAATTACCAATGGAACCGAATAAAACAGTCCATGTGCTTGTCTGGGTTTGGGGGTCCCCAATTCAAATATAATATTTTTAGGGGGTCATCAATTCAAATGTGATTATTTTGTTGGGGTCCCCAGTTCAAAGTGGGGTCACAGTTGCCTGAAAAGGTTGAGAACCTCTGCTGTGATCCATGTTTAAAATGCATGTGACATGGCTTAGACCAGAAGTTAACTACAGGCCCCAGTTTCCTGATAAGTAATGAAAGGAGCAATTCCCAGTTTTGAGGAAAAAAAGGGAAAAAAAATCCTTTATCCCCAAATACCTTAACTAATAACTACAATTTGAAACACACATAACACATTTTGTCTCTTTAGACCTACTCTGGTGTACCTCAAGCAGGTGTCGTTGAAATTTCAGCAGTGGCCCAAGGAGATATGAGGGATGCCAAGCTTTCCCCATCCAGGAGAAAGAAGCACTCTGTGTCAATCCGTTGCTCTGCAAAATATTGTTTTAACAGAGACACAAACTGTTTTAACAAGCTGTTTTTAAAGGCTGTCTGTTTCAAAGGGATAATGTGGTTATCTAATATGAGATAAATGCCAACAACAGTCACGTGTACTACTGTACATTCCACGTGTACTAGTGTACATTCAGTAAAATGCCTATTACAGTAGTACATACCTTCAAAAGACGTGACCCACTCAGTCAGATTCCATGTAGGCTATATAATATGGTTATCTTTGACAAACTCATCCAACTTTAGGAAAAGAAGTAAGGAACAGACAAATATTTAGGGCAACATATGATGGTGTGTGAGTGTGCACAAATTGTTAGCCATTTCTCACTAGTTTTGACACAAACCAAACTATAGCTAGCTAACAAATAATTCACTTGTTGCCACTATTAGATAAATTATTAAAGATAAATATGGATCTCTAAATCCATAGTTAAAATAAGACAAAGAGACCAAAGGACGTATATCTTAGATTGCTGTATTGAGGAGAGACAGACAAAGAGACAAACAGTTCTAAATCTCTCCCCACCCTAACGGCAGGACAGAGGATTCTCTCTCTCCTCCAAGATGGAGGAAAACATGTATATAAAGACATACAGTTTATGACAGTAAGAAGCGTGGAACTTATTCATTCGTTCCCATATCATAACAAGGAAGTAGTAGGAACTCATTGATTCGTTCCTATATCATAACAAGGAAGACAGTGAGAAAGGGACACGTAGTGTTGGTAATTTTCCACACTCGTGACTTATATCATAGTATCACAGTATATCAAAACATGATTACATTCAGGGCAGCCAAAGTTAAGTTACTATGACCCGTAATCTATTTAGCCTGAGCTCTACAGTATCCACAAAATGTGGTCTCTATACTGTGAGTTCAGTTCATAATATATAACCTTATATGGTCATATGAGCGTCATACACAAACCAGAATTATGTATCATAATTCTTATCAATCTATCCTTTTAATTTTTGTATGAGGTTCATATGACCTCCATATTAAACATTTTATCAGGGTAATAATAATAATAATATGAAGACTTTAATAATATTTATAAATTCAAATCTTTCAAAAAGGAACTGTAATAAATCCTTAAAGTTAAAAGAAATGTGACACATCATTCATCGTTTCTTACAGATGAATGAAGACAGAATTAAAATTGAATAAACAGATAAAAATAAAGAATAAAGAATGAAAAATGAAAACCTGTAATAAAAGATTAATTAAAAAAAGTCCATAAGTCCAGTGATCGGATGACGATGACGATGATGATGATGAGGGTGATGATGATGACGTGGTGATGTTGACGTTGACGTTGGGGCATTGTAGAGACGTGAGGGAGGAGGACGCAGGATGCAGTTGATGTGGGGTCGTTCTTCTGGGTCTCTCAGGTGATTCCTAGGGGGGACGAAGACTTGGCCAGTTTACTGTTTCAACAACAATTTAGTTCATCATGATAGTGTTTGTACTACACATGGCATCAACAACAGTGCAGAATTCTCACCGACAAGGCACGATTTTTACATCGTGCCGCTGCGGTTGATTGGCTCGTGCACTGGTCTGGCCGGACCTCAGGTCGTGGTTCGTCTGCACCCCATCTCCGTCGTGGTGATTTTCAGTTGACCCGATTCCTCCTTCCCCACACTGCAGTCCTCTCTCCGTCACCGTCAGCCCATGTAACAGAAACATTTCAAATTAAGTTTCAAATAAATCTTAAATCAATGAAAAACCAAATTAAATAAATTGAAATCAAATCAAAATTAAAATATATTATGGATCTCTAAATCCATAGTTAAAATAAGACAAAGAGCCAAAGGACGTATCTTTAGATTGTTGTATTGAAGAGAGACAGACAAGGTAGACAAAGCAGTGGGCTGCCATAGTGGTAGCTTTCTAATCTCTCTCCCCAACCATAGCGGTCAGGACAGAGGATTCTCTCTCCCCCAAAATGGAAGTTTAACATGTATATAAAGAGTACAGTTATGACAGTAAGAAGTCGTGGAACGTATTCATTTGTTCCCATATCATAACAAGGAAGTAGTAGGAACTCATTGATTCGTTCCTATATCATAACAAGGAAGTAACAGGAAGAAAGGGACACGTAGTGTTGGTAATTTTCCACCACTCGTGACTTATATCAGAGGAAGACAGTGAGTCTGGTGACATACAGATACAGTATAAACCAAAACATGATTCTATTCAGGGCATTCAAAGTTATTATGACCTTTAATCAGTTTGCCTGAACCTACAGTATGCGACCAAATTGTGGTCTCTTATATACTGTACGTTCAGTTCATATTATGCCTTTATATGGTCATATGAGACTCATACACCAATAACATAATTATGTATCATAATTTATCCTAACAGCCACACTGTTCCAACTTGCTAATTTAGCTAGATATGTATTTGACACACCAAGGTTAAGCTTTATTTATGCTCCATTGCACAATGTATTTGGTACCCGAAAATAGCAGATCTACAAGCTCACAAAGTTTACAATAATAACGTGGTGTAACTCTGGGTAAACAGCTGGCCAGCTATGGCCAAAGTTAGCAAGTTGAGTTAGCTAATGCCAATATCCACCCTTTGTGGTTTGTGTGAACAATGCTAAGAGAAATATTAAATAACAGAAAATGCATTATCTTATTGGTTATTATCTTTTATTAATGTCAAAAGCAGGTCCTTACTGTACCATTTCACCATTAAATGGCAGCCATGTCCAAATCACTGGTTCATCTCCTCCTGTCATTAGCTGCTGTCCAGTGGTAGTGAATGAAAAGGCGGGAACAATAAATAAATACATTAAAAAAAAGGTGAAAAGAGCGGCAAATTTTGAGGGCTGCCCTCAGTACGCCCGTTTAGGCCCATAGTTCTACCTTTGGGCCTTTTTGTGTGGGCAGCCCACATCATTTGCCGCTCTTTTCACACACGTGGGCTGCCCACAGTACGCCCATGGTTAGCCCATGATGAGTCAACAGCTGTGGGCCTCATTTGGGCAATCCCACTATGTGTAGGTACCGTTAAGTGCGGGCTGGCATTGCCCTCACTGCCCACACATAGCCTGCAGAGGCCCATCGGGGCTTGCTTGGCCTCGTCAGATTCCCCTGTTTAATCACAAGGTGGCGCTGCAAGTCAACAAGTAAAGACAGCCTGCACTGGAACGCAATAGTACTTAGGACTGCAGCGGCGTCAGTTCCGAAAAAGCTAAGGTATGGCAACATGACAGACACCAGTCATGTTTCCATACCTTAGCAACAGGCACGATTACAGTACATTTTATTATTTCCCCCTGTAGCCAAGGTATGGCAGCTGCCATAGCTTACCACCCATACCCAATAGACCTTTTGTCAGCCTTGATTGGTCCCTGAGACTCCCTGACTGGCCAACCAGAAAAAACATTCACTTTTTGCTATCGGGGGTGGAGTTTGTGCAGTGGAGAATGTTGCTTCAGCCTTTCAAAAACTGTCCGCAGTGCGGAGCACGGCAATCGCCTGGTACGGCCGCGGCAGTAGGGGGCGATCTCGCTCATCATAATGAATAAGCTTCAACAAACTAGTTCACATGGACCTTATCAATGGTCTAACTAGTTACGATTGGGTACATCTATCTATAAATGCGACAAATCTCTGTCTGTCTGTCTGTCTGTTTGTTTGTAATCCGCGTATCTCGAGAACCGTTCGTCCCACAGGCTTCAGATTCGGCACGCGCGTTCCCCGCTGCGGCGCGGAGTGCAGTGCCGGGCCTCTGCCCGACTCGGCATGCAGTTTTCCCGAAGCGGCGCGAAACGTTCGGAATCTCCTTATGCGGAGCTGATTGTTAACATCAGGCTGTTCCTGAGGAAATCGGCACAATCGCTGACTCATTGTGACATCACTTCATAAAAGGCTCTGACATCACGTACGCCAGGAGTCAACAAAAAATCTCTGTGAATGTGTATGTATGTATGTGAATCTCGAGAACCGTTCTTCCCACCGGCACGCGCGTTCTCCAGATATGGGCATAAAATGAATCCCCGAATGCGGAGCTGATGTCTGACATCAGAGTTTTCCGCAACCGGTACTGTGTGTGCAGAGATCTCCATATATTGGGGTTTGCATTAAAGGGTGGGGACAAAGGCTAACAGAAGGCAAACAGATGGTCAAAACGGGTCCTATGACAACATGACAACAGGTATATTGGGGTTTGCATTAAAGGGTGGGGACAAAGGCTAACAGAAGGCAAACAGATGGTCAAAACGGGTCCTATGACAACAGGTATATTGGGGTTTGCATTAAAGGGTGGGGACAAAGGCTAACAGATGGTCAAAACGGGTCCTATGACAACAGGTATATTTGGGTTTGCATTAAAGGGTGGGGCAGGCATAAAATGGACGCAAATAGACAGATATCTCCATATATGGGCATATGGGCATAAAATGGACCCAGAACTATATCTGCAGTGATCTCCATATATGGACATAAAATGGACGCCGACAGACAGACAGATACAGATATCTCCATATATGGGCATAAATGGACACAGGCAAACAGATGGTCAAAACGGGTCCTATGACAACAGGTATAATGGGGTTTGCATTAAAGGGCGGGGCATTGGACCCAGAACTATATCTGCAGTGATCTCCATATATGGACATAAAATGGACGCCGACAGACAGACAGATACAGATATCTCCATATATGGGCATAAATGGACACAGGCAAACAGATGGTCAAAACGGGTCCTATGACAACAGGTATAATGGGGTTTGCATTAAAGGGCGGGGCATTCATTCTCTATTTACATCGTTCCCGAGTTGGCCAGGTCGCCGACTAGACGCTGGGCCGCCCGAAGGGCGGCCCAGCTTCTAGTATCTATCTATAAATGCGACAAATCTCTGTCTGTCTGTTTGTTTGTAATCCGCGTATCTCGAGAACCGTTCGTCCCACCGGCTTCAGATTCGGCACGCGCGTTCCCCGCTGCGGCGCGGAGTGCAGTGCCGGGCCTCGGCCCGACTCGGCATGCGGTTTTCCCGAAGCGGCGCGAAACGTTCGGAATCTCCTTATGCGGAGCTGATTGTTAACATCAGGCTGTTCCTGAGGAAATCGGCACAATCGCTGACTCATTGTGACATCACTTCATAAAAGGCTCTGACATCACGTACGCCAGGAGTCAACAAAAAATCTCTGTGAATGTGTATGTATGTATGTGAATCTCGAGAACCGTTCTTCCCACCGGCACGCGCGTTCTCCAGATATGGGCATAAAATGAATCCCCGAATGCGGAGCTGATGTCTGACATCAGAGTTTTCCGCAACCGGTACTGTGTGTGCAGAGATCTCCATATATTGGGGTTTGCATTAAAGGGTGGGGACAAAGGCTAACAGAAGGCAAACAGATGGTCAAAACGGGTCCTATGACAACATGACAACAGGTATATTGGGGTTTGCATTAAAGGGTGGGGACAAAGGCTAACAGAAGGCAAACAGATGGTCAAAACGGGTCCTATGACAACAGGTATATTGGGGTTTGCATTAAAGGGTGGGGACAAAGGCTAACAGATGGTCAAAACGGGTCCTATGACAACAGACATCACTTCATAAAAGGCTCTGACATCACGTACGCCAGGAGTCAACAAAAAATCTCTGTGAATGTGTATGTATGTATGTGAATCTCGAGAACCGTTCTTCCCACCGCCACGCGCGTTCTCCAGATATGGGCATAAAATGAATCCCCGAATGCGGAGCTGATGTCTGACATCAGAGTTTTCCGCAACCGGTACTGTGTGTGCAGAGATCTCTATATATTGGGGTTTGCATTAAAGGGTGGGGACAAAGGCTAACAGAAGGCAAACAGATGGTCAAAACGGGTCCTATGACAACATGACAACAGGTATATTGGGGTTTGCATTAAAGGGTGGGGACAAAGGCTAACAGAAGGCAAACAGATGGTCAAAACGGGTCCTATGACAACAGGTATATTGGGGTTTGCATTAAAGGGTGGGGACAAAGGCTAACAGATGGTCAAAACGGGTCCTATGACAACAGGTATATTGGGGTTTGCATTAAAGGGTGGGGCAGGCATAAAATGGACGCAAATAGAGAGATATCTCCATATATGGGCATATGGGCATAAAATGGACCCAGAACTATATCTGCAGTGATCTCCATATATGGACATAAAATGGACGCCGACAGACAGACAGATACAGATATCTCCATATATGGGCATAAATGGACACAGGCAAACAGATGGTCAAAACGGGTCCTATGACAACAGGTATAATGGGGTTTGCATTAAAGGGCGGGGCATTGGACCCAGAACTATATCTGCAGTGATCTCCATATATGGACATAAAATGGACGCCGACAGACAGACAGATACAGATATCTCCATATATGGGCATAAATGGACACAGGCAAACAGATGGTCAAAACGGGTCCTATGACAACAGGTATAATGGGGTTTGCATTAAAGGGCGGGGCATTCATTCTCTATTTACATCGTTCCCGAGTTGGCCAGGTCGCCGACTAGACGCTGGGCCGCCCGAAGGGCGGCCCAGCTTCTAGTATTTTAAATGGGCAGAATTACGTGTATGTGAGGAGAACAGATTATAGTTCTCCTCTTCCTACCCAAGATTCAATGCGCTTTCTATTGCTATTTCTATTCTCTCTCTGATCCAGAGGATTAAACTAATTAAAACATATATTTTTGGGGGGAAACTACTGTTTTGCTATGTAATTACTGTACCCTTTTCTTCCCTTTTTATTAATATCACGTAGATGTTTTTTTTTTGGTACTTTATATAGCTGTAATGAGGCTATGAACAAAAAAAAATCCCATCCACTTCCACTATAAAAGAATCTGCAATAGTGATTCTGTCCCACTGGGATTAAACACATTAAAACATATATTTTCGGGGAAACCCCCTGTTTTGCAATGTAACTACTGTACTTTTGTCTTCCCTTTTTATTAATATCACCTAGATGTTTTTCCTTTGGTACTTTATATAGCTGTAATGAGGCTATGAAAACATAAAAAAATCCCATTCACTGCCACTATAAAAACAATCTGCCCAGTGAAAATGTCCCATCATAGTAACAGGGCAGAATGGGGCGGGATTTGCAAACTAGTCTATTGACACCTCTGTAGGACTGGACTCACAGTCACAGGGGGGAAACAAAACATATAACAGGGAAGCAACAGGCAGAAAAACCTTTCAACAGGGAATTTGCTCCTACTGTTATAAGTTAGCAGTGTGCAATACATTTATTACGAGCCTAGTTGTTAGTGGTTAGCCTACGCCGTTTTTTTTTTGTGTAGAATTGTTGTAGCCTACACACCTTTACAGCAGTCATGCACGTAGGCTACACTGTTTCGACCGTGGCCATTCATTTCATGGTCGCCCTTTTCCAGAAATATTTTGCGCATGAAGCATAACGAGTTTGCTTATCACCACATAAGCGTGGGGTAGGCCTACGTGGTTCAAAGTAGCTAGTAGCCTACAAGATACACTACACCTCAAAGATACCCATGTACCTGACAAACTACTTCCTAAAGGTCAACGATGTCCACGATCACAACACCAGAGGCAGCTCCACTAATCATGTTCAACTTAGATTTAACACTTACTAGGATCTCCTTTTAGTTTTAGTTGACCTTCTACCAGTGATTAATTGTGCTGCTATGAAACTGTACTTTTTCCTATTGCAAACTTATGATACATTCTTCAATCAATCAATCAATCAATCAATCAATCAATCAATCAATCAATCAGCCTTCGTTTCTCTGTAACAGGCCCACCTTATTAAGAAACATGTATCCCGTGGACCACCTGCCAGCTCTGGATTCCAGTGAGCTGACCTCAGCCTCTCGAGCAATATCTGTCTACTTTGCAAATGCAATCTGTATTGTACTGTTGTTCTGTAAGGTACCAGAACATGTTCTATTGCTCCAACTTCAGTTTACTTTATTTTATATTAGGCCTACAGTAGATGACAATTGGGCCAAATATGCATGCAACTTGTTGCAAAAATGTATCTTCAAAGTTTAATGAAATTCTATTCAAATGCAAGGCAGTACTACCCATCTGAGCATCTCCACAATCAATGCTTCATGTTTTTGGCTGCTCAGGTGGAGGTAACAGGACATAATGTCAGCAGGTTGCTGCTGTTTGAAGATGACCAGCTTGACTGTATTCTCCCAGCACTAAATACACATTAGGTCAGGAGGACTACAAGCATACGCAGACACGCAGCGGCACACATGCACATGCAGAGCACACACAAACTCACTATTTATATTTTCTTCTGCCTTCAGTACAGTGGTGGCCCTGTATCTAAATGGGAAGTGGTGGTCGGTAGATGATGTTTTGAGAACAACCAGCAAATCCAGGAACGGCCTTGTCTTGATAAGTGTAAGTGTTGTGTAAAAGCATGTGTTCATTAAATGCATTTATCTCTTGGTGTGCTCCCACCACCACAGCACTGCACACCACAGACATCTCTACAGCTGGTGTGAGGTGTTACAGTTTACAGTTTCAGTTTAGGCATTTAGCAGACACTTTTAATCCAAAGCGACTTACAATAAGCAGGTATAATAAGCAAATATGTCAGTACATCAACAACAATACAACAAATACATAGGAATGTCAATCTAGAAAATAATAATAATAACATAGGTAGACCACACACCAAGTGTAATTACTTATTTAAAAAATATATATATATAACTTTGCTTTTTTCCTCTTTTATTCATTTGCTACTTTGACTTACTGAACACTGTCTAGATTAGAACTATGTCTGACTGCCTGTGCCCTTACAAATTGTCAATGAAGTATTCAAGCAATCAATCAATCAATCATTAAGGTTCCACTTCTTGGTGTCCCAGGTGCAGTCTTTGATGGAGAGGGTGATTCTGTATCTGCTCAGCCAGGTGGTGGAGAAGCTTCCAGAGGAGGAGGCGCTGTTCCGCCCTCACCCCAGCAGAGAGCATGGTAAACTGCTGTGGAGTAATGGAGAGGCTGTGGGATTCTATTCACCATATTCCTGGCCATTCTATGGAGGCTGCCATTTTCCTTTTACAGAGGGCGCTGGAGCATTTTTCTTTGTGTGCTGCTTCATAAACATCTTTTCACTTCCTCCCAAGTAAGGAAGTGACATGGAATTGTCTTTTGCCAGATTTTGCCAAAGAAATAAGCCCAACAGAAGCAACTACAGTAGGCTATACTACTTTACATTCACATTTGAAAATAGCAGATCAGCAAGCTCACAATGTGTCACATTAGCCCCGTTTACATGCACGCATCTAATCGTATTAAAAACAAGATTTTAGATAAACCCGATCTAATTCTGCATGTATACACCTAAATAAACCCGATCAAATCCAACACGATTTAAATTCTGATCGGATGCAGAGGGGTGGTCTAGACTTTTTTACGACCCGATCAAAAGGAAAATCCTTCCATGTAAACACCTAACCCGATTAGAATGTGACATGTTCTTTCAGCGCAGACTTCCTGGCCATTTATTGTGGCACTTTTTGTGATGTTTCACCACATCTATTTAGTTTATAAACGCATTTTTTAATCAATCTATAAATGTGCAGACTATCTGTGTAGCCTGCCTACGTTAGTGTGCGTGTTTGCGTGCGCTCACGCGAGTCCCAACTAAGACTCCTGTCTCAATTGAGAAGAACCGTAGGCTAGAGATCTTCACAGGTCCAAAAAATGGTCCCGAAAACTAAATGGACCGTCAAATTTTGACCGATTCCGACCTGTTATGAAACAATAATCATATTACAAAACCAAACCTGAGTGGCCCCGTCTCGTCCGATTCCGTCCCGTTCCGACGTTCATTCTTTTTTTACAGACCGAAACCCGTGACATGTTGTCCCGAAATCCTTTTATTTCCAAGGTTCCGAGAGACCCGACCATTTAATCATTATTAAAATCCTCTTTTATGTAACTCATGATCACTGCAGCCCTGCAGCGTGCTGTTAACTGATTGACAGGCAGAAGAAGGCTGCCAAGGAATCTATAATAACCTATTAAGATCGAAACAAAAGTCAGGGATAAAGGAATACTTATAGGCTACTTTCTAACTACAGAGGTAAGTCATTTTCGGTTTGTTTGACATGTTTAACTTGTACGCGGTCGCGGGTGCCTTCTCATCAAAAAATAGCCGATCTACAAGCTCACAACGCGTCCTGGCAGCAGGCTACGCATTGATTGATTGATTGATTGAAGAATTTATTAGAAGTTTGCAATAGAAAAAAGTACAGTTTCATGACAGTACAAATCACTGGTACAAGGTCAACTAAAAGGAGATCCTAGAAAGCCGAGGCTTATTTCCACAGGAACCACACTTTAAGTATCTCATATAACATTGAAAGACAGACGGATAGAACATAGTACTTTATCTAGGATAATATCAGTTTCAAAAGCATAACATCAAATACAAAAGGCAGAATACAAAGAAAAAGGGGGGGGGCATGGGGGCTTAGTCTATTTACAAGTCACGGGTAGCTGCTGTCTGAAGGTGACTTTTCATACCAATTTTGAAGGAGGCTAGGGATTTGCTCTCCTTTAGGGCTTGTGGAAGGGCGTTCCACATGTTGATGGTATAGCAGGAGAACGAGTTAGCGCCTTGTTTAGTGTTAAATCTACGCTGATGATGATTAGTGGAGCTGCCTCTGGTGTTATGATCGTGAACATCCTTGACCTTTAAGAAGTAGTTTGTCAGGTACATGGGAATCTTGGAGGTGTAGTGTATCTTGTACACCAGGCCCATTGCAAGATGCTGTACTCTGTCAGCTACTTTGAGCCACCCCACGCTTTCGTGGTGATGCTCGGTAAGGTGGGTCAGAGGAGGGAGACCAAGCACAACCCTAATTAGTTTGTTTTGGGCTGTTTGGAGCTTTAGCTTTAAGGCAGCTGGGGCGTCGCGATACCAGACAAGGACTCCGTAATCAATGAGGGGCCCAATAAGAGCACCTCCTAGTGTCTTTCGGGATTTAATATTGATCAGTGGGGCAACTCTTTGCAAGAAGCGAATTCGTTGATTGACTTTATTGATTACCTTGGTGGTCATTTTTTCACTGGATAGGTTAGCCTCCAGGATGCAACCCAGGTAGCAGATGTGGTTTTTTCTTTCTATCACAGTGTCACCTACTTTAATTGTGAAGTTCTCAACTAGGCTAAGTTTCTGACTAGATCCAAAGAGGATACATTCAGTTTTGCCTAGGTGAATTGAGAGTCTGTTGTCATTGAGCCAGGTGCAGATCTTGTTAAGTTCACAGTTAAGGGCCTTTTCAACCTGCAAAATGTCTCTGCCTGAGACTAGGAGAGCCGAGTCATCCGCGAACAGAAACAGATTGCAGTCACAAGCAGATGACATGTCGTTTACGTATATTAAGAACAACAGTGGTCCTAGTATACTCCCTTGAGGTACTCCACAGTTTACTGGGAGGGGGGGGGACAGGGTTCCGTTGACTTCCACCATCTGTTCCCTCCCCACCAAGTAAGAGTGCATCCATCTCACTGCTGTGCTGTCAAGACCAATAGCTTTGAGTTTTTCGATCAGAATAGAATGATCGACGGTGTCAAATGCCTTCTGGAGGTCCAGCATGACCATGCCGCAATATTTGCCATCGTGAATTTCACGTTTGATGTAATCATTCAAATAGATGAGGCATGTATCTGTGGAATGGGACTCTCTGAAGCCAGACTGGAACTCGTAGATCAGTTTATTCTCTTCAAGATATTTAGCCACCTGTTCATAGACAATTTTTTCCATTACCTTGGAGATGGAACTAAGGATTGAGATTGGCCTGTAGTTGCCAGGGTCAAGTTTACTGCCTTTTTTGTGCAGGGGGGTTACCTTGGCTAATTTGAAGTCCTGGGGGACATAACCCTGCTTGATAGATAGATTAATAATATGGGTAATGATTGGGGCAACACGTTAAACTGATCCTAGACCAGCATTATCATCTCACTTACACAGCCATTCATTCATCTCGCGGCCTCACGGCTAACAGACCTGATCCTAGGTCAGCCTAAACACAGCACACACGAAACAGAACTCCAGTAGTTCGGTGAGAGAAAGAGAAAGATATTCTAGCGCGACTGGACGCTACGTCCTCTTTCATCTATCCTCCTGTGCGTCTTTGCCCAGGTGAGATTGATCTGGCCACTAACTAATTGTCTTCTTGCGATCATAAATAGCCTAAGAAACCACCAGCAAAACATCCTATAGACCTATTCTTCATCAGATAAATAATATTTAAAGGGGCCTGGGGTAAGTGGATATAGCTAAGAGAGTCAATTTTAAAAGTATTACAGACTTTTTGTTTATTATCGTGAATGCACTTGTCCATGAAGCCATATGTTCTATGGGCCGTCGCCCGTCGGGAGCAAATATGGATTGTGACGTGATGATGATGATGATGATGATTATAATGATAATATAGGCCTAATAGACCTACATACAGAACAATGCATATCCCCAATAATCTAATTAAAAGAGCATTGCAGCTTATTTTTTCACTTTGGTGGGGCTGTGTATTTGCTTAGGCTCCATTATTATTACTATTATTATTAATGGATACAGGGAAATGCGATATATTTAATCATTTGCGTCACAACACGATTTAAAAGTGGGCACATGTAAACACCAGATCGGATTGATCTCACCCCATGTATACACTTGATCCAATACCTTCAATCGGGTTTATTTAGATCAGATTGGAATGAGGCTGTCATGTATACACAGCTATTGTGACACATTGTGAGCTTGTATATTTGCTATTTAAAAAATATTGAGGGAAAACATTTTTTTGAATATTTTTGAAACATTTTAACAACATAAATCTGTGTGGAGGTCCCTGGCACCACATATTTTCAGATGGGGGTCTGCGACTGTGGACAAATATGTAATCTGGAGTCCTTGATATGAAAAGATTTGGGAACCACTGGTTTAAAAAAATATTAGAAAGTAAGCCCAATAAGCAACTATTTTTTTAGAGACACAAATTGCTTATTATAAGCAGACATGGCAACCCAGGTACATTCAGAGCCCAGAGCCTAGAACGCCAACTACTGACACTTTGATGCAAGGACAACAGGAAACCAAATTATGTTTTTCAGGCCAGCTTTTTCAGCCTCCGCCTCTTTCAGGATATGAACAGGAAGCCAGGGGTGGGGCCAGGAATGACGTGAATACCATCAAACTGAAAGGTAAGAGGGAGAAGAACGAGGAAGGAAAGGTGGTGGAGGAGGAGAAAGGGATACATATAGTGATGGAGGACACGCGACCTGGCGTTTGCCAACGGGTCTGAGGCGTTAAGCTAAATGCAGAATAGGCCCAAATTTAGAGTCAACATTTTTGACTCAAATATTTTCTTCTGGGGGTCCCTGGAACAAAATATTTTGAGATGGGGGTCCGGTGACCAAATACTGTACATATCATTTTGGGGGTCCTTGACATGGCCAAATAAATATAATTTTGGGGTTCCTTACCACCGATATAGGCTGATTAAAATTTTCTGAAACAAATTATGTTGCTATATCAGTGGTTCTCAAACTTAGTCATGTCAAGGACCCCTTAAATGATTGTATATGAATATGAAGTATTTGGCTGCGGACCCCCATCTCAAAATATTTTGTTCCAGGGACCCACAGAAGCAAATATTTGAGTTAAGCCCTAAACTAGATGCAGAATCTATTCTGCATCTAGTTTAGGGCCTCAGACCCGTTGGCAAAAACGAGCACGCGGAGGACACAGACCACTCTACAAAACAATCTAGGGTAAAACTAAGTCACACAGTGGCTGCCTTTGTATAGCGGTGAGAGAATATTGGGACCCACACGTAGTTGCAAGTTAAGATTACGATTAAGGCCAAGATATAGCTTAGCTACTGTACAATGTGGAAAATCAAGACCATAGAACCTCTGTTGCATTCAAATATAATCTGGAGTCTCTTGTCTTTACTCATAACAGCCATAACCTATTCAGAGGTCTTTGTGTACGCGCACAGAGACATATATTCCCTGCCTTCTAAATAAATCTCTAGGCACACATACCTTACTTACCTTAGCATGTTTTCTGCATGTGTGCTACAGGTAAATGCGGAAAACACATTCTACCCAACAGGGCTTCTACTCTGTTTTTCATGTTATTTATGATGAGAGCAGGGATGACATGCAGTAAAATACCTCAAGTCAGACTCGAACCAAGGTCAGCTGCAGGGGGCGCCTCTCACCATCTCCTTTATCCCAACTCTATAACCTAGGACAACTGTTACCTTGCACTACTGGAACAAAAGTTGTACTGACTCTGACCTCTAACATACTTTTCCCTGTGAGGGTTGCTGTGGCGTCTTGCTGTGGCTCCCTTTATTGCTTAAAAAAGGGGAAAAAATATATATATATTCTTGATTTATTTGCACTGACTTTGGTCACTTTTTTCTGTCCCTGCACTATTGGGTTGTGTTGGTTGTACTGTGTACTATAATTGCTGTGTTGATATGGCGGTGTGATACTTGTGTTGCATTGACTAGCATTGACTGTTATGTGCACTTTTTTGTTTGGCACTGTCTGTTAAGTTGTGCTTTGAGTATAGCTTGTGTGTGTGTGTGTGTGTGTGTGTGTGTGTGTGTGTGTGTGTGTGTGTGTGTGTGTGTGTGTGTGTGTGTGTGTGTGTGTGTGTGTGTGTGTGTGTGTGTGTGTGTGTGTGTGTGTGTGTGTGTGTGTGTGTGACGTGTCACTTATGTGCGTTGAATGTTTCATGGTCACTTTATGTATATATTCTTCCTTTCTTTTTTTTTTGCAATAGCTTTTCGACACTTTATGTTTATATTCTTTTTTTTGTGCTTGCTCTTGGACTGTACACTACAGTACTCTTTTTCCTACTTCTTTGTAACTTGTAAACTTAAACTGCTGTGCTGCCTCTGGGCAACTGAATATCCCCCGTGGGATAATAAAGGTATCTATCTATCTATCTAACTCTAGAAACACATGTCTGTGCACCTTTTTCTTGAATGCTGAGGTTCAAGGTGTTCCTTCTGGAAAAGAAATCATACTGGCCATGCAGAAAAGTGAGTGCAACAGTAGATGTTTATTTTAAGATCATGCATAAAACCGACAGCATTTTCGCCTTGGCAAGGCCTCAGCCTTCATGTCCCCTGTGTCCTCTGTCCACATGATCCTTTTCATTGCTTTGTAGTTGAGTTCAGTAAAAGTAAAAACCTCCCATACCAGGTAGTGATGCAGCCAGTCAGGATGCTCTTGGTGCTTCCTTTGTAGAAGGCCAGCAGGACCTTGTGGCCCCTGAACTTCTTTAGTTGCCTGAGAAAGTAGAGGCGTTGTTGTGCCTTCTGTGTACGTCTCAGGGTGAGTTACTCAGTGATGTGAACTCCAGCTGCAGGAATTTGAACTTGCTTCCTCTGTCCACTGCAGCACACAATACCATTACTGCTATCCCCAATAGGTAGTTATGATTTTAGATTTTAGATGTCAATGGCATTTAGCTTATCTTTTCTAAATACATGTCTCTCAATTCCCAAGGCGCTAATCCCGATTCAAGCATTCTGTACATTTTGGGACAATACAATTGGAGCAAAAAGGATGAGATACATGGGTAGGGTATTTTTAATATAATTAGTGTGGATGCCCAACAGGGCAACACATTATAGTCCTGGGGAAACTTTATTTATTTATTACTAGGGCAACTTTTCCGCTGACATTGGAAATTGATGGAATCAATGGGAATGGGAATCAATGGGATAGGGAATCAGTAAGGAATCAGGGAGTGGGAACGGGAATCAGTAGGAATCAATGGGAGTGGGAATCAACTCCCATTACTCCCAAAAACATCTGGGAGTGGTGTTAGCTGGAGTATTGGTTGAGCTTCACATGACAGCACACTGTTTTGTAGGAACAGTATTTCTAGTTTCCATGTGATGTTCTGTTAAAGGTAGCTTGTGTGATGGCTGCACCAGTCAAGAGCTACCTGCTCCCTGTTCTGGACACTGTATTGGTGAGGAGCAGCAGGAGGAGGAGTGGCCTGGGACTACAGATGCTGGAGGACTTCTGCTCCTCATTCCCCACAGAGGAGCTGCTGGGAGTCAGCTCTCCCTTGTCACATAGTATGGTCGCAGGTCAGTCTCAGCCATTGCTGTCTAAAGCCAAATCAGCAGTTTGTTGATTTATGTGGTTTCTTTTCTTTCGTTTTTCTTTTTTAAATAAAATACATATACACTAAGTGATAAAACAGAAATACAACATTCACATTTTCCCAAACGAAACTATTTTTGTGGTTTGATGTTTTCTTTGGTTTCAGGATGTAGAAAAACAAGTCTTTGTCTGCAATACATATTTGAGGGGATAATATGAGATCTTGTTTTGTATGGTGTTATGGCCTTTGTCCTGTGAGATTTACTTTGTGTATTAAACCTCTCCCTCCATTGTAAATTGATTGATCGTCCTTCAAGAGGTTACGGGCTCATGTCCCCTGTGTTAACAGTGTGTAGGAAGTTTCTGCAAAAACATGATGACCAGAGAGAGCGCCTGTATGAAGTGGAAGCTCCTGGGGGCTGGGCTCAGCGACGGAACATCTGGCTGAACATCCAGCTAGGCCGATATCCATTCAGTAAGGCTGCAGTATTTCAGTAATAGTATCTCTTCTATGCTAAGTATTAAGTAGTACCAGACCTTATTGTCAGTAGTTGTGATTTTTCATGTACTGGTACAGGCCAATTTGAGTACATTTTATTGTCTCCGCCAGGCCGAAAGGCTAACATTGGCTTCCAAAGTTTGCGGGATTGGTCCATTTGGAACAAAATGCCTCAAATCATGAACGCAGCTTCCGATTTCCGTGAAAAGGCAGAAGAAGACATTACTCCTTTTCACATTGGCCTATTATAGCACCACCAGGAGGCCACACAATCTACCTGACCTGGTAGAGACCTGTGCTCGGAGGAGCACTGCTTATAGTTTGTGCCTGTGAGAAAATTCCTTTAGCAGGGTCAGTGACAAAGGCATTCCAGTGATTCCACACACAACTCAAAACACTGAATGAGAACCTAATGTAGCAATTAGAAAAGAAAACACCTGCTGGGGAGATGTCATAGTCTTGTTTATGTTCACTAAAGAGCAGCTGTGAACTGCATGTGTGACTAAAGGCTTTGGCACGGTTCTTAAAGAGTTTGATTGCACAATGCACAATGCTTCGTCCAACCATATCGGACAGCTAAAGGTAGACCTTTGTTTAATCCCACATGGGAAATTCAGTTTGAGACGCACCCAGCTGATGACTGATGATCATGGTTGTGATGAACGTGTGGGGAGGAACTGTAACTGTTAGTGTTATATGACTTGTTTAGGAACACTTCGACGTGTATATTGGGTGGGCCAGGAGGTGAACTGATGACTTTCTGATTACTAGACGGCCTCACTAACCATTAAGTCTTTCTCAGGGACACTTTGGGCTAGGCCTTAGCCCCTAGCCGCCAGATATCTTGTTGGACTGCTGATGCACGCTTATAAGGAAAAAATAAAAAGAGTTGCGTGCCATGCATTTATTGCTTATAAGGATAAAGGAAACATTCTGTCTGAAAGTCCAGTTTGCAAATTCACAACTACTACTTTTCTGTTTGAATTTCTCTAAATTGTAACGTCATGTACGAATATCATTTATGAAAAGGCTACTTCTATCCTGGCCTGAAGTCGGAATTATTTTGCGCATTACCGGTACTTTATGACTGAAACGTTTTTCTCTCTTGGTGTTTTGTATGTGGGGATTATCTGGCTCATCGCATGTATCATTCTGTTATGAAAGATAGATTGTATCATCATGAGTGAAACAGCTTCAGGTATGACCCTGCGCAAGCATACCTCAATTTAATAAGAGCTACTTACCTCAGTAGGGAATGCTATCATTCTGGACCAAAATCTTTAATTTGATCTAGATAAAATCATAAAACGGGTCGGTCTAACACACACACACACACACACACACACACACACACACACACACACACACACATACATTTAAGCCTCGATCAGAGTCTGCGGTGAAGAGCTATCCACCGCAAATTTGAGGTGGAAAGCTTTCCACCTCAAGTCAGAAAATAAGTGAAGGCCATCATAGTCCGTCACGGTGGAGTCCTATTCACCGTGACTGACTGGTCCAGGTCGACCAATCAGTGAACGGGGTGAAGAGCCTATCTGTCTGATAGTAAAAACAGAGATATGTGTCGGGACTCGTGGTGGAAAGCTCTTCACCGCGAGGAATGATGTAAAGTTGTAGTTTCATGACTCAAAAAGACTACACCGCGGAGCCGACTCTGATCGAGGCTTTATACTTTGCTACTGATGCCATGCCATGCCATGCCATGACATGACATGACAAGACAAGACAAGACAAGACAAGACAAGACAAGACAAGACAAGACAAGACAAGACATGACATGACATGACAATAAATGTCTTTATTGTGTTGATGGTCGATATAAGGGATCAGTTGGCCTCCCAGGCTCAGAGGCCAAGGGGGCGTCACCAAGTTACAGCGATCCGGTGGGAAAAGGCAGTTCGATTTTTGGAAAGTCGCCAAAAAAAATTGCCTGGCTCCAGCCAATAGACCCGCCCACTCTCTGAGTGGACTGCTTCTCTTGGTCTGGAATTGGCATATGACGCGCGTCTTTATGTCGGTGTCTTGGCAAACCGACTGGCACCGACCAATGAAATCAATGCAAGACGGAGGAGGGGTGGGTCTAACTTTTGAAAAGCAACAGAAACAGTGGAGGGGGGGGTGACTCACCAGAGTTCTTAATTGCTCCCTTTGAACTTCAAAAGGGTTCTGAACTGCAGTCAGTGATTGAGCCATACAAGTGTCAATAGGGTGTGCCAAATGTAGTTCTAAGAGCGGCCATTTCTTGGGTAAACACAGCCTTACACAGGTGTTCTGATTAGACTATAGCATTAGTTATATGCAATCAAACAATTGAAACACCTGTGTTTTGACCCAAGAAATGGCCGCTAAGGACTACAATGACGTAGCCGCTGGCACACACTATAGCTCGTTTAGTGATTCTCTCTAATCAATGAAACATCAAAGACAATGCCTGTCATAGAGGGGAGGGGGAGGGGAGAATGTTTTGAGTGCACAAGTCAAACACAACCCCTCCCACCAGATGTCTTGTGATTGGGAATTTCAAATTTTAAATCCCCTCCCCTTTGAAATCTCTTACAATGGGGACAATGTCAGACTCAAGCTCCAGTGCAGAGTCTGAAATCAGGCTACAAAAAATGGCTTGACTTTGATTTACCTGTCTGTCCAGGTGTGGATGAGAAAAAGAATCCCATGTTGTCAGGGGACTCGATGAAGAATGAAGGACATAATACCCAGTGTCACACGGTACAGATCTTAGATATTTTATGCATTTTGTGAAGTGAATAGCAGACCCAAGTATTGTGACCTGATACTGTATGCCTTGATCTCTATAATCTAAAGTCAAAGAAAGCCATTCCTAATTACATTCCATTACGTTAAAGAGTCCCAGCCGTAGATAAGAGTTTGAATTCATGTAAAATCTCAAGTCAGACTGAAGCAAATTATCTCATGCGTTTCATGCCATCATGTACAGTACATGGTAACTAAATTAGTAAAATCTTAGCATCTGTAATAATTACATTAGCTGCACAGTGATTCAAAAACAGGCTTATATAGGAAAATAGGTAGACACCGTGATGCAATGTAAACATTACAATTCTACAATTCTTATTTTTCTCTCTCAAAGCAATCTCAAGATGCTAGGCAGGAGGCTGAGTCATCAGAGGACACTGGGGACTTTTACAGCGCACAAAGACCCCTGCCAATAGACTCGCATATTAAGGTTTGGGACCCAAGCCAGGTCGGAAGTGCCCCGAGTGCAAAGCCTCCTACAACAGGATGTATCTCAGCAGCCCATGTTGAATCCCAGAACATAGAACTGTCTCCAAGATTACGAGGCCCTCCAAAAAAAAAACACCAGCTGTCCGAACCTCCTGTGGCGGTCTAGAATCGGAATCATCAGGCCCTACAGAACCCATGACTATAGGCTCTTCAAACCTTACTACACCTGGACCCATAGAATCGCCACAATCTCTCAAACCGAGACGAGAGAAGGAGGAGTTGCTCAGATGTGTCAAACGAGTGAGAATGACATTGAAGTAAACACAGCCAGAGGACTTGTGCCGTTAACCACTTGAGCTGATTGAAAGTGGGAAAGCATGTCTGAGAGGTGAAAGTGAAAAGGGGTCCACAGAGGGTTTGGCATGTCCAACAACATTTTAATAGGCATTTTATAATTTGGTATTTTGCACAGTAGATGGAGGAACTGTATATTTTCCTACTTAGTTCTTATCTATCTATAAATGCGAGAAGTCTCTGCGTGTCTGCGTGTATGTAATCCGCGTATCTCGAGAACCGTTCGTCCCACCAGCTTCAGATTCGGCACGCACGTTCTCCGCCGCGGCGCGGAGTGCAGTGCCCGGCCTCGACCCGACCCGACGCGCGTTTTTTCCGAACCGGCGCGAAACGTTCGGAATCTCCTTATGCGGGGTTGATTGTTGACATCAGGCTGTTCCGGAGGAAATCGGCGAAAGCTCTGACTCATTGTGACATCACTTCATAAAAGGCTCTGACATCACGTACGCCACATGAGTCAACAAAAAATCTCTTATGCGGGGTTGATTGTTGACATCAGGCTGTTCCGGAGGAAATCGGCGAAAGCTCTGATCCGCGTATCTCGAGAACTGTTCGTCCCACGGGCACGCGCGTTCTCCATATATGGGCATAAAAATGGGCATAAAATGGATTGCAGACAGACAGATACAGATATCTCCATATATGGACATAAATGGACAGAGGCAAACAGATGGTCAAAGATCTCCATATATGGGCATAAAATGGATTGCAAACAGACAGATACAGATATCTCCATATATGGACATAAATGGACACAGGCAAACAGATGTTCAAAACGGGTCCTATGACAACAGGTATAATGAGGTTTGCATTAAAGGGGGAACCGGCACTGTGTCTGCAACACAGTTGGAGGCAAAGACAGATACTCCATATATGGGCATAAAATGGACGCAGATAGACAGATATCTCCGCACGGAGTGCAGTGCCGGGTCTCGACCCGACCCGACGCGCGGTTTTCCCGAACCGGCGCGAAACGTTCGGAATCTCCTTATGCGGGGTTGATTGTTGACATCAGGCTGTTCCGGAGGAAATCGGCGAAAGCTCTGACTCATTGTGACATCACTTCATAAAAGGCTCTGACATCACGTACGCCACATGAGTCAACAACCGGCGCGAAACGTTCGGAATCTCCTTATGCGGGGTTGATTGTTGACATCAGGCTGTTCCGGAGGAAATCGGCGAAAGCTCTGATCCGCGTATCTCGAGAACCGTTCGTCCCACGGGCACGCGCGTTCTCCATATATGGGCATAAAATGAATGCCCCCATATATGGGCATAAAATGGATTGCAGACAGACAGATACAGATACAGATATCTCCATATATGGACATAAATGGACAGAGGCAAACAGATGGTCAAAGATCTCCATATATGGGCATAAAATGGATTGCAAACAGACAGATACAGATATCTCCATATATGGACATAAATGGACACAGGCAAACAGATGTTCAAAACGGGTCCTATGACAACAGGTATAATGAGGTTTGCATTAAAGGGGGAACCGGCACTGTGTCTGCAACACAGTTGGAGGCAAAGACAGATACTCCATATATGGGCATAAAATGGACGCAGATAGACAGATATCTCCGCACGGAGTGCAGTGCCGGGTCTCGACCCGACCCGACGCGCGGTTTTCCCGAACCGGCGCGAAACGTTCGGAATCTCCTTATGCGGGGTTGATTGTTGACATCAGGCTGTTCCGGAGGAAATCGGCGAAAGCTCTGACTCATTGTGACATCACTTCATAAAAGGCTCTGACATCACGTACGCCACATGAGTCAACAACCGGCGCGAAACGTTCGGAATCTCCTTATGCGGGGTTGATTGTTGACATCAGGCTGTTCCGGAGGAAATCGGCGAAAGCTCTGATCCGCGTATCTCGAGAACCGTTCGTCCCACGGGCACGCGCGTTCTCCATATATGGGCATAAAATGAATGCCCCCATATATGGGCATAAAATGGATTGCAGACAGACAGATACAGATACAGATATCTCCATATATGGACATAAATGGACAGAGGCAAACAGATGGTCAAAGATCTCCATATATGGGCATAAAATGGATTGCAAACAGACAGATACAGATATCTCCATATATGGACATAAATGGACACAGGCAAACAGATGTTCAAAACGGGTCCTATGACAACAGGTATAATGAGGTTTGCATTAAAGGGGGAACCGGCACTGTGTCTGCAACACAGTTGGAGGCAAAGACAGATACTCCATATATGGGCATAAAATGGACGCAGATAGACAGATATCTCCGCACGGAGTGCAGTGCCGGGTCTCGACCCGACCCGACGCGCGGTTTTCCCGAACCGGCGCGAAACGTTCGGAATCTCCTTATGCGGGGTTGATTGTTGACATCAGGCTGTTCCGGAGGAAATCGGCGAAAGCTCTGACTCATTGTGACATCACTTCATAAAAGGCTCTGACATCACGTACGCCACATGAGTCAACAACCGGCGCGAAACGTTCGGAATCTCCTTATGCGGGGTTGATTGTTGACATCAGGCTGTTCCGGAGGAAATCGGCGAAAGCTCTGATCCGCGTATCTCGAGAACCGTTCGTCCCACGGGCACGCGCGTTCTCCATATATGGGCATAAAATGAATGCCCCCATATATGGGCATAAAATGGATTGCAGACAGACAGATACAGATACAGATATCTCCATATATGGACATAAATGGACAGAGGCAAACAGATGGTCAAAGATCTCCATATATGGGCATAAAATGGATTGCAAACAGACAGATACAGATATCTCCATATATGGACATAAATGGACACAGGCAAACAGATGTTCAAAACGGGTCCTATGACAACAGGTATAATGAGGTTTGCATTAAAGGGGGAACCGGCACTGTGTCTGCAACACAGTTGGAGGCAAAGACAGATACTCCATATATGGGCATAAAATGGACGCAGATAGACAGATATCTCCATATATGGGCACAAAATGGACCCAGAACTATAACTGCAGTGATCTCCATATATGGACATAAAATGGACGCCGACAGACAGACAGACAGATACAGATATCTCCATATATCATATGGGCATAAATGGACACAGGCAGACAGATGGTCAAAACGGGTCCTATGAAAACAGGTATAATGGGGTTTGCATTGAAGGGCGGGGCATTCATTCCCTATTTACATTGTTCCGAGTTGGCCAGGTCGCCGACTAGACGCTGGGCCGCCCGAAGGGCGGCCCAGCTTCTAGTTATATTAAACTAGAAGCTCGGCCGCCAAGCGTCTAGTCGGCGACCTAGCCAACTCGGGAACAATGTAAATAGGGAATGAGTGCCCCGCCCTTTAATGCAAATCCCATTATACCTGTTGTCATAGGACCCGTATTGACCATCTGTTTGCCTGTGTCCATTTATGCTCATATATGGAGATATCTGTCTGTCTGCATCCATTTTATGCCCATATATGGAGATCTCTGTATCTGTTTGTCTGTGTCCCTTTATTCCCATTATGGAGATCTCTGTATCTGTCTGTGCCTCCGACTGTGTTGCAGACACAGTGCCGGTTCCCCCTTTAATGCAAACCCCATTATACCTGTTGTCATATATAGACACAGGCCATATGTTTGCCTGTGTCCATTTAAGCCCATATATGAACATCAGAACACGTCATACTGATGACATTCAATACGTAACCATGGCATTTTTTGTTGACTCATGTGGCGTACGTGATGTCAGAGCCTTTTATGATGTGAAATAGTGGGGATGCAGCTGTTCAATTTGTTTCATTGCTCCAGTCAGTGCATATGTAAGGGTGGCCCAACTCACATTAACAGCCAGTGTTAAAACTGGTACCTTTGTCAACACCTACTGAGATTTGCCAATAAATAATTGTATTTACACCCTTTTGTTTAAAGTGTATTATTTAAGTATTATCATTAGCATATCATATAATTATAAGACTTCCGACAACGCCACCTCTATTAACAAACGTTTTATTAAAAATAAAAAATAAACATTGCTTCTTTATTATCACATACAACAATATACTTGATTGTTTTCTATATCAAAATGGGTGTGTGTTTGTGGGTGGGTGTGGGGTGGTGTTATCAAACCTGAGCATGTTCAGTCCTTTGATAATTGACTATATTAGTTCAAGCAGCATAATAGTTGTTGACTCTCAGTTGGCATAATATAATAATTACCTACATTATCCCACAGGGGAACTTCAGTTTCAGCTTAACCCAGCTGAGTGCTGCCCACAAGGAGCGCGGGGGAGGGGAGCAGTTAGGGGTTAGGTGTCTTGCTCATGGACACTTCGACACATAGCTGGAGCTGGAATCGTACCTGGGACCTCCGGAGTCCTAGGTATGGACACTAACCATTCAGCCATGGCGGCGTTTTGGCATCGGCCAAACGCTAGTTCAGCATTTGGGTAGTTTGCAGTGCTATTTCACCAATAGCCACTAAAGGAGATATCCACTAGTTACAGTGGCTAGTTGATAAGTTTCATTAAAAAAATATATACTTTGTACTAATGTGCTAATATACAATGTAGCTGGATGAATAATATTGAGTTTGCTATGATACTGTATTAGGCGTGTCAGTGGACTGCTGAGTAGGTACTGGGTAGTCTTGATGCACATTTGAGTAATAGATAGAAGGTAAACAGTTCACTTAAAGGTTTAGTTCACCCCAAAAAAATTGATTATAGTAAATTTACCCCATTGATTTCCGGATGGGGACACAAATAATCAATGGGGGTAAATTAATTGTAATGAAATTATTGTCTTAGGAATGCGACAAAAACTAAAAATATTATTGAACTCAAGTCTCCGTGGCGTGAGTAATCAAATGAAAAAAATACATTTTGGGTGTACAAGTTTGCCATTATAGTAAATCGATCCTCTCTGGAATGCCAGAGTCTTTCATGACACTGTGGATTTTTCATCTCAAAAAGGAGTATTTTTCTACTTTTTTGTTTAAAAAAAGGAAATTTTGCAAACAGGCTCCCTAAAACATGTAGAAACAGGCAGTCCAGGGAAATCGTTTAAGGAACTGTTATATGCTATATGTAAATCTGATTCTGGGTGGATTCTTGAAGAAGATGCGTGTTCTTGTTAGATTTCATTTGTTTCTGTAGCAGCCAGCGCATAATTGTATAATGCAAAATTCTGTTTAAAGCCACTCATTTGCTTCATCAGTGCCTTAATTTCATAGCGTTGAGTCTCCTGAGATTTTATATTTGGCCAAAGTCAATTCCAGAAGGTACTCTTCTTTCTTCTACGAGGCGACTTCGTTTCTGAACCATTCCAGGACCGTCTGCTTGTTCTCCTTGACCCACAGGATGTTGTCCTGTGTTCGTTCGATGGAGTTGTCAATCCTGCTGTCTGTGAGATTAGCTTCCATCTGGAACTGCTTCAGCTGCAGGGACAAATACACACTACCTGTGTTAAGCCATTTAGGCAAATCTGTGTCACTTTAGATTTGAACCACTTTAAAGGGGAAGACCACCCATTTTCAATATTGAAATATGTCATTAATATACCTTAGAGGAGTTGTGTGGATATAGAAAAAAAATCAAACCTCGGTTCGAAGTGGAGCGGTGAATCTGTGTGTGTGTGTGTGTGTGTGTGTGTGTGTGTGTGTGTGTGTGTGTGTGTGTGTGTGTTTGTGCCTGCACAACAGCGCCCCTCCTTTAACTTGTGTGGCCACTCAAGGTATTGCCAGGCTACAGACATACCCAGCCAGCCAGCCAGCCAGCCAGCCACATAGCCAGCCAGCCACAGACATACCTGTCTATTGGGAGCGCTTTCACCGCTCCAAAAGTTCCCCCCCTTCTGTGTTGCCTAGAACTGGAGGATTGATTTTGGGGTTTGTATTGTAAAGTACAATGTGTGATGTCATCAAGTTGTACTTTACAATACAAACCCCAAAATCAATCCTCCAGTTCTAGGCAACACAGAAGGGGGGGAACTTTTTTTCTATTTCCACACAACTCCTCTAAGGTATATTAATGACACAGTTCAATATTGAAAATGGGTGGTCTTCCCCTTTAACCATTATTTTATGCTTTGATTATTATTAGGGCTAGGACTTTAACTGATTAATTGCGATTAATTAATTACAGAAAATTATCATGAATTAAAAAATGTACGCATTTTACTTTACTTTTTTACTTTACTTGCACCACAGAACCTTCAGTTTGGGCATAACGATCATAGCAATGCACCAACCAAGAAGAGTCAACAAACGCAAAGGGAGAAGTAGCCGATCAGAGCGCTTTGCTTGGCCCAGTGGATGCGAAATTTAGATAAAAAAGATAAAAAAGTTTTACTTGAAAAAAATGCTTCTCGGGTCAAATATTATGCGATTAATTGCGATTAATTAATTACAAAGTCTGTAATTAATTTGATTAATTTTTGTAATCGCATCCCAGCCCTAATTATTATATTACTATTAAAAAATTGCAGATATACAAACTCACTTCTAAATCAGTGGTTCTCAAACATTTGGCTTTTAAAAAGATATATTCCAAGACTTCCAAGAAAAAAATACAAGCTCACAGCATGGCGAGTGCCGTGCTGTGAGCTTGTATATCTGCTGTTTTTCAATAGTTAAGGCAATAAATAATTCTAGGTTTTAAATGGCTTAACTCATTAAGACCTGAGGCCGATTCTAAAAATCTTCTAAATCCTAACAGTTTCCTGGAAAATCTTATATCGTCATATCAGCGCGGTGCTCAAACCTTTTCATCTCAAAATATATTTAGGAAACCCCATAAGCAAAGATGGAATTAAAATGGAAGGCTTAGCTAATGTTCATTCCTTGCCTCTTTCTCTTACATGAGGAACGTGTGAGATAGAAGGGACTTAATTTTATGTCAGTGCAAATTTATAATATAAGTCAGATATTATATATAATTACCTCATTAAGTTCAAATTCTGTAGAAAATCTTTTTGATATCCTGTCAACCAGGCAGCTAAGGCATCTCTCCTCTCCACTGGAACGAAAGCAATGACAAGTTAATCATACTTTATATATTTCAGTCTCAAATCCAGATAATTTGATTCTCATTAATTCATTATAAGTAGGCTAAAATAACAAAACAATCTAACAGTACTGCATAATGTTTTCATTACACAATTACGCAGTTTTCTGCTCATGACAATGAATGGAATGAATTAATAATGACTTCATATTACTGGAAAAGAACACAGTGTAATGTTACAGCATTTATGCAGCTTTCAAACATAAGAATTATGATCATGGGATGTGTGTATTTGTACTGTATAATGTACATGTGCATCACAACAGATGTCCTTTATGTCAGAAGTTCTTTTATATCAAAGAACAGCATAAATAACTAGAAGCAGTGCTCTTCCGAGCATAGGTCTCCGCCAGGTCAGGTATGTTATTGTGGCCTCCTGGTATAATTGCGACCGAAGGTATGTTTTGACATAACATAACTATCATGAAGGGGTCTCCATATATAAGTAACTGGTCCCATATACATCACTGGCCAGATGGCCAAGAATTGGCGCGACCTTTGGCGCGAATGCTACGGGTGAATTTCTTTCTTTTATTAAATAACAAGTGATAAGCACCCAGTGGATCGATAGACCTTTGGACCTGATAATGCTGTCTAGATTTTCCTAAGTCGCGACTTATACTGTAATTTGTATGGCTGCCAGTAGCCAATTCAAGTAATCTGATTAGGATTCTGCTGTTTCATGACTCCACGGAATTAACAGGGAGGCTTTTCCTGTAAATCCTGTTTAATTTTTCATTCAATTATTCATTCATAATTAACCTTTAAGAGGATGGTGAGAAATTAAAGTATTTCCCTCTCACTTTCCCCTTGACATCCAAACAACAAATTGTATCATATCATGTTTTCCCCAGCAAAGACTACAGTGGAATGCATAGAAATAAAGTATGTAGCTACAATAAATATTGAATATTGTTTTGGCTGTCTAATGGTTACTGTACTACGTATAGACCCGACAGACTAGATCAGTAGCACGCAGTACATAGGCCACAAGCCTAATGATTTGGACAATAATCAGTGTAGAGAGTGGGATAGCTGAAAACCTGCACACTTATGTTATTTGTCTAAATCAGGGGTCTTCAACGTTTTCAGGCCAACGACCCCTGAGAGAGAGATTAAGCAGGGAACCCCACAACCTTTTCATAGATTCCATATACAGTGTAGAAGCTTCATCGTTTGACAGCACAATCATCAGTGTATTTCGGATTCATGTCAATTTGTTTTCAGATATTTAACCACTTGAGCCGTCATATACCTAATAAACTTGACCCTTTACTCAGTACTTTGTCTGCTCTTTTCCCCCTCTACACCAAACCTGTTTGCCGAAAATAGCCGATCTACAATCTCTCAATCTCTTGTGAGCTTGTAGATCTGCTATTTTTGGCTACAACTCTCAGAATATGGCACTAGGTATCAAGTTGTTAATATAAAAAGGATTGGAAGATTTGGAGGACCCCCTGTAGTAACTCTGAGGACCCCCTAGGGGTCCCGGACCCCCTGTTGAAGACCACTGGTCTAAATGTTCATAGTGGTCCGGACTTGGTGAACAGTGGTTGGTATCTACTGAACTAGTCTCTCAAGCCAGACAACTATTCCACACTCTAACCTGACGCGGACAGTTTAGTGTAGGCAGATGGGCGGGCACGGCGAGTCTCTACGCAAGTCTCCGACCAATAGCATGTGTTCTCCTCCCCCCAACCCCCTCTGCTCCTCTGCTCCTCTGCTCAGTGCAGAGAACGCTGCTGCGCCATGACGTCAACGAATTTGGTGCAACGCTCTCTGCACTCTGATTGGTTAGGGAAATTCTACACTTCCTACAACAGTGATCAAAACGCAATCGCCCAGGCTTCTTTTTCTTCCGATCGCCAAAAGAAGCCTGGGTTTCCGAGGCTAACTATTCCACAATCTCTCTAACTATCTATGCCAAACGGTCATCTTTCATTATTTCCATTCAAAAAATATATATTTTAAAATATCTTTAAAATATAATTTTGAATTTCCATTTCTGCTAAGCAGCAACCTAGATATGCTTTGACTAATTTGAGAAAAAAAGAGAGAACAGTAAGTAATTTACATGACTGCAAAAACGAAACGGAAGTGGGAAGAAGGCGGTTATCCGCTTTGCAGCGTTGAACTGCTTTAGCGCTTCTGATGTACGGCAGAAAACTGTGTGAGCCAACCATAGAGTATGGAGCCAACAGTGTCTCGAGAGACTACTACTGAACAACAAACCTGATATTACCCTCTGTCTGAGGAGTTCTCCCTCCAACAATTACAACAAAAAGACAAATATAAACAGCCTAACTAACTATGACTGAAAACCTCAACAAACACCATTCACGAGATAAAGAAAGGATTACAGCAACCATAATAATTGTCTTCAAGCCTAAATAAATGTAACCTCTTTGAACCCGAGCTGTTCCCAGACAGGTCACGTACTGTAAGTCTGGAATGAGACAGCCTAAAATGCAGTACTACCACTGCCATGAATCAGCTACACAGTTATGACTATTGGTTTGTGGGTCATAAGGCGTTCTGTATGAAGAACATCTTAGAGTGATAATTTATCAAGCTTAAACTGACTTTTTGTGTCACCATTGTGTGAGAAACATGAGGCTACTCTGGCGCACAGTTATATGCTATGTCCTAAAATTCGGAACTATTGGAATTTGGACCAATGTTTTTAATACTATCTCTGCAATATTCTTACTGCAAATGACCCCATTCCCCCAAACCATCATCTTTAATGATTCTGCGACCATGAGTGGTCGCCCCATGGCCCACAGATATTTTTTAACAATCCCTACTATCCTACTATACAGTATATCATATCCTATCCCATCATATCCTGCTATATATTAAGGAAAGCTCTGTCTTAACACGTTTGTCTCCTCATTGGGTTGAGCAATTGATCTGAACTTGAACACAGGGATTGACCATTATCTTAGGAAGACAGCCACGAACACCACAGGCTCTGTTTTCACGGTTACGGTCCCAGCCGGTGTGTGGAGTTACTGTAGCTATGGGACTCCACAGTACACACATTCACTCCCTGCCACACAGACAAGACAGACACGTCCGCAGTAGTGGCAGCGCTGCAGTTATAAAGGACTTTGATTTTGAAGCTGTGTCCAAACAGTGTGTTTTATGAATGAAGGAGAGCTTTGGATATCATGTCCATTGCGCTTGCACAGAGCGTTTATTCACAAGCTCAATTTTTGCATGAACACCATGTTATTTGCATAAATAGCAAGCTTAGCTGCCTGAAACAATGTAAGCATGGACTTCTCGTTCTCGGTTGTGGTTACAACATACGACTCAGCGTAAATGACCGGGTTGTTACACACAGTCATGATCAAATGAGCAGCCTCCTCTCCTAAAGTATGACTAAGCATATACTGTGTGTACACGGCGCATAACCCAAAGTCAGCAAATACATTAAGTGCTCACATCCTGGGTATGGACTAGTGATACCGATCTGTGATTCCCTACTGGGTGACAACAGAAACATTTATTAGACAGGCATTCTCATTGGAATGCATTACCCAGGTGTCCCGCTGTGACCAGATTTGGCAAGAACAGTCTTGCACAATAAAGAGCGTGAGCGACAATTTTTTGTGTGGATTTCATGCATAAGGCAGCCTTTCCAGTGAGCTGACAATGCACAACACGAGCACCCTGACTCAGTTTGACCAAATCTTAATTTGTATCATTGGTAACACCAGTGAAAGAATAACATTATATAACTATTTATGTCAATATGGCTGCTGTTAAAGAGGTCTGTAGCATCTTAACACATCTGGTGCCAACCCCGAGTTTCCCGAGTTTGTATTGATACCAACGCTGTGCCAACCCCGAGTTTCCCGAGTTTGGGCCGTTTTTGAAAAAAAAAATATATATATTTTTTTTTTCAAAATTCTTTTTTTCAAAAAAATTTTTTGGACCTCCAGAAATGTATTAGGCATGATCGCGATCGCGAAATTGCATGTTTAACCCCCATACCAACCCATTCTTTCAAACATGGCAGCCATGTTTGTTTACATCTGTAGAAAACATAATGGCCCATAAATCATGAATGCCTGAACGGATTTCCAAGTGGATTTTTTTGTTTGAAAGCTGTGAACAGCATCTACACACGTGGTGCATCATCTAGGCATGGGCGTGCACTTTTTACACAATTGCACAATTACATGGAAGTCTATGGTAACCATGGCAACGCGAGACATTGAAGAGAAAAAATCATTGCAACATAAGTGTTAATGTTACCATTGAGAAGAGCCGTTGTATAAACAAGAATAATGGTAACCTACTCAGCTATTTCAGAGTGGTGAGCTTTGACAAAGTTCCAAGCCAGGGCCTGTCCTGCCACATTCGCAGCTACTCTTTGGATGGCTTCACTTGCATCCATCTTCTTCATCTTCTCAGGGTCCAAAGAGTACTCCAGGAATCTGTAAGTCAGAGTCACAGGACTGACATGATGGTGACTTAAGGTTAGTGGCAGTAGGCCTAATGTTGATTCAAAGAGTATGTCAACTTGATCATGAAAATCGATATCAGCCATGGTTGATATCGATGCAGTAACATTATCACTCTCCACCCTGGCTTCCCACCCCTGAACACGAGCCAATTGTATTCGTATATAATAATAATAATAAATAATAATACAACTTGGTATAGCACCTTTCATGACATGAAATGCAACTCAAAGTGCTTTACAGAGTGGTGGACAGTTAGGCTACTTTATCACCGAGTGCCTTAGCCCGTAATTTTCTCTATGATGATTTTTTACTAAATGCTATTTACCCTGGTTACTCCAATCAACAACAACAATGACAAAACATCATTGCCACCTCAATATCTGATTAAACAGCCATAGACAAAAAAAATCAAAGCATTTCCCTGCAAACTTTATTGCTACCTGCACCCCAGACGGTTTAGGTCAGTGCTTCTCAAACTTTTTCAAGTCAAGCACCCCCAAATTGATATGTACTTGGGCCTCCATCTGATAATACTTTGTGCCAGGGACAAATAGAGAATATTTGTGTTAAAAGAAAAGACATTTGTAAATTTCCACAACATTTTCAATATCTTTTTCATAAACTCTCAAAAATAGCAGATGTAAAAGCCCCCCCCCCCCCCCCCCCCCCCCCCCCCACACACACACACACACACACACACACACACACACACACACACACACACACACACACACATTTGAAATGTTTATTACAAAGGTCATAAACAACTAGAAGCAGTGCTCTTCCGAGCACAGGTCTCCAGTCCCCACCAGGCCAGGCGTCCTGGTGGTGCTACTGTATAATTGGCCAATGTAAAAAGGGTGGCATATGTTCTTCACCTTAGACCTTTCATGGCAATCGGACGCTGCATGCATGATTTGAAGCATTGTGTTCCAAAAATGTGTTTTGCTAAAGTCTACCTGCTGGTGGCGCTATAACAGGCCAATGTGAAAAGGGTAGCATTTGTTCCTTGATCTAGTGGGAATATGTGTGGCAAATTTCACGGTAATCGCAAGCTGCATTGATGATTTGAGGCATTTTGTTCAAAAACTGAGCAATCCTGCAAGCTTTGGAAGCCAATATTAGCCAATCAGGATGGAATATGAAATATCAGACGGATCGGACTTGATCACATGACTATAATAGAGATACTGTGTACCGATTTGCGTGATCTTTGGATAAAATCTCAAGGAGTAATATCAAAAAATGTGTTTTACATAAGTCAGCCCAAAGGTGGCGCTATAAAAGGCTGATGTGAAAAATGCAGGGCAAAGGTTTATCCTTAGCCTCTAGGGAGTGCGCTTACAAAGTTTGAAACTGATCGGTGGAGTTATAGGTAAAACCACAAATCGGCCTGTTATAGCGCCACCATGAGGCTGATTTCAAAAATGTGAAGTGGCATTTCTTCCTCGACCTAGTGGGAATGTGTGTGCGCGATTTCATGATAATTGCACTTTGCGTTTGGGATTTGAGGCATTTTGTTCAAAACGGCTCAATCCTACAAACTTTGGAAGCCAATCTTAGCCAATCAGGATGGAATATGCAAAATCGGACAGATCCGTATCGATCACATGACTGTCGAGATACTGCCTACCGATTTGTAGGATTTTTGGACAAAATCTGTAAGAGTAGTCCACAGAAATGTGTTTTGCGAACATCGGCCACTAGGTGGCGCTAGAAAGGGCCCATTTGAAAAATGTAGGGCAGAGGTTCTAGATTGGCATCCAGGAAATGTGTGTGCTCACTTTGGCAGCGACCGGGCCAACGGCGACTGAGATTAGGTGCACACAAACTGCGAGGACGCACAGACGCACGCACGCACGGACGCACGGACACACGGACGGACGAAGGGGAAAACATACTCTCCCCCATGCCTTCGGCTGGTGGATACAATGACAGTGCAGTCAGATATGAAAGAACAGCCAGTTACAAAGAGCCTGGACGGCTAATCATTGTTACATTCAATACTTGTCAGACAGCGGACATAAGTCATGGGTAGAGGAAGCAACGCCTCCTCCAAATTGAGCAATGGCTGACACTGAGCAATACCTTGATAACTGTTTGGCCCTCCTTTTGGAGAGGCCTGCCAAAGCCACACACACACACACACACACACACACACACACACACACACACACACACACACACACACACACACACACACACACACACACACACACACACACACACACACACACACACACACACAAACAAACAATCCAGTTGGTTACATCTGTACAGCCTGTAAGTTTCAACTTAAGTGATGAACGGACGCGGTTTTGTAACGGTCAATGATCTCTCTCACCTGCTCAGTAGCCAGACCTTCCTGGTACAGGCGAGAGCGGGGAAGTACTTGAACTCAGTGGTGTTCTGGAACAGCTTCCAGAGAAACTCCCATTCCTCCTCCCCGCCTGCAGCCACGGCCTGGCAGTAGATGGTTAACCGCAGGTTGGGGTGGATTCTGAGACATGCATACACATACTGTCATGCACATCATGGGCATGAACTCACAAATACATACATAAACATGCAGAATGCAGGCACACATGCATGCACAGCACATAGACAAGAGTGTGCACTGTGCACGTACAATACACATATTCACTTTATCTTGCAGCACACGGGACACAGTACACACCAATATTTTTTAACGATTTTCCAATGTCTAAGAAACCTAGGATTAGATATGCAACTCCCCAAAGATAAAGGATGACTTTGCCAAGACTTAAGGAATATTTCAATGCCACTCAAATGAGTGTTCTGACATGCTGGTGCAATGCAGAATATGTTGCAAGATGGAAGGATATTGAAATACATTTTGAAGGATTCCAGGTGTATAATGTAACGGCAAATAAGGAGTTATTTAAGCCCTGGGTCCAATCGCTACATTTACAACTGAAATGATAATCTAGTGCTTAAACAATGTAAATTGGAAAGAGAAAAAAAAAATCTTAGTTGGGTGGCGTATGATCCCGGTTTCAAACTGGGAATCTATGATCGAATTGTTTTAAACAATGGACACCAAAGGGCAATACAGCAGTATGTACAATGGATGAGAATGGGGAGATGCAGACTTGCAGAGCTTTGAAAACCTAAAGGAAAAATATGATCTGGGGAAGCATGATTTCTTTTGATACTTACAGGTGAGGGACTATTATGAGAAAGAGATAAAAACAGATTCAGGGTATGAGGTTATGTATTAAGGTTAGATGGCCTGTACAGAAACTAAAGCGATATTCCACTTTAAAAAAAACTTGGTCATTTTATCGTCTAATCGGGCTTTTCGGAACACCCTGAACACTTTTTAATTTGCTTCATTCAGTATTTAGATATTTGTTGTACATGTTACCAGGCCCTCCTCCTCCAGGACCTTTCCCCATACACACCCATTGTAAAACTGTTCAGGGTGTTCCCAAAAGCCTGATTAGACGATAAAATGACCAAAGGTTATTTTGAAAGTGGAATATCCCTTTAAAATGTATATTTAAGAGAAGTGGGGAAAGTGGACTGGTACAAATTATGCAGTATTTAAAACGCAGTAAACAGCCACTAGCTCTAGAACATGGAGTGAATTATGTTGGAAGAATATTGTTAGATTTTTCAGCTGTGCTCCTGGAAGGAGCTAAGCTCCAACATCTGGCTTTGTCTGGGCTTTGAAGCGTGGCCTACATCTGGCCTACATCATGGCACAAATCGCTCAAAGTTTGTTGTACGCCCAGGCTCACATTGGCCATGCTTCGCAGGATGTTTAATGAAATAGCCTATGCTATGTATGATCACATAATTTGGTGTATAGCCATTCTATTTTAAGAATGCATAATAACATAAGCTTGAACGAATACTGAGATGGAGAGTATTTTGGAGAAAAGAAAAGTGCTACATACACAAATTAAGGAAGGGGGTGTGCGCAAGAGATAGAAATGAGTTAATTCACCATATCCAGGTTACATAGCAAATACACACCACAATTACACTTAAATAATAACATATTGTATGCTTCTCAAGTGGGGTTCATACCTATCGATGGAAGTGGTCATCCAATTCTTAAACATGAATGTGGCCATTTCCACGCATTCAGGCAGTTCATTGCTGCATGCTATTTGAACAGCGAGCATCTGGAGGTGCCTGGGAAGAAATCAGATCATTCTATAATACCGGTTGAAAAGTATCTATAGGCCAAATGATCCGATTATAAAAATGTAAAAAACTGTAAAAAAAGATAATAATAGGGAAAATAGCCGATCTACATGCCAATCTACAATCTAGTCACCGAGTGGCACTAGGTTGAAAAATGGGATAAAGGTTTTAGGAGAAAGAAATACAATCTATTTAAATTGTTTGCAACAACAGAGGGCCAGCTTACTGTTTTGAGAGGTCAAGAGGGACAGAGGAGTTCTCTGTGTAATTCTGGAAGTGGCTGTACAGGCCTTTAACCTGCTTCCGTAGATAGGCCTGTAGAAAGAAACTGCTACACATCAATGTATGTGAACCCTTTGATGGTTTTCTCAACCAAATGGTAGAGCACAATTTAAGTCCATATTTCTCATTGAAAACAATGGTGAAATGAGCTCAACCTCATTCAGCCATCTCTACCATTTGGTTGAGGTGCTTGATGGCCAATAATATCCACCTGAGGGTGCAGTGACTTCACACACCATGCTTTCCAAGTCTTGTGACACAGAGGAAATCTGACACAAGAAAAACACTCCTGACAGATGAGCTCTCTCCTGCAGGAATTTCAAAGCTAGGATGATTCTTTTTACATATTATGATCTCAGAGATGTTACTGAACATGCATATGTAACAAAGTGCAATAAAAATAAATGTAATAATGGTCAAATAATTTTTTGAAAACATGCTTTACCAAACGGTAGATGTGTCCGTTGATGGTAAAGGTAGTGCAAGTAAAACTAAAGTATTAAAAACATACTATTTACTATGAATAATTACAACTTCTACTAATTCATTGTTGTTATTATGATACATTGAATGTTTTTTCATTATAATATATCCTGAAATAGTTCTATAAGTAAGATTTTATTCTTGTTTAAAAAATATGCTCTACCAAACGTTTGAGATGTCTGTTAGTAGTAAAAGAGTAGTGTCCATCAACATACACAGTACACCTGTTCACCTATTCAACCCTAATTATCAAAGTTCAACATATTATCTAAAGTTCATCATCTGATATTTGTTTTGTCACTAATATGTCAAGACAATGAAACAATATTTTAGAATTTGCCATTATCCAATCTTCAGATATATGCCCCCAAAAATACATGGAAATTAGGCATTTTTGCATATTTAAAAATAAAGTTTCAGAAAACTTGTAATACATTTTTTGTTTGTTTTAATGTGCGTAATCAACCTGAGAAGTTTCAATCAGTTAAAGTTTTTTCTATCAAATGCACCCTTAACATTAACATACATCTCTACTGTTTGGTAGAGGCTTATATTTTAAAAACTGGTGGGTGTATTGTAAAAGAAAAAAACAATTGATCGTTGTTATTAATGCCTAAAGGGAATAGAAAATGCAAAGAAATATTTTTTTGACAGCTTCTTTCTTGGTGCGACCTTCAAAGGGTTTTTAATGATTTGGCCAGTGAGGTAAAACAACTGGGGAAACGGGGGACTATATGTGGTCATGTATTTGTAGACATCCTGCTTCATAAGGATGACATTATTTTACTTTCAGAAAATGATGTCAAAACAAAAAATGTTGATTTGTGTTAATGAATGGTGTAAGACGGAAAAAAAGAAAACACAAGTAATACACTTTAGAAATCAAATCCAGGTACAGAATGAAGTAGTTTCAGGTTTTGTGCAGGTTTTGTGCTGGTGACAAACAACTAGAGTTTACATATCAGCAGTACCTTATTTTTGCCCTAGCAGATTCTGCAGGCAGGGCACTGGGTAAACTGTTACATCCCTATGTATTTCCTATTATTCTATTACTATTTTCTAGTTCATCTAAGTTATTATTATTAGTTTACTATTGTTCCCAATATTGGTTGGAGTCCATATACTCATACTAGTGTCAGTTTAGGTCTTGGCCTTGTGTTGGAGTGGGAGGAGACGAGACCTGAACTTGGAGGAGACCTGAGTGAGCTGAGCTTGATGGAGAGCTACACCCTGATTCCACCTGGTCCAATCACCTGCGGGGCCTCCCTACAAAAGCCTTGCCAGCCCAGAGCTCCTCGTCAGTTTGTTCCCTGCTGCCCATGGGGGAACATCCTGTCCAACATACATGACACTCACATGCTGCTGCTCTGGGAGCTACTTATAGTAGTTGCCCTCTGCTCTGTGTAGCTTTAGAAACTGTTTAGCTTATAGCATTCTTACCTTTGTGAGTCTTGAGAACTTTGGGAACTTTAGGACATTGTTTAAACCCACAAATAGGTTGTGGCCTTCAGTTAACACTTATAGCTACCACTGCCTGCTTTTTGTATTCGCTCCTGTTTTGGTTAGGTTAGAATAGTGTAGTTATGTTAGTTTAGTAATCTCCTGTAATTTTGATTTGGTCTAGTTTAGTTATTTAGTGGTTAATACATAAGATTAGGATTAGTTACTTTTGATTGTTTATTTTTGTTGCATGGTAGTTATATTTCGATTTATTGTTAATTGTTCCTTTTGTGTTATTCCATTCATTCATTATTTGTAAACTGTTCCTTAAAATACTCACCAAAAGGAAGGTATAAATAAAAATACTTCTTCCACCTACCCTTTGCCTTATTAATGTTGCATATCCTTATACCCCTAGAGCGGGGCATGTAACATAAACCCAAAACGTTCAACAGCAATTCTGACTGAAAGAGCATTTTGGTGGAAGATACCTGTCTTATTATTTTACCTACTTTCTATTTTAATTTCATTTTTACAATCCCAAAATGAAGAATATTCTGATACCCATCCGGTCCATTACTCTTTTTAGTTTGGTGTCACAATGAAAAGAAAAAAAGGATTTCTGCTTTGCTTTGGTTTCTGACATCATGCAACATGTCACTACTCGAACTGGAATTTCCATATTGGAATAACTTGCTTTATATCCTTGTCCTCTAATCTGTGCGTATGCGTGCGTCCGTGCGTGCGTGTGTGTGTTTCATCACACATGCCTGAAAAGGTCCAAAGACTTCAGAGCGGTCAAACATGATGTTGAAATATCCGAGGTAATTCAATGCAGCATTCCATGGTAAGTACGCTGTCTCGTTACGAAGGTAGCGGGTAGCATTCAACGCCAGCGCTACATTCACCAGTTTGTTCCTGAAGAAAGCAGGGATTACATGTATTTTACTTTCCACATAATAGGGGTGCAACAAATAATTCAAAATAATTGATCTTCAATTAATCAATTGTTTCAAGTTCAACTTTCATACTTTTAAAGGTTACTGTTTACATTTTACATTTATTTCTATTCAACCTTTTATACTTGGTATAAATAAATGCTTAAAATGAATTGTTTTTATTATTTTAAAGGTACATCCTACTCAAATGCATTTCTTTTTATTTTTATTTTCAGTTGAAAATTAATTATTTCTGTCAAGTCACATGACAATGTTACTTATTTAACGCTGAATGATGAAATGAGGTTTTACATTAATTAAACCTAGGGAATAGTAGACTAATTCCAACCTACTAGATACTGTACATGAAAAATGCAGAAAATGCAGTGTATTGTGCGTAAAGTAAAGGTGTCATAATAAATGTATCAGCCAAGTGCACATGATAGGGCCTGGGAAAACAAAACAGTCAGTGGTCCATACTTTGCCAGAGTAATTGCATCACCAACAAGTTGTCCTCTGTTGATGGCTGGGATGACCTGCAAACAAAACAAACACTGACATTTACTGGAGTACAAGTACAGAAGTAGTGGTATCAAAATGTACTTAAAAGTACCAAAAGTAAAATTACTCAATATGCAGAATGTCCAATTCTTTCAAATGAATAAAGTCTTTTCAAAGTAGCAGATCTACAAGCTTGTAGATCAGCTATTTTCAAATGGCCGAAATGTATATAGGGCTAAAGTTGTTAATGTATGTTTTGTAATGCCGGTAATAATCCAAATCTACAAAGTAACTAGTAACTAGAGTTTTCAAATAAATGTAGTGGATATTTGGATCAGAGATGAAGTTTGGAATTACTCAAGTAATGTACAAATAACTAAAAGTTGTACTGTACAAAAGTACAGTACAGTACATAAGCACAATACATGTACTTAGTTACTTTACACCACTGCCTGTTGCCAAATTAATTTGAACAATACACACATGCACCTGTGAAAACAAAGCTTTTTATTTTTTTGCCTAACTTGGCTTCAAAAATAAGTTATGTGTTTATTGGCCATGATTTCCTAATGGTTGCAACAGAAACGCTGTTGTCCAACCGAATGTACTGTATACCATCTGTCAATGTCATGGCTGTTATCAACTGTAGGTGTGGATGAGACGTACCATTTGCTATAATTTAGTATTATAACTCTTTCTGAATACATGGCTCTGCTATATGAGTCTATGCGCCAATTTCTCCTATTCATCTAGTAGTTTAATCACTTGGCCCTTTTTCCAAGTGTAACTTGACATATTTTCACCCAATCCTTCCAACAAAACCATGAGTTCATGAGATAAAGTGTAACCTTTAACACTGTGGAAATCTCTTATTTAAAGAAAAACAGATTAAAAAACAACTCAGTTTTTCTGAAAGCTTTCAATTCCTGTCCTTAAGGCTTGTTCATCTACACAAAAATGTCCAGTGTAAATGTTTGTGTCAGTTTCACAGGTACAGTGGAGGCCGCTTTACAGTGTAGACATGATCCTATAGGACTTACACTCAGGTCACTCTCCAGTTGGGCCAAGAGCCGGTCCCAGTTTTCTGGGTTGTAGTTGACTTTGTAATATCCAGCACAATTGACATTGGCCAAAACCCACTCTCCATCGTTGGAGATGAATTCATCCTTCATCACTGCTCAGAAGACATAGGATGAGTCATAATACATAGAGTGCGTATATTGTGACTGCAAACTGTGAATACTATGTTCTGAGGATGTTACTTCATTTCTCTTGGTTTGTTCTTTCACCATTACTAATACTAGAATGGGTAAGGCTGAAAGTCAAATTTACAGTGCATTCTAACAGGGGGCGACAGCCTTGCCTGACTGCGAGCGCCAGACATCTCACACTACGTTCACTACGTTTCACTCCGGGAGAGTCTGAGATTACCAGGGCAGATTCTATTTCGGCGTTGGCGGGCTAAAGCCTATTGACGTCACACACACACACACACACACACACACACACACACACACACACACACACACACACACACACACACACACACACATACACACACACACACGCCGCGCGACGTCGACGTGGCGTGACATTGCAAAAATACGTTATTTCTCATAACATATTATATGTCTGCATGTTTACGTTAGTGCAAAATGGTATTAAAACGTGAGGAAACGGCACTATTTCATAGTTTATTAAAATAATACGAGTCAAGTCTGACTCCGCCATGACAGTTTTCACGGACCAATCAGAGTCCACTAGACTCTCACGTGGGCTAACCTCGCCTCACCAGGCTTTCCCCTGAGAGAAAGCCTGGTCTTCGTTTACTAAACGGGCCGTTTGATCCGGTCGGGAGCGGAAGAGCTCCTACGTTTTTCTGTAGTCCAAAACGGACTACACTTTGGCCGGAAACAACGACCGGAAACAGTTTCAACCCAGTTTAGCGCATGCGCAAGTAGTTAGCGCATGCGCAAGTACGGGTTAAAACTGTTTCCGGTCGTTGTTTCCGGCCAAAGTGTAGTCCGTTTTGGACTACAGAAAAACGTAGGAGCTCTTCCGCTCCCGACCGGATCAAAAGCCCGAAATTGGAAGCCAGCCCAGGCTACACGTGGGCAGAGGACACCAATCAGAGTCCACGAGCGAGTCTCACGTGAGCTCAAGAGCTCTGTTTGGAGGGGGCTGGGACCGGAGCGCAGGAGGGAGAAATCACCACGTGCCCCAAGCATACAACCCTGATTGGCCCATTCAAAGCGCCCGCTCTAAAGGCGCCTTCGAAATAGATTAAAATACGTGCAGCTTCAGTCCACACTACACACCACCCACCAGCAGGGGGGGTGATGTGCGGACTGAAGTGTCAGGCTAGCGACAGCCGGCCGTATTTTCTGGAAGTACGTTATTTGTCAATGGGAACTGGCAAATACTGGCGATAGCAGGCGATAGTGGAAAAGTGGGTGGAGGAACGTCGCCGAAAAACATTTTATCTTTTAAATGACATCGTCTGCGATAGCCAATCAAATTCATGTGTTGCTTTGTTTACCCAATGGAGGACATAATATACGGTAATGACGGCCACTAGGAGATTTGTATGGCCTAGAGTCACCGTCTGTTACCCGCTGTTAAAACGTAGGGTACGACAACTTCCCTTTTGTTATTTTTCTGGTCTTAACTTGAAGTTGAACTAGGACATTTAAGGAATCAAGTTGAGTGGCAGTACAGGACTGTAAAATACTTTATTTTGTATTTTTGATAAAACGTATCAAATAATTTGTTGTCAATCAGGGGGGAGGGTGGTGGAGCAGAACACTGATAGGCATATCTTACCTGTGTCGCTGGTGACCAGCATGACCAGAGAAGGTTCAGATGTCTGTGACTTGACTCTAATTGGGACGTGCCACACAACACTAAACAGGACAAAGTACACAAATCAATGAAGTATAAAAGTAAAAACCTAAGGTGGGTTGCTTTTGTTTTTGCTCCTTAAACCTTTTATTCTAAGCGAAACAGACCTACATGATTTGGCTCTGTACTTGGTCTGTTCTTGTTTCCTTCCACAACAAAATCTCTTAATAGCCGATAGATCAGTGGATCGTCTATAGGGGCCACTATAGAGCTCAAGTGGTTAAATAGCGAAAATAGCAGATGTGCAAGCTTAAAATGCATCATGATTAGGGATACAAATTATCGATTAATTCATTAATTGATAGTTGATAACCTTATCGATCGACCGATTAATTGATAAGCGGTGTTTTTTTTGGACCAAATGGAAAATTCTTGTCTGAAACCGAAAATGAGTGCAGAAACATAATTGCCTTGATGTATATAACATTAACGAGCATCAACGAGCTTCAACACAGACACACACCTCGCCTTTGCAGCCTGTCCCATTTCTCTCCAAAAGCCCTTGAATATGATTAAGGATTACTGTGATTATGTTAAGATCACATTTGATATCACACACACCATACCTGTAATTTTCACTAGAAAAAAGTAAAGATATATATATATATATATATATATATATATATATATATATATATTAATTGTAATCGTAATTAATTCCTTAACGGCAATTAATTGATTTTAGATTAATTGTTAACATCCCTATTCATGATGTGATGGCGTACATGGGACAAACTTACTCGGAGCCTGCCACAGAGGATTTCTGGTAGACCTCTCCGGTGGTGGTGTTGATGGTGATGACAGGATAGCCAATTTGATTGGTCCAGGAATCCATCACTTCAGCGACCTTGACGTGACCGCCATCCTCATCTACAGCCTGCAAACACGTCACCAGTGCAACGGCAATTAACATGTTATTAGTTACAAGTAGCTGAATCAATACAAAAAGATATTACACCAGGGATCCTGGATTACATGGGACTGCCTCAGGGCCCAGTGAATGTGAACCCCAACCAGTGGTGTAAAGTAACTAAGTACATTTACTTAAGTAACGTACCGGTACTTAAGTACAATTTTGTGGTATCTGTACTTTACTTGAGTGTTTCCAGTTTCCAATACTTTCACTTCTACTCCACTACATCTTGGATCCAAATATTGTATTTATACTCCACTGCATTTATTTGAAAACATTAGTTACTAGTTACTTTGCAGATATACATTTTAATATTATAAAACATACATAAACCACTTTAGCCTTATTTTATACAATGGCTATTTGAAAATAGCCGATCTACAAGCTCACAACGCGTCGCATTGCAACGCGTTGTGAGCTTGTAGATCTGCTATTTTCAACATTTTGTACTTTTACTTTTGGTACTTTAAGTATATTTTGATGCTGATACTTTTGTACTTTTACTCAAGTACATTTTGAATTCCAGACTTTTACTTTTACTTTCTACATTGCAGTATTGATACTTTTACTTAAGTAAACAATTTGAGTACTTTTTCCACCACTGACCCCAACCACGTGGGAATTAACACAGGAATGACCCTGGCAACATATCAGTAGTCCAGGTGTGTTAGAGTGGACAGTGGACAGTTTGCTACTGCTGCTGTGCAGAACCACGCAAGCCTAAACAAGCCAGAGACATTCTCCCGTCGCACATTTGTACTAAATACTATACTGTATATTCTCAATCTCAACTCTCAATTCCTATACCAATCGACTCCAAAGCAAAGCTAGTAGGCTGTTAATAGTGCTGCTATGCTGTGTTGTTTTTTTCCTCCTCTCTCTCGCACGGAGAGCAGCGCAGAGCCTCCGGTTGCCAGATTCTGTGAGTGAAACAAGCCCAAAAGAAGCGACCGGTTTCACCTCTTGAGCTCTATTACATAAGCTATTTTCTAAAATAATGTTGAAAGCCATGTGTCTGCCAGCCGTCTAAATGCAATGTTCGTAGCCCGACTTTTAAATGACAAAGTTTGCCAACTAACGCCAGCAGACTACAACAGACTGGCAGTTTGGAGCCGTTGGAAGTAGGCTGTTTGGTGTGGAGACACCTTTAGATGTTTGGTAGGCTATTTCTTCAACCACAGCTAATGCTGCAACATCAGTAGAATGAGTTTGGGAACAGACGCCACGAGACAAAACACATACAGTAAATATATTTTGTGCATTTGTCTCATTAGTAACAACAATGCAGCTGTGGTGAAACAAGGGAACTTGGGAAGGCATCTCGATGACAAACCACAAATCACTTGACAAGACTAAAAAGAAAAGAACTGAAACTCGTGGTCAGACCTTCTCTAACATTACAAACTGCTACGGATGGGGTGAATGTTCAACAGGAGAGGAGTAGGACGGATGCACTACGTCCTCCACTGGCAGGTGATAAAGTAGGGTACAACAGCAGTGGGAGGAATTGACCACTTAAACCCTCTAGACCAGAGCTGGATCCCTGAACGAGCCTGTCGAACCCAGGCCCAGGCCCAGGAACCCAAAGGTCAGGGGAGCACTCTAGGAAATTGGGCCAACTGAGACCCACTATACCAGAGCCTGATCGTGCATTTCTCAGGCCACTGTCAGCTAGAATATAGTGTTTGCGAAATGATTTCTGGTTAGTCAGAGAAAGTGTAGTTCCATTTCTTCTTCTTATAAATACTTAAAATATTGGTTGTGCCCGCTGGCCTACTGGTCCACACGCATACCACTTAGGCATTGCCACATAGGCATTGATGCCTGGCGGCGTCGCCGGTTCGATTCCCGATCCGGATGACCATTGCCGCATGTCACTCCCCATCTCTCCCTAGATTTCCTGTCAGTCTACATTCCTATCAAATTAAGGCATAAAAGCTCCAAAAAATAAATCTTTAAAATATTGCTGACAGCATTTGTGTTACATATCTGAGATTCCAGTTCCTCCTTCATTCTTTTTCTTGGCAGAAGACTTGTGAAATTCTTTGTGGTTTTCTCAGTGTCTTTCCAAGTAATCTCTCTTCACCATCACAGTGTAGGTTTTCTTTTTCTCGATGACAAATAAATTACATTTACCATTCCACATGATGAAAAAGTAATTCGTTGTATATCTTTTGTCTCCTGATGTCTGTTTCAAAACGCATTCTACTGCCCATGCAGCATAAAGACAATTGAGTGCATGCGATTTTGACTGAATGTGGAGCTTGCATTTCGTTCTTCCTGTGTACTCCCATTATGAATGTTTTGTAAATCCTGTAAGATGTGCCATCTGCTCAATCATTCATTACATTTAGAATATTTCTTGTGTTTGGTTTCATATTAATGGAAATAGAGGGGCAGTTGTGTGACGTGTACAGTCAGTGGCTGTGGCAACGGCATGCATTTATGTGTGAGTTGGACTGTTTTTCTTTTTTTAAGGGAGGAGGCCGGGGGTTGATTACAAGCAGGATGGATACTGCTTTGTGGTCTGCAACTGGATTCATATTAAACTAAATAAAAACGGTGACTTACCTTTTGTAAATACTTCCACAGGTCTGTACTCTGGGTGGCCTCATACTGGAAGGCTTTCAGATACATCTTAAAAACAGAGAGGGAAGGAGAGAGAGAGGTGGGGGGGGGTCAGAGCAAAATCATTGATCACAGGACTTCCGCAGATTAGTGTTAAACTAAAAAATAATAATCTCCAAAAAGTAGAAATGTTTTGCTGATCAGTTTAGAGTTAAATCTGTATCAATGTGTTACAAACACATTTGTTTGTAATACATTAGGACATGCATATATGCACATTATAGTCATGCATATTTTTGTGACACAATAAAAAGCAGTTTGTGCTTACATTGACTCCAATGTTGAAAACTCGTTCAGTGAGTAGGTCTGCAAGCATCCACAGAACAACGGCTCCCTGTAGAGTGAAGACAAAATATGATCAAAATATTATGTATTCAGGGACCTCTCTCTCGCACGGAGAGCAGCACAGAGCCTCCGGTTGCCAGATTACTCTCAATTCACCTAGGTAAAACTGAATGTATCCTCTTCGGATCTAGTCAGAAACTTAGCCTAGTTGAGAACTTCACGATTAAAGTAGGTGACACTGTGATAGAAAGAAAAAAACACATCTGCTACCTGGGTTGCCTGAAAAATGACTACCAAGGTAATCAATAAAGTCAACCAACAAATTTGTTTCTTGCAAAGGGTTGCCCCGCTGATCAATATTAAATCTCAAAAGACAATAGGAGGTGCTCTTATTGGGCCCCTCATTGATTACGGAGTCCTTGTCTGGTATCGCGACGCCCCAGCTGCCTTAAAGTTAAAGCTCCAAACAGCCCAGAACAAACTAGGGTTGTGCTTGGTCTTCCTCCTCAGACCCACCTTACCGCTCAAAGTAGCTGACAGAGTACAGCATCTTGCAATGGGCCTGGTGTACAAGATACACTACACCTCCAAGATACCCATGTACCTGGCAAACTACTTCTTAAAGGTCAAGGATGTTCACGATCACAACACCAGAGGCAGCTCCACTAATCATCATCAACGTAGATTTAACACTAAGCAAGGCTCTAACTCGTTCTCCTGCTACACCATCAACATGTGGAACGCCCTTCCACAAGCCTTAAAGGAGAGCAAATCCCTAGCCTCCTTCAAAATTGGTATGAAAAGTCACCTTCAGTCCCTCCTCAGATTATTGTGGCAGATGAAGTGACCTATTTGGGTATTAAAATAAGTACATCACTATCAACTATAGCTAAAACTAATTTCACTTTGGTTTCTAAGAAAATTTAAGATGATATCAATAGATGGAAACATCTACCTTCATCAGTACCAGCTCGTATAGCGGTGGTTAAAATGAATATCTTGCCCCGTGTACATTTTGTTAGTTCAATGATCCCGTTGGCACCCCCTATGGGTTATTGGAAGAAGCTGGATACCTTATTGAGGAAATATGTCTGGAACAACAAAAAGCCGAGCATCAAGTGGTCAGTACTTCAGTACAGGAAATCTGAGGGGGGATGGGCAATGGGCATGTCCAAATTTCAAATTGGTCGTTTGTGTTGAGAAGTCTTAATGTTTGGATGGAGGATGGCAATGACTCATCATGGAAAGATTTAGAAAGAGAACTACTGAACTAGCCTAGCTGGAGCTAGACTTCATCCCCACACATGTTAAAACCTATGGCTATACGCAGTTACTAGTTAGCTGCATTAGTATATAGGCTGGCCCCAGGCTACTACTGAACCAGACTAGAATGAAGGATTCCCTCCTAATGGGTATTTCTACTAAGAAATGTAACTTGTACTATGGTCCAATCTTTACATGTCTACTTGAGGTATTCAGAGCAGTAGAGAAATGTATAGGATTTGAAAGTAAATGGTGTAAATCCTCTCCGTTATGGAATAACAATAATATACTGTCTGGAGGGAGAACTTTCACTAATAGGAATTGGGAAGAGAAGGGCATTAGGACTATTCAAGATATCAATGGGTTGAATAATATCCTCGACTTTCGAGACCTCATCACAAGATATGGTATTGATAGGAATCCCCTGTTCTTTTATTTCAGAGTGAGATCTACTTGCAGAGCCTATAGGGTTCCCTGGGGTGCAGAATTAAAAGATCATCCCATTCTTTATTGGTTTCATAGAGCTCCTAAAAGAATTGTATCATACTTGTATGATCATCTAAATTCTCAGAAATATTCTTCCTCGGCTGGAATGATAGCTTGGAATAGTGATATAACAGATGTGGGACTATAATTGGACTGGGATGATATTTGGGATAATGTGGCTGGGGTATCGAAAAATCCAAATCATCGGTACATACATTTCAAGTTTTGTCACAGAGCCTATGTAACACCCAGAATCAGGCATCGAATGGGATTGGCACCAAACCCATATTGCACTTTTTGTGCCCCGGGAACATTGGGCTCATTTGTTCATATGGTATGGGAATGTCCGGGAATTTCTGAGTTTTGGGAAAAGGTCATAAGGACTATATCGGACATAACAGAGGTACAGCTTCCAGTAGACCCATTCGTGCACCTTTTGAACGATGACTCTAAACTACATCTTAGGGAAAAGACCAGGAAAGTCTGGCTTGCGTGTCTGAGTGACAGCAGCCAAAGAGATTATTGTTCAGAGATGGAATCCTCCTCATGACATTTCAGAGACGCATTGGCTGAGGAGCTTTCTGGATATTTCATATCTGGAGCTTTCTTCTGCGAGGATTAATCAAGCACAACAAGGAACACTGACATTGTGGACGGACCTGATATCTGAACTGAAAAACCTGCTGAATAGATCATTCTATGGATCGAATGTGTGAATTGTATGTGGACAATGGAGGGGTGGGTTGTATGTGGACAATGGAGGGGTGGGTTGGGAGGGGGGATTGAAGTTGACTGATGAATATGTACGAGAAGCCAGTCTTATGCTCCCTACAAATACTGTACTATACTGTACATGCTGCAGCAAAGTGGGAAGTCATTTGATTCACTTGTACATTGCTCTCAGCAAATCCCAGTCAAAAGGTTAACACAACGTTACCCCTATCATGTGCCTTCGTCTTCCTGGCTCTCACAGGCCTGCACAGGAAGGTGTGAAACTGCCCACTTTCCGGACTGGATGTAATAGATACGAGGGGCTCCATGTTGACGGCGAAATAAGTTGGCAACAGGTACCTTTCTAGAACGACCGGACAAAACTGGTTGTAAGTGGGGGGGGGGGGGGGGGGGGACGTCGGATAGTGCGAGAGGGTCAAATGGGGAGAAAATGGGCGTGGGATGAAATGATCGAAAAGCATCACGAACCAATAGTAACTGTTTGTGAAATGTTCAGCAACCAATAAATGATGAATACTCATATTGTATATTAAGGGCTGACAGAAGTCTTTTGGGGGAATTCGGTATGGTGTCCACTATGCTTAGCTTATAACTGCGATGCTCTATCTGTGAATGCTATCTTTTCTGTCTCAAGTATTCTTGTCTTTGTTTCTACTGGGTAAATAAAGCTGACGGCCCGTCAGTGATGGGTTCACTCATACTTCTGTCTCGATCTCCATTGCTTCCCAATCTGATGACATATTAAGTATTGGTTCTTTCCCAAGAAGTAGACGTACATTACTACGCATCTACAATTATTTTGTATTTTATGTTGTTGTTATTGTTTTTTATATAATGTGGAAAACAATAATTTTAATGATAAAAAAAAGTCACCTTCAGGCGGCTGCTACCCGTGACTTGCAAATAGACTAAGCCCCCATGCTCCCCCCACCCTTTTTTTCTGCCTTTGTATTTGATGTTATGCTTTTGAAACTGATACTATGTTACTATGTTCTATCCGTCTGTCTTTCAATGTTATATGAAATACTTAAAGTGTGGTTCCTGTGGAAATAAGCCTCGGCTTTCTAGGATCTCCTTTTAGTTGACCTTGTACCAGTGATTTGTACTGTCATGAAACTGTACTTTTTTTCTATTGCAAACTTCTAATAAATTCTTTAATCAATCAATCAAAAAAACAAATGTTCGCATTAAAAAAAGATATATTCAAAGATTTGCAAACATTTTCACAATTTTTCAAAAATAGCAGATCTACAAGCTCGGAGCGCGGCACTCGGTGCTATTTTCTAATAGCCAAAGCATGAAATAATGGTTAAAGTGGTCTTAATGGGTTAACCTTGGTGTAGGAGATGGTGCTGAACATCTCCATGATCTCCTCAGGAGTCTGGACGCTGTCCATGGGGGCGTTGAGAGCGTGAGATGTGTTCATAGAATCTATGCTGAATGCTGTGTCGAGGTTCTCCAACACCCACTTATCTTTCTGCCGAAGAGAGACCCAACACGCAGTGGCGTCAGTTCAGAAAAAGCTAGGGTATGGCAAAGATGGGAGTCCTCATGGAAAAGAGGCATTACATTTTGTACAACACGGTTCTATTGTGAAAATAGCAGATCTACATGCTCACAACGCCTCGCGCTGCGAGGCGTTGTGAGCATGTAGATCGGCTCACAATGTGTGAAAAAAACTATAGTTTTTTCAGTTTTTTACACAGGTTCCTACGGTTTCTTGGGCTGGATATGGCAGCCTGGAACGGTTGTTAGTAAGCGTGCCACAATTAACAATAACACCTGTGCAGCTGACCTGCGGAACCTGGGAATATACCATTCTGTCAAGATGGGGAGAATACAAGTGTGGAGAATATAATTATAATACCTTGTTAAAGTGACCATTTTGTTAGATTTGTAGTTATTCTACTGTAAATTAACAACATAATAACCAGCGCAGATAGACAAAAAGACATTCATGGATTTATAAAAGTAACTTTTATTCTTCCCCCTGGACCCAGGGTATGGCAGCTGCATACCCCTGCCATACCCAATTGACGCCCCTGCCAACACGTCCTGTTACACTTGGCTTCAATCATCTCGGTGTGATAAGAGCAGTGACACTCGACAGGGACCACTTGTTGGAATGAGTAAATACAACCATCTGTCCATGTTCTATAAAGTTTGAAGTTGATGTTTTTTTTTTAACCCTAACCCCTTTATTATTATTATTCTCTCTAATACTAAATTACAGGAGTAGTTCACCCCCAAAATGGGGCTATGGAGACTTGAGTTCAATAATATGTTTGAGTTTTTTTTGCGTTCCTAAGACAATAATCTGATAACAATAAATGTACCCCCATTGATTCCGGATGGGGACCCAAATGCATTTGGGTCCCCATCTGGAATCAATGGGGGTAAATTAACTCAAATCTATTTTTTGTCTTAGCAATGTGACAAATACAAAAAGATATTATTAAACTCAAGTCTCCATGGCATGAGTAATCAATAGAAAAAAAGTAATTTTGGGGTCGAACTACTCCGAGGGACTACTCCTTTAAGTGTGCATAATTTTTCTATGCAAAGTACTCTGTTCTATCTGTCTGTTTTTCAATGTTATACATAAAGTGGTTCATGTGTAAACCAGTAAGACTCCCTAATCGGGAAATAAGCGACCGTTAGGTCGCATACACAAACTTTAGAAGGCAATGGTAGCCAATCATGAGGGAATATGGGAAATGGGACAGATCCATGTTGATGACATGACTTTAGAGATATACTGTGTACCACTTTGCGTAATTCTTGGGTATCTGTAGGAGCAGTGTCCAAACATGTGACGTGACGGACGGACACCCGGTGGAGCTTTTCATAGTAACTTAAAACTTGCGATTTGACGGTCGCAATAAGCCGTAAAGCTTACTAGGATCTCCTTTTAACAGACCTTGTACCAGTGATTTGTGCTGTCATGAAACTGTACTGTTTCCTATTGCAAACTTCTAATAAATTCTTCAATCAATCAATTAATTCCAGTATCTGCAAAATCCCACTGAATGTAAAAGGATGTTCCTCATGGTTTTATGGTCGCACAAAGAACCAGCCTTTGCCAGTCTGAAAACACAAGAGCATAAATGACCACAACGACATGTTCCACATCCAAATGCTCTGCCTATTATTCAGGAATCTGATTCATGTTTTAGAGACAAATCTTACTATGTTCCAGCTGGGCTCCACATTGTCCACTGCGAAAAATTCCATGTAGCTGGCAAAGCCTTCATTCAGCCAAACTTCGTTCCACCATTTCATAGTCACTAGGTTTCCAAACCACTGTAACAAGAGAAGACCACAAAGGAGTAAAAGGTTGAAGGTGTTAAATAAAGGGTAATTTTAACTTGGTTGCAAAACCACGTCATACACCAACTAAAGACTGTCTGTGAGGGTCTATACCATTCTATACTGTTGTTTATTATTATTGATGGTGCATTTTGATATGTTGTCCTTCCCCTGACTCCTAGTTCTTTTTGTATTGCTACCCTTGCTGTATCTTACAGTATGTATCTGTACCTTAACTGCTGTGCCACCTCTGGCGACTGAATTTCCCCTGCAGGATCAACAAAGGTCTATGTATATATCTATCAATCAATCTGTTTGTCACTTTACTCCAAGTGATATTGGACTGGCTATCCCCAAAAGGAACATAATACTTTGAAGAGGTTCTTCTTGGCAGGAGTGCAAACAGTACAAACATCAGTGTCCATTTGGCTATGTCTCTGACCTGGTGTGCCAGTTCATGTCCAACGATAGTGGCAATGCCTTCCTTGGATAACGATGAATTTTGGTCTTCTTTACTAAGCAGCAGCGCGAAATCTCCGTAGATGACCAGTCCCCAGTTCTCCATGGCTCCCGGCATGTCTGGCACTGTAACATGATCTGGAGGCAGCACATGATATATTGTTGCTGTCTGGCAGAAACCTTGTATCTCCATTTCATTCAAATGCTTATGTTTTTTCATAAATTAATGCCCTATACTTCGTCATACTACAGTATCGCACAAGAGTAGCAAAAATAGCCGATCTACAAGCTCACGTGTCGCAATGCAAGGATTAATGAATTAATTATGGTAATTATTTCTTTCTGCATGTCTATATTATTGTTATTATTATGCTGTAATGATTAGCCTATACAGTACAATTGTGTATGTCAACTTATTAACACAGGTCATTTGTGGCACACTGCCACACTGAGGATTTTATTGTGTTGTTGTTGTTGTTGTTGTTGTTGTTGTTGTTGCCGCCGCTGTTTTTTTTTTATTGTCGTTTGCTCAAGACAGATCTCACAATGCAGAACACTGCCATTCAGGCCGGGAACACATTTTAGTGTATGGGAGGGTCTTACAGTACATGTACAGTATGTAGCAACATATTTGTTTTTGTAGGCTAATTTCTGATTTAGGCCTAACTATAGGTTACCGTTAGGCCTAAATGGGTTAGACCATCCTGCATGATGACTTTGAAATATGTCAGGTTACAGCATGAGGGCACTTGATGTGGCTCTGTATGGAAAACTAATAATTCTTCTCTGGCAAATGGTCACTGGTTCAGCATGAGTTACACATAACCATTGACATTTTGCACCTTGAATGCAGAATTTTGCAACCCTTTTGTCCATCCATACAAAATTATCCAGAGACCTACCGATCTTTCTCTGCGGGAAATCAATCCCAAAGCGATCTTCAAAATACTTGAGAACCTTCCCAGCGATGGAGGCTGCATAGTCGGCCAGTCCTGCTTCTATGGCCGCAGGGCGAGCATATATCTGTGCAAATCAAACATTCAGTAAGTAAGAAAGCACTACACTCAGTTGACATGTAACAGATTACTGATGCCCTTTTTTCCACACACAAATTCCTGGACTGACAAGGAATATTGATCATGGGATTGACAAACGCTGAACCAATTCACCCTTTGTCAAGTCCTGCCCGTTGTACCACCCCTCTTCACACCCATTGGTTGCTGTGTCTTGGTGGGACAAAAGTCCTTTCTCTCCATCCATGTAATTCAGTTGCTTCGTAACGTAACCTAACCCTAACCCTAACCCTGCATGGATCAGAAGCGGGGTCCCAGCCTCAGGTTGTGTTAGTAGGTGCTGCTGACATTTTCACACCATCAGCTAAACCAGGTCTTTAATTAGAGGTGGGAGATATGGAAAAATACAATATCACGACATTTTTCCAAGCTGTATCACGATACACAACCTTATCACTATTCTTTTTCATGTTGGTTTTCATGGTTATTTTTCAAGTTTCTTACTTTTTTCAAGTTACTTACAGTACAACCACCAATAGCGGGGCAGTTAAGGAGAACAATACTTCAGTTCTGGAAAGAAGCACCAAAATTTTACAGAGTGTACCTCTTGGGTAATTCTTTAGAAAAATCACATTAGACACTTAATTTTCAAAATGGCCGCCAGTTTTAAAGATGGCCGCCTTTTCGGATATGTTTTACAGGACGCCAGCCAGTTAATATCGAATTTTCATAATATTAGAGTTGTTTTGTAGGTTTTAAAACATCCTGAGTTCATTTATTACACTTTTAAAGCAGCCAGAATAACCTTTCTGACTTTTGGTTGGGGTCTTTCCTCACCTGGGACCCCCCAGACAGACCCCTGAGCCTATTTCAGAAATCGCTCTGCTCCTGCTCCAGAACAATGTTAAATTAGATCTGAAATATGCTCTGAAATAAAAAAAAATGACTAGTAGCAAATAACAGAGGTCTTCCACGGGGGGTCCGGGACCCCTGGGGGGATCCTCAGAGCTACTACAGGGGGCCTGCCAAATCTCTACGATTTTTTCTTTTGAAACTTTGAATGTTTTTATTTATCCTGGTTTTATGTATTGTACTTTGATGGTTTATTAGTATTCTCAGTATTATTTATAATGTTTTTTTGTGTTAAACAGTTATGGTTGACAGCTGTTACTGCAGGGATTGCAATAATGAAGGTATTGCAACTTTTCACTTTGGGCGCAGGACAACATTTCCATTTATTGCACTGCACTCACACTGACCACACACACACACACACACACACACACACACACACACACACACACACACACACACACACACACACACACACACACACACACACACACACACACACACACACCTCTTTGTTATTGTCACCCCAAAACCCTCACCTTATCCTCTTATAGAGCCCATGGTCAATTACGCCCAAAGAGATTCACTACAATACAGTAATTTCAGACATGCAGGATATATTCGTCTTCATCATCATCATCTTCAATGTCCAACCTAATAATGTTGACACAGTCTCCACCATAGCATAGAGTGAAAGGCAGGTTATTTGAGCAGCTGCACCGTCCCTTACAACCTGCTTTGCAGACACATTTGATGAGCTCAAGTACTGCCTTTGGAGCAGGGAGAGCAAGAAACCTGACTGGAATATACCCTCCACTCTCTGAATTCTATCTATTTTCTTCGATTGGTGGAAGCACAGGGCAATTTGTCAGGTATGATTTATCCTGCATTGTGACAGAGTTGGGGCGGAGGTAATGTGGTAGCAGTGCAGGTAGCATCTTGCCCTCCAAGTTCTTTGACAGAAATAGTTCCCATCTGAGTAATCCCAGGGTTGTTGGACCTTTTGAACTGTAAACATGGCATGCAAAATGTTCCGACTGCAATGTTGATGGAAGCTCACCATTTATAAGCTCAGGAGGAATGGCAAATGACCTTGCCAAGGTCCTTGAAGCGGTTAATGGCTTGGTCATCATCATCATCGTCAAGTAGGCATTGACCCATGTCTTTTTGGTGATTCCAACAAATGTTCTTCCCCAGTCAGCACCTGAAAAACTATGTACGCAAAGGAACCCTTGACATTTGTAACATCCAATAACTTGAACTCACTCGAATATAATTTCCTTTTTTGTACCGGAGGCAAGGACTTGATGAGGAATCGGGGTATCAGCCTCTTCATGTGTTTGCACTTCCTCAAAATCATGTCCCTTGATGAAGGTATCGTATTATGATGCCTACTTTGTCATACCTGACAAATTGCCCTGAGCTTCCATCAATTGAAAAAAAAAATAGATGGAATTCAGAGAGTGGAGGGTATGTCCAGTCAAGTTTCTTGCTGCTCAAACAATAACCTGCCTTGCACTCTCCTCCCTGCAAATGCTATAGTGGAAACTGTCAACACTATTAGGGAGGACATGTATAGTAGTGAATTTCTTTGGGTACAATTGACCGTGAGCTCTTTAAGAGGATAGGGTCCGGGTTTTGGGGTGACGATAACAAAGAGGTGTGTGTGTGTGTTGTGTTGTCAGTGTGAGTGCAGTGCAATAAATGGACATGTTAGACTGCGCGCCCAAAGTGAGAAGTTGCAATACCTTAATTCTTGCAATCCCTGCAGTAACACCTGTGAACCTGTCTGTCTAACACAAAAATGTAATAAATAATACTGAGAATACTAATAAAAACAGTTAAAAAAAAGAAAAAAACTTCCCTATCAAGATTCGGCAAGCCCCCTGTAGTAACTTTGAGGACCCCCTAGGGGTCCCGGACCCCCTGTGGAAGACCCCTGGGTATTTGCTATTACTCATTTTTGCTTTCAGAGCCCAGTTACAACAACTTTAATGCTTCAGTTATGATCTAATTTAACATTGCTCTGGAGCAGGAGCAATGCGATTACTGAGATAGGCTCAGGGGTCTGTTTGGGGGGTCCCAGGTGAGGAAAGACCGCAACCAAAAGTCAGAAAGGTTATTCTGGCTGCTTTAAAAGTGTAATAAATGAACTCAGGATGTTTTAAAACCTACAAAACAACTCTAATATTATGAAAATCGGACATTAACTGGCTGGCGTACTGTTCAGAGGCAGCCATCTTGGAAACATGGCAGCCATTTTGATTTTTCAGTGTCTAATGTGTTTTATCATAGGAACAACCCCTAAGGAGTACTTTTGAAAAGTTTTAGGTTTCTTTCCACTTCTGAAGTATTTTAGTGCAAAAATGCATTTATCTGCCCCGCTACAACAAGGGAACAAAACTAAAGGAAAAAGTAGTAACAGACGATTTACACCAGTGGTCCTCAAAGTGGTGTCCAGGGACTCTCTGGGTTCCTTTTGGGAGGTCTAAATTTTGACCCTTACAAGAATGTAACTCTGACAGTATACAAATGAAACCAAATGGACCCTTTGGTTTCATTTGTATATACTGTCAGAGTTAACACTCGGGTAACTGGAAAAAAATCACTTCCACTCTGACTGCATTTATCAGTCAAATTGACAGGTAAATTCTCTCCCTTTTGGCGCAGGAGAGCAACACCTCCTCCCCTGCTGCCAGTGGGGGTTCTATTGTCTTCCAAATGTGAATTAGCATTTCAATTGACCTCTCAAATGGGGAGCACAAAAGGTGTGAAATTCTCTCCTTGCTTCTGGGAGGGGGAGGAATGGGTGAGACCTGTCTTTATGACCGATAACTAACAGTCAGAGTGGTATAATGGTATATTATTTTACAAGGGGGGAAAAAACGAGAACATATGTCTTGAGTATTTAGGAAAAGTTGTGGAAGGGGAAATTTCTGAGACCTTCACGGGGAGAGTTGTTGCACTTTGCGATCTCAAAATCGGTCAAAATGACCTGTTAGTCACCCGTGTGTTAAGGGGAGACCTTGACATTTTAAAGTGTGAGAACCACTGATTTAGACCAAAATGCAGGTTTAAATGGATTCTGCAATGAATCTCTGCATTTGCAATTCAACAGGATTCTTTTATAAGGCTCCCTCATTGTATCACGATATATACGATATCTCTGAAAAGATCTATCGTGGAGACATTGTATCGTGGAGACATTGTATCGTCGAGACATTGAATCGTCTCAACGATATTTATCACCATATCGCCCTCCCCAATCTTCAATCCCAGGCCGTTGTTTTGGGGTGAAAACGGTATCGGGGTTTCTGAGATGAGGGGCTGGGGTGGACCCTGATCCCCCAAAAGAGTTAAGGGGCACCCCTTAGAGAGATGGAGGGTCTGAGCCTGAGGCCATTTCATCAACTTTATGAAAGAGTTAATTTCGACACCCAGATGACGGCATTGGCAAAACTGTTGGTCTATTTCTATTCTTACTTGCATTTATCCAAACGTCTGCACCTCACTACTGTATGGTATTACCTTGTATATGATAACCTGATAAGATTACACAGGAGCTACTGTAAATACATGCCAATATATCCAGCTTCAGACAGAGTATTTTATCACCACCATATTTAAATATCCTGGGAACAAAATGTGACTGCAAGACATATGTGAACTGTTGAAGAACGAAGATACATTTACAAACTCTGGTTTGCGGTGTACACAAGAGTGTGGATGAAGTTTTATGTGTGCAGCAATTGAGGACAATAACTTTGTGGAAGGTTCATGTTCTGATGTGCAAATGAAATGTTTATAAGAGGGTTTTTTTTATACACAACATGATATCCCTACAGCTGTGATTTCATTAGTAAACATCTGCCAAAACAACAGACTACATACATTAATCTTCACTCGATCGTGTAGGGTTGTGGATGGGACAGATTTATACTCAGACACCACAAAGGCAAGGAGGTATGTCGACATCTTCTGCGTCGGATAGAAAGAGGTGACCTCCCAGTCATCATCAATAATCCTGTTATCTGAGGGTAGTATAGACATTAGGCAGCTTAACATAAACTATGTCATTTCTCTTATAACCACCAACTCACAGTCTCACACAACACAATCACAGGTGGAGGTGTGCACTAGGGCATTAACGAAAAAGGCGACAAGTCGACTGAGTCGACTTCATTACACAAGTAGATCTACACAATAGCAGATCTACATGCTTACAATGCCTCGCGATGCGAGGCGTTGTGAGCATGTAGATCGGCTATTTTCACAAATTCTGCCTCTATATATTTGACAATGGACAATGTTTAATTTGTCATTTTAGAGGTATTAAAAAGTCCTTAAATTGGCACTTTAGAAATATGAAGATACCCTCTATACACTTAAAAACGTTATGTTGGTTTGTTTACAGTTGAGTGAGAAAACAATGTTGTTCATTAAGTTAATCATCTGAGGACCCCTCAAAATAATTGGGGGGTCGTGTGTGACGTGATGACGTCATCAAAGGATAAAGTCGACTTCAACTCAACTTTTTACTGTGTCGGGTCGACTTGCAAAAATCACGAGTCGTTAATGCCCTAGTGTGTACTCATGAAATGCATGGAATGTTTGGAGTGAAAGTGCTTTCTGGACTTGAGACGAGAACATGTTTATTCACCTGACTTCTCCGAGTTCCCCAGGGCTACAGTGTGTCTCCTATGTATGACGGTCACATGAAACGTAGCCTTCAACGCTGGCTCGTCGAAACAAGGAAACACTTTCCTGGCATCTGTAGCCTGAAATTGGCTGGAAGCAAGGTATCTATAACATATTGGTACGTTTAGTTGTCAAATATTGTTCCGGTTGATACAATTTAGTGAAAGACATGAAGCTATAGTCAACTTTTTCTTGAAAAACGGACGCTAAAATAAAAATTATGTTCTGTTTGGGTCATTTTGACCCGTTTTACATTTTAATTTGAAAGAAAAAGGTAGAAGTTTATATTCTTTCCACCTGAAACTCACTGGCTTTAAAGATTCTTCTGTGATTAACATGTAAAAAAATATTTTTGCACTACACCCATGCTACACCCCCGTAATTTGTTTGACCCTCTAATGCTGTCACGGGTCATTTTGACCCAGGGGATATTAAAAAAAAAAAAAAAAAATACTAATATAGATTTTAACTTAACAAATCATCATCATACATTGACTGTGTCTCAATTCCAAACAATCCAAATGATAGAAATGGTAAAATGAACAGTGAACTTAGAGTTGAAGCACCTGGCAAGAGAAAGCGCTGTTCAGTCTGTCCTACAACAGCAGACAGGAAGACAGACTGCTTGCAGGAGGTGCAAGAAGCTCATATGTGCCTCACATGCAGTCTGTGTTTGTGAAGCATGTGCTTCCTAGTGTATACGTACAAGTGTACATTCATATGTGACATTAATGAGTGTTCCCATGTTCACATGTGTGTTCGGCTCTTATTTTACATGAATTTCAGCTATCAGTAAAAACGCCTAGCTCTTTCAGTGTTTAATGTGATATAGCAAAGCATAAATGCAAACATTTACCATCATATGAATTGTTTGGAATTGAGACAAAGCCAATGTATAATGATGATTTGTTAAGTTAAAATTTATATTAGTGTTGTTTTTTAAACCAAATATCCCCCGGGTCAAAATGACCCGAACAGAACGAAGGTGTAGTGAATCTGAACAGAACTTATAGTGAGGGAAAGTTAGCCTATTGCTAGACCAATCTGGGAACTAAATCTAAATCACTAGCTTTCTTCACAAATGTGTTCATAATGGTGTCTACTATTAGCCTGGGGACAGCCTATATACTAATGCAGCTAACTAGTAACTGCAGTATAGATCCCCTCCTTGTTTTAACATGTGTGGGGATGTCTAGCTGCAGCTAGGCTAGTCTACTATCACCTCTGTACTTTGTCAAACCCAACTCCCTTGACATACTATATGGGAGCCAATCAAAGTTATTGGGTATCCCGAGGGCCTGGAATTAAAGGGGGGGGGGGGGGGGGTGGGGGGGGGGGGGAATGGCCAATATGAATGTATGAGGTGTTTAATTTGGGTATCTTGGGGCTGCTGAATCCATACGCCCAACTTTGATTGGCTCCCACAAAGTATGTCAAGGGAGTTGGGTTTGACAAAGTTCAGAGGTGATAGTAGATAGCCTGGCGGGGCCCGACGTCATACTGCGTTCACTCACTCATTCCTTCCACAGTATAACGTCTGGACTTCCAGGTATTGGCAGCGAGTATTATGATTATTTTCTGATCGGGGCCAATCAGTGACTGCTTCCGCACAACAAACGTAGCTGTCTATCGGCCGAAAAGACGTGTTTGTTTGCCGTTCTTCCGACTGGCTGAGAGATGTATAGCTACGCTGATTGGTTAGAGGAGTCTGTCTGTCAAGGCAAGTACTCCCGCCCACTTTTCAAGCTGCCAATAGGCCAAAGGCCAGACGTTATACTGTGGAAGGAATGAGTGAGTGAACGCAGTATGACGTCGGGCCCCGCCAGGCTAGATAGTAGACACCTTTATGAACACATTTGTGAAGAAAGCTAGTGATTTAGATTTAGTTCCCAGATTGGTCTAGCAATAGGCTAAACTTCCCTAAAGGACAACTTAGTTTTTTTACAACAAGGGTTCATATTTTAGATTGTAATTAGAGAAAAGGAAAAGTGAGTGTTAAAATGTTTTCATTTGCTTCGTTATATTGTTTTATCGCGTTTACCGTGCTAAAATGTGGGGCATGCGATCAAGTGGCTAAATGTCTTTTTAGACAATAAGCCAGCAGTTTCTTTATTGCTATTTACAGTAACACTTCTAGCCCCCATAAGTCACATCCAACCATGAAAGGTTGCGTTGTATCTTGGGAATGGGCTTATTCTGTGTAAAATTACATAATTATCCACTTGTACGCATGCCCCCAACCACTGAAATAAGAATCCCTAAAACAATAGAAAGAAGTAAATTAAATAATTTTAACACTCATCTTTTATATTCTTTAAATACAATCTAAAATATGAACCCTTGTTGTAAAAAACTAAAGTTGTCCTTTAAGTATGTGTAGTGGGAAACTACAGTTTATCACAAGAACTTGATTCTTGAACGAAGTCAAAGATATCAGCTTATAGCGCATATAGCAGCTCATACATCATTATAGCGTCTACCAAAAGGTCTTACACTATAGAAACAACCCACATAACAAAGACCTATACTGTATGTATACGTATATACAGTATACTTATTGCTATACAAACTGACAATTTACTTGAGTGTCTGTAACCAGTGGGCGTATGATGATATAGTATGAGACATCAGAATTTATTATGACTAGTCATTGTGTTGTAATTGTACACCACCATCACCAAGCTGTTGATCTTGTGGACTGACAAACAGTGGTGACAGTAGCTTTCCCACTGTCAGGAATTGGTAACATAAAAAAAAATAACATTTGCAGTATATTGTGACCGATACAGTATACATGTAGCAAACAATGGACCTTTCATTGAATGTATCAGCCTATGAGCCATTGAGAAACATCCTTAGGACTGAAACTGAAAACACAGCACAATCCACAGATATAACTAGAAGCAGTGCTCTTCCGAGCACAGGTCTCCACCAGGCCACACAAATCAGCCTGTTATAGCGCCACCATGAGGCTGATTTAAAAAATGTGGGGCAGAGGTTCTGAATTAGCATCCAGGGAGTGTGTGTGCTCAGTTTGGCAGCGATCGGGCCAACGGCGCCGGAGATTAGCTGGTAACAACCAGGCCACACAAATCGGCCTGTTATAGCGCCACCATGAGGCTGATTTGAAAAAATGTGGGGCAGAGGTTCTAGATTGGCATCCAGGGAGTGTGTGTGCTCAGTTTGGCAGCGATCGGGCCAACGGTGACTGAGATTAGCTGCTCACAAACTGCGAGGACGCACGGACGCACGCACGCACGCACGGACGGACGGACGGACGGACGCACGGACGGACGGACGGACGGACGGACGGAGGGGAAAACATACTCTCCCTCAGCCTTCGGCTGGTGGAGACAATGAAACTCCAAAAAGGACCCATATTTTATGGTGTAATGCACATGTGAGGCACAGGCTACTGCAGAATCAAAGCAGAGGGTTGGGCTGAGATAATCAGAGATAAACAAATACTTCCTCCAGTCCAAATTAGTGTGTATTGCAAGGAATGACAAATTGTTTATGTACTCTATGATAATGTGCAGCAGCCAGCAACTATTAAAGGTGCAGTAAGTGATTTTCAATACTTAAAATAACTGTTAAATTGCTATGAATTCCGGATTAGTCAGGATACCAACTTTATCCAATCAGTAAAAATAACTATTATATATATATATATATATATATATATATATATACACACACACACACACACACACACACACACACACACACACACACACACACACATATATATATATATACACACACACAGAATAAATAAGTGAAATTGTTTACAAAATGATAACTACTTTTTGCATGGCGGCTGAAATTGGCAACCCACCTGAAAATGTATTTTCTTTTTATTAAAGAGCCGAAGAGACAGGGAGACCCCTGTTACTGAACAAACACTCTATAGCGATGATATCAGAATATAAAGCTTTAAACTTTCAACAACACATTTTTTTTCTTTTAACCAAATTTCTTTTCACTTACCCCACCTTTAATTCTTGACTTTCTTTGGAAAGGATATAGTACAAAGCTATGTCCTTTGAACCCTGCTTCTTCGACCGTGTTTGCATAGTAAACACACGTCTGTCTATGCCCAATTTACTCATAGGCTTGTCACAATAACAAATGACTTAATCATAAGACTAAGTCATATAAATTAAGCTTTCCTGATCCAGGAAAAAGAAAACATCTTTTATTGCACAGAATGAGATTATGTTTCTCATGACAGCTAATTTGATATGAAATAATGGGCTCCACAAGGAGAGCTCAACATGTTGGAATTCATTTCTCTGAACACCAAAAAAGAATTGTATTGCATGGGCATTGATACATTTTTCTGTGTAAAAACGTAGAAAGCAAAGTCTATCTATTGACTTAAAGATTGTGGTAGTACACACTCTGATAGTATACATGATTATTTTTGGTTTCAAATGCACATAGTATACAGCTGTATACAGTTATTTAGCCTTGGATCAAGACTCTTGTAGATGTGTTTTGTACTTTTAAATAAAAAAAGTTGTTTGTTGTTACAAAATGTTTGTTATTGTATAAGATACTATGTTGATCAAATATGATGAAATTTCATTTGATATCTGTCACCTACCTCTCATCTCCATCCTCTGAGAGCCCTTCCTTGTACTTGCTCCTATAGAGGCCAACTGCCCATGCATCTGCCATTTCTCCCTGGAAAGCTGTGAATAAACTATAATTCCATCCTGGCTCCAGCACGTCATCTAACTGGATCTCCAAGAAATCCGTGTTATCGTGGTGGTACTGTTCTGCAACATTGATGCGCTCGTTGGTGTCTCTGCTCATCACCTTCACGCCTGTCACTGTCAGGTTTTTGGAGTGGATAAAAATGGTCATAGTCCTCTGGACGCAGTGGAAATTGACAGTAGAGTTCCCGGTGAAGGCCAACGTCTGGTTGGGGCTGGTGACGTTGACCACGTCAATGATGCGGCTATAGAAGTGAGGCTGGAGGTAGATGGTGTAGCTCTCAGGTACCAGGTCCCCTGGCAGTCTCATTCCCGTGGGGAACGGGGTGGTAGGTGGAAAGGTCGGCCGGGGCGAGATCTCGGCCCGGTACACAATTATCATGGTGACAATTCCAGCAATGGCTGAGAGAGTCAAGATGACCGCACAGATGCAGAGAGCCTTCGAGATGTAGAATCCTTTCGCCATTCTGGACTCTCTGCTTGGTCAAGAGTCCGGGCAGTCTTGGTCGCTAGGTAAATTATACAACCGTACAGTCGTCCCCTGTAGGTCTAACAGGTCTATTCCTAATCTAATTAGTCAGCACTAACCCATTCATAGAAATGTACATAGCCTACGGCGTACAGGACTCGTCTAGTATCTAACAAACTTAAAATTCCACGGTCACAACTATCTCAATATATAGCACCTCAATTATGAACAACCCTAATTGTAATCAAGGACTATGATCACCATGGTTAACGTCCGCTCCTGTACTTAAATGCGTGCCAGTTATTTAGACTAGATTTATATTTAAGGTCCCTTTCCTACTTAGACCTAAGGTGTTGTTTTAATTACGTGGTTAGAGGTAACCCTTCAAGTCCTTGATGCACAAACCTTTGTTTTACTGTAGACAAGATGTGAACCCAAATTAATGGGAAGATATTCCCATCGATGATAATAATAATACTAATAATAACTCTATGAGACTTCTCTTTAAATGCAGGAAATAATACATTTATTATAGGTTTCCAAGATAGCTTTTAGCGTAATATTCAGGTAAAAGTTGTACAAAATCACATAATTGTTCCAAATATACAATGCCAACTTTATAGTTGGATTTCATAGATTACCTCATATAGATAATAAATGTACCACCACAGAGATTTACATCCAAGTGAAGTTGAAATCAAACAGTTAGTACAAAGTTCAATTGATTAATAAAACCTTCCTAAAACTCACCCTCCGTTTCTAACATCCTTCTACCCGATCTGATTTTTAAGCAGAGAGAGAGTCTATATGATCAGTCTAATTATCTCCTCTGTATTGTAACAACTTATTGATAAGTGAGACAAGAGCTAAGTCCTACCCTATTTTATCCATAAGCTGGGAGTTCCCCGTCCGAACTATGCTTTGAGTTATTTGGCTGATTTTTCTACCCTTACCTGTCTATTTTACTAAGTATCCTGATGCTATACTAGTTCTGGTTAAGAGACTCTGAAGTCCCCAGTTTAGAGCTGCATAGCTAGGCCTACTATCAATAGATTCCTAGGTGTCTGTCCTCAGCGCATAAGAGCCCACAATTTGCTCTGTACACCACTTTTTAAAGGGCCAAAAAGCCCTCCTCTCTCTGCTCATTAAACCTATCATACTATAGCATTGGGGTCCATCCCTCCTATATGGGTGGACTCCAAGGCCATTCTCTCCACCCATACTTTTCGGACCCAGACCATTGCCCTAGTATTTAGATCATGTCCTCACATCACCTCTAATATTAGGCCTGAAACGCCAGTACATGAAACCCTGTTTATCTTCGTTCTGTCAGTTCAGTACTCCATCCTATGGGACACGCTGACCAACACCCTTCTTTACTAACAGGTCCCATTATCTTACTGTTCCCAAAATTCTATACAGTTTACATGATCACAATCTTTTGAACCATTGCATCAACATCATAACACTGTTAGTTGATCTTTTGGCATTGTTTGACACTGTTTGCTCTTGACCACCGCCATCCTCTCTGCTAGACGCGAAACATTACGACATCGCGTGGCACAGAGAAAGAGCTGGCCCCGTTCCCAGACAAGAAACGGATGTCAAGAGAAGAAGTGACCTAATAATTAAATACAAATGATCTGACTCTACAACTGAAAGTTACAATGCAGAAGTTACTTCTACATTCGTTGTTTTTCAGGCACACGTTCAAATAGCCACCATGACCCATTTCATGCCTTGTTAAAACAATAATACAGACATCAGCATGCTTGCACCTCTGGAGTCTGGATCCCAGTCTGTGTTTTTAAAATATGCACTCCTAGAACTGAAGAACACTGGTGCCAAGTCTCAATGCTCTCACTGTTAGGTCCCGTCTCTGTCAATCCTGCCTGTGTGTCCAACAGCCACAGGTTCTGGGCTCCGGGAGAACTTTCACCAAATGAGAAGCATGTGTTGGAAGGTGTAATAAGGGACACCGGGAGGAACAGGGAGAGAGGGGTGGAGAAACAAGCAGAGGGGTGGGAGTTGACTGAGAGTACAAAATGATTTGAGATCATGGAATCAATTGGAAAATTCTGCCTGACCACTCTCTCTCTCTCTCTCTCACACACTCATGCACAGACAGACAGACAGACAGACAGACAGACAGACAGACAGACAGACAGACAGACAGACAGACAGACAGACAGACAGACAGACAGACACACACACACACACACACACACACACACACACACACAAACCAACATAAAGTTTAAGTGTATAGATATCTTCACATTTCTAAAGTGCCAATTTAAGGACTTTTTAATACCCCTAAAATGACAAATTAAACATTGGCCAAATTGTCAAATATATAGAGGCAGAAATTGTGAAAATAGCCGATCTATACATGCTCACAACGCCTGGTGGGAGTCGACTTGTGTAATGAAGTCGACTGAGTCGACTTGTCGACTTTTTCGTTAATGCCCTAACACACACACACACACACACACACACACACACACACACACACACACACACACACACACACACACACACACTCTTATTCTTCCTGGAGGTGGCATATGGACAGAACAGTAACAAGAGTGACGTATGGGTGTGGTGATATTAACATGTGATCATGGGAACAGATGTTGCAGCCATTGTGTCATAACGTGACACAAGCGATCACAGTGAGGCCAGATCCAGGTGGAAAGGCTGGCAAACTGGAGGACTGCAGTTCTGTTCTAAATGATATTATTAGAAACAATAGACAGGCTGTTAGTGAGTCTCTGGTAGAGATGACAGAGTGGATAATTAAGCCTGAAGTGCTATGATAAAACTTTTCCACGCTGAGATGTCAAAGTGGACAAAAAGCCCTCTCTTGGGGAATTTAAAGAAACCATGTGCACTGCTGAACTCTTTGAGTTGATTTGTAGCAGCATGGAATCTAATTATCAGAAGAGAGGGGGAAACACTTCTAACTTTCAATGCAAATTACAAAATAGAGAAATGCCAAAACATCATAGAAGATAATTATATTGAAAAACAAAACTATGTAAGAATACTGCTGCCTCAGAGAAACATTGAAACCCCTCAGTTAAGAAGGGGGGGGGGGGGATAAATATTAAGATTGTGCAACCGAGTTGAAAATCATTCATTGTGATGCAAGTGACCAGAGCACATAACTTATATTATTACAACAGGTAGTCGGGCTCTCAATGGAAAACAGGCTCTCCAACCGTGCATATAACGAGCACATGCACTGTCTCTCATCAAGTAAAAAAAATCAGCTGCGTTGGTCACGAAAGACCGCAAGCGCTCCTCTCTCCCCACACTATGCTAGGCGGCTAGGCTAGCGGTTTCATGTGACGTTCAGGGACAGAGTAGCTAAATGTGGCATTAAAAAATTACAAATTCCTATCGAATATCTTTATGACAATGAAATGAAGTGAAATGAACTCATCCCTTCCTACGGAACTCGCCTGTCGGCTCGTTCCTGGAGCAAGGCTGTCGTGCAGGATAACCGCGTTAATGCACACCCTCTTGTGTAATATTGCTTAATAACCTTAAGGCCTATCCATACTTCGACCGAAACCGCCGTTTTCGGTCAAAAGGTCCTTTTCTACCATAAAATTATATCTGTCGGGACTTCTGAAAAGCATTGGACCGAACGAGAGTTTGGAAATTTGCACGTCGGAAAACACAACTCACCGAACATTTCGGTCGAAGTATGGAGAGGCCTTTACACTAAACCATCTGGACTATAAAGGCCTCTCCATACTTCGACCGAAATGTTCGGTTTGTTGTGTTTTCCGACGTGCAAATTTCCGAACTCTCGTTCAGTCCAATGCTTTTCAGAAGTCCCGAGGGATATAATTTTATGGTAGAAAAGGACCTTTTGACCGAAAACGGCGGTTTCGGTCGAAGTATGGAGAGGCCTTAACATCATGGTCCACACACACGCCACAAACAAATGTTACTTTTAAACTTTATCAACTTCTAGTGAAGAGTCATTATTATGTTATTATATATTATCATATATATGATTATGAAGACAGGCTGTAGGGAAGAGATGTAACTCAAATTTGTTACATTTACCTCATTGTAGCCCCAGTGGGGAGTGGATGTGTTGTTTAATTTCTTATCACGGTGAAGGGAATTGGGAATTGGCAGTCTTGTTTCTCTGTATAAACATTATGTATGGTTGCAGATGGTTATACTTTGATTAGAAGCATGCATGCGCACACACACACACACACACACACACACACACACACACACACACACACACACACACACACACACACACACACACACACACACACACACACACACAAGCTTTTACACTGTTAAAATAAAGATACATTTGCAGTGCCCACAATTGGATGAATGAAAAATTAAGGATAAGCATAGCGTGTATAGTTCTTTGTTAACATTTCTTCGAAATATCCTGAACGCAAATGTTTCATCGTAGAGACACATCGATAAGACTTTGAAGCAGGGCAGCAATTTCAGGGAGGCCATGAAGGCCATGGCCGTCATTGCCCCTCAGTTTGGTCTTGTACCCCTTATCCCTATAAACTTCTTTGCCTTTTTTTATATTTTGGAAAACATTTAAAAATACTTCAAATAGCCGATCTACATCGGCAGGGGTCATCAACATGTCCGTACACAGACTTGTCCATGTCCGTGGCACATTTAGTATTTCGGTTATCAAGTGTACATAATCTATCCAAAATATTCAATAATAATAATATGCAATGCAAGACAAGACAGAGAGATAGAAGTAATGTTTGCTTGTACTTGTTCCACTGGTATACCTTACACCAGTAAGACTCCCTAATTGGGAGATAAGCGACCGTAGGTCACTTATCTCCACAAATAGAGCAAAAATGTGTTTTTCCAAAATCTTCCTGATCCATGTTGATGACATGAGTGTAGACATACTGTGTAGTGATTATCGTGATTTTAGGGCAAAATCTGAATCGGCCTCATGGTGGCGCTAGAGGGCCATGTGAGAAATGAGGGGTGGGGTCTCCGCGCCGCCAAGGCGGACGAATAGGTACCGGCCCCGGCTCTCCCGGTCGCTCCTAGCCCGAGTTACGGCATTTTATGTGAGCTGCAGTGGCAGGGGGTCCTCCACTGGGGGCGCCACCACTTTTGCATCCGTTCTGGAGCACCAGGAGTGGGTGGTCCCCGGGAATGCCCCGTGAGCAGCCCCGTTGGGGTGGTCATTTGGTAATTTTTGCACATGTGCTCATTTTTTACACTTGGGGGTCCCCGAGGGAGCTGGGGGTCCCTGGAGCTCCGGGGGTCCTTGGAGGTTGTAGTTTGGCAGGTAAGGAGTGTGTGTGCAAAATCTGGCATGGATCGGGGCAACGGTTGCGGAGATATGAGCAGGGCAAAAGTGTGACGTGTGACGTGTGTGACGGACGGACGGACGGACAGACGGACACCTCGAGCAGCTTTCTGTAGTAAGTGCGACCTACGGTCGCAATAACACCTACATCACACCACTTATGGATGGAGCTCTGTCAAGTATTTGTCTCATCAGCAAGATGTTGAAGAAAGAGAACTTGCGGACAAACCACACATCATTTGACAAGACATTTCCAGCAGACAGAGAACTGAGAAAAAAGAAATAACTAAGGAACCGAAATTTCAACCATTTTGCCAAAAATTATATATGTTTTTTTTGTAAAATGTCCGTAACAAAAATACAATATTTATCAAAATGTCCATCACAAGCTGACATGGTGATGACCCCTGTACATCGGCATGTTGTGAGATCAGCTATTTGAAATATAGCAATGTTTTTCAAAATAGGAAAAAAAAGGGAAAAAAGGTTTAGTGATATTGAACTAAACTGATATATAATTTTTAAGACCCCATCTTTAAACCAATGCAGTAAGTAAAGTGTAAACCTCAAATTCTATTAATTATTTCAATGGACGAAACCTTATTTTATTTGATGGCCTTCCTGCCCTAGCATTTGGCCTTTGTGCCATCAAAAAATGGACAAAACCAAAGGCCAAGTGGCCTTGACCCTAAAAAGACGAAATTCTAGGCCTGCTTTGAAGATTACAAATAATCTCAAACAAACATCGATCTGCAGTTCTTTATTACGACACAGCAAACCTAATGCAAAACAAGTCAATGGGAATGCATTGGTCAAGGTCCTAGGAGATACTGTTACTCTCTAGTGCAAATGTAGGAATGTTACATTGTAAGACCATCAGAGAGAAATGTCCAAAAGAAATCTTTAAGAATATAGGGACCCCTACTGGTCACAAGAAACCTTGCAACCTCATCCATTCCTCAAGTGAAAACAGACTGGGGGTTATGGCAAAAAAACTAATTAAAATTGTCCCCACAAACCTGCTACACGTGTGTGATGTACATCATGTTGATACCGTAAACACAAGAGGCATGTTACTCACACATGGAGCACGGTGGAGAGCCGGTCTCCTATGAGGAGAGAAGCAGTCAAATATCAAAAAATGTATAAAGTGATTGAATTCCTTCATTCAAAGACACATAATCAAATCTCGTGTAATATCCAAATTAGTTATGATTTGGGAGACAAACCACACATGTTGAAACACGAGGACCGGTTAAGTCATATGTATCAAAATAAAAAACAATGTTAAAATAGGGGTAAGTGCTGCAAACTGTATAAAATAACTGTACTGCATCCATCCTGACCAGGCAGCTATGATTAGTATTACACCAGCTTAATATTGTTAATGTACACGGAGCCAATTAAAAAAAATAGCAACCATTTCAGTAATGATACAGAATCAGTGTCACCTTCCAGGTCATAATCTTCATCAAGGAGGTAACGTTTTCCCCCGTTTGTCTGTTAGCAGGATAACAAGCAGTTTGTAAACAGATTGTAAACCTCAATGGTGGAAAGGTTGGTTCTGGTCTATGGATGAATTGATAAACTTGTCAAGCTGATTGGCCAAAAGGGGGGGCATGACTTGTCCCAAAAAGCTTCTGAACAGAAAACAGACTATCATAACAGAACACAAAACGTTGTGTTTGATTGAAAGTTTATCATGGCCCCATAAAGAACTGATGAACATGTTTCACTGTTTCATTATTCAACCTCCAGACTGAGGCCTCTGGCACACAGTGGCAGAACCCCATAGGTACTAGACTACTGCATCATGAAGTTAGAGACATGGTGCCTGAAGCACTGCAACACGTTATAGAGAAGATCTCTACTAAACACATTTTCCATTTCAAGATTATGTTAAGGGGACTGACTGAGCACAGCCTACAGATCAGCCTACAGTAAAATTAAAAAACGTGGCTGTTAATTTATCTATTTGTAACCCAAGAGTGTACAAATGTAACCGTATTACGCCGTTTTGCAGGCCCACTTTGCAAAGTGTATTATTTATTTTATTATAATTATTTAGAGCAATTGTTACATGGAAACATCCAAATTAAGGTCTTTGCACACTGCTGCATTTTTTCGGCCGAATATAGGAGCGAATTTCGGAGCATGTAAATAAAAAGATCTACCTCATGTTATGTCAATCACGTTTGCACACTGCCGCCCGCTTCGTATTTATTTTTGGACCAGGGTAAATCTTTTCCGACTTTCGCAACTGTTGCCACTGGGTCCCTTGCTCCTTGCTTTCTCTCTCCTTGGCCTGAAAAAAGTTTTTTTTTTTTTTGGCATACAGGGTATTTTTAGATATCCAAAATGCAACGAAAAAACGTAGCAGTGTGCAACCAGCTTTAGTCTATTCTAAAGCACCAACAGAATGTCTACACAGTAAATTCCTTAGGGTTAATTTAACAAAATGGTTAAATGAACACGGAGTGCTGTGTACACAACTGATGGTATTTGTTACAGCTGTAATCTTTCTATTTTTTTTCCAGTCTTGTTGAAAGCTCACTTTCTCAATAGCACTGTGCCCTTGTCCATTCACTGGAGACAGTACATGACTGTATCCATACAGTACATGACTGTATCCATACAGTTGACTGTACCTGAAGTCAGTATGCCATTAACCACTTTCAACCTGGCAGGCCTATTTTTGGACATCGCCTTATAGTCACAAATGTTCAAATAACAACAGATCTACAAGCTCACAACATATTGCATAGGGCTTAAGTGGTTAAAACGACATGGTTACTGCCTGTACAATGCCCTACAATACATGGTTACAGGCCGTAACCATGTAGTTTTACCATGATCCATCATGGTAATGTTGATTTGAGACTGGCATTATTACATCACAAACATTGTGAAGCTTCATTGTTTTTGCAGGTATTATTGTCACAGTCAATAGCTGTCTTGTCTACTTGGAAATGAACATGATTGAATTAGATGTTGATCACTCTCTTGCTGAAATGTGCAGCAAGAGTAGTGTACAGCAAAACGAGCTTGTGCTTCGCTTAGAAGCAATACAGGCGTTGCTCTCAATTTCCATTTGCAATCTGCAATCATCCAGTTCAAATTTAGACACAATCTGGTGTACTTATTATTAATATATATTTTGACAGTTTTCTACACTGTCTACTTGTACAAAGCCCAGTCATGTAGTTCAGTGCCACAGGTTGACTCACACGCTCCTTGCGGACAGTCATGCTCAGTTTCAGCTCTAAAACTGCTGTACTGCCTCTGCGTGTCTGATTTCCCCCCCTTGGGATAATAAAGGTATCTATTTATCTATCGATCTATCTACCAGAGCCAACTATCTAGATGCTGGACACAGTAACAGGACTGTTGCAGGATGGCCGAGAGCTCGTCGTAGCTCTCCTCTCTCCAGTTAGGGAGCAGCCTTTCGTTGTTGAGGGCCTGGAGTTTAGGCGTCCCGTCCCGCAGGACATGGAGGAGACAGGGCCACCGGCTCTGAATCCTCAGTCTGGTCCTCCTGTCCAACGTGATGCCGCGGACAATCTTCTTGGCCCGGAGCTCACGCAACGCCGGCAGCTTCAGGCAGGAGAACACCAGGCCTCGGCTGGGCGATACGTCCAGGAACTCCAAGGACAGCGACTCCAGGGTGTAGGAGATGCCCAGGTTCCTGAGTGGCACCAGGATGTGCAAGGTCAGAGACTTCAGATTGGGCAGTGATTTGGTCAGGGTCTGCAGTGTCGAGGGAGTGACTCCTTTAAAAACCCAGAAGTACTTGAGCTCCAGGACTCGCAGGTGCTGGAACTGGGTTAGCAGCGACACGGAGGCGTCGGACCAGTCGAAATGGAGACGCATCTTGGAGATGCGGGGGCAGCTGTGAGTCAGTTTGGCCAGCAGCTCCTGGAAACTGGCGACCTGTCAGTTAATGAGAGAAACTATCAAACAACCAAATAATGTCACATTTGCAAACAATTTTTGTATTTTACGTTGATTGAAGTGGGAAAAGGTTCATTTTAGCAGGGGTTTAGTCCCCTCAGTCATTGCGGCATTAAACAAACTGCCCATTGTCTTGTTGTTGTGTTGTGTGAAATGTTGTTTTGTCTATACAGGTATGGTTGTATGTTTTTCTGTGAAGACAAATATCCCTTTGGGGACAATAAAGATTATTATTATTATTAGTCACCTCAACCTCACCACAACAATATATACATAACGTGTAAGGATCATGCAATTGTGGAATGAGCAACACAGCTAAACATGTGGCCCAAGAAGACCAGTTCCTCACCCTTGCTTCACTGAGGGACCTAGCCGCAAATTGCAACACTAGATTTTTTTTAATCGGTTGAATCTAGGGTTGCAATACCTCCCATATGCAGCCAATGCATCAAAACAGTTTTGTGCTATCTGATTGTATTAAACAACGTCAAACTCACCAATATTGGGGCTGTATGGAAAGCTTGAAGTATCCTCTTTCTATCAGCAAAGTGTTTGTTTCATAATAATCCACCGTAGTGGTTATGAGTTACTTTCTGTCATTAAATCCGAGCAGAGCAGACAAAGTCTTGAACTTTGGAAGTGCTCGTCTTCTATAACGCAACGTCCCGCTGCCTCCTACATTATGACATTTAGAACCAGGAGGTACACTGGACCGCTGATCGATTTTCCACGAGCGCTTCCAAACTCCAGCACTTAGGAAAAAAAATCACCTGAACTGAATTTCTTGATAGAAAGTAGCTCATAACATGTCTATGGTGGATTTTTATGAAACAAACACTTTGCAGATAGAAAGACGAGGATACTTCAAGCTTTCCATACAGCCCCAATATTGGTGAGTTTGACGTTGTTTAATACAATCAGATATCAAAAAACTGTTTTGATGCATTGGCTGCCTATGGGAGGTATTGCAACCCTAGATTCAACCGATTAAAAAAGAATCTAGTGTTGCAATTTGCGGCTATGAGGAACAATAGGATTTATTTCACAGATATACAGGCAGGGTTTGCACATCACCAGTACCACAGACAAAGTTGCAGGACCCATGCTCAGGTGCCAGTGACTGCCAGCAGGTGTGTGCTGGTAGGTCACTCAGGTGCCGGCTACACAGAGCTGAATATTTCTGAAGCTAGACATTTTTTGTGCTGTTGGGGCTCGCAGCCACACAAAGCTGGATATTTCGGCTGTTAAACTGGATATTTTTTAAACCGGATAAATAAGTGGAGAGATTGAAAAATATCCGATTCACTGGATCCGTGTAGACAGGGAACCCGGATATCTCTGAAGACTTTACTGTGTGTGTGCTTGTTAGACCTAGATATCTTTGTCGTGTGGACCTAGATATTTTTCTAGGTGGATATCTGAAAAAACGGGATATATGAAATATCCAGCTCCGTGTGGACCTAGATATTTTTCTATGTGGATATCTGAAAAACCGGGATATATGAAATATCCAGCTCCGTGTAGCCATGGCCTCAATACGAGAGTGACTATCAACAGAAGCATATTGGGGGATTTGGGCAAATTTTTGGGGCTATCCACCCACACGTTTGCTCATGTGTTGCTCATTCCACGATTGCACAATCCTTACAAGTTGTACCTTGTTATGAAAGGCGACTAATCATCAACAACAAAATATGTAAAATAGTAATACAATACCAACTGGTATTGTTGAAGTGGAGAAATAATCAACCAAATGTAATTTTCCAAAAATGTTGATGGAGCTGTGAAAGCAGAGCTCAGAAGTTGAACAGGTAAAACTAGGGCTGTCACGATTAGGACATTTTACATGACGATTAATTGTCACTCAAATAATTGCGATTAGCGATTTAATTGTGTTTTTGTCATTGACAATTCCATTTTCTGTTTGGCTTGTAGGCTTTGATGTTGCACATGGTAGATATGACACATAACCTAAATATACAAAGAAATTACTGACATATTTGACAACTTTATACTTAAAAAAGAACATTGATAGTGGAAATAGCCGATCTACAAGCTCACCCTGCTATTTCCACTATTTTTTACTTAAAAAATATGTATATGAACATTTTTCAACATGGAAACGATTATGAAAAATAATCGCGATTATGTCAAATAATTGCGATTAGACGACTGTGTAATAATTGTGACAGGCCTAGGTAAAACAAAACATGCAGAGGAGTTTTTTTTAAAGGCTACCTGGTCCATCTTGGTAATACTGTCTTGGTGGGAGCTGGAGCTGGAGTGAACCCTGAGATCCAGGGGCTCCAGGAGGGTGAAGGTCCAGTTGAGGTCCAGGTGGCTGAGATCTCTGCAGTGGACATTATCCAGCAGGTGACTCAGTAGTTCCCCCCATTTGTTGCATCTATCCCCCAGGTCAAAGCTGGCTTTGAGGGTGAGCAGACTGGCATGGCGGGAGATGAGATGATGAGTGTAATGGTGAACCCAGGCTTTCCATCGCTCAAACTCTCGGTTGGACACGAGCAGGCCCTCCTGCCCGAGATGGAAGACCCCGCGGCGGGAGTAGTCTGCCAGCCTCCACAGCTTCCACGAGCGCACCAGGCAGCTCCAGCTGGCACAGACCAGGGCACAGCTGCATTTGTCAACCTCGTTGAGAAAGGAGATGACGTGCAGCTGGCACTCCACCGGCAGGAGGTTGAAAGGGAAGAAATCATCCATGGCTTTCCTCCGACTGTTCACTGGGACCAAGGGCCTCTTCCGTGGCGACATAATGGCGGACGAGGAGATAATATTGGTGGTCATTGGTGGAGGTCAGAGGAATCTCCACCGTGAAGTCTTGTGGTCCAGCTTTGCCATCAACTCCTCTGGTCCATAGATCTTGTGAATAGAAAGATGTTTCAAAAATGAACGTATAAACAACAACATCGTTGAGAAATCAGCCCAAAGCACAGTTTGCATACACAACAGTTCAAATATGGCCACAAAAAGTCTCAAAGGTGAGTAGATCAAGACAAGATTTATTTGATCGATTCTGACATTTGTCAGATACACAAAATGTCAGAATCGATCTAGACAGCTGCTACTCGAAACTCGTAATAGACTACTAAGCCCATACCTACCTCCCCTTTTCCATTGTAAATATCTCCTATTTCTCTTTATTACTATCATTTATTCTTCCCTTGTTATTTTATTTTGTATTTACTTTATTCTTTATGACTGCTTTCCCCCACTTTTGTTACTGATGATATCCTATGCAAAGTACTGTCTGTGTTCTATCCATCTGTCTTTCAATGTTATATGAGATACATAAAGTGGTTCCTGTGTAAATAAAGCGTACTAGGATCTTTTAGTTGACCTTGTACCAGTGATTTGTCATGAAACTGTACTTTTTCCTATGCAACCTTCTAATACATTCTTCAATCAATCAATCAATCAATCAATCAATCAATCCCATCTATGACAGTCTTGATCCAAGTCATTTCCAAAAATGAGTTCGCTTGGATAAGACAGCCTCTGTTGCTAGCGCAGTGCGGCTAGTTACTGTAGCAACCACGCTGTAAGTTTCAATTTAAAAACCTCATAATAATCGGAACGGATTTTCAAATAAAATGTATCTGCAATTAACTAATTGATGTTGATTAAACTATTGTTACACCATTGTTGAAAGACAAGAATGCCCCGTGCCTTACGTTAGAATAAGCTAGCGTCGTTTAAAGAGCTGCTAACGTTAACCCAATGCTAGTAAAAGCAAAGAAAGGGGAAAAAATGTTATTTTGATTTAAAAACAACGTTTTTTTTTAATGACGTTATGAACACAGATGACTAAGCTTTAAAAGACAACGTGGCAAAATACTTACATAAACTTTGCTAAAACAAACTAACAGCTAGAAGGCCTCAGTCTGATGTAAACACAGCTGAGCACTGTTTGTTGTTGTTGGTTAATGACGTCATCAAGCTGCGCTGTGTGTGTGATGCGTATTTGGAATTGACACCAGGCCTCCAGACGGAGCCGCTCGATTGTCCACGACACTGCAAGCGGCCAGGGCCGCGCGGCCGGCGGAGCGCCGCGCGAGTTACGAAGCCGTGGTGAATGCAATCGTTATATTTATGCCCAGGCCGTAAGGCCTGGGCAAGCCCACGATAAACGCCCTGTCCAAGCGACTACAATTGAGCGCTCCCTAGCTCCGCTTCAGCCAATCAAAAGCTTCGGTGGGCGGGGTTTCCCTGGAGGCCTGGTGTCAATTCCAAATACGCGTGTGTGATGGATGCTGCGTGATTATGGATCCAACTGGGAAAGATGGATGGAAACGGCATAGAGCGCTCGTTTTCACAGTTATTGTCCACGACACTGCAAGCGGCGCGAAGGCCAGCGGACCTTGGTCCTGCTCTTCGCCCCCGAGCGCCGCAGGCGCGAGTGGCCGCGAAGAGTTACGAAGCCGTGGTGAATGCAATCGTTATATTTATGCCCAGGCCGGCCCGTAAGGCCTGGGCAAGCGCACGATAAACGCCATGATAATTGGGTACCGTGCACCTCGCGCGGTCCAAGTGACTACAACGGAGCGCTCCCTACGTCCGGTTCAGCCAATCACAAGCTTCAAAAATGAGTCCGGGGCGTGGTTATCCATCTTTCCCAGTTGGATCTATAATCACGCGTGGATGCTCGGTTTGTTGTCCAATGTAGCACAGTCGGGCGGAGTTTGCTCACTTAACCAGTGGTGACAAATGTTTTACTTGAGTTAAAGTAATATCAATGCTGCAATGTAGATATACTCTATTACAAGTAAAAGTCCTGAAAAAAGTCAACTGCAAAAAACACTCTCCCAATCATAAACCCAGTTAATATACGGTAGCTAACAAGGCAACATTTTGCAAAAATGTGTAATGACTGTGTAGTTTTCCCAAAGCAGCCGCAGGGGGGCAGTGTGTGTTTTAACATGCTCTCATTGGAATGGCATTTTTGGCATCTTTTCAACAAAATAACAATGTGGTCCCGTTCCACACACAGTCCCATAGCTTTAATTAAAATTCCAATATTTTATAGTTGTTGACAATTCCAATCAACGCCTATGAGAGTGGATTCTGCCAATGTGGATTCTGTCAATGGTTCCCTATGGAAATAAGCTTAGTCTTTTCTAGGATCTCCTTTTAGTAGACCGTGTACCAGTGAACTGTACCGTCATGAAACTGTACCTTTTCCCATGCAAACTTCTAATAAAGTATTCAATCAATCAATCAATCAATCAATCAATCAATGCATTTCAATGGTAATGTAGCGGATTTTTGCTGAAATCCGCAAATGGCAGCAAACCGCTCCATTCCCATTGAAATGCATTGCTTCTCAAAGGTAGAATATTAGTGCGGTGTGACGATGGTAACCGGTCACGTTACTCCAGTAAAGAAAACCACTAGCTATAGCCTATCACTAACATGCATTTACATTGTGCATTTCATTTGTAGAAAAACCATATGGCTCGTCATGATTTAAACCAGAACTTTTTGGAATAACTATAGGCTACTATGTGCATATCTCTGGTCCAGAGTCAATAATGGCAAATACTATTGAATATAGAATATATTCAATATTTTTAGGATAGAATATTGACTGACTTGTTGGAAAGATTAGGGGCGGGGCTACAGCTTTGTTTTGGTTCCTTGTGTGTGTGTGTGTGTGTGTGTGTGTGTGTGTGTGTGTGTGTGTGTGTGTGCGTGCGTGCGTGCGTGCGTGCGTGTGTGTGCGTGCGTGTGTGCGCGTGTGCCCCATAGCTTACAGTTCTGCTCTTTTCGTCCCAAGCGTTCAAGCAAACCCTCGTGCAACAAGCTGTAGTTTTAGTTATCAAAGGAACCCCGAGGGTTCCTTGAGGGAGTTTTTCAAATGGGGGTCCGCAGGCGAGAAGTAAAAGTGTCGTTTATAGGGGACCTCGACGCGACCTGGCTTTTCCCAAGGAACCTAAGCACAACGGTGGGGGCCAGCAGTGGTGGGCAAGGAGGTAGGGAGCGCTTCGCTGTGTTCACTTGGACCGCGCGGAGGTGCCGAAAGTCGGGGGGACGAAGATTCACTATTCTGTCCATAACTCGGCACATAACTTGGTAACGGCGGTGAGTCGGCTCATACGACCGTCGCAACGCTCGACACGGCGACTCGTTCACTACCGCTCGCTCGGAGGTGTCTCACGTGGCTCATGGTGGCCTGAGACGGCACGCCTACGTCGTCATCACCGAAAACAAGCGCTCCTTTTCCCTTGCAGCCGCCCCCGCGCCCCCACCGTCGCGCTTAGGGTCAGTGGGAAAAACGTGGACGCGTCCTGCTGCACGTCCTGCACATGAACACGTTTGAGAATCACTGAGCTGTAGGAGCTGCTCCCCGCCCCCGCCCCCAACCAATGGGATAAGAGAAAGGATGCCTGCGCCGACCAATAGGACAAGAGATAGGGCGTGGACGTGTAGGACGTGTGTGAATACAAACTAAAGCTGCGCGTCCTGCGCTACGCTGTTCATTCATTCCATTGCCACTGAACGAGCATCTTCCGCAGCACCCGCGATCCAGCATCTCTGAATTGAAAACAACGCATTTTCACTTAATAAAAAACACCAAAGACTTGTTGTTTTCGCCTTCAGTCAGATAGAACCGCTGTCGAAGAAATAATCGCCAGCCATACAAACCCGAAACAAAGAAAGAAGAAAGAAAAAAAATATATATATATATATATATACCATTTGCGAGCATCTAATTCCTTTTTTACTGATTAGAAAATGAAAACCAAATTCATCAATGGGGTTTCTTCCTCTCCATCCATGTCCCTGGGTCTCCTGGTGACCGAGAACGCTCTGGAAGTCCAACCCGACACTGCGGATGACTGCAAGGACATCATCCGTCCCGACCAGCCAGACCTGGAGACCAAGCACAAGGCTTATTTATGGTGCAAGGAGTTTCTCCACGGGGCATGGAAAACGCTTTCCGAAGACGAGTTTCAAATCACCATCATAAGGTAATATCTGTTGTATTTTGTTGTGCTTGAAGTTGCATTCCATCTGATAACGCTACAAACTGGCCTACCAGATTAGAAATGTGCATCGAACCATGCAGGCTAATCGATGATAACTGTAATGTCATTGTGCTCCCTCAGTAAACCATTTAAACAGTTGAGGTGTAGTGTGTAGGCACTAGGCATACATACGTGTCATTTAAACAATTACAGATTTAGGTTTGGCATATGGAGGTGAGCCTATAGCAAATATTTCGATCTCAAAATGAGCTTTTTTTTTCCAGAACTGAGCTAGAATTTTAGAGGTGTGGCAAGTGTTTCAGGCTACTCATACTCAAAATTAATGGATTTTTAAAAATCATAGTCAACTGTTAAGACCCATTCGACCGGATAATGCAGCTATATGTAAATCTACCATCCCATTCCAAATCATAACACCCCAACTGATTAAGTTAAATTATCTTTCATCTCCAGTCCTCTCTAAAATGCTGCCATTATATCCTGACATTTTGGTTGTTCTTTCCCTGATTCTCTCCCTCCACCAGGGGTGGTCTGAGCAATAAACTCTTCCTCTGTGCTCTCCCTGACAACGTGAACAATGTTGAAGATGAACCAAGGAATGTCCTCCTTCGCCTCTATGGGGCCATATTACAGGTGTGTAATGTGTATAAAATATGTCACCAGGCCTTTCTCCCCTTCAAACTAGCTATTCTCAAGACATGGACTATGTCATATATACCTACACATGATAATCAATACTAAACCAAATGTTTTGCCATCTATCAAGAGTAAGTTGCTTGCCATCATGCCATGACTTGAAATTCCTGTTTTTATCAGTTGTTTGTTCAGAGAAAACATAACTGGTATGGGGCTTAAACCGCCAACGACAAAGATGCTGTAGCTAGAACAAAAGATTGTATTGATCCTACATTATCTGTAGCCAACATTATACTATATTGAGTCATTGAACTGGGGTGAAAGTTGACTTCAATATTTACCTTCTTGGGTCTCTTAACAGTTACCACAGAAAGTGATGTGATGGTTCCACCGCTTTTAGTGCGTAAATGTGTATGTTGGGAGCAGGTGTGCGAGTGTAGACCATTTGATTATGTGAGTGTATGCCTGTGTGTAGGGGTGGGCGATATTGAAAAATACAATAATATTTTCCCAAGCTGTATCACGATACATGATTTTATCACAATTCTTTTTCACTTTGGTTTTTATGGTTATTTTTCAAGTTACTTGACAAAAACCAGACTCTCTGGGTTCCTTTTGGGAGGTCTAAATTGAACTTTACAAGTATGTAACTCTGACAGTATACAAATGAAACCATTTGGTTTCATTTGTATACTGTCAGAGTTAAGTGGGAGACCTTGACATTGTAAAGTTTGAGAACTACCGATTTAGACCAAAATGCAGGTTTAAATTGAATTCTGCAATGAATCTCTGTATGAACGATTAAACAGGATTTCTTACAAGGCTCCCTCAATTGTATCACGATATATACGATACCTCTGAAAAGGCATATCGTGGAGACATTGTATCGCCTCAACGATAATTATCACCATATCGCCCACCCCTACCTGTGTGTGTGTGTGTGCGTGCGTGCGTGTGTGTGCTTGCCATTGTTGAGTGCGGTGATGTACCCCCATGGCTGTACATGCATGTGTTCTTTGCCGTAGGCACCCCAAAGGAGCGTGCCTTGAGCACTCTTGTTCCCAGGTGAACCCACCAAACAAACACGGTACAGTATGAGATCGCTGAAATCTCAGCCTACTTTAACCGCTTAAACCCCTCTATTCTTAGTGAAATGGACTTGAGTTGCAACTGTACTGTTACTAGGATCTTTTATCACTCTACAACAAATCTCTTTGCCGAAAATAGCCGATCTACAAGCTCACAACGTGTTGCGACACGACACGTTGTGAACTTGTAGATCTGCTATTTTTGGCAAACGTCTCCCCCTTCTCCCCTAGAATAAGGGATGCTGGGGTTCAAGTGGTTAAAGACGTGACAAACATACTGTATATAATAGCATAACCCAGCAGTCCTGCTGGGAGGATACAGTATGGAGGCAAACATAACATCACTGCGACACCTCTCCCGTTTTACTTTTCCTTAAAAAGGCCTAAAGCTTTGACTCTTGAAAGCCAAGTCGTCAGCCAAATATTCCGGTGGACAGAAGTGTCTGTGTAAAAGACTGCAGCGTTTCAGCTCACTAAGCTGAGAACGCCAGGACAGCAATAACAAAAATGCTTGTTCTGCTTTTGAAAGATAATGCTGTGTCGTTGCTTCACATGGGAGCCCATAAGTGTGAAGACAATGTCCTTATTTTTTTCCGGACGGCCACGATCAATATAGCTAACTTGGCTGTGATAGAGGCAATTTTATCTCACTACATGACGTGGCGTTGAGTTACAGAGTTCATGGGCCTCACTAGCGCAGGTACAATCTGACCTATTCTTAATGTAACCACATCGCTGAGAAGATAATTCGGTCACTATCAGAGGAGGTGGGAGCAGACTCCTCTCACTGCAAACATTAGACTTCGACACCTTCCCACGAGATTTACGAAAAACAATCAATTCTAACTGGTCGATGGCTAGAATTATGCAATGTCATGTAGGGTAGTTGGAGGCATTGTTTACAGTACATTTGATCTGTTTACCCTAACATTAGGTCATACATAAAGAAACCCCCCCTCCCAAAGCACCAAAACAAAGACATGAATTGTTCTTGGCCTTGCCTTGTCTGTCAGATTGCTGACCATTGATAGCTTTCTTGGAGTAAAAATGTGTAATTTGCAACCACACATTGTCGTGTAAATGAAACCCTATTAACCCCGGATCTGGTGGTGTTCTACTTAAGTATTAACTGAAGTCAGTGTAACTGCAAATGCCTGTATGAGTAGTTACCTTTTATTGCGAGGGATGTCTGAAAGAGACCGATGGCACTGTGTCCTTCACCAAGGTAACACTGGCCATCTCTTTCAGTCCTGCACAGCGTCACAGGAATTATTGATGTCTCATCAAAAAGCTAATATCATTAAGGAACATAGAGACGTTATTATTAAAGGGAATCTGTTCTCAATTACTAAACGATGAAACAAATGGCAAACACAGCAAAGACTGTTTCCTGGCAATGAAGTTATGCAACGTGCTATTTAGATTAAGAATAGAACCGCTAAATAAAATATACAGTATTCCACCTGCTAACATGGATTAGGCCCATCCATTTTAGCTGCTAGAGAATGCAAGCCAGTTGCATTGTTAGTGAGGGGCTCAGTATAAAAACCTTAATTCCACATTATCTCACCGATGCAGTTTGAAATCGTTTTGGCCCACAGACCAGTGGTCTAATGGCTAAATTATACTTAATTATACGGCCGTCACCCGTGTTGATGTAGTGTATCGTGTTTTGTTGTTGAAAATCGGTTATTTTCAGCGAGCAACAATACAACAAAGTATAAATGAGCCATATGCCACTGAGGATGTAAACATTTTATTGTTTTTCCTCAGACATAGCTTTTACCCATATACTTTTCTTCACTTTATCTCTCATATCTCTGCCTGACAGCTGCACCCAGTCCTCTGTACTGTTATGGCTTTGGTCAGTGGGGGATCATACCGTGCTGTAAATGCACAGTTAGGCTTTTACAGTACCTCATTTTCAGAGATTTGCATGTACTCATGGATAGTTCTTTCCTCTTTCTTTTGTTGATAGATGTCCTGTAATAAAGGAGATTCCCGACAGTCAAACAAAGAAAATCACTTCAAAGTAAGTAACCACTGGTGCAACGATGTGTTTCTCTGCCCAGCGTGTCACCAGCTTCACCCGGCTGTTTCTGTTGACCTAGCATGAACCGTCTCACGTGTCAGACCCCTCAATGTTCTTTCTTTTTTGTCCTTAGGAATTCTAATGTTGCTCGTGTTGAATGCAAATCCTTCTCTCCGTCCATGTGGGTGTGACTATTGGGCAAATATGGGGCAAAAGTAGCGAAAATAGCCTTTCTACAAGCTCACTATGCATCGCAATAATGTGACACATTTTGAGCTTGTAGATCTGCTATTATCGCCTAATCTCAGATTTTGTTTTTGCCCCATTTCTAAAACTATTCGCTTATAATGATAAGCCCAAAATACGGATGGCAGGTTGAAAGTGGGTTTGTCTGTCTGTGAATTTTATAAATATTTAACCAATGAAAAGTATTAACAAGAGCTTGTGACTTAATAATAATTAAGCAGGTCATCTGACGACACGATGAAGATGTATTGACATCGAAACGTCACGTTATTTGCCGGCACCCAGGTCCTATAAATAAAAAAAGGCTTTAATTGTCAGAGTTCGCTCCAGTACCTCCCTTCTTCTGCACATACCAGTCCCGCTCCTGAGATGCACCGGACCAGCCTGAATATGGCATGAGGCACGGTGGAACCCCTTTGTTTTTGGGCATAGGATTATCGTTTGTATGGTCTTGACAAGTTGGGTGAACTCCTCAAACAGTAGTCATCTCTAGGAAAAATCTGTGGAATGATGACAATCCCCAGTCTAGTCCCACAGTTCACTTTTCAAGCAAGTCATTGGAGTCATTATGTAATAAAAACGGCATAGTTAAATACTATAGTCAACTCAAGGCACGTCTTCACAGAGCCAAAGTGCTGGAAGTATAGGTGAAGCTAGCTAATTCATGTTTATGATTGAATTAATTGGTACTGCTGTTACTACTGTAAATGAATGGTGCAGCATGGCACATTTTCATTCACCCACTCTTAAGATTTGTATGTGGAGTTTATTTAAAACAAATTTAAAATGTTGAATCTTTGTCCCAGTATTGGTTGCTGCTGTTGAGTGCAGTCACAATAAAATCCAGGGTGTTAATTTCATTCTGAGAGTGTAAAAAGTGACCCATTACGGGTCCACTTTTAGTTTAATTAACACACCATGTTTTTTATTGTATAGCGGAGGCATTGGTCAGCCAAGAGTCCAATGACCTAGAAATCCCTTTTATCCTTCCTGTCATGTCACCATGACCCCTAACCGCCACGCATGACTCACCATAACCCTCATCATGTGATTGAGGTGAGGTCATCAGTCAGCCATTGTTGTCTCTCTGGCATCCTTCCCTCAGTGCTCTACAAGCACTGAAATCTGTGACACCAACTTGAGGACAACTTTCCTTAATTGCATCGAACCCTTGCTGACCAGAGTTTCCCAAACCCTTTCAGCTCGAGACCCAAAAGACAAAAGGGTTGTCCCATTGGGACCCAAACGGTACAAAAATACAGTCACAATTATTACATAATCGTCTTATTTTTCATAATCGTCATAATTGTTCCATGATGAAACTTTTTTATATATATTTTTTTTAAAGTAACAAACAGTGGAAATAGCAGATCTACAAGCTCACAACGCGTCGCATTCGCGACGCGTTGTGAGCTTGTAGATCGGCTATTTCCACTGTCAATGTTATTTTTTAAGTATAAAGTTGTCAAATATGTCAGTAAATTCTTCGTATATTTAAGTTATGTATCATAATTACCAGGTGCAACTTCAAAGCCTAAAAGCCATACAGAAATGTAACTGTCAACGCCAAATACGCAATTAAATAGTTAATCGCAATTATTTGAGTGACAATTAATCGTCATGTAAAACGTCATAATCGTGACAGCCCTAATCGCTATTTAAAAACATATTTTTGACGAACAATTAACTGGGAATATTTAGAAGAACGAGTTGTGACCATATGTGAGCACTGTCTGCGCAACATCCATATCTTCCATATCATTGTCTGGGTCTTATTATAGATCTAATCTGGGAAGTTTAAAGCCAGTCTGACCATCTGCTGTCTGCTCACTGACACCATAGTTCTATTTAAGGATTATGTTAATGCGCTTTCATTGCTTTATCTGAATATTACAGTTATGTGGTTGTTGCTGGTCTTAAAGTGTAAAAGGGTACCCAATGTGGGTCCGTTTTTACATTGGATTTGACTGTGTATAAGATTCCTTCCAGGTGTTAATATTCGTAGTGTTTACTGTACAATAGATTTTAGTCCCATGTGCAAGTGTTCATGTCTGTTGACGGATGAGAATCACTTCTGTTAGGTTCAAATGTGTCAGACATCCTTGAATGTGACCAGTAGGATAGACTTCAAGGATTTACTGAACATATATGTTTCAAGGTTAGCTCAGTTCACAGTGTACCAGCTGCACCATGCAAGGTCGGTAGTGCACAAATCCATTCAAAAAAATCTGGGGAGTAATGATGGTCTGTAGGGCTGTCACAATTATTACATAATTGTCTAATCGCAATTATTTGACATACGGTAATCGTGATTATTTGTCATAATCGTCATAATCGTTTCCATGTTGAAAAATGTTCATATATTTTAAAAAAAGTCAAAAAGTATCTACAATCTACAAAGTATCTACAATCTCACAATCTACAAAGTATCTACAATCTCACAACGCGTCGCGATGCGACGCGTTGTGAGCTTGTAGATCTGCTATTTCCACTATCAAGGTTCTTTTTCAAGTATAAAGTTGTCAAATATGTCAGTAATTTCTTTGTATATTTAGGTTATGTGTCATATCTACCATGTGCAACTTCAAAGACTACAAGCCAAACAGAAATGTAATTGTCAACGACAAAAACACAATTAAATCGTTAATCGCAATTATTTGAGTGACAATTAATCGTCATGTAAAATGTCATAATCGTGACAGCCCTAATGGTCTGAGACTAATACTACAGATAACAGATCTGTGTTCTCTGGGATATGTTTTGAATCCAGACCCTAACCCCTCAAGGGAGGTTGTTATTTAACTAGATTCTTCGATTCTTCTTCTAGAAGTGAAACCTCAAATGAGGTCCAACAGGGGAAGCTTCTGTTTCCTGTACATGGCTTAGAAAGGAAGGAAGCATCTTGTAGAGATGTTGCAATGCCTCTGTGTTGTGAGTTGTGGCGGTGCAGAACGGCAACAAAATACATTGATCATTAACCTTTAAACGGGTAGGCTTGGCGGAGAGAGAGTGAGCCAAGTCAAAGAGACCGCCAAAAAGTCCCTATCATTTAAAACAGGTCACAGGAAATTAAATGGATTGTGTTATCGTAAAGTCAATAATAAATTACATCACACCCATAGGACACTATGGTCACAGCTTGGATACAGTAGTTTTGGACATTAATAAGGCCTTAAGGGCGCTCTCTAGTTGTCATATAACTTATAACGCACTCATATCGTAACTAATTAAAAAAAAAAAAATCTAGATTGAAAGATTGTTTCAGCATGGGACCAAGGGAAAATTAACTGGTTGTTGTTTTTTCCTGAGAACTGTTGATAAGTTCATTGTCCCAATGAAAATGACCTATTGAACCCAATAAAGTAATGTTGGTAGTATGCAGCCCTGTAGTTTATCAGGGAGTAAGCAAATTAAACTTCTCACGATACATGAAAGCACAGTCAACATTGTTATCATTGTCCTATCCCTATACAGTAGTCTGGCAGTAGGTTAATACCACTACTATACTTACTAAAGGTCTCCTGGAATGCTCGGAAGCCATAGTCATGCTAGACTACTACAACGTGTGTCAACGTGATTCATTTACTGTAACAGAGATCCCCTACCAGTAGTGTCACAGACAGTAACTGGGGTGATCCTATATCACTAACTGGATCTCTGGTATTTACGGTACGCTAGGTGAGGAGTAGGATATGACAACATTCTGAATGTGTCATCAGCACATGCTGGCCATTTGTGTGACAAGTTGAACACCGTAACAGAGAACATGTAGTCACAGAACCTAATGACCGACCGAAATATTATCCAAGGCTTCCAAAAATACAATAAGTTACTCTGTTTTACGCATAGGCTCATGCTCGACTTATACTTCGTCGGACGACGGTCTAACTTGAAATAGTCAATCCGTGTGAAGCGTTGTGAGCTTGCAGATCAGCTATTTTCAGTGTCACACACACACATGCCGCCCCATCATGCGGCAAAATGTAACTCTGGCTTTAGGTGAGTGACACACAACGTCACGTGTAAATTAGAGGTTCTGGCAGTATGTCTTCGTTAAGGTGATCATTATAGGAATGAGGGGATTGGGAATGGGGACTGCCTGTGGTCAACAGCACTGTTGCATAACATGGGTGTGGTATCAGGACGCTCACAGTCCAAACACGTAACAGGTACAGTAAATGGTCAAAAAGATGACCAGTCATCTGTTAAGAGTGCAAAGTGTAAACTTTACGCATCCGATGACATGTACCTTGAGCGCAGCAAAGATTGAACCTTTCATGTTAGAATTTAAATGTTCCTAATCCTTAATGTGAATAAATGGATATTATTATGACAATATCCCTGTATAATATGTACTAGTCTTTAATTGAATAATATTAAATATATATTATAAATGCTAGAATAGTCACCATTGACGTCCAGTTGTACTGTATCCGTCTGTCTGTCTGGGAGAGCTCTTATCTCTGTCTGTCTGGCTCTCTTTTATGCCCATACTGTATGGTGTTCTGTGTCCAGGCCAGTCTGTTACGTCAGAGACTGACAGACCTCAGACAGACAGACATTCGGTAAATTAATAGTTAGTCTCAGAAGTAATGTTGTAGAACCCAGAACGGTGCCTGTTGGGCAGAACAGTCACCATCGATGTCCAGTTGTGCAATACCCGTTGTATCCGCTTGTCTGGCTGGCACTCTTTTATGCCCATATATGGTGTTCCGTGTCCAGGCCAGTGTGTGATGTCATTTCCAAATTTGGGCACTGTAGTAGTGATGTCAGTTGGGCTTTGTTGATGTCAGTTGGGCATTGTTACCATGGTGGCGACACTGTTTAGTATTATTGATGTCAGCATGCAGACAGACGGTCATACGGCGGACGGACGGACAGACAGACATTCGGTAAATTAATAGTTGGAGTTAGATGGATATGTGCATTATATTATGTCCTCAAAATGAGATCGAAGGACCCTCAGCGGTTCCAGGGGGTCCCCAGCTAATCTTCTGATAGTTAGGAACCAAATGGACCGGTACAGGACAGTGACTCAGAGATTCTCAGGAAAGTGAGTGGCGCTGGGTCTCTGTTGGCTGTGTGTATTCTAGTATGGTCTTCAGAAATCTGCTTCTAACACGTGTTTCCAAATAACGTGTAGCATGATCTACTGCCACAATTCAACCACTATTGTTTCCATGGGGCTGGTTTCCTGCAGTGAGTGCATTCCTTGGCTCTCGGCCAAGAGCCCAGCATTGAAACCCTAAACAGTCTCAACAATTGTTAATTATACGCATATACAGCACGCTATATACAGTATATATATATATATATATATATATATATATATATATATATATATATATATATATATATACTGTAAGTCACAGTAACATGGTGGTTTAGATAGTGTGTTGTGATTTCCGCATTTCAGTTTAGTGGAGCAGAGTTCACTTCAGGACACATACAATGCAAAGTGATTGCTGGCTAGCGCATAGTCAAAACACAGAAATGTATATGCATTTCCATATCCCAGCAATGATGAGCTGGAATTTGAAGTTTTACTGTATATAAACCAAGTAATGGCCCACCAAATAACCGTAAGAATGTAGTTAAGTTTCTGTTATAAACCAAACAGAAGAACTAGGTCAGAGCGAGGTCACCTAGAATGCTCTGTAGCTAGACTACTACTGTGACAACGTTATTAATTTACTGTAACTCATCCCCTGCCAACAGGATCACAGACTCAGTAATTGGGATGATCCTATATCACTAATTGCCTTGGATCTCTGGTGTTTTAGTTTAGAACATGACACCAACATTCTGAATGTAAGTGTCATCAGATCTGTGTGTGTGTGTGTGTGTGTGTGTGTGTGTGTGTGTGTGTGTGCGTGTGCGTGTGCGTGCGTGCGTGCGTGCGTGCGTGTTAGTGTAGGATAGTTCTCTTCAGGACACATTAAAACAAAAGCAAAAGTGATTACTGGCTACAGTGCATATACCTCTCTGCGCTAGTCAAACGCAGAAGTGTATGCATTTCCATATCCCAGCAATGATGAGCAGGCATTTGAGGAACTTCTTAGATTAAAACCAATTCAAATAACTCAAAAGTACATGGTTAAGCTTCTGTAATAGACCAGGAGAACAGAAGAACAGTTCTGGTAAACTGGCAAATTGATGTGTACAGTATTTGAAAATATTCCTTCTTATCCCTAAAAGAGGAGATTTATAGAATGATCTTTGACGATAGCTCCCAAGCTTGTAGATCACAGACTTTTGAATAATTAAATAAAATGTAGTTTTTTAAACTGTTCCTCATTTTGCCCCCACTTGAGACTGAGAGCTGGTGGTAGAAAAGAGTCCAGCACCTGCTGATAGCTGAACTCCTTGGCCTTAACGATTCCAGGCCACTCTGCTAATAATGACCTCCATCGTAATTCACCCTTTGTCAAGTCCCGCCCATTGTCCTGCCCCTCTCCACACCCATTGGTTGCTGTGTCTTGGTGGGACATTCAGTGGGACATTCCATCCACTGCCATGTTAATTCAGTTGCTTCATATTGTTATTCTGTATGCTCAATTCTAATTTCAAACTTTGTTTCAGTCAATTGGAGCTGCTCAGTGGCAGTATAGTGAATCAGCATGTTTTTAAATGTTTGTATTTCTCCAAAAATTATGTTTTAGCTAATTCAACATAAAAAAGGCGGAACCAGGGCGGGACAAGGCAGATAGAGCCTGCTGGTTGGTCAGTCAGGGACCAACCAGGAGGCTAACAAAGGGTGAATTGGTATTGAGCCCAGGCCGCCGTCTTTCCAGTAGAATAGAATGGATTCAAACCAGCATGGATCTGGTACACAGATCTCAGGCTCCACTGGCACATGTTTATGTGGGACGTCTAATTCTCCACAGTAACACTGGCCAGAGCTGAGCACTCGCTGTGTGTGTGTGTGTGCACGTGCGTGCGCAATGCATGCGTGTTGTGTTGTGTCTCTATCTCTCACACACACATGCGTGCGTTCTTTCCTCCTGAAGTGAAAGGCCAGGCTGTCCCCTCTTGCCTCAGCAGCTACAGTGATGGCTGGTGGATTCACTGGGCCAAAAGGAACACAATCCATGTGTTGTGTTGTGTTGTGTTGTGTTGTGTTGTGTTGTGTTGTCCTCTCCTCACCTCACCACAGTGTACCAAGCTAACCCTAACCCTAACTACAACCCCTCTCATTCCCACACCATCCACAGCTTCCTTCTGTTCTCCTTGGACTTCCACTGAGGCTTTGTGTGCTTCAGTGACTCCCAACCTGGCTGTGAGGGTATAGAGCAGTGGTTCTCAACCTTTTCAGGCCGCGACCCCCAAAATAATCATATTTGAACTGGGGACACCCCGACCCTGGCGAGCACTAAGAGTTGAGGCATTACATTGTGTATAACACGGTTCTATTGTGAAAATAGCAGATCTACATGCTCACAACGCCTCGCGTTGTCTGCCTCTAATATTTGACAATTTGGCCAATATGTCACACTGTCATTGTGCTGAAGCGTGGCAGTGACGGATAACGGTGGTACAGTACATATTAATTGTACTGTCTGTGGCATTTATTTGTAACGTTTCGCTGCTTTTTGTTTTCATGTAATTCCAGGGGGCAGAGGCCATGGTCCTGGAGAGTGTGATGTTTGCCATTTTAGCAGAGAGAGAGTTGGGACCCAAACTCTATGGCATTTTCCCTCCGGGTCGACTAGAGCAGTATGTCCCTGTAAGTCAGCATCTTGTTGTTCTGTGTATGTGTGTGTGGCACCAACTCCATGTCTAACATGGTATGTGGTTATGTCTGTGTTCTGTTAAATGATGTATGATTGATGAGAGAATTAATAAACCATAAAACATCTGCTCTCCAGCCAATAGACAGTAAACTGTTACGCAATGAATTTTCCACTCGGCTGACGAGGACATTATCTACACGATTGCCCTTATCCTGTGACCAAACCACAGGAAACCACTTTTTCTTTGGATTAAACCAGATCAAATCAGTTTTAACCAGTGCTGGACAAAGTACCTAACTCCAGTACTTGAGTCAAAGATCTAAACGTGCCATCCCTTGTTGTGAGCCTGTAAATCAGCCATCTTTGGCCACGGACCAAGTATGAAAGCCTGGGAGGGCCCCGGTCAACAAAACATAGGGTTGCTTTTTATCTCATTTGCAAGTGACATTATAAACGTGAATGATTCATTTGAAGCTGTCTCATTCTGTACACGGTATCATCAGCTGCTGAATGAATAAAACCATAATGTTCTATTAAAACCACAGAGCCGTAAACTGGACACCTGTGAGCTCAGCGACCCTAACATCTCAGCTGAGGTTGCAGAGAAGATGGCAAAGTTCCATGGCATGAGGATGCCCTTCAACAAGGAGCCCAAATGGCTGTTTGGAACCATGGAAAAGTAAGTCATTTAATCACTTTAATCCCCATTTCATACTTATAATGAAAAGAAAAAGGTCCGTCTACTAGCTGACAACGCATCGTGATGTGAACATTGTGAGTTGTGTACCTGTAGATCAGGTATTTTTGGTATTTGTGACATCTTTTGACAATCTCTGTCTATAATGATATGGCCAAAATAAAGATGCCAGGTTGAAAGGGGTTTAGCACAAGCAATATAAACTATTTATCTTCATTTGTAACCCTCTGTTATTAATAAACTGTGGCCTATTTATAAATGAATACACAATGCTACGGTCTGTAGTCCTAAAGCCCAGATGTGAGAGTTCACAATGGGTTCCCTCACCATTGTTCTAATGATTTTCCCGTCTGGTTTTGAATTCATGCAGAAAATGCATTTAAAACCGAATGCAAAACTTCCATTGGAAATATCCGATGGGTATCAATAGATAGATGGATAGATAGATAGATACCTTTATTATCCCAAGGGGGGGGGGGAATCAGTTGCCCAGAGGCAGCACAGTATTTTAAGGCTACAAGTTACAAAGAAGTAAGAAAAGAAAAAAGTACTGTTGTGTACATTAAAAAAAAGCAAGGCACAATAAAAAAAAGAATATATGGCGGAGATAATGTTGGCCTTCTAAAATAAGTCATCCCTGTAGTGCCCTATTGCCCATGATTGTGGAGGGAAAAAAACGGATCCACCGGTTTATAAATTCCCCGCTAGTGAGTGTTAGGGATGGGACGATATGCAATATTATTGTTTATCATGATAAAAAACACTCACGATAATCGCATCGTGGAGATTGAATTTATCGTGATATCGTCCTCCGTCATGCACTGGGATCAATTCACCTTTTATTTGCCGAGCCGCATATACCACTTAAACCCTCTATAATTGGTAAAAGGTACTTATAATATACATACTTGATAAAAAAATTGTTTTCACTCTATCAAATATCTTTGCCAAAAAATAGCCGATCTACAAGCTCACAACGTGTCGTGTTGCGAAACGTTGTGAGCTTGTAGATCAGCTATTTTTTTGGCAAACGTTCCGCCCCAAGATGATGGATTTTGATTACCGCGATAATATCGTAAATCGCGATTTTCTTTTGCCAAAATAATCGAGTCAATAATGGTGAGTGTGGTGATGGAGTCATATTATCGACTGTCATCCTGTCCTGGGCGTGCAGATGATAGTCAGTGGGATACTCGAGCCGGCTCACTGAGTGTTGCTTATTTAAGACGTATGATAACACTTCTCCACGTGGATAAGCAAGTTTAATGGACCACATTCAATACGTGACAGTCTCTCAAAGAGGAGCGTGGTGATGGGGGATTACTTTATTGTGTGATGCTTACAACGGTTTGCATTGTGCAATGTCCACAGCAGTTAACGGAAAAGTACCCTGGTCCTAGCACTAACACAGCCTAAAGGCTAAGCAACAAACAGTGTCATGCATCTGTGTCTGTTTGCAAAACGTGTGTGTGTGTGTGTGTGTGTGTGTGTGTGTGTGTGTGTGTGTGTGTGTGTGTGTGTGTGTGTGTGTGTGTGTGTGTGTGTGTGTGTGTGTGTGTGTGTGTGTGTGTGTGTGTGTGTGTGTGTTTTTTCATGGTTACAGTTAGTCAGTCAGCTGTTCACATGGCTGCGATGTTGATTGGTTGGTTTTGTAGAGGTGAACCAGGACAAGGCGCCAGGCTGTTATATATCTCAGCCCGCATCATAAAAGTATTCCAGTTGCCAGGAAATGTTAGCATGTAACATTTTATGAGGACTAAAGGCCCGTTCACATTGGCCAGATACCTGCTAGTCAATGAACACGGTGGGTAGACCATAGGGCTGTCACGATTATGACATTTTACATGACGATTAATTGTCACTCAAATAATTGCGATTGACGATTCAATTGTGTTTTTGTCGTTGACAATTACATTTCTGTTTGGCTTTTAGGTTTTGAAGTTGCACATGGCAGATATGACACATAACCTAAATATACAAAGAAATTACTGACATATTTGACAACTTTATGCTTAAAAAAGAACATTGACCACCACTCTAACACATCCCTACAGGGGAGAGAAACGTACACATCCAACGGCCAGTCGTCCCTTCGTTCAGACATACAGGCAGCAGAGCCAGGATATCTCATCTGATATCTGCAGGGAAATGAAATACTGACTGAGGGTTGTGGGGGATGGTAGTAGTAGTAGTAGTAGTGGTCACTGGTCAGTGAGTGGAGTGGCGCTTCAAATGTCCCACAGATTGCCACAATCTTTCCTTTCCCACAACTACGTACTGGAGGACAGTGGTTTTCAACCAGTGGTCCGGGGACCACCAGTGGTCCTTGTGGGGGGTTACAGGTGGTCCCCCAGCTAAATGGAGAGTTGGTAACCAAATGGCCCCATTAGCTCTTTAACTCTTGACAGCGTAAGCTGTACAACGAGACACATAACGGACGCTTGAAAAGGTCTCCCTTCCTAACTTAGACTGACGGAACCTTTGCTGTATTGACATTGACCTCTAAGGAACTATTGCTGTATTGACTTTGACCCAAAAGGACCGTCCAGGAAGAGTGCTCATGTGCGTCTTGCGGTGACACGCTTCCTAGTTTCTTCTTTTTTCGCACTGATTTTTTTTTACTTTGCACTATTAGTTTGTGTTGGTAGTTTCTGAGTATTTTTGCTTTGTTTAACAATGACAGTGAGATACTTGTTTGCACTAACTAGCATTGACTGCTATGGTCTTTTTTGCAAGACACTTTATGTATATATACTTATATATTATTCGCCCCCTCTATTGATGCACCTTCTCTTTATTGGTACTGTACTGCTCTTTTTTTTGTTCTCTTGTTTCTTTCCCTCTTATCTATTTTTTCTTACGTCTCTGTAACTTTGTAAATAACTGTATACTGCTGTGCTACTACTGGACAACTGAATTTCCCCCTTGGGATAATAAAGGTATAAAGGTATCTATCTGTATAATGTGATTCCAAAGTGGAGTAGAAAGACTTTGTTAGTGTTGAGCAGCTTTTCTCTGATGGCCATCCAAAACCACAGGGGATCAGGTTGATAAACATCTTATCTTAATGATATGCATTCCTGAGTGAAGATAACCTATTTTATGAGCGAAGGTGATTGTTGACTTCTTCAGCTTTCTCTCTGATGTTGTTTCCGTTCAGCTGATAAAACCTTATTAGGCCCCTTTTTAAAGGCCCAGCACTGCTTTCATTCTGTGAGGTTTTGACGTTACATCATGTACACTATATTTTACATGACCTTTTGAACAGTCATACTTTCAGGTGACGTGTCATGACCTGATGAGACTGAGTCACATAATAACAGATAACATAGTTCTGAATGCCTCCATTGTTGTTGCCTGTGACTTGGGCTAGATGAAAACATCATTGTCCCACATTGTGTCTCAGGGAATAGCTGAAGGTCTTAAATACTATATGCTTACCAGGGACAGCAGGGTTGATCACCATTACTGATTCCTGAGCGCAGCGCGGCTGCAGCTCACCGCTCCAAGTGATGGGTCAAAGGCGGAAAACAAATTTCAATTACAGTACATGTATCTGACAAATGCATTCATAATAAGATTTACCTTAATGTGTGAACGCAACAATGTGATTTGACAAATAAAGATTGACTGATTGATCAGACTCATCAAATCATCCCTCCAGAAGTAGTAACTGTGTGACTATGCCCCGCTTCCCCAGGTACCTGAACCAAGTCATGAGGCTGGTCTTCACCCGGGAGTCTCACCTGCGTCGTTTCAACCGCCTGCTCAGCTACAATCTGCCTCATGAGATGGATATGCTCAAGTAAGAGCCCATAATTACATGCATACAGAAGAATGCAAACACAAAGTCATTGTCCGCCACATTACACAAACACAGAATCAATTAGCATTGTCAGATAATTTTATTATGCCAAAACACTGAGTTGTAATTGTAATCTATGTGCACACAGGTGTCTCTTGGAGTCCACCCATTCACCTGTAGTCTTCTGCCACAACGACTGCCAAGAAGGTATGTGTCTATGGGTTAAATTGGGGTCCGGGGACCCTCAGGGGTCCTTGAGGGAGTTCTAGGGGGTCCCCGGCAACATTTGTTTATACAGCATCGAAATCAGTTTAAACGCTTTAATGAAATAAATCAGCTATTTGGAAATGGCTGATTATTTATAACAGGAAAAAAGAAAATTACAAATCTTGTATTGGATGGCACAAAATATTTTCAGATGGGGGTCTGCGGACAAATATTTTTTGGGAAACACTGGGTTAAGGCTAGTAATCCTGGGAGGCTATGTTGCATGCTCAAAGGAGTAGTTCACCCCCCAAAATGACTTTTTTTCTATTAATTAGTCACGCCATGGAGACTAGAGTTCAATAATATAAGACAAAAATGTGATAACAATAAATTTACCCCCATTCGTTTCGGATGGGGACCCCATCCGGAATCAATGGGGGTACATTTACTCGAATCACATTTTTGTCTTAGGAATGTGACAAAAACCAAAAAATATTATTGAACTCTAGTCTCCATGGCATGAGTAATCATAATCAATAGAAAAAAAATCATTTTGGGGGTGAACTACTCCTTTAAGATGAAAAACAATGCTGACGTAAAGTTTTTTTTGAATGTGTTCATGGGTTTTAGGCAACATCTTGCTGCTGAACAGACACCAGGGATCCGACAAACAGAAGCTGATGCTCATTGACTTTGAATATAGCAGCTACAATTACAGGTAAGTTGGCAAGAGGCACACTGTTGCTGCAACACGCTGTGTTAAAGTCAAGGTAAAACAAGACCAACTGAAAAGCATAATTCTCTCAACATTGTCGCATTATGATGTTTTGTGAACTTCGGCTATTTACGCTACTCTTCACGGAACACTATATACTCAAGTTTCTGCCCAACGATATCTAAAAGGAAGTGAGTACTAAATGTATTTCCTCTTCGTGTGAACTCTGAGAATGCCAATGAAAACAAAGTTAGTTCCTTTCCTTGGTCTGGCCAATGTAATGAATGACTACAGCGCATCCTCCCTCAGTGAGGAGACTGGTAGCACAAAGCTAGCCTGGGGCCAGCCTATATACTAATGCAGCTAACTAGTAACTGCAGTATAGATCCCCTCCTTGTTTTAACATGTGTGGGGATGTCTAGCTAGCTAGGCTAGCACAAAGCAGTCACCAGGACTGAGTTTACGAAGCTGCACTCAACGTGTTGTAACACATTTGTCCTCACTGGAACCATTATACTTAGAGCTGTGCTCTTGCACAGGTGGCTGTGCATACTAGAGCCTGACCGATGCCATGTTCCGATCCCGATTTTGGAGAGTCTTAGTACAACGGTTACTGATGTTAAAAACACATTTTTCAAAATTGGATGTTTACAAGCTTGCACCACGGCGCAACCATTTTTAATGTAAAGAAATTGGCGCATTAAACAACATGCCCCAATTATTGACAATAGGTTGAAAGTGGTTAGAATTTCAGGTGAATAATGTTGTTGAAAAAGTAAAATAATGGTTGGTATATCAGCCAGACCGTTCTATCAGTCTGACTCTGGCTCTCTAGTACAGTGGTTCTCAACCTTTTCAGGCTGCGACCCCCATAATAATAATATTTTAACTGGGGACCCCCACCCTGACGAGCACTAAGAGTTGAGGCATTACATTTTGTGTAACACAGTTCTATTGTGAAAATAGCAGAAGTTGTGAGCATGTAGATCGGCTATTTTCAAAATCTTTGCCTCTAATATTTGGCCAATGTTTAATTTGACATTTTAGAGGTATTAAAACGTCCTTAAATTGTCACTTTAGAAATGTGCAGATATACCTTCTATACTTAAACCTTATGTTGGTCGCTTTACTGTTGAGTGAGAAAACAGTGTTGCACATTAAGTTAATCATCTGGGGACCCCCCCCACCCCCACCCCCAAATAATTTGGGGACCCACAGATTGAGAACCACTGCTCTAGTACAGTACATGTACTCTGCAAAGGCTCTAGTTAGTACTATGCTGCGTCACCCAAGCTTCCATCTCCTCTCCTCTACTCGTCTCCTCAGCTGCCCTTCTCAGCAGAGTGCACTGTTGGACCACAGCCAGTTCCCATTTAATGCTACCTCTCTGCAGTCTGGGGGGGAGGAGGGGAGGGGTTGAGCCTAATAGTAAGTGAGAGGGAGAGAGAAAGAGAGTAAATCCAGAGTGAGACGGTAAGAAAGAAACAGGGAGACGGGAGATGAAAGGCACAGAGGCAGCTCTCTGGCAGCCTTTCATCCATATTTCACAGCCACTCCCCTCTGATGAGACGTGCACGGAGTCTTTATGTAACGGTCGTTTGGAAGGAAGGAAGGGCACTGAGACTGCATAGGACATCAGATCACGGACAGTAGTCCATGGGCCATACGAGATGTCGGTAGCGGAAAGGTGGCAACGGTTATCATGAAAATTTGAAAAGCTCTATATCTGTAGATTATAATTTGGTATGATAACCCGTTCTGAGACACAGCTAAAATGGTGTTATCAGCCGCTAGAGTTGGTGTCCCATTAACTTTACATTACAGGAAAAAATGCAAAAGATGAATCTGCTTTAAGAAACATATGAGGGGTCAAACTAGTGGTTTTTCATGATTCTGAATCCATTGCAAGCATCTATTTTGCACAAAAAACATTCATTGGGCTAAAAAAACGGCCCCACAAGACTGGTTTAGTGATGAAAAGTGATGAGTCATCACTTTTCACACTTTTGTGGGGGCCGTTTTAGCCCAATGAATGTTTTTTATGCAAAACAGATGTTTGCAATGGATTTAGAATCATGGAAAACCCCTAGTTTGACCCCTCATATGTTACTTAAAGCAGATTAATTTTTTGCTTTTTTCCCCTGTAATGTAATGTAATGTAAAAATGGGACACCAACTCTAGCAGCTGATAACACCAATTTAGCTGTGTCTCAGAAAGGGTTATCATACCAAAATATAATCTACAGATATAGAGCTTTTCAAAAATGCATGATAACCTTTGCCACCTTTCCGATACCGACATCTCGTATGGCCCATGGACTAACAGGTCTTATCAGTCCCCTCCGTTCTGCTCCTGTTGTCTGGGTGTCTGGGGCTCGTACACTACACGGACCAGACTCTGTTTTAAGTACAGTCTTTTGTGTTCTTTGTTTTCTCTCGCTGGAAGATTTCAGGGTTTGGAGTGGTGTCTGTGCTACTTTGCACTTTGCGTGTGTGCGTGCGTGAGTGAATACTCAGGAATTCCTGACTGTCTCAGTTGTGGGAAATGGCATAGTGCAGACTGGCCTTGGTTCCCAGTTCAGGTGCCAAATCAGCTCCCTCTGCCAAAGCATTTCCACTCTCTCTCTCTCTGTCTGTCTCTCTCTCGCTCTCTCTCTCTCTCTCTCTCTCTCTCTCTCTCTTTCACATGCACACACAAACTCCTCTGTCTGTCTCTCTCATTCTCTCTGCCTCTCTCTCTCTCTCTCTCTCTCTCTCTCTCTCTATTTCTCCCTCACTCATGCACACACAACCTCACCCATCCCCCATCCTCCTTCTCAGCCTCAGTCCATTCGCGTGGCCCCTTTAAACTCCTGCACGTGCGTTAACACATGTTCCCATGTACACATCATGACGATCATATAGCACCGCCCACACACACACAGTCACAGTGTGCCAGAGCCATATGTGAGGGGCGTATACAGATATGTACTGTACGTACAGTAAGTATACACATTCACATCCTCTCATGCACTCTCATTAAGAGACGCTAGGGCTGTCACGATTATGACATTTTACATGACGATTAATTGTCACTCAAATAATTGCGATTAGATTTAATTGTGTTTTTGTCGTTGACAATTACATTTCTGTTTGGCTTTTAGGCTTTGAAGTTGCACATGGTAGATATGACACATAACCTAAATACACAAAGAAATTACTGACATATTTGACAACTTTCTACTTAAAAAATATCATTTCTGATAGTGGAAATAGCCAATCTACAAGCTCACAACGCGTCGCATCGCGACGCGTTGTGAGCTTGTAGATCTGCTATTTCCACTATTTTTGTCTTAAAAAACATGGAAACGATTATGACGATTATGAAAAATAATCACGATTATGAAAAATAATCACGATTATGAAAAATAATCGCGATTAGACGATTATGTAATAATTGTGAGAGACCTAATGTCAGCCCCATCTGCTGCGCTGTCACCTGGTCTGGTTCAGTCCGGTCTGTTTCGGTCCAGTTGCATCTCCCAGGCAACAGGTCTGGCAGGTGAAGGGGCTCTGATGACATGATTATACTGTAGTGCCACAAAACACACAGGCTGCAGACACACACTGTAAAAGGGCATTATCAAAAGTACAAGAGCGTTTAATTTCAATAATTCGCTCACCATGCCTTTCATAGAAGTCTCCTCCATACTGTTGCATCTCTTTATAGCTTTCAGACTCACTATATAGCACTAGTAGTGCTATATAGTGAGTCTTCTATTCTATTATGCATACAGAATTATGCATTAACAGAATCTATCGGATGCCTTTTTACTACAGTTCTACACTACACACAGCTTTATAGTTCACAAAATGTATGTGTTGCTATATTTAAGATTATGCCTTACGGCTTTTTGTGGTTAGACCCGCATCAGTATTGATTTTCATTGTAATCCGTCACCATTCCTTGTTGCAAACAATGCTTCGGTATTCACTTGTGTGTGTCCTTGCATAAATGAAAGCCTTTAATTGATTTGATTGATGACACTCACGCCGTTTACGTGCAAGTACACGTGCAAGCTCTCACTCTCACTGCAGAGAAGGAGAGAGAGAGAGAGAGAGAATTGTCCTGTGTCTGGTTGTCATGGCAGCGGCAGCCTGTGGTATGCTTTGTAGATACCCTTTACTTGAGGATACAGAGGGGTGGTAGGCAGCTAACAATAATACAACAAACAATAATATTAAAAAAATAACATGGAAAAGTATGGAAGCTCTAAAATGCCATGTATACAATACAAATTTTATTTTGAAACTTGATTTTCTTGTGATAACGACTTAATTTAGTTTTTTTGTGATCACAAGAAAATTATCTAGTGATCTCGTGAAACAAGGTTTTAGTTTTCTCAAGATCACTTGATCATTTCTTGATCCTGAGATAACTAGATTTGGATAAACCGCATAGTCAAGCATACGTTTATCTTCCGGGCCATGGATGTCAAAATAAAGTTGTCAGTGACAGATATGATGGATGTTTGAAAAATGAGGGGTGAAACACTAAGATTCTGTTTCGTGTCATCCAAATGAAATCTCACAACTCCTGTACTCCTTACACTTTGCACTTGTGTATTTAGGCACTAGGCACGTAGCTAAGAAGTTTGGGAACCCCTGATCTACATACATACTGTACCGTATGTATGTAGATCAGGGGTTCCCAAACTTTTTTGGCTCAGGGCACCCCTATAAATATCTTTTTAATCGGAGGCACCCCTACATTATATTCATAATTTTCACTCCCAGCACCTTATATTTATAGCATATTTTTGCGATTATTTTGCGAGGAAAACGTTGAGATAAAAGCCATTTTGGTTAGAACTGACTGAAAATATGTTTAAAATGATATTAAATATATTGTAAGTGTCAAATAAATTCCAAATATTATCAAATTATCTCGCGGCACTCCTGGACTGCCGTCGCGGCACCCCAGGGTGCCCCTTCACCCACTTTGAAAACCCCTGATGTAGATGTTATTATGTAGGTCTTGTTCTTTTATGTAAGGTTGTACCATATCTATCCTGATGATCTTATCATGGTTGGTTCCCCTTTATGTCACATTATGAAACAGCCCTGGAACATTCTGCTCCGACGGACAGCGCTGCTGTGATTGTTGCTGCTCCCTTCGCTTGGTTGGAATTAATCCACTCCAAAATCAAAATGTCTCTCTCACTCCCACTCTCTTTCTCTTCTCCCCTTGTCCGTCTATCTGCCTGTATACCTTTCCTACTTTGCAGGGGATTTGACATTGGCAACCATTTCTGTGAATGGATGTACGACTACACCAATGACAAGTTCCCTTTCTTCAAAGTGAACACCCAGAACTACCCTTCAAAGGCTCAGCAGGTCTGTATGGAGCTTCTGCGGTTTACTATTTTGGGGTTATATATTATTATTCTGCATTATTATTATTCTTTACTCGTCTATCAAAGAACCCAGAATGACCTTGTTGTTTCTACCTACAGATGCATTTCCTTGACAATTACCTGAGGGAGATGGATGGAAGCTTTGACAACCTGACCGAGGAAGACCAGATGAAGCTCAAGGAAGAGGCTTACATTGAGGTTAACAGGTGAGGTCGGCAGGATACTTAAGTAATGCAATGAATGATGCCATGTGATTAATTGATGCTATGTTACAGATAATTCTATTGGAAAATTAGACTTGCTTGGCTGTGATACAATATAGCTTATGATGTATGCAGTATATCTGATAAACCACAATATTTACTGTATGACATGATACAATGCATTATGACTCAATATGACATGACACAATACAACACAATATGACATGACAATATGATATAACATTTTGGTTAGAACTGACTGAAAATATGTTTAAAATTATACTAAATATTGTTTTAAGTGTCCAAATAAATTCCAAATATTATCAAATTATCTCGCGGCACTCCTGGACTGCCGTCGCGGCACCCCAGGGTGCCCCCTTCACCCACTTTGAAAACCCCTTATGTAGGTCTTGTTCTTTTATGTAAGTTTATACCATATCTATCTTGATGATCTTATCATGGTTGGTTCCCCTTTATGTCACTTATGAAACAGCCCTGGACATGACACAATACAACACAATATGACATGACATATGATATACAATTATGTAATCTCAAAACTGCTACCAACACATACTCTATATCAGTGGTTCTCAACGATGGGTCTGGAGATCGGCAGGGGTCCTTGAGGGGCCTCCAGGGGGTCCTCAGCTAAATGAATGATAGTTAGGATTAGAAACCAGAACCACTGCAATACATGACTATAAATGCTATAGTGTTGCTTCGACATACCAATCTGTAAACTGTGTGTGCGTGTGCGTGCAGGTTCTCTTTGGCATCCCACTTCTTTTGGGGTTTGTGGTCCATCATCCAAGCCAGGATCTCCACCATTGAATTTGGATACATGGTGGGTCTCAGAGTTTTTATATATTTATGACATTTTACATGACGATTAATTGTCACTCAAATAATTGCGATTAACGATTTAATTGTGTTTCTGTCATCGACAATTACATTCCTGTTTGGCTTTTAGGCTTTGAAGTTGCATAAGCAGATATGACACGTAACCTAAATATACAAAGAAATTACTTACATATTTGACAACTTTATACTTGAAAAAGAACCTTGAAAGTGGAAATAGCCGATCTACAAGCTCACAACTTGTAGATCTGCTATTTCCACTACTTTTTGAAAGTGTTTGTAACTATATTAACATTTTTCAACATGGAAACGATTATGACGATTATGCAAAATAATTGCGATTACCTCATATTATTGCGATTAGACGATTATGTAATAACTAGACCTTACCCGTTCATGTGCTGCAAAATATGTGCAGAGTGTGGGTTTTGGGGAAAGTAACTGTAACTGCATGGTGCGTGCGTGAGAATATGTGGGAGCATCATAATGTAAGGAGCAGCCCATGGAGGAGTGTATATTTATGATGGATACAAATAATTTAACAGCAAAATTAGGTGAATAGAAGTATGAGGATGTATTTGCTCCACATAAGTTTTCTATACCCGTTGGAAGATGAGACACACATCACCCATTGCATGCGTGACCCATGCAGAGAGAGAGAGAGAGAGAGAGACTGCAACATTCCTAACTGTGAGAGAGGTGTGTGTGGGCCCGGGGCTACAGATCCCATGGCCTGGAGGAACAGACCGTAACCCTGACAACAGGCTGTAGAGCTGTAGAGTGAAGAAACGCTAATTAATCGCTAGAATTTGGGAAAAATGAAATTCGGGCTCCGTCACCGTGTGTATAATGCTAATGACCAATGCCATGTTAAATTTGAGATCAGTCGCTGAAGCGAGTGAATAAATAATGCATTTTGTGACTGACTGACCTCTCTCTCTAATTATATGTTAGATTGTGACAGCCCTAGAGGGGCATAGAGAAAGCCATAGAAAAGCATTTTGACCATGAACATGAGTTGCTCTTTCTTGTTGTGAACCTTTTTTACATGGCTTCTAAAAGCTTTCGCTGCATATTATCAAATGTTTGACGTGTGTTTACATCAATATTTAAATGTGTTTTAGGAGTACGCTCTGGCCAGGTTCGATGCCTACTTTCAGCAGAAGAAAGTCTGGGGTGTCTAATGGAGGAGGAAGACGAAGTTCACGATTGACAACGCATTGAGCCTCTCTCAGCAAGATGAAGAGATATAAATTGAAGTGCTTTTAGCCAATCAGAGTCCACATCCATGCTTCCCCGAGACTCTCCGCCTCGGGAGAATTTGCTGGCTACTACTGGTGTCCTGGACCGAAGCCAAACTTTGACCATCTGGTTAGGTGCTAAAGTACTTCCCATAATACAGTGCTACTTGAAGATTAAAGCAGGGGTCTTCAACAGGGGGGTCCTCGGAGTTACTACAGGGGGTCCTCCAAATCTTCCAATCCTTTTTATATTAACAACTTGAACCCTAGTGTCCATATTCTGAGATCTGTAGCCTAGGCTATTTTCAGCAAAGAGGTTTGGTGTAGAGGGGGAAAGAGAGAAGACTAAGTACAGAGTGAAAGGTCAAGTTTATTAGGTAATGACAGCTCAAGTGGTTAAATATCTGAAAACACAAATTGACATGAATCCAAAATACATTGATGATTGTGCTGTCAAACGATGAATCTATGAAAAGGTTGTGGGGGTCCCTGCTTCATCTCTCTCTCAACTAAGGGGTCCTTGGCCTGAAAACGTTGAAGACCCCTGGATTAAAGTATGCAACTCCCAGAGGGCCAAACATCATCATCATCTTATGCTTACCCCCCTTATTGGCCAGGACTGCTCTATGCCTCTGCGTTGTTGAGACCATATCACTAACATTGGAGATTAGTTATTCCACCTTGAGTGGGTTTCCGTTATCGGCAGATTCCCATTTGAAACTGTTAACATTGCATCAATGTGTAACTATATATCATTCTCATATGGAAATGTAAAAGAACTGAAAAACGAACCTTTCTTGGCAGTAGCCTATAGCTAAGCTTACAGAAGCATCTTGCTGCTATCCGTAGTTTCATATGAAATCTAGTTCTGTCAAGGTGCCCTTAACCTGGACCCACTTTCGAAAAAGCTGAATGAGGAGACTCCAACAGGTTGGATCAATGTGCACACCTTTTGTCATTTCAAACTTTTAAGTTACAAACTCAAGTTATTCATTGAGTTTGCCGTGGTTGTTTCCATTTCAAATAGTTTCAAGTATTTGAACAATTTGGTGTGCTTTTTTTAATCATTATTCCCAACAAATTGAATTGAATTGTCAACTGGTCCATTACCCCAAGGCCACATATTACATCACTCCAAATACTTTGTTATTAGCTGTGACCTCCCTTAAAACAGCCTGTTTTACTGGAGATGTCCTCAACTCTGCTGTGAATATTAGGGTTATTGACAGGCATGTGCTGACAGATATTCCGTGACCTGAATTGGTTTTGAAAAAGGCATGTGTTGACAGAGTTGTTGTGACTGACATGATCAGCAGAGCAGAGGAGGAAGCACGCACATCTCCAAAATATTTACAGGTGCTGGACCAAAAATACGCACCATGAAAAGAGAAGGAAGTCCGCACACTGTTTAGACGCTCCAGCGACAACTTTTATTTCAAAGAGGAACAACGTTTCAACCCCAGCGGGTCTTCTTCAGGTATAATACCTGAAGAAGACCCGCTGGGGTTGAAACGTTGTTCCTCTTTGAAATAAAAGTTGTCGCTGGAGCGTCTAAACAGTGTGCGGACTTCCTTCTCTTTTCATGACATGATCAGCAGTCATCAGACAGCTCTGGCAAAGCAATCTGATCATCCAACCGAAACTATACGTCCCACCTGTGCTTTTTCTCTTTGTGTGAGGCCAAGCATATCCAAAGTTGGTTAACCAACTTCATAACTTTTTTCCCCCCTCCCCCATACAAGGCGATGTTAACCATTGCATGTAAACCCTAATACTATGAAAGATGTTCCTTGCTGTGACAATTGAGTTTTTTTGCTAATGCCAATGATACGGTATTTCGTACGTTTGTGGTCTATTGAGCTGCCTTATCGTTATATATCAATAATCCACAAGAAAGACGCGAATTATAACTATAGCACTCATCTGAATTATCACTGTGACAGATTGGGAGCATTACTTATTGAAAAGGCAAGACACTTGACTTGCAAAGGAGGGCATTCAGCATATGCTTTCACTCACAGTTTACTGCTCTGACTTGAGGCTCTCTTCTATGTAATGGACTGCAGTGAGCAATAGAGAGGCATTACCTATGTATGGATACTAGTGTAAACTTGGAGAAGGGCACCGTGTCTTACCAACTCTCAGCTGACCCAAAGACGTTTGCTTTGAGACTAGCTCAGTTAATTCACACAGAAGACATTCTGTAATGCTGACTGTTATGTAAAACTCCTGCATCACAATGATAATTCATCCATTGATAAGACAGGCAAATATGGTATGTTGCTTTAAAGGGATTTTGTTTTGAATTGTACTTATTCTTTGGGCAAAAGTATACTGGTAGACCCCTAGACCGATTGGATTGGTAGTACCACTGGTACCGATTGGATTTAAACAAAATTCCTACGAATTTTAAGCCATTTAAGGGGGAAGTGATAAATAATCTTCGTAAACATTGACATCATTTACCAAATAATTTGGTTTGAAAATCTACACAAACAGTTAAATTAAGGTCAAAATAACCTGTCCTAACTATGGACAGAATTTACATAATGTCTACAAATGGCTTTATATACTATCACGCAATACCAGTTACATTTGTGTCCTGTTTTACACATTCATTCTTCAGCTGTATGGCTTATGGTTTACAATCAAGCAGTGTTGCACACGGAACAGTGATTGACTTGCACAAAGGTTATATATGTTGCGCTTACAGTATGGGTATGTCTTCTGCTTCAGTATTGTATGCCTAACGTACATTAAGAAGGTACTGCAGTACTAATACTATGGTAATACATTGCATACAGCCGTGAAGCATTGCGTTATAATGGCGTATTAGGAATTATAACTTCCAGAAGGTAAATACCGGTAGCTATTCTCGACGGTTGGCAGGAAAAGGCTCCAAAATGTGTCTTCAACTGCAAAATTTGCTAAATGGCTTAAGTCATGAATGTACGGCAGGCATTACCTTGTACCTCTTGTTAATCAATTAGGTTCTAGGTTCTACAGTGTTACTAAGGTGAAAGAAATGTGGAGAACTGTGATATTTAACCAGATCACTACACTTATGTCTGGGAGTTTGAATGTTTATCGTGGCACCTTTTGTTCTGAGGACTGGAAAAAACTTATGTAGAGTACTTGACAATTTTCATGTTTAAAGTTTTAGAGTCCTTGTTTTTCAAATAATTAATTACCAGAACTGTGATTATTTGAGATTTTATATATATGTGTGTTAGTGTGTGTATTTTTATTGCACATTTCCATCATTATATTATATTTTGTTGTAGAACTTTTTCATTTTATTTTGATATTATGACAGGGATGCATCTATGTTTGTATTGGCTGTATTGGCACTGGATATTGGGCTCAAATCGGACTTAAAATTGGGTATTGAGCGTTTCCACAAACAAATGGATCAGATTGTTACTGTGTCCTTAGTTGGAACTGGTACATTCCATTCAAGATAATACTGATTTGCCTAGCACCGTTTGGCAGCCATTGGTTTTGTCTTGCCATGGTAATAGCCCTTTTCTCAAAGACAAGTAAAGCCTATTTTGTTCTAGAGCGGTGATGTATTGCTTGATAAAAAAAATATATAAACTTTGAACATTAAAAGTTTTCAAAAATGTTTCAATTGAAAACACGTTATTTTGTGCTGCAGAAGCATAAAGGACAGGCATATATTTTCTTCATCGGCCTCCTAGAATGTGTATTTTTCTTAAAGAGATGTTCTCTGTCATTTGTTGAAATCAACCTTTTATTCTTTTGTGAGTTCCACATAAATAACGGACATGCGTGACTTTATAACTGCTGTACATTCCATAACCCATGTATATTTGTGTATATAGTGTACTGTATGCCGCCACTTGTCATTTTGTACTCCTTTCGCATGTAGGATTCAACTTGAGACCAAAAGAACTACAATCTTATCCTAATGGAGAATAAACAGAAGCTCTTCAGGCATTGATGATAGCTAAATAAAAAAAATAAATAAAAAAAAAACGCGATTTCAGCAAATAACGTACCCTAATCATTCTGAATATTTCTGATAACTTGTACAGTACATCATTTTGTCTTTATTGTAGGTATTGGATGTCCTTAATACTTTGAATAGGACCCAACACTCATGATGTGATTTAGAATGATAACCATTGCTATCTATGCAGCTTACTGTAGGCACATTCACTATGAATATAAAACATAAACAACTTACTGTACAACTACATACTTTATGTAACGGAAATGGTCAAAGGAGGAAGTGCTTGGCTCGTGCATTGTGCCACTAGATAAAATGAAAGACTGTAACTGTAAATGTTCTTTTCTGCTTTGCACAAATAAAGTACAAACAAAAAACTGCTGGTTTGGACTCGCATGCTTTTTTTTTTATTCTAAATAATCCAAGATTTAGGATATGATCGTAGAGTGTCATGCAATGTTGAATTGTTAGCACTAAGACGATCTCTTGGTGAAAAATCTCTTGTTTTACAAAGGAAGTCATGTTTATTTTATCCCAGGAATAGGCATGTTTTAGCCTGCCTAACTGCCCTGTTTATTTATTTATATTTGTCTTGGAGTAGGCTAGCTATTATACATTTGGAATAGAGGCCTGTTTTTTGTATGGTTTGTTGAATTATTTTTTGCTAGTGCCATTTGCGTTGGCGCAAAACAGTTTCACAACGTAAAGACTATTCTTAGTGAAAATGGCCTTAAATGTACATGGTCTGCTACATTGGGGTTCACTTTGGGATTCAAGTAGTTAGATTAGGCTTGCGATTGCTTTTGAATGAGGTGGGTGGAGTTGTGCTGCAGTGAGACCAAAGAATGAGTCAGACTTTGGCTGATAGCGCAGCACCGCTACTCTATGAGAGCCAACAGGGTCATATCAGGACAGGCCATGTCATTTGTCAGCAAAGGACTGCATCCATTCTTGTCTACACAGTAAACTAAACATGCTTTGTAGCTTGACAGAACAGGTCTGTCCAACCTCTTTTTGGCTGAAAAGTACAGTCAAATTATGTATGTATGTAATGTATGCCTCCAACATACATTACAGTGTTATTTTAATTATAAAAATGGGAAATGCAGGTGGATCTCCAAACCAGACCTACCACTTAGACTACTAGTGGTAGGTCTGATAGGAAAACAACAAGTATTCTTGTTTTCAAAATATACCTTTTATTTGACATGCATTGGCATAACGTGTGTGTTGTGCTCTCACAATTATATTGTATAGCCTTTGGGCAATATGCATGCAACACAGCCTTACATGATAGGCCTACTGGCGGATAACACAAAAAGTCGTCCTTTATTACCAAACTTGGCAGAATGCTTATAGACCACCTAAACCTAACCTTAACCCTAACGTAAATAACCTTGTACTGCTGTGCTGCCTCTGGGCAACTGATTTTCCCCTTTGGGATAATAAAGGTATCTATCTATCTAACCCTAACCTCAGTCAAACTGGTGAATGCTAACAGGGGCGGGTCTCCATTCCAACACATCCCCATTCCGATCACCAGGTTAGCATTCACCAGCGTCGGCATGGTTAGCTACTCACCAGGTTAGCATTCACCAGCGTTAGATTTACTGGGGTTAGGGTTAGGTTTAGGTGGTCGGAATATCGATGTGTCGGAGTACCGACGCTGGTCAATGCTAACCTGGTGAATGTTAACCTGGTCGGACCAACGGCCCGTCGGAAATATGGGTGGACCCCGTAAGACCAGCAAGGTTTCTGCACGTAGGGGCGTCAATTGGGTATGGCAGGGGTATGCAGCTGCCATACCCTGGGTCTAGGGGGGAAAATAAAAGTTACCTTTAAATATAAATCCATTAATGTCTCTTTGTCTATCTGTATTATGTTGTTAAATTACAGTAAAATAACTACAAAATTTAACAAAATGGTCACTTTAACAAGGTATTGTGGCACGTTTAACATGCCAAGTTTAGCTGCACTTGAACAAACATTTCAGGCTGCCTTATCCAGCCCAAGAAACCATAGAAACGGGGGGAAATAGAATGTACTTCTTAAGGTATGGCAACATGATTGGTGTCTTGCACGCGCGCCTTCGCGCACGTGCAAGACACCAGTCATGTTGCCATACCTTAGCCTTTTCTGAACTGACGCCACTCTTTCTACAATAGCATGACTTTATCAACCTACAATGAGAGCATGAACGCCCAAACTAGATATTTAACTTGATGTTCAGACTCAGAGATGTATGAAAGAGAGAGGAAATGTGTGACAAATGTAGTTTTCTTGTCATCCAGTCTTTACCATCGTTTTGGTTTTCTTCCTCATACCTTCACTATTAGTCTTCGTTCCCTTCAAACTGTGACATATGTTTTTGGTGGCGCCAGTTTGTTTCTCTTTTACCCAAGTTATTTAAAAACAGTTTTTTATGGAGGTCCAGGACAACAGCTATATAGCAGAACACATACACATTTCCCAAGTAAATACACCATAATATGCACTAGTAAGATGCCTCAGGCCACAGTGATGTGGACATCAGGGTTGTGGACATCAGAGATCTCCATATATGGGCATAAAAGGGATTTGTTCCCCCTGGCATCACAGGGATGTCTCTAACAGGGCATCAATATTGATGACATCAGGGAACTCCATATATGGGCATACAAGGGATTCTGTTAGTGTGACAGTGAAGCCAGAGCGTGATGTCAGAGCGGCAAACCCATTCTGGTAGAGTGGTTCCCCTGACATCACAGTGAGGTCGCAATAATCCAAATAATCTTTTTTATGACAAAGACATTTTAATTGCATTGTAATCCAGAGGGTGGTTGGCAAGAAAGTATGTATACTTCTATTTAATTTATCCACAATTTAAATGCATCAGCTCAAACAGTATGGTTGAATACATGTTTGACTCACACAATGGAAAGTTTGATCCCAGACAAAGGCTTATTGGTGGTGCATTAATTCATATCAGTCAGAGTTGCTGCAGTAATCAGTGTGAGTGGTATACAGAGGAGCAAGCCAAAAGTTGGCCATTTGCAAGCAAGCTATCTGACTATGTGCATCGCAACTCTTGCTCAGTGCCACCTGACTGCTGTTCATATCAGCAGTCGCATTACTCGCATAGATGGTTATCAAAGTGGGGTCTTAAAGGAGTAGTTCACCCCAAAATGACTTTTTTTCTATTGATTACTCACACCATGGAGACTTAATTTCAATTTAAAAACATTGTATTTGTCGCATTCCTAAGACAAAAATGTGATTGTAGTAAATTTACTGAGTGAGTGAGTGAGTGAGTGAGTGAGTGAGTGCGTGCGTGAGTGCGTGCGGATACATGTGGGTGGATTGGAATGTGGACAAAAATCGGGGGAAGGGACCCAGGTGAAAGGTCGATCATTGACCACAACAATTGCCCTGAAACTAGAAGTTCTTCTTTCTTCTTGTCTTATTTGATTGGTTAATTTATCTATGTATTAACCAACCTAAACCCTGACCAGGGTCACCAAGAGGCTCCCTCAATTCTTCTTAAATCTCTTCGCCGCCAATATTTTCCCCAAATATTCATTTATTTTTGCTGTGAATGTTTGCCTATTGTGAAATGCTCAGAATAAGGATGCTATAGAGTCCAAGTGGTTAAAGATTCAAGAAAAAACTAAACATATTTGGGTATAACTTTACTTTATCTACTACCAACTATATAGTTAACAACAACAGAATATTTCCAACATTTCCAACAAAAAGAAAATATAGATATATATCATCTTCATTTTGTCTGCCTGGTTCTCTTTCTCTCTAAAGCCTGACGTGAGGTTACTTTCTCTCTTTTCTCTCTCTTTCTCACTTGCTTACATGTAGCCTACACAGGATGTGCTTTACATCCGGTGAAGTTAGTAATTGTTTAGACATGAGCCTCTGTCACAAGATCTTCTTGTATTTTCATGAGCTCATTGTTCCTAGTTTTAATTAGTTACTATGTTCCTTGTTTCCTAGTTGAGTTTTACCTAAGACGGAAATTGTAACAATCTTTTTTTACTTTACGCCTGTGTACTTTATTTAGTATTTTGTTATAGTGTCCTGGTTTCATCTATAGTTACTGTTACCTGTCTTGTCTTTTCTTAATGAAATGAATACAAAAGGACCCCAATGCATGTAAACAAGCAATAGTGCTTTCTTGGGTTTAAATCCTATTATTAGACCTTGAACTTTACTGTCCTGTGCTTTTCCTATCTAAGTGTGCACATCTAATCAATCAATTAATGTTTCACCTCCCTGTGATTATTAGTTTTCTCCACCTGTGTCATTTTGATTCTAGCCTATATTGCTGTTTCACCTGTGTCTGTGTCAATTTGTTTTTTCACTTCCTTTGTCAGATAGTTATTTTAAGTCACCAATGTTCAGTTTCTAGTGTGTTCCGTGTATTTGCATCTCTAGTTCAAAGGAATTTGACATTCCTAGTATTTTCCTCATGTTACTTCCTCATGTTCCTGTTCCTGGTCCATTGTGTTGCATAACTTGCATTTTCTGACTACTGTCTACTGTACATTTGGGTCCTACAGTTAAACCTCCTGCCTTGCACACGTGCCACCCTCTACTTAAGTTAAAACTGTACATCCTTTGGGGGGCCTGTCTGAGCTGTAGCAGCTAATGGTCTAGAGCTCAGCTCAAAACACCAGAACCCAAACATGACCCAAGCATTCCATTCCGATGACATCACCAGCTCCCCCCTTTGAGAGGGGTCCAGCTCTACAACAGTGGCTGGATGTGTACATACAGTAGACCACGTGCGGAATTCTCACCACCATGGAAAGCTCTGCACACAGGGGCGTCACCAGGGGTAGGAAAGTGGGACTGAGTTACCAGGGCCCAAGGTGGAGGGGCCCTGGTAACTTTAGCTATTGAAAAATAGCAGATATACAAGCTCACAGCGCGGCACCGAGTGCCGCGCTGCGAGCTTGTAGATCTGCTATTTTTGAAAAGTCGTGAAAATGTGCGCAAATCTTTGAATATATGTATTTTTTAAGTGAACATTTGTAACTCAAAATTTGCTTCTGGGGGGGTCCCTGGAACTAAATATTTTGAGATGGGGGATCCTTCACATGAAAAAGTTTGAGCATGACTGACATGGAAACATAGGTTTCTTGGCACACATTTTCACCATTTTTCAAAAATAGCAGAACTACAAGCTCTTGTGAGCTTGTATATCTGCTATTTTTCAATAGTTAACATTCATGGGGGCCCCGCAGTGAATCCTTGTACCCAGGGCCCAGAATTTGGTGCAACACCCCTGTCTGCACACCACGTAAACAGTGCCGAATAGTAGAAATGCCAGACTTTCTATTGTGATGACTAAACCCTCTCATTGTGAAAGAAGCATGTGAAGCCTTGGTATGAGTGCTGAGAGTTTAGAATGCCAGACATCAGGGGTGTCGCACCAAATTCTGGGCCCCGGGTACAAGGATTCACTGTGGGGCCCCTGTGCTTTAACTATTGAAAAATAGCAGATATACAAGCTTGTAGATCTGCTATTTTAGAAAAATCTTGAAAATCTTTTAATATTTCAAATCCTCCTAAGGTTTTTTGAAAAACCTATGTTTCGATGTCAGTGGAGCTCAAACCTTTTCATGTGAAGGACCCCCAAAATGATATGTATTTGGCCATGGACCCCCATCTCAAAATATTTCGTTCCAGGGACCCCCCCGAAGCAAAATTTGAGTTACAAACGTTCACTTAAAAAAATACATATATTCAAAGATTTGCACACATTTTCGAGACTTTTCTAAAATAGGTATTTTTCAATGGCTAAAGTATAACATAATTAAGGCCCCCTCCACCACCTTGGGCCCTAGTAACTCAGTCCCACTTTCCTACCCCTTGTGACGCCCCTGCCAGACATAGAAAGTCACCGGCTAATAACATATAGTAATTTTTTTTCTTTTTTTTAAATTCAGCAATGAGGTCTTTTGTTTTGACTGCACTAATTTACTGTGTTTTCTCGCTTTCATTAACATCTTACAGGTGAACTTGAGAGCTATTGTTTACAATCATTCTGAATTTACTGTAACCTCACATAATCAAAACTAACTTGTTTGTCAGGTGCATGTAACGATAATACCTAAGCAGCCCCTTGTTCTTAATTGGTTATACAATATATTTAGTTATTATTTTCATTCAACGCTAACTCGTTTCTGTCAATGGTATTGTGAACCATTGAGGAACATAATATAGTATAATTCTCTCTTATGTAATGGGTTCAAATGAAGGGGAAGAGGGAGACCAAGGAAAAGTGAGAACCATTTCAAGGAGTATTATAGTATAGAGTATATTCACTTAATCAAGGCAAATAAAATTACCTACTGTGAAATAATTTCCTACTGTAAATGTCATTCACAGTGAGAAATCATCAGTTAGTTTGTGTCATAGGCACCCATGAACCATTTAACAACATGTAACGTGATAGATAAATAGTTTGATAAAACAAAGACAGTATGTATGTTCTCCATGTACTGTTTCTGGCTTACTTGGTGTTCCTACAAGTTTGAACAGGTTGTTTTACTGAACTCTGGTGTTTGAAATATACAGTACATCCTCATCCCCACGATCGCCCAATGGCAGATACTGTATCTACTGTACTAGGCAAAGCAATAAGGTCATTTTATTTCTATAGCACTATTCAACAACAAGGCAATTCAATGTGTTTTACACAAAACATGAAGCAAAGGAAACAATTATAAAGGCCGCAGTTTCAGGACTGCATTTCTAGGACCCTAGTCCTTTATGGTTGTGCGGGGGAGAGGGGAGCATTCATTTTCTTTCACTCAATGTCCTGCATATTTGCAATTCCAATTTCGAAACCTATTCTATCCACCATGGCTTGCCAACTTGGATGGCATGCTTTTTGACTGTGTGAGTCTGTGAGCAGATAATCTCTGACGGCGCAGGGCAGATTAGCGTCAAACTTTGCATGCACACTCCCAGTAAGCCAGACACTCCACCCAAAACCTTTCAAATCAGCCTTATTGTGATACTAGGGCCCTTTGCATTTTGGCCTATAACTCTTCATCCAATAACAACATATAAATCCCTGGATCCCTCACACCCATTTCCAGCTAACCAGATTTGCTACTAGTACTACTACAGAGTTTGATAGATTGAATACTGTATAAACTGTTTGCAAAAAGTACAGTGGTACAATTCTACAATAATACGATGGGGTGGCATAGCTCAGGGGTAGAGAAACCGTTGTTAGAGCACGAAGGGATCCCAAAGGGTTCCCAGTTCGAATCCGGGCTCCCCCTGAGTTAATGTTGAAGAGTCCTTGAGCAAGACTCTGAACCCCTAGTTGCTCCTGGTGAGCAGGTTGGTGCCTTGCATGGTTTCCTCTGCCACCGGTGTGTGAATGGGTGAATGTAATGCACAATCTATGTAAAGCAAGCGCCTTGGATAAAAGCGCTATATAAATGCACCATTTACTAAAAGGATAACAAAAAAGCCCAGAGGTCTTGTTTCCATTGTGGTCCTATGTATTCAATATCATACAAGAAATCATCAATACTAGGAGCAATAAAAGTCTACTGAAAACTGAAAAACAGTGGGGGTAATTTATCTTGGCAAGCTAGAGCTAGGTCCAGTTAAATTGCATACAGGTGCCTTTTTATGGTATAGGGAGGGTAGGGAGTCAGACTTTTAGATGGCTGGTAGAAGGACATTCCACATTTTAGTGGCATAATTAAGTCCCAATGTTTGTGCCCATTCTGGAGGGTCATGTCATAAACATCTAGATTTTTGACATTCCATTGTGACAGGTATGATTGCCTTCCATCAAGAACACAGCTACCACATGTACAATCTACACCTACTTTAAATCACACACAAGGGTCCTCTAAACCAGAGGTCTTCAACAGGGGGTCCCCAGAGTCACAACAGGGGGTCCTCCAAACGCCTCACAACGCCTCCCTGCGAGGCGTTGTGAGCTTGTAGATCGGCTATTTTCGGCAAAAAAGTTTGGTATAGAGGGGGAGAAGAGCAGACTAAGTATAGAGTGAAAGGTCAAGCTTAAGTATTGACGGTTCAAGTGGTTAAATATCTGAAAACACAAATTGACATGAATCCTAAATATACTGATGATCGTTGCTGTCAAACAATGAAACGATATGGGTTAGGGTTAGGGTTAGGGTTAGGTTTTTTTTTTGGGGGGGTCCCTGCTTCACCTCTCTCTCAACTAAGGGGTCCTTGGCCTGAAAACGTTGAAGACCCCTGCTCTAAACAATTATCCAAAAGTGATTCCACTTGTTGGGCCCACCACAAATGTTTGCAGAAACATATTTTCAGGTACAAATGATCTCATGGGTCATAACAAAAATTGATTTTCTGATTAATAGTTATTTCTGCTCTGGGTTGTGTATGTTGTACATACATGACTGCTCCATGTGGTCTGCAGACAGGCCTATAGGAAGCCAGAGGGACAGGAGCAGTGTAATTGGCTAGCCTTGACAATTAGAGGGATAACCTGGGGCACCCGCTGCCCTAGTGGTCCATGTGCATACCACATAGCCTCTGATGCCTGACAGTGCGTCCAGGGTTCGAGTCCCGATTCCGACGGCCTTTGCTGCATATCATTCCCTGTAGCTCTCTCCCTGTTTCCTATCTAGGCCTACTTACTGTACTATCAATAAAGGCAAAAAGCCCCAAAAAGATCTTAATCCTTTTTAGAGGAACAGTTCTGCAATTAAACTTGTTTTTTTTAGGCTCAAGTAGACACATGATTAAAGCAATGCCCTTCCCTCAAAGTACAACAAGGTGGCAGTATTTATCTAGTTTGTATCTGTTAGAGATAGACCTCCCTCTCCTCCCCTCATCACACACACACACACACACACACACACACACACACACACACACACACACACACATACACACACACACACACACACACACACACCAAAGCAGCTGGTGTATATTTTGCTGTTGCTTCAAGGCCATTCCCAGGAAAAGTGTCCTGCGTGCACCCACACCATTCCTACATGAGAACAGTAACATTGACCTCCAAACAAATTCCTTATTTGGTTTGGTTTTTCACAATTTGCTACTGTGTCGGTAAGTGACTTGCAGACATTATGAGAACCCAAATAAATCCTGTAATGTGGTGTCTGTATTGTAACGGTTGATTCTGGAAATGAGAACAAAACAACTTGTTTTAAAACAAAATGTTTTAGTCATGGGTACAGACTAAGGTGATCCAAACACTTTATCTTTTTTTGAAGATTTGGTGCCACTGTAGAGGTTAGAAAGACAAATAACTCTGTATTTGGAAATGAATGACATCACAGCGATATGACATCACAGTGTCAATATGATGTCATCAACTTGATAGACGAGGTCCACACGGAAGCCACAACAGACACCATCTTGTTTGTACAGTAAAAGGCACTCAAGCTGACAACAAACATCTGAAAAGTGTCACTGTTGGACACTTTTGTTTTTGTGTTTTGCGCTATTGTGTTTATATTACATTTAGAGAGTTGAGTTTTTAAACAATTGTTAATGGTCAGAAATGGAATCTATTTAAGAAAACTAGTATCGTCCAAAATGTGTAGGCTAGTAGTTTTCTTAGGTTTAGCATGAATCGTAAAATAAATTATCAGTCTAACTTAACATTATTTAACATAATTTAACTTAATATGTTGTATGCATATCATGTCACTACTAGTAGATACAAGGAGGCCTACATGGACACAGACCTGTTCAAAAAGGTTTATGTAATAGTCATACAATTACAACTAGTAGGTCTATATGCTGCACTTGGAAAATAGAGCTAAATTGATGCAAGGTCTAATACAAAGGTTGATACAACCTGCCCACTAGTGGTGAACATGTGAAATGTCAACCTGACAATGTCCACTGAATTAATTATGTGAGGCCTCACCCAAACACGTGAAAATGTCTCATTCAATGCATTGATACCATTCGAAGTGGGTGAAGGCCTCTGCTAATGTTTTCTATCGACTTCACCTGAACAATAACCTATACAGACAAACGCATAACATTTCTCACTTACACAAAGGTCTATAGAGTTATATGATATGATATGACAACAGTGCTGCTCACAGTTCAATGACAAACTGAAAATGCAAACAGAGCCAGGATCGAACCAGGGACCATTCGGTTCCCATTTTGCTGGCCCAGAGTAGGTGGACTTTGCTCCAAAGTAGGCTACAGCTTTGCAGAGTAGTATGTCCTGGCTTGGCGGGCTAACACCAAAACTATAAACTAACTTCTAAATCATTTAGGACTGTTTTGATGATCACAAGTTCACAACTAATTCCAGGGAAGTGAAAGTAACTTGGAAGAATGCAAACAAAAACAAAAAAAAATACCAGAGAAGGGTCATTCTAAAATGACAATGGGCTTCACTGGAGTTCTCAGTTGTACATGTATTTGTTATAGCCTAACCATTGTTATTTATTAATCATTAGCTGTTTTCACATTCTTCAGAATGTTAACTGTGTTTATGAGAGCAAGGAGAAAGACAATATTGTGGATGTTTTTTAGGTCATGCATTTCCACTCGTATGGTGTAGGTTTGCAGGCAGGTCACAAGCTCAATATGAGTCACTGGAAATTTAAATATCTGTAATGATAAGCAAACCAATATAGTTCCACATTGCCATTTACTAATGTTAGAGCACTCAGCAAGCAGTTTACAGTTGTATTCACTTTCAAAATAAACAGCAAGTGCATAACAGTGTGTTGCTAGCTAGGCAACACTTCAGGCACCCAGGGAGAGTAGAGAAAACAGAGGAACAATTGAGGACGTTGAACCACAGAACAGAAAGAGGTCAACCCCCACACCAACCAACCAATGATACTGCTTCAGCGGTCACATGGCCACCTTTAATGTGCAGTTTGAGTTGTGTGTCTTTCTAACACAGGACAGTGAGATACTGTAGTATACTCTAGATGTGTGTAGGGTTGAGTAGAAGGCAGCAAGGTTAATAAACATCAGAATGTTTGGATCTTTGATTCTCATCTGGCTGGCCATCTGCCTCCTCTTTTTTCTCGTTCGGACTCACAGGGCTAAAAACTTTCCTCCGGGCCCCCTGGCCCTGCCTTTCTTTGGAAACTTGCTTCACCTTAATTTGGAGAATCCCATTGCAGACCTGGAGAAGGTAAAGATAACAGGGAGGGACACCATGAAAATATAATTCATTTCTGGAAATGTAATATCCAAAACCTGATCAAACCGGTAGCTCTTACACATCATTCTTATCATTTTTGCTTATCTAGCTTGTAGTGCCTTATGGTTGGGGTTTGCTTCGTCAGAATCAGAACCATTTAAGTTTAGAATGCTATAAGCCTAGAATGTCTGTGATCTTACACATGACACATTTGTGTATGTTCCAAATACACAGCCATAGATTGGTCCCATTGACTTGTGGTGAGCAGATAATCTCTGTGGCAATAAAAGTGCTGCATGCTACTACCTAACCCTCGCCCAATAATGAATTACTCAGACTGTCCTCTAGTTTCATATTCCTTTGGAAGTTCTGACATAAAACGTGTGTTTAGTCAAATAGCTCCACTTTTCCACGAGTTTCACACGGACAACGTTCAGTTCTGGGCGAGGGGCCCTGGAATGTGTGCAGGACTGAATAAAAAACTTCCAAAGCACAAACGTATGGGGCACACAATTGGCAGGTGGTGTGATTGATTACCCCACGCCAATCACAACGCAATCAATTGTGTACCCCTTTTTTGTGCTTCCCAAACACAAGTGTGTTCTCAAAGGAAGTTTTCATATGTTCAGTGGACTCGTGGAAAAGTGGAGATATTTGACTAAACACAAGTTTTCTGCCAGAACTTTCAAAGGAATATTAAACTAGAGGACAATAGAGGACAGGACAATAATAGTAATTTTCAAAATAAAGTTTGCTACCCAAGGCTAAAATCCATCAGATCATGAAGAAGCCTCAAAAAAAGTTTGGTGCTTTTATCTGCTTCGTTTCGATAATGTCAAAAAACATGGTTAAGCCACCACACTAAGAGGTGAGAATGGCAACTGACAAACCTATGCCTACTGCTTGGGAAACACGTCACTGCCCCAATGATTAAATACACAAACATTTCCTGTAATTTGTCTGGGTAACTAACTCTGTTGTGTTTCTTCGCTATAGCTCAGTGTCCGCTATGGCAAGGTTTTCAGCCTGTTCTTCGGTGGCCGGCCAGCGGTCATTCTGAATGGAACCAAGGCCATGAGAGAAGCCCTGGTTACCAAGGCAACAGACTTTGCCGGACGTCCAAATGAAGTGCTGCTCAGCCACCTCACACAGGGCAAAGGTACATTTAGCTGAAGGCTCAGACTGGCTCTGTTTGAACTTCTACACCATAACCAGACACAAGCAAAACAAATTACCCTTTTAATATAGTTCATGGTCCATCCACCCATGTTGTTGCCTAATATCCTAATGTCAACTAGGAAATCATCTACTACTACCATACAGCTACTAATAATACAGAATTGTCTATAGAGGGTATGCGCGTGACGTCATCATCATACCTGGAAGTTATGCAGGAACGCCTACTGAGTGGCAAAAAATGACTTTGACCGCCCAATGCGCCCATACAGAAAAGTCCTAAACTCACTTTGCCACTCGATTTGCCATTCACTTTATGCATGCGCATACCCTCTATAGTTATTATACACAGTAAGATCTAGTGTTAATTTGAACCCTCTTTTGGGGTTGAATTAACACTGAGGATTTGACTTCTGTAGGAGTGATCATGGCAGACTATGGCCCCGGCTGGAGGGAGCACCGCCGCTTTGCTCTGACCACCCTGAGAAACTTTGGCCTGGGGAAACAGTCTATGGAGCAGAGGATTCTGGGAGAAACACAACATGTCGCCGCTGTGCTGGAGAATAACATCGGTCAGACTCAGCATCAATCTATCCAGTGGCCCAGTTAAGGGCCTACAAGACAGTTGTATGGAGTATAGAGTTTGAGCCCTATAGTGTCTCTTTTCTGTGGTGAAACGTTCAGTAAAAATAGCTGGTCTTTAAAAAGCTTTCAAATTTTCATCTGAGAATTATAGAATAGGAACACACTAGGGCAGGGGTCTTCAACGTTTTCAGGCCAAGGACCCCTTAGTTGAGAGAGAGATGAAGCAGGGACCCTCACAACCTGTTCATAGATTCCATATAGTTTCATCGTTTGATAGCAGTGTATTTTGGATTCATGTCAATTTGTGTTTTCAGATATTTAACCACTTGAAATGTCAATACAATGAACTTGTCCTTTCACTCTGTACTTGGTGTGCTCTTTTTACCCCTCTACACCAAAGGTCTTTGCCAAAAATAGGCGATATACAAGCTCACAACGGTGAGGCGTTGTGAGCTTGTAGATCTGCTATTTTTTGCTAAAGTTCTCAGAATAAAACACTAGGGGTCAAGTGGTTAATGTAAAAAAAAGAAGAAAAAAAGTTTCTATCACTCAAAGATTTGGAGGACCCCCTGTAGTAACTCTGAGGACCCCCTAGGGGTCCCGGACCCCCTGTTGAAGACCCCTGCACTAGGGTTTAAGTGGTTCAAACTTCTATTCATGTTTTTCTATGCACAGGAAAGTCAGTAGACCCACAAACGTTGTTCCACAATGCGTCTTGTGACATCATCTGCTCTATTATGTTCGGCGCACGTTATGACTACGACCACGAGTTCTTCCAGGCCATGATAAAGATGATGTCTGACAACTCCAAGATCGCCAACGGCCCCTGGGGAATGGTGGGTGTTACATTCATGTATCAATGGCTCCTGGGGGGACGGTGGGTGTTATTAACTATTCATGAATAAGCAGACAATTAACATCAAAGCTGCTGCTGCTGCATGACTCATGTTCTAACTTGGCACTGGCAGTCTTTCAAGTATTCCTTATGTAGGCCTATGTATGTATTTATTCATGTATTTAATTATACAAAAACCTAACTTTAACTTACCGTAATTGCCGGACTATAAGCCGCGACTTTTTTCCCATGTTTTGAACCCTGCGGCTTATACAACGGTGCGGCTTATATAAAGATTTTTTACAGCTAACGGCCAGTTAGTTAGTTTTACAATGGTCTTTAACAAGGATTTATATATAGATTTTTACAGCTAACGGCCACCAGGGGTGCTCTAGCAGGAAGCAGGAAGGACACCTGCGGCTTATAGTCCGGT